>NC_141699.1:883748380-884348380 GCF_964263255.1 Lissotriton vulgaris | reverse complement strand
CCTCCCCTCGCTCTTTCAGCAGTGGATTTGCTTGCGGGGATTCCAAACGATTTATACCCGGCTAGGTGAAAATTGGAATGATCTACTTCCCATGTTTCTTGGAAACAAATTATTTTGAAATTGTTGATTTCTTCCAACCATTCCTTGTTCCGGAACTTAGCTGACAGGCCGGCTACATTCCAGGATATCAGTGCTGTGGCTCTCACTGGTGTACTTATATGCGAGCCAATATCTGTATTTGACCTACATATTCCCTTGGGAGCCTCAAATCATGGAGTCTTTTCATTTTCTAGGGCGAACTGGTGTGTATTTGTTAAAATACCCCTTTCCTTTTCCTGCTCCTCGTCTTGTGATCTTAAATTTGGGGGAGGCACAGCTAACACCCTTTCTCGGCCTGACCTCTCTCTCTGTAGTCAATTGACTTCACGGAGGTGTCTGCCCCATTGTAGTGGTGCGTATCTATTATACAATGGAAGTGGTGACCCTCCCATGCTAATGCAACCTGCCGGTCATATGTGTTTTGTCCCCCTACTGCTGTAGACAAGGGCTCATTCCTCGCCCTCCCATCACCAGCTTCTCCCCTTCCAAAGTATCCATTCATATCCATGAGTCTCTCGGGATACTTGGAATTATATGTGTAGTTTGATGGCATGTAAAAATAACTGAGATTCCGGGCCACAATAGCGGATTGTTGGTGTGTCTGAACTTCCCCACAGACATGGGCCACCGCCTTAGGATCATTAAAATTAATGACAATACAAACTCCTCTTTGATTTTTTTGGCCTTCCTCCTACCCAACTCGCTCTCCTTACAACGATAATCTTACATTTCACGTCTCGGGGCAAAGGTCTGTTGTTATTTAGCCAATGTATTGCCTTATTTTTTAATTGGTCATACCTTTCGGACTTGCCCTCTTCCACTTCTGGGACACCTGTCAAAACCGCTACATAAGACGTGCAATACGGGGGTAAATGTAGGTGGGATCCCTGTTTCCTTACTAAATTCTTGTCCCCTCTTTATCATTGTTGTTACCTCTCCCGTGTGCCTTTCTGAGCGTCGCCTTTTCACCCCTTAGTGTCCCTCCCCCTTCATTTGCTGTTCCAGTTAGATCCACAGTCGTGCTTGCGGTCGGATGGACTGTAGGGCTAGAATGTACAATGAGGTCCCTTCCTCCCTCCCTCTTCGGATCCTTAGGCTTACCCCAGGCTGCTGTCTTGTTTTCGATACCTCCTAGAATTGACATTATCAGTCCTTCCGTTTTCTCAAGTCTATTTTCAATTCTTACAAATCTGTTCAGTAATGGCTCCAAAGATGTTGAAATGAGACCCCCTATTTTCTGCCAATAAATTTCATCAGGCCAAGGTGCAGACACTGGTGGGCCAGGTGCACTTTTGCCCATAACTGCGACATTTGCTGTAAGGTCAATTTCTTGTGAGACATTAGTCAACGAGAGATCTGCGTGAGGTGGCTCTTGCTGTAAGTTTAAAGTCTTGAGCTTCTTTCCTTTTTGAGATGCCCCTCCTCTCCGTACCTTCCCATTTTCTCTTAGCTACCACTCCGTGAACTTGATCTGTATGTTGGAGGGGCTCTTTATGAATTTCTGTTGTGCATACCGTGTTGCTCTTCGATGTCCCTGGCCGTATGCTGCATACCGGGAGGGGAGGGTTCAGTAGATCTCCATCCTTGTCGGGAGGTGTCAAGGTTTGTTGTGAGCTTTCGTTCCCCACCCGGGGAACCCTTCCGGCTGCACGCGAACCAAGATTTTCCGGCGTATGAGCATTCACAATTCCCCCCAGAGATGAGCATTTTGCAAACACCAGCTCCAGGGACAAACGTCGCTCTGTGATGGCAATCTCGTGCGCGAGTACGGATGTGGCCCCGGTTATAAACTGATCCAGGGTCCCTGCGACATACCCTGTCCCGGCCCCTTTTCTCCCTTTATTTTCACGTGCTGCCATTAAGTTTAGTAAGGGTGCACTTTACACAAAATAAGGTGGGCTTAATACAAATTAGGTCACGTATTGATCTTTAACTCCTCCCATGCTGGTGATGGAACCTTTCCGTCACGCCCTCGGGTGGGCTCGCCGCGCCTGTGCGGCGCGTTCTATTGAGCTGGCGGGCCGTGGCGGAACCGTTCCGTCACGAGAACAGCTCACCCGAGGGGCGTGACGTAGGGGTTCCATCACCAGCTTGTGAGCGCCACGCGGCCCCCACCGCCCCTTAGCACTGCGGCGGAATAGCCGCTGCAGAGAAAGCGTTAAGTGCACTTATTGGCATACAGCGTGAGCGCTGGCGTTGATCCCCAGGCTTCAGAGGGGGGCCAAGCCCAGCCTCTCCTGGTCTCGAACGGGCTCAAACAGGCCCGCCCTTGGCCTGGGCTTCACCCGGCACGCGCCCGTGCGCGTCCCTCGAACCGGGGGTTGCGACCTGTGAAGTAGCACTATGGGCGGGATTGAGCTTGAGCCCAGGTGAGTGGCGTTAGGGGCTCCTGGAATCTGTAGTTCCTCGAGCTTCCTACACCAAAGAGAACAACCAGTAATAAAGTCTGGCTGCGAGCGGCAACTGCCAAGTGGGGGCTGCGAACTGTGAAGTAGCGCTGTGGACGGGATTGCGCTTGAGCCCAGGTGAGTGGCGTTAAGGGGCTCCTGGAATCTGTAGTCCCCCGAGCTTCCTACACCAAAGCGAACAACCAACAACAAAGTCTGGCCACGAGCCGTGAAGTAGCGCTGTGGGCGGGATTGCACTTGCACCCAGGTGAGTGGCGTTAAGGGGCTCCTGGAATCTGTAGTTCACCGAGCTTCCTGCACCAAAGGGAACAACCAGCAACAAAGTCCGGCTGCGAGCGGCGCCCGCGAAGCGGGGGCCGCGAGCCGTGAAGTAGCGCTGTGGGTGGGATTGCGCTTGAGCCCAGGTGAGTGGCGTTAAGGGGCTCCTGGAATCTGTAGTCCCCTGAGCTTCCTGCACCAAAGAGAACAACCAACAACAAAGTCCGGCTGCAAGCATTTGACGTAGTTAGTTTCATTCGCTGGGGATGCCATTGATGTTGGTTCTGTTGAAAGAGAAAAACTGAAAAAAGTGTAAGTTTATGTTTTTGCTATTGTATTATATTTTTGATTTTGTTTGCCTGCTCTAAAATGGAAAAAACGTTTGGTTAATATAGTGATTTTTTTGTGGATAGAAAAATAAAGATTATATTCTCTCTTGAAAAGAAAGTATTTATTGTTAGTTACTAATTTTCACCTGTGGAAAAAAAAGATATTGTTATTTTTGTAAAAATAATATCTGTTTACCTTGAAATTGGTTTGTTGCTTGATTCTGAGGGATGTTATTGGTAGTTGTATTTTTTTTAAGTATTCTGTTGGTTAATTTGTCTTATGTCATTTTTGTTGGTATCTGTTGTGAAAAGAAAAATCTGGTTTATTAGTTTTTCATAAACATATGTGTTTATAGTGTTTTCCTTTTTATTTACTGTTGATATTTACAATTCTTTCGTGAACATGTTTGTTTTTGTTGTTTAGTATAGGTTATGTAGTTGGGTTTATTTTTTGTTGTTTTGAAGATAGAAGTATCTACTTAAATAAGGAACAAAATATTATTAATTTTATCAAAAATATGTATTTTATGGATTTGAGCATTTTGTTTTCGTTACTTTTGTACTTTAGTCACTGTCTAGCAGCAGCTTTGAGATAAGCTTGATGACTTTTTATTAGTAGTATTGCTCAATAGTTACGGTCAAGCACCTGTCCTGATGTAAGTACCTGGTGGAGTTAGAATAGTAATTTTTCCCCTTAGTCATTGTCCAGCACCTTCCTTGAGGTAAGTACTTGGTGTAGTTAGAATAGTAATTGTTCCTTGGTCAGTGTCCAGCACATGCCCTGAGGTTATTACCCAGTGGTGTTAGAATAGTATTTTTTACTTTTTGTCATTGTCCAGCATCTGCCCTGAGGTAAGTGCTTGGTGGAGTTAGAATAGTAATTTGTCCCTGGTCAATGTAAAGCACCTGCCCTGAGGTAAGTACTTGATGTAGTTATAATAGTAATTGTTTCTTGGTCAGTGTCCAGCACATGCCCTCAGGTTATTACCCGGAGGTGTTAGAATAGTATTTATTACTTTTTGTCAGTGTCCAGCATTGGCCCAGAGGTAATTATTTGGTGGAGTAGGAATAGTACATTTTCCCCATAGTCTCTGTCCACCACCTTTCCTGAGGTAAGTACTTGATGGAGTTAGAATTCATATTTTTTCTCATTGTGTCTGCACTTGCCCTGAGGAAATTACCTGGTGGAGTTAGAAAGGCAATTTCGTCCTATAGTAACTATTCAGCACCTGTTTCGAGGGAAGCTTGGTGGAGTTAGAATATTAATTTTGCCCCTTAGTTATTGCCCAGCAGTTGTACTGAGTTTAATATTTAGTTGAGTTAAAAAGATATTTTGTCCAGCAGAAAATTATTGTATGTAAAATAATTTTAAATGTATGAACCCAGAATGTTTTTGTTCGGTCAACTTTTAAAAGGTTTATGGTCAAAATCAGCAAATTTAGTAAAATAAAAATTCATAGATGTGTCGTAAGTAGGCCGTGCACTTTTTAGGAAACTCTAGCGACCGAATCGGTTTCAGAATAGTTTTCGAATGAATCGGATTCTGCGAGTCCGACCAACCAATTACGATGCGTCCCAACATTGTTTTTGTCAGATTCCCATTGACTTCAATGGGAGCCTGTGTCCCAAACGAGTACACAGGCTACTGTTGACAAAAGGGGTTGTTATGGAAAGCCTTGCACCCTGTGGTGGGCACAGTGCCTGCGACACAGTGCATGCATGGGACGGGGGACCAATGAGTACCCCCAAAGGCCTGATTCAGAGGGCCCTGGGTGAAAAGGGGCCTGCTACTTGTCCCCAAAGTCAGATTCCGACAGCGGATCCATTTCGGAACAACCGATTTGGAAAAGCTGTCTGAATCTGATATCCTAATCGCTCAGCAGGAAATCGCAGTCCGCAGAAAATCTACCATTCAGCTCCAGCCGACTCGTTTATTCCCAATGCCTTTCGGAACCAAGTCAGACAGTCTGAACGCTTTCCAGGTATCGTAATCGCTTGTCTCATGTCCACCCAGGTGCCCACCATGTTCTTGTTATGGCCGCGGGGAGTCGCAATGCCCCATTAGTCCCTGCTGGCTACCTGCCTCCATCATGAGCTGGCATTGCTCCCTCAAGCAAGGAGCAGCAAAAAATGCTGCTCCCAGAATGTGGAGCAATTTTTCCATCTGTTTTCCAGCCCTCTTCACAGCGGACAGGTAAACAGATGAAAACTCAGCTCGCAGCAGACAGGAGCATTGTTCCTGCTCTCTCCAGCTGGAAGCAGGCTTACTATTTGCTCTCCTTGGCAGGAGTTTTAAATTGGTTCCTCCAATCGAGAGCAAACAGAGGTTTCTCTGCCTGCACTAGTGAGGTCAGGCACCCTGATGCATAGCTGAGCTTGTAGGTCCCCAGGGTGCAGTCCGCGCAGCACACCACTCATTTAATTGCCTATTTGTATATGGTCAGGCCCCAGATGGTGGTGGCCCCTGGGGCCGAAATCATCCCAGGAGGCGTGGCCAAATGCGCCCACCTCCCTCCATTGTGTTCCATGATGGCTGCCAACACTTCCTGGTTGAAGTGTTGGCAGCCAGTCAGATCACAGCATGAAATTTGGAGGATCAGCAGAGGGTCTCCGTCCCTAGATATCTATAAATTTTTTTTTACTAACTCCATAACTACTGAACAGATTAGCACCAGATTACAAAAAGCACTATTTCTGGATCAAGAGCAAGCTTTCGGCCAAATTCGGTGTAATTCCGTTCAGCTGTTCGGGCAGTAGTCATATCTAAAATATCTGTGAGACATTACATTGGAAACATGATTTTTTGACCCCCCTTTTCTTGGCACCCGCTTGAAGTATCCCCCCAAAACTTTCCATGTAGAACTAGGCAAAGAAGAGCACTTTTTAGGGAAATGTTTGTGAAGGTTCGTTAAGCAGCACCAAAGTTATAAGCAAACCAATAAATGCTTTTCCTATGGAAACTAGGTCCTAGCTATAACTACCTATTGGTGACCGCCAGTAGGTGAGATATATATAAAGAGGTGGGTTCTCTACGTAAGCTTTTTTTAAGTTGAGAATTTGCAGCAAAGTAACCTTCTAGTCTCCTTCTACTAATATGAGAATGTTCTGTTACATTACTAATGGGGATGCATTTTCACTGTTGCAGCGCTCGGTGACTGCACAGATCCTTTGTCCCTTCTTGCCAAGGAGCAAGACAGATCACAATGGGAAGCAAAACCAACTATGCCACAATAAATTGTTGGTGGCTTACAGGAGCAAAATAAAAGGGCTGAACACACATGTTTGGGTGAGAAGGCTGGGTCTTAAGGATCTCAAAAAGTTCCACATTAAAGGAGAACCTGACCAGGCACCATATTGTCTTACTGGGCCTGCTAGGATGCAACCAAGGCTCTAATTTGCATCAGCAAGTAGTGCAGACTTGTACATACCTCTTAAATGCATTAGCCATGCACAGACAAAGATTCACCAGACATGGTTTATATTCCTATGATGGGGATAGAGAGAGTGAGCTCCCAACTAAGTTATCCTTTTGTTTCCTGCCCTAATGGACCAGACCACGAGCCATAGATCACATAGATACTGCCCCAGGTTCTGTGCAGACAGAAAGCATCATGGGAACAATCCAGATGTTCCTTTTAGCAGATCATGCAGTAGAGGATAGGATGTGGGTTCCTGGGCAGCAGTGAAGTCTTGTTCCGTTGGGGCACATTTCTTTACTGTATCACATTAGGTGAGGCTCCAGGTTAGCCTCATCCTATTATTGGAGTCCTCAGTTTCAGTCTAACTTGGGGACAGGTTAGGCCTGATTGCCTAGCAGAAGAGAACCCAAAAGAAAGAGAAGGTGGACAAGCAAAGTGCCTCTATTCATCCTTTGTCAGAAGAATTACATGACATTACCCTGACATTTCAGAAGGGGGTCAGATGCATCTAGGGTACACTGGAGAGTCGATGAGCTAAAGGAGCCAGTTGAGAGGGCTGTACGCTCCTCTAATGAGAAACTTTTAATCCATCCTGCATTTTCATGACAGGCACTTTATGCACAAGACAGCAAGGAGGTACTAAATAAACTGTACGAACATTTTATCCCATGCCTCGTGGAATAGGAATACCAAGTGGGCTGATAGGGAAGACCCACTGGGCGGGGATTTTAATGGGATATTGCATGCCCATCCCATGGAAGGGATTGAGAACGGACACCCGTGGCTATACCTTCTTAAACATTTTTTTATTTCTAGACCTTTTGGGCTCAAGTTACAGCAAGAAGCTCTGTTTATGCTTTGGTACTGATTCGAATTAATTCACCAAAGGTCTGAATTGTACTCTGTGACTGTTGATTGTAAAACTACTGAGAGATGCCTCTTCAGCCAGCGAATGATCTCCTGCAACTGTAGCAGTCTCTAGTTTAGGTGAATTTTTCTGGAACGACCACAAGACTACAGAGCACAAACGTTATTTGAAACTCCTCTGCAATGCCGGTCAACCTTGCTTAGTGTTTCCCCAAAACCAGTAGCTACTCTCACTCAGGGAGGTTGGTCAGAAACTAATGTGCTTATTTACAAGCGTCTTGCGCCACCGGCGCATCCCTTTTTCCCATATTGAAAGTGACATACCAGCGGCACAAGGGGCTTGTGAATCAGCCCCAAAATCTTTGGTTTTGCTGCTACATCACTTACCATCATCAACTATGCTACATCTTCTCATCATTTTGATATTCACCTAAGAGTAAAGAAGAACTTCTGAGATCCCATACTTGACTGATACGGTTTCCACCTGCACCTTACTCCACATGAAGATATGGACGTCAGTGGACCTTATCTTTAAGAGTACACTTCCAGAGTCCACTGTAGGGGACAGGGTCTCAAGAAAAATGAACTCTAGGGCCTGCTTTTGAGTTTGGAAGGATGGGATACTCCATCACAAATGTGATGGATATTCTGTTTACCTTATTACTTCTGCCCTAGGATATAATGCAGATGGGATATTCGTTGGGAGTAACCCAGCCGCAAAGATCTAAATCAAGCCCCTAGTTTCACTGATGAAGAGAGATAGTTTTGGCATGTGCATAGTTCATCTAACATGCTTTAATTCTCTATAGTAGTTTACAATAAATC
The DNA here is from genome assembly GCF_964263255.1 of Lissotriton vulgaris. Taxonomy (NCBI): domain Eukaryota; kingdom Metazoa; phylum Chordata; class Amphibia; order Caudata; family Salamandridae; genus Lissotriton; species Lissotriton vulgaris. The sequence continues at coordinate 884,340,175 of NC_141699.1, read as the reverse complement.
TTGAGTATTTGCATTTCCATTACTTCGCGGGTAAGGTTGTTTGCACTTGTGTGCATTATTGTTTTTTACGGTATATGCTGTGGAAACTGGGGAACGTTTGTTCTGCTCTGCTGCAAATCCCTGCCCTACATTTCCACCTACTCTCCTTCTGCTCTGCTTCAGGCAGCTTTTATGTACCCTTGTGATCCAAACTCGCCTTTAGAGACACCTTACACAGTGGAGAAGTGTGGCTCAACGGTTAGAGGCGGCAGACTCAGAGGCAGCGGTCGGCCTGGGACCAGGGTTCAATTCCCGACGCGGCCGGGTTCAGGACCAATGTCAGCGGGTCCGATAAATCTCGCCTCTGTGCCACTCTAACCATGGGGTCCCACGCTGCAACTCTGGGCAATAGCTTGCTTAGTCTCCACTCCGGCCCCATCACCGCCGGGGATGCCTGGCTGCACCTTGGGGATGCCCAGTAAAGGGACCATCTCACAGGGAAAGCCAGGACGGACTCCCCAGTGGTACAGCGCTGGGACGCTCCAGGGTAACCATGCGCTATATAAATCCAACGTTCATTCATTCATTATCAAATCCATATAGCTGCTTCAAGGACGGCTTCGGCAGTACAGCTTAACATATGATGGAAGGGCTACTCATGATAACTCCTGTTATTTTTCATATCAACTGTGCACCATGCAATTAGAGCAACTAATCAGAACAGAAAGTGATTAAGGGGTGAGCCTGGTAGTCTTCTTAAAGTTACAGTAATCTGATGCGTGCTCTATTATCTTTTTTTCTGTGTTTTCTGGCAGGCCCCTCAAACAGCTCAAGCAGCAGGCACTGCTATATATAAAAAAAGACACAAATATTACATATAATACAACAACAATGCCAAAAGGCAGAATGGGAAAGTACAATCAGGGATACACTGTACACAATTGAATGTTTTACAATATAAGGAAACAATGAACATTGAGGAACATTTTGAGGTACCATAGTAGGACGTTCCAAGTGTCTGATGCCAGAATCTATGGACTGAGATACTTTAGTATGTATAACGCTCCCCGATGCTGAGGAGCTCAGCTGACTCAGAGACTAGTGAGTAATCCATATTGTAAGTCACAACATCAACAAGTCGTATGGTTACAATTTCCAGGATCAGTATAAAGACATAAAATGTAATGGTGGAAGATGCAATGTGGTGTCTTCCTTACTTATGACGGTTCCACGCCATCATGAGTCACGGGCTACGTGTGCTCATGACGTCGTGGAGCCATAATGACCCCGCCCACTCACTAATTCGCCCGCACAGGTGGGGAATTATTGCCGCGTGGGCGGAGTGGCGGCATCATGAGTCACGGGCTACGTGTGCTCATGACGTCGTGGAGCCATAATGACCCCGCCCACTCACTAATTCGCCCGCACAGGTGGGGAATTATTGCCGCGTGGGCGGAGTGGCAGTTGCATGACGGCTCCACGCCGTCATGAGCACACACCGCCCGTGACTCATGATGGCGTAGAGCCGTCATGAGCACAGAAGTGGTTAATATCCGACTTGTTTAGTTGTATTGTTTAAGGAAGGAGCCTATTGTAGCGGGCTTGTGGAACAAAATGGTTTACAAGTCCTAATAGAATGTGATATCACTGTAAAGTGCTATTTCCTAAAATAGCTTGCTTGTTGCAGCCTGGCAGGCAATTGTTTAAGATGCCTTTGTGAGTGTTCCTGAGTACATTGCTTGTGTTTATCAACAAGAAACGGAAAGTCTGCTTTCTGTTTAGCTCCTATCAAAGCAGCCATCCACAATTTGTCTCGGAACCCGTTCAATAGCTGGCGTAGGAAACAGCTCGGCAAATGAACACTAAGCAGCATCTCATACATTACTAGGATTTTCCCCGAGAGTGTGATCTCTCCATTTCAAAAACTGTGACTTCAGGTTTACATGCAGATTCAACTGAAGCTGCAAAAGGCCCTGGGCACTGTACAGGGTCGGACTGGCCTATACAGCAATAACGCTGTGCCCGAAGAACTGGTCTGGCAGGTCAGTGTGTGGGACAGATTTTTGGCTGTTTGTGTGTCTGTTTTATGGTCTGGGGTGACATTTTTTACTGTTAAGTTCCCCTATTTTAAAACAAGCATTGGCAAAGCCAATACATCTCTGCTATGCAAGAGCTATTGACTTTTCAAATGTAATTTAGTCATGTTGTTTACCAGTGGGCCTGCTCAGCATGGCTAAAAGTTACTGGAGTAGAGGAGACTGGTATGGAGTGGGTTGGAATGCCGAAGAGTGGCTTAGAGTGTTGCGATTTGGAGTGGCATAGAGTGGAGTTGCGTAGAGTGGCGCTCAGTAAAGTGGCGTAGAGCAGAGTTGACTGGTGTAGAGTGCACTGGCCTAGAGTGTAACAGAGTATAGTAGCACAGAGTGAAGCAGCATATAATTCAGCGATGTACAATGCAGAGTCATAGAATCCAGTGGTGTAGTGTGTTGCATAATAGAGTGCAGTGGATTAGAGTGACGTGGTGCAGAGTACAGTGGCATAGAATGCGGTGGTTCTTGTAGAGTGGCACTGAGTGCAGTGGCGAAGAGTGGTGCAGAGTAGAGTGGTGTAGAGTTTTGCAGAGTCGAATATAGTGCCATAGAGTGCAGTGGTGTAGATTAGAGTGCTGCAGACTGCAGTGTCATAGAGTGGAGTGATGCAGATCAGAATGGGATAGTGTGGAGAGGCATAGAGTGCATTGGCACAAAATGCAGTAGCGCAGCGTAGAGTGAAGGAGAGTTAGGTGGTGTTGAGTGCAGTGTTGCAGAATAGAGTGTCGTAGAGTACAGTGCTGTACAGTGCAGCGGTGTAGAGTGCAGTGGAATAAAATACAGTGATGGTGTGTAGAGTGGTGTTGAGTAGAGTGGTGTAGAGCTCAGTGGCACTGAGTAGAGTGGCATAAAGTGCAATGGTGTAAAGTGCAGTGGCATAGAGTGTAGTCGCATAAAATGGACTGGTGTAGAGTGCCTTGTCATAGAGTGTTGCAGAGTATAATGCATAAAGTGCAGTGGCTTAGAGTGTAGTGGCATGGAATTCAGTGGTGTACAATGCAGCCTTATATAATGCAGTGGCGTAGATTAGAGTGGTGCATTATAGAGTGCAGTAGTGTAGAGTGGAGTGGCATAAAGTGCAGTTGCCTAGAGTGCAGTGGTGTAGAGTAGAGTAGAGAAGAGTGGTGTAGAGTAGAATGGCTTAAAGGGCATTGGCATAAAGTAGAGTGGAGTAGAGTAGAGAGGCATAGTGTTAAAGTGCAGAGTGCAGTGGCATAGAGTGGTCCTGAGTGGAGTAGCATAGAATGCAGTGGCATAGTGTGGAGGGGTATAGAGTGCAGCAGCATAGAGCCCAGTGATGTATAGTAGAGTGGTGTAGAGTTCACTGGCTTAGAGTGCAGTATTGCAAAGCAGAGTAGTGCAGAATTCAGAGATGGAGCGTAGAGTGTTGTAGAGTGCAATAGTGTAGAATGACATAGAGTGCATTGGCGTAGAGTGCAGTGGTTTTGAGTTGAGTGCCATAGTGTGAAGTAGCATAGAGTGGGGTGGCACAGAGTGTTGTGGCGCAGAGTGCAGTGGCACAGGGTGCAGTGGTGTAGAGTAGATTGTTTCAGAGTAGAGTGAAGTAGTGTAGAGTGAAGTGGTGAAGGGCAGAGTGCACTGTTGTAGCGTGGAATTTAATGGCATACGGTGGTGTACAGGGTAATGACATAAAGTAAGGTGGTGTAGAGTGCAGTCGAATATAGTGCAGTGGTGCAGAGTAGATGAGAGTGGTGTACAGCTGATTGGCAAAGAGTTGAGTGTTCCAAAGTAAAGTGCAAGGGCATAACGTGTATTGGTTTAGAATGCTGTGGCATAAAGGTCAGTGTTGCACAGTGGTGTAGAGTGGAGTGACGGGGAGTGGAGTTGTGCAGAATAGATTGGAATGGTCTAGACTGAATTGGTGTAGAGTGCAGTGGTGAAGAGTGCAGTGGTGTAGAGTGGAGGGGTGTAGATTGCAGTTGCATAGAGTAGAGTGGTGCGGAGAAGATTAGAGAGGGGTAAAGTGAAAAAGTGTAGAGTGCAGTGGTTCAGAGTGGAGTAGAATGCAGTGGCACAGACTAGTGTAAAGTGGAGTGGTGCCGTGCAGTGTAGAGTGCAGTCTCGTGGAGTGGTGCAGTGCAGAATGGAATGATGTAGAGTGTAGTATGCATGGTGTGGTAGTACACTGCCATTACCGGCAACATATTTCCAATTGAAATGCCCAATTCATTTGCACAAACGTACAGTTTTACTGATAAAATTATACAACATACAAATAATAATATGTGGAAAGAGCATCGCCTAGTGTACTCATTTGTTTTAATATATAAAAGCGTTTGTTTCAAACACACTTCAGAATTAACAAAAAATGTGCTTCACTTATCCATTCCTATTTTTGACATATTCTGATTTTTGACATATTCTGAAATACTTGCACAGTTCATTTAAATGTTGTTGTGTGCTAGAAAAAAATACTTTACTACCCCCAGAATCCATCAAGATTTTCACATAAATCCTCTCACTTTGAAGTCAGAGAAAGAAAGTAAACACCAAGCCTGACAGAGCCTGACATTGGTCCTCTGCCTTTGAATACTATGCAAAATGGGACAGGAGAAGAACAAGATTTAAAGGCCTGTTTACAGAAAGGAGCATTCATGGAAGAATTCAAAAGGAGTTGGTGTGAAAAGGCTTTGCTCCTTGGGAGTGACAAACTCACCCTGGACAGCCTAAAAGAAATACTGCCAGCAAACAGATAGTCAGAAAATATGAGCAACAAACCACAGAGCCAATGGTAACATTGGGAACAATGCATTCCCAGGGGAGCTTTCTGAATGTTCCCAAGATGTCTTTAGCAAATTAAACAGCATTGGTAGGCTTTGACTTCATAAAAGGAACATTGCCTGCAGCAAACTCAAATCGATGCAGTATTCCAAACCTTGCAAAACACTTATACAGCCTGTCTTTACAAGTTCAAACTACCCCAATTTGAAAACATGGGCCACATTTTTTAGCTATCTAATTCACTAATGAGGGCAACTTTTATTTCGGTGTCTGGTCCTATTTTCAGTCTCAGTCCAGCCCCTTCCTGTGTGAAGTGACACCTTAATAAATGGCTGGTCTTCTGCTAAAAGTACTCATTCTGATACTTTAGATTTTTGTTTTTCACATTATCACTTTCAGTCAGTGAGCATTCAGGTAGAATCATCTCTCTTTCAAGCTATCCTCATCCCTCTCTGTTAACGTCACCCACCCCACCCCCCACAGCTTCCATCCCTGCATCACAGTTGCCAGATCAGAATTTATGCCTGAAAAGTAAATCCCAGGCCCCCAAAATGGGTACTTGTGCCCACCACTTGCAGCCAATAGTCAAAGTCAAAAGTCAAAGTCAAAAGTCAAAGTCAAAGTCAAAGTCAAAGTCAAAGTCAAAGTCAAAAAGTTTTTATTTGCTTTGGTACTCAACTGAGGACCACAAATTTAAAAACAACAATTACAGAACATAAGCATAATCAATATAATTTTAAAAAGGATTTTAAAAATTTATAGAAATTGTAACAAACCCATTCGTCAGTCGGTTGTTTACATAATGCTAGTAAATTGTTTACTGTAGTAATATTGCATTTCTGGTATATCGGCTTAAGATATCTAGCTCGTGCTTTAACTACACTTTCGTGTGGACAAACAAATAAAATATGCACAATATCTTGATCACCACCAAAACAGAGTTTACAGATAGGGGAGTCTCCTGGTGACCATTTAGATGTAACAGTGGAGACTGGGAGAATGCCTAAGCGCAACATAATTATGGACCTTCTTGCTCCATGTGTAAGGCAAAGCCCCAAGTATGGACGTAATTGCTTATATTCCAACGACTCTATGTAAGTTTTATATGTAGATAACTTACTACAATGCATAAGGTCGAGATCATAACTTAGTCTTGGAGTAAAGCATTTCAGAAAAAGTTTTAACTGGGGTTTTGTCCATGATAACAGAATATCTTCAGTCAGGTTCGCTGTTTTAAACGCTTCAAACATGTTTTTTGAGAAGTTGAGTTGTCGAGAATCTGTTTTAAATATCTCAGTCTTCAACAGGAATCTCAACGTTCCTTCCTTTGCGTGCAGAATGTTGTACGCCCATCGAATAACATTTGCTATTGCTGTCGCATATGAACTTGTCAGAGCGAGTTCCAATCTGAGGGCCTGTACAGATGTTGATGTGGAAACCTTTAGTAATCTTTTCAAGATCTTTCCTTCGGTCATGTCCATGAAAGACCATTGTTTTGTAGGTAGGTGTTCAGTTGCATAGGACAAGACCGAGGGTATTTTTACTTTATACACCTTGAGTAATGAGGAAAAATGCCTACTTCCTGTGGCAGTATACATTCTAGAGAGTGCCCCGGCATGGATTTCAGATTTTTTCTTTAGATTGTTTATATGTTTAAGATTTTGTAAGTTCTTGGTAAAGATCCTGCCGAGGTAAGTATATTCATCTACTTCCTCTACTCTTATCCCATCAAGGTTCCAGTGATATTTAGCGCTTTTCTTCCGACCAGAAAACGCCACTACTTTTGTTTTAGTTAGATTAGGGATTAGAAAATGTTCCTTCGAATAAACATTTAAAGAATCCAGTAAATTTTGGAGACCAAAAGGGGTGAGGTCTAACATAACTATATCGTCTGCGTAAAGTAGTGCGTGTATGCTCTGAAGAGCAATCTTTGGTGGCAGGCTCGAGCATTTTTGTAAGTAAGATGGTAGATCGCTCAGATATAGTGAAAAAAGAATTGGTGCAAGAAGACATCCTTGTTTAAGACCATTTGAAGTATTAATTGATTTCGTAAGACCTTTTTCACATCCCATTTGTACCTGGGACCAGGTGTTCGTATGTAATGTGATTATAATCTGCAATAGATTTTCAGAAATCCCCAGTCTTCTCAGTTTTTTCCATAACGTTGGTCTATCTACGCGGTCAAACGCAGTGGAATAATCTATGAAGGCAGCATACACTGGTTGTGATTTCCTCCCAATGTATTTATCGAGAATAGTCTGAAGTGTTGAGATATTATCTGTTACTGAATGATTGGGGCGAAAGCCAGCTTGAAACTTAGGTATTATTCCATTCAAGAAGCACCAGGCTTTTAATCTGTCCAGTACCTCCGCTGCGAATATTTTACCAGTAGCGTCCATTAATGCAATTTGGCGGTAATTACTAGCAACATTTCGATTCCCTTTTTTATAAATAGGGATTATTGTACTTCCTTGCCATGATTTAGGTATTCTCCTGGTACAGAAGATAAGATTAAAAAGTGATGTTAACATCAGACTCCATTCCTTAGGATTTGACTGCAGAACTTTAATCGGTATCAGGTCAGGACCTGACGCTGAAGTGTTCCTGGCATTTCTTATGTGATTTTCAATAGAATGTGCTGTAATTTTTTCTGTTGGTGTTAGGTTGCTTTCCAGACTAATTTCAGAGGCATTATTGCCAGTCTCAGTTGGGTTCGCTTTATATAGGTCAGTTAAATAGGCTTCCCATTCCTGGGGTGGTACTGGTATAGCATATAACTTCTTTTTTGTTCCAGTTATTTTGGCTATCAGAGACCAATATTTTCTTTGATTGTATTGTTTCGCTGCCTCTTGAATGTCCACCCAGTTTTTATCTTGTTGCATTCTTTTTTTGCTCGTCTTCTCCCTTCTAAGCTGATTTTTTAACTTATTTATCTCTAGCTGTATAACAGGTGAGTAATCTAAAAATTGTCCTCGTATAAGTTTATTTAATTTCCTCCTATGTATATTTTCATTAGCGTTCTTGTAGACTTTGTTTTTGCGTGGTTTCTCCCCGTTAAGAAGAAATCTTTTAAGAATTGTCATTATACATTCGAAGTTAATTATTTGGTCTTCCGAGTGTATTGTGGTTAAAATGTTGTTTTGTAGAATTTTTCCATTTATATAGTCTAGTGTCCCTGAATTCCAGAAGATTCGTCTCTGCTTTTTATCAATTTCAATATTCCCCTTATGGTACATAATCGGAATAGAAGAAGCAGTTTTTATCGACCAACCAGTGTGTAGGCATAAAAGCGCATGGTCGCTTTCTTCTGTAAAAATTACTTTCAAGTGATGGAATGTGTCCGAAATCTCTATACTACATATTAAGTAATCGATGATAGAAGAGGATCCATTTCCACGCCTTGTGTAGGATGCCGGTCTATCACCTTCTACGTTACCATTCAAGATTAGTCCGTTTATATTTGGTAGTGATGCTAATAGCATTTTCCCTCTTTTATCGGCTACTTTTCCTTTTGGGAATATTGGAATAGGTAGATCTATTGACTCATCTTCGTATATTTTTGCCCATTTGCCAATTTCATTATTAGAAAGTTTCCCGTTCACATCACCCACAATTAAATACGGCGTATTGACTCGTTCTTCAATTATCTTGGATATTAAATCTATGGTTTCTATAAAAGATGCATCCTGTGTTGTGCCTGGAGGATTGTACATGTTGAAAAACAAGAGGGCTTTTTTTTGGTCGGAAATATTTGTTTTTAGTATGATCTTGATACATTGAAAGTTGTCAGATTTCGAGTCAATTATTTCTTGTGACCATTGATGCTCCTCGCTTAAAAGAATAGCCAAACCTCCCTTGGCATGACCTCTGCTAGTTGTTGTAGCTGGGATAGCATAAACATAGTAACCTTTCTGTTTGAATGAATTTATTGCCCATGTTTCCTGTATAGCTAGAATATCAGGGTTATCTCTTAGTGCTGTAGTCATTTTGTTGGATAGTTTTCCGGCCATATTCCACGAGATAATCTTTAAGCAACTGTTAAACAGTGCATTGTGATCGATGTACTTGTTTGTTGCTGTTTAAGGCCTCTGATATCCAGGCCCAAGATTCTGTTGTTTTTCTGGCCTCTTTTTCCTCATGATATTGAGTCCATACATTCCTTTGACCATTATTGACCTGAATTTTTAGAATATCCTTCCTAGAGGTAGTTCGCCCCAGTTCAACATGATCAGAGATATTTGTGGTCCAATTATTTGAGTAAGTATTGGTAATAAAGTTTTGGGGACAAGTCAATTTGGTTACAAAGTTCTTTGGTGGAAATATTTCAATAACATCATATCCATATTTATGCAATATTTATTTTTCCCTTACAATGATCCCAGGAACAACAGTTGACCAAAAAGCTACTTTCGCGATTTTTTGATTTTCTTTTATAGGAAATGTGACTGAATCTATTTCTTTACTAGTGATGGATTGTAGCGTATAGATTTGTTGCAACAAATTGATTATCCTTTCTCGATTTAACGATAGATCATCAGTAGGAAAAAGTTCTTCAAATTGTAAGTATTTGGTTGAGGGTTGATCACCACCTTGGGGTTGCAACTTATTAGTTCTGCTTTCTCTATTTGTTTGATCTATACTGTTTCTAAGGGGAACATATTCAGGTGCTTTATGATTCAGATGTTTTGTGGGCAATATATTTGTGGTTTCATTTTGTTCCTCTACCATAGTTTGATTAGTTGTTACCTTTTCCAATCCTTTCTCAATATTTTGATCAATATTTTCATTTTCAAATCTGATCTTTCTAGTTTTCTTTTTGTTAATTCTTCTTAGCGACCTCCTATTGCTCATTTTTCTTTTTGCCCTTCTGTTACATTTCTTTTGATAGGGTTTTCCATTTCCAGCCTCATCTAATACAGGTACTAGAGTAGTTAGTTCATTTCCTTCAACGGTATCTTTTATCATTTTGGTATTTTTAATCGAGAAGATCGGATATTCTTTGGCTATTGATGAAGGTTCCTCTCTAAACAATTTCTTTAGAGAGTATATTCGGTCCCCGTTAGGATTTTTCTGGGTCGTAGTGTTAGCTAAACAGACTGATTTTTGATCGGTAGTTTGAGTACTGTTATCACATTTATTTTGAGATTTAGGAGTTGGGATTTTTGTTGAAAGGAACGATTCAGAGAGATCTTTTCTTTCCTCTTGAGTCTGTATATTTTTTGTTAATTGAATATGCTCTTTTTTCCTCTTTTCTTCTACCAAGAATTTCAGAATGCCAATTTGTACATCCAGAGTTTGATCTGAATTTTCTAAGATGTTACCTAAAAAAGAGAGGACCGATTCTAGTATTTCCTGTAAAGTATGTAGAGATTTTGAGATAGGTGTCGCCATGTTAGTAGAGTTCATATTATTTGGCAGAAATGTATCTATTGATGTATCCAAGTCTATTTTTTGATCAAATATTTGATTGTGAGATTCAGTTTGCGGGTCAACTGAGTTAGGTGATATCTCAGAGATATTTTCTATCGGCTTTGTACCGTTTAAGTAGGGATCCTTGATGTCAGAAAGGTGATTTATTTGTTTTACCGGTGTGTTGGGGATTATTTTAGGAGAGTCAGGTATCAATGTTTGAGATTCCTGTGTTGAACAAAATATCTGAGGTTTTGATTGGGACCCTTGATCACTTGAGATTGAGATAGTCTGTGCATCCGTAGTAGGCAACTCAGAAGCCTCTTTAGCTGGGTTATTTTCCATTGTTATAGGCAATTCACGATCAGGTAGACAAGATTGATTTTTTGGAGTAGGAGCTAAGAAATAATTACTGATAGCTGGTGTACCAATTAACCGACCCTGTTTCACTGCTTTTACGGAGCTTTGCCTTACTGCTTCCTCTGTACCCATTCTCTTCATAAAAATGGTACGCGATCTTAGTTTTTTATATGCCATAAATAATTGTCACGGTCAGATAAAGTATATTGTAAGTAGTTACCGTGATGTTATCAGATGTGTTGTTTATCAGCGTCGGGAGTCGGCGACAAGTACTTTTGGGTGAAGAAGCTTTTCCACGGTTCCGCAGATTTCTCTTGGTGGCAGGGACTATATGTCTATCAAACTTTTAAATCCAAGTATTAGTATCACAGCGAATAATCAGGAGATGGAAAAAAAGGGGGTTGGCCCGTCCCGTCCTTGTGCATCCTTGGACGGCCTAAGACGGCCCGCCCTTTGTCCGGGCTTCGTCCCGCGCTTGGTCCCGCGCGCGTCCCGCGTCGCGGGAGGCACCTCGTTTTTCAACGTTACGTCAGGGGCGTGTCCGTGGGCGTGTCGCCTGGGGGAAGAGGAACCAGCTGACCCCAGCTGGGAGTTCTGGTCCTCGCAGTCCCCCAGGTTAGGCGCTCTGTGTTTTTTCCCTTGCCTCAACCCTTCAGACTCCAGCTGGGAGCGGTGGACAGAGCATGCGGATTGCAGCTCACGCTCACACCAGCGAGTCGAGGGGAGGCACACCACGGAGAGATGATAAATAGAGCGTCAGCTCTGGCACAGCAAAAAACGGGATACAGTCAGCAACTTGGGATTAAGATCCCTCGCCAGGCACAGGTGAGCAACAGTTTTCAAATCCAGATAGCGGTGAGTGGATTGACACCTTTGCAGCTCCTGCCGCATCCAGGAAACACTTGTGGCTTTTACAGTGCACTAGGCCTCACTCGCGGCTCCTGACGCATTTAGGAAACCCTCGCGGCTTCGGCCGCACACCAGGCACCACAGCGTTCAGAAGCAAACTCTCGCCCGGAATGCACCAACGAACTCTCAGCTCAGCTTGTGTGTGCAGGACACTTCGAGCTGCTTCATGGGGCTTCTGCCTGCCACACTCACAGAGCAGCAACCATCAATGTGAAACAGGCAAAGGAAAATCAAATGTCTTTGAAGCTGCCAAAACCAGTCTGTGGTCAATCACTCAGCAGTCTTTTACTCCGGGCGGGTGGCGGGCAATACATAAACGCCGGCAGAACCAATCCTCAGGCCCCTGCTCATTACATCAAAGCAGGAGAGGTGTCAGCAGCGGGGGGGGCATGCAGATGTTGTTGGACAGTGAGACCTGTCGGGGCCTTCTCCCTTAAACCACCTCTCACCTCTTTTTACTGCTTAACAAGGTGGTCAGGACAACCGCCGCCGTTGCCACAGGTTTTATTGAACAGCAGCGACCGCTGCTCGTAAGTCTCTGTCCCCGTCTCTCTCGCTGCAACCGCAACTCGATGCAGGTCCTTTCACCCGGCTGTGTTTTATCGGCAGGCCGGGGGTCCACGGAGGTTGCGAGGGCAGAAAAGCGGGAGCAGCTCTCTCCAAACGTCCTCCTCAAACTCCGCCAGCAGAATCGTCAGCAAGAACCAGCGGGAGCCAAAACCAGGACCGGATTCAGGTAAACGGCATCAGTCCTGCAGTGCTGTGTCAGCCAATAGCAAAACGTAAACACCAGTTTCATCTACCTGTTTCTCATGCCTGTGACACTTTACGGGAACCCTGTTCCCACAAATGTTTATATTTGCAGAAAAGAGGCAGAGAAGCAGAAGCTGAAAGTGCCAGAACCGCTTTCCTCGCCTTTAGTGACGAAAAGCTTTCCTCTGACACTGAATTTCAGTCTTATTGGAACTCAGAGGCATTCATTGAATTCATAGAAATTCTGTCAGGAAGTAAGCAGGGCTGGACTGGGAAACCAAAGTAGCCCAGGCACAATTGGTCAGACCAGCCCCTCTCCCTTCCTCTCCTCATGCAATCTCTCTCTTTATACCCATTCATTCTCTCTCTCCTCTCTTTCTTCATTCTCTGATCACTTTGTCTCTATCTTCGCCTTTCCTCTCTCTTTCATGAAGACGCCTTGTGCCCACTGCCATTATCCTCATGGAGCAAGAGAAAGAGACAGAGGCACCAGCACTGGCCCTGGACTTTCAAAACCGGCAACCAAGAGCTCCAGCCCACCAGGGAAATGCCCAATGGAATTAGAGTCCTATCTGGCCATGGAAAGAAGCTCAACTACAGAAATAAATGTGAAGGGTCATTATTCGCCAAGTAAAGCATTGCTTCTATATAATGTTACATATAATATATCTTGAAGATTCTTTACTGTGCAAATAGTAAGTGTGAGTATTACCCTGTTTAACAGTACACGGTTTATCAACCTGAGAAAGATAAAAGGTGGAGATGGCACACCAGATTTTGAACTCTTTCTGTATGTCAGACGAATGTTAATAGGTGTGCTCAACTCACTTCGAGACCTCCACTGGCTCCCGGTTGAGAAGAGGGTCACCTTCAAACTTCCCTTTCCCCTCCTACAAAGCCCTCAACAACATCGGACCCAAATAACTCAATGATAGACTCTCCTTCCACGTACCCAAGAGGAACCTCCCCTCCGCCGACCTCGCCCTGGCAGAGGTCCCCCGCATCTACAGGAGCAGGACAGGTGGCAGAGCTTTCTCCTACATTGCAGCCAAGACCTGGAACGAGCTCCCCGTCAACATCAGATGCTCGCAAACCCTGCACACCTTCAGGAAGGACCTCAAGACCTGGCTCTTCCACTGATCCAGAGCCCCCCCCCCCCAGTACCTTGAGACCCTCATGAATGAGTAGCGCGCTTTACAAACCCCTGATTGATTGCTTGCTTGATTGATTGATTCTGAGGGTGAAAGTGCAAGCTACACCTCAAAGAACCACACTCTGCACCACAGATCTACAATGGGGAATGATTGTTCTCACCTGATTGCAATACATATGATCCATGGAAAGGGTGATACATAAGGTGATAGGCAAATGCACTCCCACTGGATAGCACACACGCCAACCATCGAGAGTCAGAGAACAAACTAAGTTTGTGAGTGGTCTGCAGAAGATGTGGGAGTGACTTCACAAGGAGCCTCGATGTGTCTGCCCATTAACCCTTTAAACAAGCATTGGCATAGGCAACAGATCTACGATTAATGTAAAAATTATTTGTGCATGCCTGCGTTTGCATTTGTTAGATAATTGAAGCAAGACATATTGTAACAAGACATATTGGCTTTGGCAAAGCTATTTTGTGTGAAAAAAGGAGGAAGAAGTGTAGGAAATGTTTCAGACAGTTGCAAATCAGGGAATTCACATAGATGCAAATGTAATAGGAAAGACATACAGGTAGATTCATCAAAGACCCGTTTTGCGAGTCTGTAATAGCGATTCATAAGGAATCGCTATTACAGACTCGCAAAACGGGATTCATGTAGGAATCGCAAAATTAAATGCGATTCCTACACATATCTTATTTGCGATTAGCAAATTGCTAATCGCAAATAAGGAATAACTCCCCATACATTCCTATGGGCCAAAAGGCCCATAGGAATGAATGGGGAGTATTCCTTATTTGCGATTAGCAATTTGCTAATCGCAAATAAGATAGCGATTTAAAGGGTGCCAGGGGTGTCCAAAGGACACCCTGTACCACCCCTTAAATGCAAATTCAAACAGGTGTTGCGCACACACATGTCCAAAGGACATGTGTGTGTGTAACATGCAAAAGAAAAAAATGCACTAAAGTGCTTTTTACTCGTTTTTCGCTATTTACCACAAAGTCAGATTTCGTGGTAAATTGCGACCAAATATTGCGAATTCGCAATTTCAAATAGGGTGATGAATTGCATTTAAGGAATCTCTATTAGAGATTCCTTAAATCCAATTCCTCGCAAATATGCGATTTCGCAAATAGCGATTTTTGCATTTGGGATGATGAATCCCAAATGCAAAAATCGCACGCGCAAAGGGCCAGATTCTCAGAATCTGGCCCTTTGCGAGCGCAATTTCGTTTCATGAATCGGGCTGATAGAGGGATAGAATAATTGGGAAGAAAGAAAGGGACAACCTATGCACTCCTAACTAAAACATTATGAAAGTCTGATGCACTAAAGAAAGTGCATGCTTTCCACATGCAATGCATGTACGAGATAAATCATTTAATGTATGAAGATTCAGTGTACTTTTGAAATGTAAAATAGTCCCTCATTCATTGCAATACTAACACTCCATAGGAGGTGGAATACTAAGCCAAACAACCAATAGCATGAGGTGGTAAGAGGAGAATAGCCCACGCTACATATAAAGTATTATAATCAATCGTCATGCAGACAACTGCCCTATCCAGCTAGCACAAAGGGGGATTAAAGCGCCATCACAAAGCACATTTTCCAAAAATATTGACTAAAATCCTTCCTTATGCAAGCCATGTCAAACGAGGTTGCGCGACAAAATGAAGAAATTACACTTTAACAGTTGTCACAGTATTAAAAACCATAATTGCTCTGCAGCATGGAATAGATGAGGTGTTTAACAGCGTCCACTAGAAACACTGGGCGCGCGGCAGGATTAGGAACATGTTTATGTCACGTGATAAGAGCCTATCGCTCACATCAGCTCCTTTTGTAGTTATCTCAGGGGTGGGACTGTGCTCAAAAGCGCCCACATCCCTGTGCCTGCTGGGGCTAGATACTCCAGAGAGCGCTTCTTTGAAAGTGGAGAGGCCCCGAGTCGCACGTGCAGGCACAGGGATACTTCACTACACCGTGCATAGGGGTTGGAATTACAAAGCTGGCGACCTCCGAATGACCTTCTTTTTGCTTACTCCTAGGACCAGCTGGGAATTAATGGGGCTTCAGGCCATCCTCACTATTGTAAACAGCTGAGTATATTATGTTAGCTGGTGTTCGAATGGCATGCAACTTCTACAGGTGTGGTATTATGGCGTCGTTGCTTTGTCCGTATCAGAGCGGGTAACATACATGTGTGACTGGAACTGTGTTTTGATGGAAGGGTTCCTACGTCACGTGGCAATGTGCTACGTTTTTGTTGCGGGAGTGAAGTCATGTGTACATACATCTCGCATAACGACCTAACCGTATTTTGTAGCGTTTTCTCGTTTTCCCCCTGTTGGCACATCTTTAACCACAAACTGGCAACGATTAATCGTCAGTAATTGTTGGCACTAAATATGTCTGTGCCGTTTTCTTACGAGTTAATTTTTGAAATCATTTGCCTCCAGTCTTCGAAGGTACTCTGGCGTTGTTGATCTTTTTTTCTAACACAACTTAAAGGGATGTGAAAGATCTCAAAGTCCACATGCGAAAAAAGTTGTGAACATCCTGTGATGCTGGGCATATTACTTAGTTTACCCGGCCTAAAAAAAAAATTAAAAAAAAATGAATGTGTCCTTGTAATGTAACCGGTGCTCGTTTAAAGTATTGCAATACCATCAGTTCGAGTTCAAGCTATATAAAACTGCAAAACAAAAAAAAACGCAATAAGTATAGTATTAGTGAGTATTACTGGAAGTTTGTAACAACTTTTACACTCCTCAGAAAGATGAAAAGCTGATTGGCCTTGCAGGTATTCGAACTTGTGACCTGCAGATCCTACAAGTTGTTAGTAGGTCACACAAAATGTTAGTTGGTGTGCTTAACTCACTGAGTTATTTTGCCAGTAGGAGGGCAGATATGGAGTGTGCGTGGGGGACAGAAGTATAGTATAATTGTACCACAGCAGGCTCGTCACTGTAGATATGCGTGCGAGTTAGACACAAAGCAGTGATGTTCAAAATGTAAATATTAAAAAGAACAATGTTTTAGTGCATTAACTACATTCCCTCCGGAGATCATGGATTGTGCATGTTTTATAAACATGTGCTTGAAAAAAAACAGAGTCATAAATAAGTGATTAAAACGGTGCTTTATTATAAACACCCTATCACCAGGCTCCTCAAAACTAGTCTTCATTTCCACCCAGAGGAATCCTGAAAGACCATTTATGAGGAATGTAAAAATAGGTGTTCCTATAAATAAAACTATGAGGCTTCGCTATAGCCTTATAGCCTGCTGCCAAGAGGTATACCATTTGCTAAAGGCCATACTCGAGTTATAGCCCGAGCCACCAGCGGGGCAATTAACGAGGGTGGGGGCCTTTAACAACCAGTATAGCCAAAGTCAGAAGGGCTCCGAGGATATTAGAGCATTCCACCCATTAAGAGTAGAATGTTCTAAATTAAAATGGGAAAACAGAAAGATAAACATTAGAAAGTCCTATTTATTTATTTGAAAAGTTTTATATAGCACTGGCTAGACCCGAAGGTATCAGGGCGCTTTACAGGAAGATCAGCGAGTTACAGGTTACATAGTTACATCAATTAAATCAAAGAATCACCGAGGGAGGAGGAGGGGAAACATAACGGGGAAATGAGGAAAACAATGTCAGATGACCGGCTGGGTAGGTGACGGCCGAGGGTGTGAAACCAGTGTGGCGCCGCGGCCCGGGCGCCTGACGCTAGAATCTGGGGATCATGGTTCGATCCCCAGGGCGGGCGGCAGATTAGCCCAGCACCATGTGACTCTGGGCAATAGCTTGCTTAATCTTCCCGACGGCCCCCAGTGCCAAGAGACCCTTATGGGTGATTGTGCACTTTACAAATATGTGGATTATTATACCAGCCCTTACCCCCAAGTCCCTCCTGTCCTCGTCCCATTCATGAACCAGAGAGATAATACTATCTTATGACAGAAAAAAAGAACAAAGGAATGCTGGCTCTACCCTACCCCCTACCCCTGGGAGTACAAAAGTATACCTATCCCATCATTCCTCTTGTTCTTTTTTCTGTCTTTTGAAAGAATGGGATGAGGAACAGGAGCTGAGGAGCTCCTGAATACTTATGCACTCCACTGCTGGGCGGTAGGGGCCTTGCAGCATTTCCGGTCTTCTTCCCTACCTGGCTGGCGGGGAGACGGGTGGATTCCCTACTTCAAGGCTGGCTGATGATGACTGAGGGGTATTCCGGTCTGCACCTCCCGGGTTGCGGGCACGCTGGGAGGCGCGGCTATAGTGGCATGACCCGTCTGTCTTTGAGTTTCTTCTTTCGGGTATCGCTGCCTGACTTCCGGTGGGGAGGCTGGCCAGGAAGTCAGGCAATAGAGTGCCGGTCGGCAGTGAGGCCCGACATAAACTGTAAGTACTACATAGCTGTTATTATATTGTTCTTACTACTTCTGTTCTGACCTAGTTTCCCAAGAGTTCTTTCCAACTGTGGCAATTTCTTGGCAGTTGGACTGAGGAGCTTGTGCTGGATTGATGCCCCCAATGACTGGTACTAGTGTTTACCTGCTGCACCGGCTTGGGCTCCTATTGAACTTGCCGGAGGGGGGGTAGAGGAGTTTGGATTCCCTACTACCTTTATGTAAGAAAGTGGCTCTATATATACTGGACCAAAGTAAGGTACACTGTGTATAGAGTCCCCAATCTCCAGACGTATAACAGAGGTTAAAGTCAGATATGACCTTACCCCCTAAAGTGGTAGCTTGGTCGAGCAGTAAGGCAGTACCAGAGGACAGTGTAAAGCATTTGTTGACCACACTCAGTCAGCAAAAGGTTTCACACACTCAAGAACTGAACTCTAGGTCAATTGTTTTTATATCAAAAGATATAGTTGTTTTGTTTTAGAACCAACAGGTATGAAAATATACTTTTCTCAATATGAGTGTCTTCAGGTAGTTACTTTGCAGAAAGGAAATAGACTTTGTAGGTACAATAGCTACAGTGGTTGCAATAGGCAACACAATTCTAAACACAATTTAACATTGACAATGGGTTTTTCTACATAAATGTAGTTGATTACTTTAAGGATTACTTTTCTAACCACAGGACTGAATACAGTTACAGTTACAGTTGTGATTTTTAAAGAATATAAGTGTATTTTCAAAGTTGACACTTAGAAACTTTTCAGTGAAAAACTAGCAATGTTATACTATGGAAGGAAATTCAAGTCACAGGTAATGTAGGTTCTCGTTACTTTTGTAATCCAGTACTGGACTCCTAGGTTCAGCACTGGGACCTTTACCTTAGACAGGTGAGTAATTACATTTTAGTATATGGTACGATTTTTAACGAATATTTGCAGTTTGCAAAAATCGACACTTAGAAGAAAATTTTGCCAATGGTTTCCTATGGAAAAAAATTCAGGCTACTGGTATGTACAGTTAGGATTACTTTTGCGGTTCAGTACTGGGCTGAAAGGTACAGTACTGGCTTCTGATCACAGAGGAGTATTTTGGAATTCGTTATTCGGCTGATTTTAAGAAATTTCAGTGAAAACTAATCAATGTTTGCCTACGGAAGGAAAGTGAGTTATCGGCTTTCAGGTAAGTACTCGACTGGTGGAGTTAAGGTTCTGGGCATAGACTCGGGGGTCTCCCAGGGTTGAAAAGGTACAATTGTTACACCCTCAGCGGCACAGGGGCAGCCAGGTGCAAAGAGAGTAGGCCCAATGCAATCCAATGGAGGGTATGGGGCCTTTGGTGGGTGGCTGCAAGCAAGCAGGCCACGCGGCTGTGGGAGCTGAGCTCCTGGTCACATATTCAGGGCAAGTGGGGAAGTAGTGTAGGGTAGCAGTTGCACTTCCAGCGGCACTCGAGCGGCTGGGTACATGGTGCTTTTGAGCCGTTGGGCGCCCAATGTTATCCAATGGGAAAGTTAAAAAGTGTACAAAGGCTGCAGGCTCGGGGACGGAGTTTCTTCAGGTGCAACCACCACTTCGAGAGGTAAGTTGGGATCTTGGAGAAAAGGTAGGACCCCAAAGGAGGGCACAGGGGGCCATAGGGCGCCGGGTGCAGGGGTGTTTTTTGGCGTCGGGAAATCTTACCCTAAGCTGGTCGCGGTTGGAGGGGTCCTTGGTTCTGAGGCTGCAGGCATCATCTGGGTCATCGAGGAAGATCTTTGGGCACTGGACTTTGGGTCCCAGTCGCTGGGGGGATGTCCTTGTGGACTTGGATCACTCAGGCACAGGTCAGGCTTGGCGGGTGCAGAGTGGGCAGGATTCGCGGTTCCGGGCTGGCACCAGGGGTATTGCTGTTGGAGCAGAACCACTGCTCGTGGGAGTCCCAGTCTTGTGGAAGGTTCAAGGCAGGCAGGTCTCCGAGCTTGTGGATGTTGCTGTCCGCTGGAGATGCCAGAGTTTCGCAGGAGCAGGTTCAAGAATCAACAGGCCTGTAGCGTTCTGGGGCCAAGTCAGTGGGCATTGTCCTTTTGTTAGCAGCTGCACAGCAGGTCTTCTTGGTTCTTGGTCTTCTTGTTGTTGTCAACGGGATCTGAGGAAGGAAGGTTCAGGGTGCCCCCAAATACTAAATTTGGAGGCGTTACACGTAGGGCAAGGGCAGGGACCAATGGGTCCCTGTCCTGGGGTGGGTACATCCCCTAGCCTGCTCCTCTTCTGTGGGAGGGGGCAGGAGCCTAGCTGTGATTGGGCTGGGCTCCCCATCTTCTCGGGGTCGTGCTTCACCTCACCTCTCTCACCTGAGGGGTGGAGTTGGCACAGGCTGGCACACCCCCCTTCCTGGCTTTCTCAGCCACCTCATTTGTGTGAAATTACCCTTTCAACATTCTAATGTTCTAAAGGAGCTGACACTTTTATCTCCAAGACCTAGTGGAATGTTCCTGCCATTCCCCTTTTGATCCTTAAAAACACAACATTGAGATTTGTGTCACAGTATGAAATCTATAAACTTAATTTTCAGGCCTGGCTTAAAGGCCGCTTCAGGTGATTTACAATTCATAAAAACACACTTGTGGCAAAAATGGCCCTCTCCTGACGAGCATTGAACACAGCTTCGCCCAGGCAGACAGTGCTGCGCGTCCGCATCAGCTAACAGTCAAAGATGGTGGCCCGCTGGTTTTTTCCACCTCTCTCCCTTCACCTTGTGCAAATAACAATTCAAGCAGCAGGTTAAGCAGCAGCAGGTAAACTATAATAAGAGGAAATTTAAATTGATAAAAACACACTTTTGGCAACAATGGTCCTCTCCTGGCGACCATTGAACACAGCTTCGCCCAGGCAGACAGTGCTGCGCATCCGCATCATCGTGCTAGTTAAGTAGCCTAGCATCCAACCACTAGACCGCTAACAGTCAAAGATGACGGCCAGGAAGCAATTCGTAATATAGCCATAGCTAATAGAAGCTGTGAAAACCACCCGGTGATACCACCCCAGTGAAACAAATACCATGCTACTACCCAATCCTATGATTTGGTACTGGATCTGCTTTACAATCAACTGCTGCACACCCGTTCTCCTGACTATATCCATTGTCACAGTGCCGCTGTTTTTTTTAAAAGACGAATACATAATCACACTTACATCCACTTGCTGTGTATTGATTATCACACTGTCACTCAACCGGCCACCACCCCCCTCTCCTCCCCTCCTTGACAAGTCTCCAGACCCCCCTCAGCCCCCCACCTACTCCCACAACCCCCCACTAGTAAAAGCAGCCAGACCAAATGGGCTTGTGTGATGGAGACAGAAGGTTGACACGGCGGGGCTCTCTCCCGTTCCCTCTCAGAAATATCCCCCCCAACTGCCGCTTCAGAAAGGTGCCCTGTGAGAAAAAAAAGGAATAAAAAAAAAAAGGATAACCATCACTAATATTACGGTAATCAGCCCAATTCATAAAGAGGGCCACAGCTCTTATACATTGCCACTGCCCGCTAAGACCTGACACAGATATTCTTTGGCCTCTGACAATAGTTTTCAGTCTAGCGGGAGCCAATAGGTATGCTTCCGAACCAGCATCTTGAAACGGTTTGATCACCTGCCGCAGACACCACCGGCATTCGACAGTTGTATGGCAAAAGCCAGGGCACATGAAAAATAATGATCATAGGTATGTCCGTCTCGCATCTGAGCAAGCTTTCTCAAAAATAGCTTGGGGAAGCAAAACATTGCCAAAATAAACTAAGATAGCCCTTGGTTGTCTTGAGTCCCTGCCAGCATGGACTGATTTACTGTGGGTCATCGGGAACCGGTGTACTCTTTGAACTTCCGTTGCCCAGTCCCATCCTGACAGTTCGGGAAAGGCAGTCTTTAAGAGATCCAACATGTAAGAGCGTATATTATCCCCCTCAAGGCCATCATCAATTCCAAGAAACCAAAGGTTATTTCTACTCTGTCAGTTTTCCACATCCTCCAGCATCCACTGCACATCAGTTAATTGAGACTCATGCATCTTGACTTGCTCTTTCACCTCTGTGACTTCTGTCTCCAAGGCTGTGGTCCTGTCCTCAATGCAACTTAGGTGCTTCCCAATCTCAGAGCATGCCTTCCCCACCTTCCGAACGGCGCCTTCTAGTTTTTTCGTAGCATGCCGTGCCCGTTTACTATCTGCCCATGTTTCAGATGTTCCTTAATGGACTCCAAAATTAAGCTTAGTTCAGGCTTTGCAGACACCGTCGCAGTTGGCTGTATGGTGGATGAAGCTATTACTGTCAGGGTTGGTGCTTCTCCCGGAGTCCCAACCATCTTAGTATGGGAGTAGTACCATTTCAGACTACTGTCGGTCGCATTCTTTGCTCTCCTCCGAGCTTCTGTGCTGCCTTTACATTCCGTTTGGTGCTTCTGGTGCTTGAGCATCATTTCAGGTGCTTCCAGTGTGCTGGAACCAGAGGTTGAGGAGTTAGTGCCGCTTGTTTAACTGAAATATGAGTTAGGGGCCTCTGAGTCTGACCCATCGGTCAAGGAGAAAAATGTATCTGCCCCGTCCAAGATGAGATCATTCACTGCCGCTGTTCCGCACTGATTTGTACTATGACCCTTGCTGCACCTCTACCTACTTCGCCCTGCCCCCTGGAGAGTGGAAGGTTGAGGGATATAGTTGGGTCCAGCACCTTCAAATAGAGAGACGTGTCCTCCCACAATTGAGTTACTCAGAGAGAGACACAGCCCTTCAATCCCAGCGTTCAAGATTTGTTCACATAGCTCTGGTGAGGTTCCACTTGAATCAACCAGGTCTGCTTTTGACACTAAGGCTGACCCTGTCCTTGCATCAGGACCCGGGGCAGCACAAAGACTTGATTCACCCTGCTTCTCAATAGTGCGCTGCTGACTTGGCCCTCCTCCCGAATTCTTAATACCAAAAAATGCCGTTATTACAGGGTGCGGCTGTGGCGTTGGCAGGGCATCATCAGCAAGCCCCACAGCTCCCTCCTCCATGCCTAAAGCTACCCTGGTGCCTTTAATACCAACTTGATTCCTCCTCTTTCCTGCCCCCTTACTTTCTGACCTGTGCTTCCCCACCTGAACAGTGGTCTGTTCTAGAGGAGACTCCTGTCTGGCTAACAGCGCACAGGCAGCAAGTCTTGCCGAAGAAGAAAGTACTTCCCCCTGTCTTTCTGAAATTTCACGGGTTTTGGTGGCATTTCCACCCAGGCGGTACTGAAGCTGAGGCTAGCCACCAATTGAGAAAATCTACTGGTGAGTCCTGCCTACCTTCCAAGAACGCTGAAGCACCATCGCGAAGCAAAACCAGCCTGCAATCCTGCTGTCTCCAGGCACCAGGTATTCAGCCAGCATACTGCCTTAGCCACACAAGGAGGAGAATTCAACAGTAACACTACCATTATGGTGGGACTTACAGCATTTCTAGAACCGTGCAACTCTCTTGTTCCATACCGTTTGATCGTAAGATATGAAAAATGAACTGGAGCATTGAAGATGCCATCATGGTAATTATCAGCTTTCCAACATAGAGAACGGTGGTGGTTAGTGGAATTGTACGTTTTTTGAAGAGTAGAAAAGCAGGCCAAATAGTGATCACTAAAAGCCATAGACAAGTATTGGCGATGCCAATGGGTCTCACCCATGGAACATATTAGCTTTGACAATGCTTTATTTCTAAGATATTTACAACAAGGGGTGGTGAGGGACAGAGTCTCTGAATTAAACAGAATACTCTCACCCAGTCAAGAGATCAGGGCTAGATCCAACACCGTTTTTTAGCTCACTGCACCA
Source organism: Lissotriton vulgaris (assembly GCF_964263255.1). NCBI lineage: Eukaryota > Metazoa > Chordata > Amphibia > Caudata > Salamandridae > Lissotriton > Lissotriton vulgaris. Next base: position 884,316,532 of record NC_141699.1, on the reverse strand, counting down.
TCCCAGTTTCAGAACCTGGCTGTATGCAAATTAGTCTGTTCCTGTCCCAGTGCATGATGGGAACAGGGCAAACCAAACTACAAAAGCCAATTCTTACACTGGGAAGGAAACAAGCTACCGGGGACCGGTTTCTGGCATTTCAGCCGTCTTCGGCCCGGCTTGCTTGAATCCCGATGGTGCAATGAGCAAGGGACTCACATCTGAGTATACCCTTCCACGCTTAGGGTGGACAAAAATATTTACAACAAGGGGTGGTGAGGGACAGAGTCTCTGAATTAAACAGAATACTCTCACCCAGTCAAGAGATCAGGGCTAGATCCAACACCGTTTTTTAGCTCACTGCACCATCCCAGTTTCAGAACCTGGCTGTATGCAAATTAGTCTGTTCCTGTCCCAGTGCATGATGGGAACAGGGCAAACCAAACTACAAAAGCCAATTCTTACACTGGGAAGGAAACAAGCTACCGGGGACCGGTTTCTGGCATTTCAGCCGTCTTCGGCCCGGCTTGCTTGAATCCCGATGGTGCAATGAGCAAGGGACTCACTGCTCCATCAGGATTCAAGCAAGCCGGGCCGAAGAGGCTGAAATGCCAGAAACCGGTCCCCGGTAGCTTGTCTCCTTTCTGGTAAAGAATTGGCTTGGTAGTTTAGTCTGCCCTGTTCCCATGATGCACTGGGCCAGGGACAGACTGATTTGCATATAGCCAGGTTCTGAGCTGGGATGGGGCAGTGAGATAAATAACGGTGATGGATCAAGCCCTGATCTTTGGACTGGGTAAGAGTGGTCTGCTCAATTCAGACACTCTGTTCATCACCACCCCCTTTTGTAAATCGATTTTGGCCACTATAGGTGTGGCAGGGTATACTCAGACATGAGTCCCTTTCTCACTGCTCCATCAGGATTCAAGCAAGCCGGGCCGAAGAGGCTGAAATGCCAGAAACCGGTCCCCGGTAGCTTGTCTCCTTTCTGGTAAAGAATTGGCTTGGTAGTTTAGTCTGCCCTGTTCCCATGATGCACTGGGCCAGGGACAGACTGATTTGCATATAGCCAGGTTCTGAGCTGGGATGGGGCAGTGAGATAAATAACGGTGATGGATCAAGCCCTGATCTTTGGACTGGGTAAGAGTGGTCTGCTCAATTCAGACACTCTGTTCATCACCACCCCCTTTTGTAAATCGATTTTGGCCACTATAGGTGTGGCAGGGTATACTCAGACATGAGTCCCTTTCTCACTGCTCCATCAGGATTCAAGCAAGCCGGGCCGAAGAGGCTGAAATGCCAGAAACCGGTCCCCGGTAGCTTGTCTCCTTTCTGGTAAAGAATTGGCTTGGTAGTTTAGTCTGCCCTGTTCCCATGATGCACTGGGCCAGGGACAGACTGATTTGCATATAGCCAGGTTCTGAGCTGGGATGGGGCAGTGAGATAAATAACGGTGATGGATCAAGCCCTGATCTTTGGACTGGGTAAGAGTGGTCTGCTCAATTCAGACACTCTGTTCATCACCACCCCCTTTTGTAAATCGATTTTGGCCACTATAGGTGTGGCAGGGTATACTCAGACATGAGTCCCTTTCTCACTGCTCCATCAGGATTCAAGCAAGCCGGGCCGAAGAGGCTGAAATGCCAGAAACCGGTCCCCGGTAGCTTGTCTCCTTTCTGGTAAAGAATTGGCTTGGTAGTTTAGTCTGCCCTGTTCCCATGATGCACTGGGCCAGGGACAGACTGATTTGCATATAGCCAGGTTCTGAGCTGGGATGGGGCAGTGAGATAAATAACGGTGATGGATCAAGCCCTGATCTTTGGACTGGGTAAGAGTGGTCTGCTCAATTCAGACACTCTGTTCATCACCACCCCCTTTTGTAAATCGATTTTGGCCACTATAGGTGTGGCAGGGTATACTCAGACATGAGTCCCTTTCTCACTGCTCCATCAGGATTCAAGCAAGCCGGGCCGAAGAGGCTGAAATGCCAGAAACCGGTCCCCGGTAGCTTGTCTCCTTTCTGGTAAAGAATTGGCTTGGTAGTTTAGTCTGCCCTGTTCCCATGATGCACTGGGCCAGGGACAGACTGATTTGCATATAGCCAGGTTCTGAGCTGGGATGGGGCAGTGAGATAAATAACGGTGATGGATCAAGCCCTGATCTTTGGACTGGGTAAGAGTGGTCTGCTCAATTCAGACACTCTGTTCATCACCACCCCCTTTTGTAAATCGATTTTGGCCACTATAGGTGTGGCAGGGTATACTCAGACATGAGTCCCTTTCTCACTGCTCCATCAGGATTCAAGCAAGCCGGGCCGAAGAGGCTGAAATGCCAGAAACCGGTCCCCGGTAGCTTGTCTCCTTTCTGGTAAAGAATTGGCTTGGTAGTTTAGTCTGCCCTGTTCCCATGATGCACTGGGCCAGGGACAGACTGATTTGCATATAGCCAGGTTCTGAGCTGGGATGGGGCAGTGAGATAAATAACGGTGATGGATCAAGCCCTGATCTTTGGACTGGGTAAGAGTGGTCTGCTCAATTCAGACACTCTGTTCATCACCACCCCCTTTTGTAAATCGATTTTGGCCACTATAGGTGTGGCAGGGTATACTCAGACATGAGTCCCTTTCTCACTGCTCCATCAGGATTCAAGCAAGCCGGGCCGAAGAGGCTGAAATGCCAGAAACCGGTCCCCGGTAGCTTGTCTCCTTTCTGGTAAAGAATTGGCTTGGTAGTTTAGTCTGCCCTGTTCCCATGATGCACTGGGCCAGGGACAGACTGATTTGCATATAGCCAGGTTCTGAGCTGGGATGGGGCAGTGAGATAAATAACGGTGATGGATCAAGCCCTGATCTTTGGACTGGGTAAGAGTGGTCTGCTCAATTCAGACACTCTGTTCATCACCACCCCCTTTTGTAAATCGATTTTGGCCACTATAGGTGTGGCAGGGTATACTCAGACATGAGTCCCTTTCTCACTGCTCCATCAGGATTCAAGCAAGCCGGGCCGAAGAGGCTGAAATGCCAGAAACCGGTCCCCGGTAGCTTGTCTCCTTTCTGGTAAAGAATTGGCTTGGTAGTTTAGTCTGCCCTGTTCCCATGATGCACTGGGCCAGGGACAGACTGATTTGCATATAGCCAGGTTCTGAGCTGGGATGGGGCAGTGAGATAAATAACGGTGATGGATCAAGCCCTGATCTTTGGACTGGGTAAGAGTGGTCTGCTCAATTCAGACACTCTGTTCATCACCACCCCCTTTTGTAAATCGATTTTGGCCACTATAGGTGTGGCAGGGTATACTCAGACATGAGTCCCTTTCTCACTGCTCCATCAGGATTCAAGCAAGCCGGGCCGAAGAGGCTGAAATGCCAGAAACCGGTCCCCGGTAGCTTGTCTCCTTTCTGGTAAAGAATTGGCTTGGTAGTTTAGTCTGCCCTGTTCCCATGATGCACTGGGCCAGGGACAGACTGATTTGCATATAGCCAGGTTCTGAGCTGGGATGGGGCAGTGAGATAAATAACGGTGATGGATCAAGCCCTGATCTTTGGACTGGGTAAGAGTGGTCTGCTCAATTCAGACACTCTGTTCATCACCACCCCCTTTTGTAAATCGATTTTGGCCACTATAGGTGTGGCAGGGTATACTCAGACATGAGTCCCTTTCTCACTGCTCCATCAGGATTCAAGCAAGCCGGGCCGAAGAGGCTGAAATGCCAGAAACCGGTCCCCGGTAGCTTGTCTCCTTTCTGGTAAAGAATTGGCTTGGTAGTTTAGTCTGCCCTGTTCCCATGATGCACTGGGCCAGGGACAGACTGATTTGCATATAGCCAGGTTCTGAGCTGGGATGGGGCAGTGAGATAAATAACGGTGATGGATCAAGCCCTGATCTTTGGACTGGGTAAGAGTGGTCTGCTCAATTCAGACACTCTGTTCATCACCACCCCCTTTTGTAAATCGATTTTGGCCACTATAGGTGTGGCAGGGTATACTCAGACATGAGTCCCTTTCTCACTGCTCCATCAGGATTCAAGCAAGCCGGGCCGAAGAGGCTGAAATGCCAGAAACCGGTCCCCGGTAGCTTGTCTCCTTTCTGGTAAAGAATTGGCTTGGTAGTTTAGTCTGCCCTGTTCCCATGATGCACTGGGCCAGGGACAGACTGATTTGCATATAGCCAGGTTCTGAGCTGGGATGGGGCAGTGAGATAAATAACGGTGATGGATCAAGCCCTGATCTTTGGACTGGGTAAGAGTGGTCTGCTCAATTCAGACACTCTGTTCATCACCACCCCCTTTTGTAAATCGATTTTGGCCACTATAGGTGTGGCAGGGTATACTCAGACATGAGTCCCTTTCTCACTGCTCCATCAGGATTCAAGCAAGCCGGGCCGAAGAGGCTGAAATGCCAGAAACCGGTCCCCGGTAGCTTGTCTCCTTTCTGGTAAAGAATTGGCTTGGTAGTTTAGTCTGCCCTGTTCCCATGATGCACTGGGCCAGGGACAGACTGATTTGCATATAGCCAGGTTCTGAGCTGGGATGGGGCAGTGAGATAAATAACGGTGATGGATCAAGCCCTGATCTTTGGACTGGGTAAGAGTGGTCTGCTCAATTCAGACACTCTGTTCATCACCACCCCCTTTTGTAAATTTATTTCTAAGATGTCACTTGTGCATGCACACATGTGGTGGTCATCTTAGAGTAAGTAGTTGACTGCTTTATGAGAATCCATTCAATGATAGAGGAAGTGCAAGTGCACCTATACATGGCTGCAATCTTTAGTGTATTTTTTTTATACAGCATAAGATAATTCATTCAAAGATGCCTGCTGTGTATGAGTGTGCCAGTGTTTGCAAGGTATGCCATGTTGAAGTAGTAGAAAAAGGCTGATGATGCAGTGGCGCCCAGAGCTAGAATGTGGGGGTGGAAGCAAGTTGGCACAGGGTTGTGAGCTTTAAATCAAGAGAGGGAATTAGGGGGGCTGGGGCAGAGAAAGGGAGACTAAGAAAAAACAGCAAGGGACAAAGAATAATTCCTTGTATGCGAACAATGCAAGGTCTAAAATCAGCAGTGGAAGAATAAATGCTATCCATTTAAAACAATGTGAGAACAAAATCGTCTTGAAGTGTAAAACACAAGCATAAGGACGAAAACATTTGGATCAGAAACAATGGATTAAGATAGACAAGACTAAACCAAATAAGATCTTGATGAATTTCCCCTCGTATACGGTTAACGAGGCAATCTTCAGTGGGGCTTTAAGAGATGGACCTTATGCAGTTATGGGGTTCTCTGTCACAATAAGATCCGACATATGTAAAGGTACAGAACAGAGACAATGGGAGTTAGGTAAAAGGATGGAGGATCTGCGGAAGCTGGGGGCCAAGGTGCAAATAAAATATCCTACAATGCTCTGTATAATGTGGGACAACCAAATGTATAATTATCCAGGAGTTGAGGATGTTGATGGACTAATAGACTCAATAAAAAAGAAAAAGGAAACCACTAAATAATAAGTGGATGAAAAAAGAATTGCTAACTCGGGAGATAGGACAATGTAACTTAGATGTGTTATAGCGCGGCAAAATGTGTTGTTTAGAGTTTTTGCTTAGTATCCCCCCAATAGGCAGCCCACAAGTCATACTTATGTCTACAAAGATAGGAAGGGTTCCCCAGGGTAGAGTTAGCGGGAGGGGGACGGATGGTGGTGGTGATGATGGTACACGAATGGGGAGTAGAGGGGTAAAAATAAAACGTCCTCAGTATCCCGTAAAAAGGCATGTCTACTTCAACAGAACCTGAAATCGAAGGTGGGGATTAGAATAGGGGGATGATGGCTAGAGTTGGTAAAGTCATAGACCTCCTATCCTGGAATGTGACGGTCACAGGTCTCATGCCAGGCAGAGGGTGGTGTTGAGATATTTGGAAGAAAGTCATGCTCATATTATGGTCCTGTAGAAGATATATATAGTGCCAAGGGAGAGTAAGGAATTATTCTGTAGGTATGGATGGATTTAGAGCTTTTTAGTTTCTGATCAAGAGCAATGCTGTAAGGGGTTACAATCCTAATAAGAAGGGTCTGGGTGTGGAGGTTAAGTATTCTAAAACGGATAGCTCTGGAAGATGGATTTTAGCTGAAATGAAATGTGTTGACTTTGAATTTGTTTGTGTTGGGTTTAATGGTCCAAATGAGGGCAATCCACAGTCTATTGTAGATTTGAAATTAAATCTTATGGAGGCTTTGGTCCCGCTGATTTTGGGTTGCGATTTTAATATTTTGTTGGACCCTATTTTGGATCGGTCAACCTGGCGAAATGGTGCTCCGACTCCTATGGCGAGACAAGCTCCTAAAAATATGATGCAGGATCTGGGGTTGGTGGACGTTTGGCGACAGTTAAGGGGCAGATGAAAGGGTATACTTTCCAAATTAGAAATAGGCACATTAATCCAGATTAGATTGTTTCTTGGTGAAAAGGGGTTTAGCTGCAAATATAAAAGAGATCATACACCATCTGGAAATCATTTCAGATCATTCAGCCTTCACCATGACATTAAAGGTTCCGGGAATTAAGCACAATGTAAGGTGGATATTGAATTGTGCTCTCCTCTTAGATGAGGAGGTGGTTCTTGCCGTAAAAAAGGCTACATCTTAGTATGTTTCGTTAATACTGGAACAACCTTCCCAGGTTTCGAATGAGAGCTTTTAAAGCATGCATTCCGGGGGTGTTAAAACATTTGGGTTGCTCTAAGAGTAGAGAAGAGAGGGCCGAATTGGCAGGAATGGAAAAAGCTGTTGTTACTCTTGAGGCCTCTTTACAAGCGTCGAGTGGAGGTCAAGATACAGAGATATTGTTAAAATGCCTTGAAGAGGTGCAACAAAATTATAAAATCAAATTGGATTCCAAGTGTTAGGCAAGGTGGCAGGCTGGAAGTACGAGGCAGTTCGAGTATGGGGAGAAAGCCGGGGCATTACATGCTTTGAAGACTAGGGTATAAAGATCTAGGAACAAGATTAAGGAACTGGTGGGTGTTCAGGGCGAGTTGATAGACAATTTGGAAGATATGCAGAACCATATGGTCTCTCTTTTTGCTTCGCTCTATAAGGATGATATTTTTCCAGAACCCCAAGGACTCAGAAAATGGTTGGGGGGGGGAGGTCTCCCTGTACTTACTGGAGAAGGAAAAGAGCCTATGGAAGACCTGGTACCCAGGTGGAGATCAGAAGGGCCATGCTAAGGTTTTCAACCCTGTTTGCTCAGCTTACCTGTGGGAAGTTGGCGATAATTGGTTTTAACCCTTGTTTTATTGGAACGTTAAAAGCTTTATATTAGACCTCAACAGCTAGGATTCTTCTCAATGGCTCCCTTACAGGAAGTTGAATGATCACCAGGGGCACTTGGCAGGGGTGGGCTATCTCTTCACTGTTGTTCGATACTTATATCGAACCATTTTTTCTGCTACTGCGGCGAGATGCTCAGGTCATTCCTTTCAGCTCAGGCACTTACAAAAATAAAGTTGCACTGCACGCGGATGATCTCACAATATTTACTTCGGACCCAGTCCTAACCATTCCCAGGGTGGAGGTTTTGGTGAAGAATATGGGGCACTTTCTGGATATTTGATTAACAACCTGAAGTCTGGGGTAATGTGTTGGAATGTTCTGAGTTGGAGGGGGGAAGTACAGGATGAGATTAGGTATCTAGGCATAAGTATCTTAAAGTCATTAGAGGCATTACCCCAGTATAATTTGGAGAGGGTAGCAAATGAGTTTGAAGCATCATTTGTTAGATGGAAGAACCTGCTCTTGACTATATATGGGAGAGTGAACTTGATTAAAATGGTAATACTTTCAAATTGACTTACCTTTTCAATTGTTTCCCCTTGATATTCCCAAAAATCGTAATTGATAAGATTTAAGGGAAAATTGCCAGTTTTATTTGGGCATCAAAGGGAGGTCAGCTGACCTGAAAGAAATTGAGGTGTAAGCTTGAAAAGGATGGACTGGCTCTTACTGATGTAAAATTATATTGTATGGCTTTCCAGTTCAAAAACTGCAGAGCGCTCCTAGGTAAACTGGGGTCCCTAATATGGGGAGGTTTGTTGGAATAGATGATGGGAGAGTGGGGCTCTAAAGGTTTTTTGTACGTTTGGGGCAAGGAAGTTCTTTAAAAAGGTTTGGATGAAGATTTTAAAGGCAGCACTAACTCTCTGGCTGGGATTCTTGGCATTGGTGATTTTTCAGGTTTCTCCCCAATTTGGGACTCACCAGGTACGCCTTAGTGTCTTAAAGACAGGCTGAGCCTCCCATCGAGGAGTACACGTTTTTAAGTTTGGGGGGATCTCCTGACAGTGCAGGGTATGTTGCACTGGGAAGTGTTAATGGCAAAGACTGGAAATTCCATTTCTAGATTCAAATACCTCCAGCTATCATCTTGGGTGGCAGCCATTGCACAGGAGATTGGGGGGGTGTGGGCATTTGGCTCAAAACTGCAGGATGGGCCCCCCAGGAAAAAGAAAGTTGCCTACTGGTATTGTGCTCTACTTTATGCTGAAGACAGGAAACTGAAGGCAGCATGCTTGGTATTGGAAGGAATTATGCAGACGTCTGAGCTACAAACAATTTGGCAAATTTTCTTAAAACTGTTGTATGTGGTGGTCAACCCTGCCAATCTGAAACAGATTTACCTGCAACAGTCACTCAACTAACCGCGGGGAGCCTACATGAGGCAAGAGAACCAGCAGTGCGAACCGCAAAAAAAGAGCCTGGCCCTGAGGTAGAAAAGACAATCACGAAAATCGATGAATTAAGCACACCAGGACCCACAGAGACCCAGGCAAAATTAAAACCTGTGCATGCCTCATTCTCATCAAAGACAGACAGCACAACGACAGGATTGAAATTGATGAAAACAATTTACAATCAGAAAACAGCTTCGCCTACAAAGCGTCGGCCCATTTGGAAAGCCCGCCATCGCTCAATGCAACAGGAGCAAGAATTGGATGAAGGTCCGTCAACTATTAAACCCAATAAGATGGCTACAAGTCAAAACAAGCATTGGAAATGCAATAGGTCTCGTATTAGGAAAGTTTGAGCGATTGGTATTGTAAATGACACTTTTTTTATTTATGTGTTGGTTTTGAAAATAGCAAAATTATTAGCTTTGTCAGTTACAATGTCAATAGTTTTAACTTTCGCAAATGTGACACCTATAGCATTTGTAATGCAATGTGTGTTGTATTTACGTGACTTAGATGTATTGATATTACAAATTACAATGGCTTTTAATTTTGTAAATAATTAATACTTAAATAAAAGTTATTGTAATTTATAATGGCAATACCTTAAACGTTTGTAAATAACTTTTGTGAAGATTATGTTCAGTGTATTTTATTGTGATGAAAATCCAAGAACATTGCTTTTGCACCTAAACACACACACACACACACATAGATGTGGTGGTGGTGGATCTGGGGGATATGGTGGTGGTGGATGTGGTGGTGGATGCGGTGGTGGATGTGGTGGTGGTGGTGGATGTGGTGTTGGTGGATGTGGTGTTGGTGGATGCGGTGGTGGTGGATGCGGTGGTGGTGGATGTGGTGGTGGATGCGGTGGTGGTGGAAGTGGTGGTGGATGTGTTGGATGTGGTGGTGGATGTGGTGGTGGTGGATGTGGTGTTGGTGGATGCGGTGGTGGTGGTGGTTGATACGGTGGTGGATGTGGTGGTGGATGTGGTGGTGGTGGATGCGGTGGTGGTGGAAGTGGTGGTGGATGTGTTGGATGTGGTGGTGTATGTGGTGGTGGTGGATGTGGTGAAAGTGGTGGTAGATGTGGTGGTGGTGGTGGATGTGGTGGTGGTGGATGCGGTGGATGTGGCGGTGGATGTCATGGTGGATGTGGAGGTGATGCTGGATATGGTGGTGGATGTGGTGGTGATGGTGGATGTGGTGGTGGATGCGGTGGATGTGGTGGATGCGGTGGTGGTGGTGGATTCAGTGGTGGTGGATGGGGTGGTGGTGGATGGGGTGGTGGATGTAGTGGTGGTGGGTGTGGTGGATGTGGAGGTGGTGGGTGTGGGTAAAGTGTTGGTGGATGTGGTGGTGGTGGATTCGGTGGTGGTGGATGCGGTGGTGGATGTAGTGGTGGTGGAAGTGGTGGTGGACGTGTTAGATGTGGTGGTGAATGTCGTGGTGGTGGATGTGTTGAAAGTGGTGGTGGATGTGGTGGTGGATGTGGTGGTGGTGGTGGATGTAGTGGATGTGGTGGTGGATGCGGCGGTGGATGTCATGGTGGATGTGGAGGTGATGGTGGATGTGGTGGTGGATGTGGTGACGGTGGATGCAGTGGATGTGGTGGTGGATGCGGTGGTGGTGGATGCAGTGGTGGTGGTGGATGCAGTGGTGGTGGTGGATGGGGTGTTGGTGGTGGTTGATGGGGTGGTGGTGGTGGATGGGGTGGTGGATGTAGTGGTGCTGGGTGTGGTGGGTGTGGTGGATGTGGTGGTGGTGGGTGTGGTGAAAGTGGTGGTGGATGTGGTGGTGGATGTGGTGGTGTATGTGGTGGTGGTGGATGCGGCAGTGGATGTGGTGGTGGTGGTGGATATGGTGTTGGTGGATGCGGTGGTGGTGGTGGATGTGGTGGTGGTGGAAGTGGTGGTGGATGTGTTAAATGTGGTGGTGGATGTGGTGGTGGATGTGGTGGATGTGGTGGTGGGTGTGGATGTGGTGGTGGATGCGGTGGTGGTGGTGGTGGAAGTGGTGGTGGATGTGGTGGATGTGGTAGTGGTGTATGCGGTGTATGCAGATGTGGTGGTGGATGTGGAGGTGGATGTCATGGTGGATGTGGAGGTGGTGGTGATGGTGGATGTGGTGGTGGATGCGGTGGATGTGGTGGTGGTGGATGTGGTGGTGGTGGATGCTATGGTGGTGGATGCTGTGTTGGTGGATGTGGTGGTGGATGTGGTGGTGTGTGTGGTGGTGTATGTGGTGGTGGATGCGGTGGGGGATGTGGTGGCGGTGGTGGATGTGGTGTTGGTGGATGCAGTGGTGGATGTGGTGGTGGTGGATGCGGTGGTGAATGTGGTGGTGGTGGAAGTGGTGGTGGTGGAAGTGGTGGTGGATGTGTTGGATGTGGTGGTGTATGTGGTGGTGGTGGATGTGGTGAAAGTGGTGGTGGATGTGGTGGTGGTGGATGCGGTGGATGTGGCGGTGGATGTCATGGTGGATGTGGAGGTGATGCTGGATATGGTGGTGGATGTGGTGGTGATGGTGGATGTGGTGGTGGATGCGGTGGATGTGGTGGATGCGGTGGTGGTGGTGGATTCAGTGGTGGTGGATGGGGTGGTGGTGGATGGGGTGGTGGATGTAGTGGTGGTGGGTGTGGTGGATGTGGAGGTGGTGGGTGTGGGTAAAGTGTTGGTGGATGTGGTGGTGGTGGATTCGGTGGTGGTGGATGCGGTGGTGGATGTAGTGGTGGTGGAAGTGGTGGTGGACGTGTTAGATGTGGTGGTGAATGTCGTGGTGGTGGATGTGTTGAAAGTGGTGGTGGATGTGGTGGTGGATGTGGTGGTGGTGGTGGATGTAGTGGATGTGGTGGTGGATGCGGCGGTGGATGTCATGGTGGATGTGGAGGTGATGGTGGATGTGGTGGTGGATGTGGTGACGGTGGATGCAGTGGATGTGGTGGTGGATGCGGTGGTGGTGGATGCAGTGGTGGTGGTGGATGCAGTGGTGGTGGTGGATGGGGTGTTGGTGGTGGTTGATGGGGTGGTGGTGGTGGATGGGGTGGTGGATGTAGTGGTGCTGGGTGTGGTGGGTGTGGTGGATGTGGTGGTGGTGGGTGTGGTGAAAGTGGTGGTGGATGTGGTGGTGGATGTGGTGGTGTATGTGGTGGTGGTGGATGCGGCAGTGGATGTGGTGGTGGTGGTGGATATGGTGTTGGTGGATGCGGTGGTGGTGGTGGATGTGGTGGTGGTGGAAGTGGTGGTGGATGTGTTAAATGTGGTGGTGGATGTGGTGGTGGATGTGGTGGATGTGGTGGTGGGTGTGGATGTGGTGGTGGATGCGGTGGTGGTGGTGGTGGAAGTGGTGGTGGATGTGGTGGATGTGGTAGTGGTGTATGCGGTGTATGCAGATGTGGTGGTGGATGTGGAGGTGGATGTCATGGTGGATGTGGAGGTGGTGGTGATGGTGGATGTGGTGGTGGATGCGGTGGATGTGGTGGTGGTGGATGTGGTGGTGGTGGATGCTATGGTGGTGGATGCTGTGTTGGTGGATGTGGTGGTGGATGTGGTGGTGTGTGTGGTGGTGTATGTGGTGGTGGTGGATGCGGTGGGGGATGTGGTGGCGGTGGTGGATGTGGTGTTGGTGGATGCAGTGGTGGATGTGGTGGTGGTGGATGCGGTGGTGAATGTGGTGGTGGTGGAAGTGGTGGTGGACATGTTAGATGTGGTGGTGGATGTGGTGGTGGTGGATGTGGTGGTGGCTGTGGATGTGGTGGTGGATGCGGTGGATGTGGATGTGGTGGATGTGGTGGTGGATGTGGCGGTGAATGTCATGGTGGATGTGATGGTGGATGTGGTGGTGGGGGTGGTGGTGGTGGATGCAGTGGATGTGGTGTTGGTGGATGCGTGGTGGTGGTGGATGCGGTGGTGGTGGTGGTGGATGCGGTGGTGGTGGAAGTGGTGGTGGATGTGGTGGTGGGTGTCGATGTGGTGGTGGATGTGGTGGTGGTGGATGCGGTGGTGGATGCGGTGGTGGTGGAAGTGTTGGATGTGGTGGTGGATGTGGTGGTGGATGTGGTGGTGGATGTGGTGGTGGTGGGTGTGGTGGTGGATGTGGTGGTGGATGTGGTGGTGGTGGATGCGGTGTATGTGGATGTGGTGGTGGATGTGGAGGTGGATGTCATGGTGGATGTGGTGGTGATGGTGGATGTGGTGGTGGATGCAGTGGATGTGGTGGTGGTGGATGTGGTGGTGGTGAATGCTGTGGTGGTGGATGCTGTGGTGGTGGATGCGGTGGTGCTGGATGTGGTGGTGGTGGATGCGGTGGTGCTGGATGCGGTGGTGGTGGATGCGGTGGAGGTGGATGCGGTGGATGTGGTGGTGGATGTGGCGGTGGATGTAGCGGTGGATGTCATTGTGGATGTGCAGGTGATGGTGGATGTGGTGGTGGATGTGGTGGTGGATGTGGTGGATGTGGTGGTGGTGGATGCGGTGGTGATGATGGATGCAGTGGTGGTGGATGGGGTGGTGGTGGTGGTGGATGGGGTGGTGGATGTAGTGGTGGTGGGTGTGGTGGATGTGGTGGTGGTGGGTGTGGTTAAAGTGTTGGTGGATGTGGTGGTGGATGTGGTGGTGTATGTGGTGGTGGATGTGGTGGTGGTGGTGGTGGATGTGGTGTTGGTGGATGCGGTGGTGGTGGTGGATGTGGTGGTGGTGGATGCGGTGGGGGATGTGGTGGTGGTGGAAGTGGTGGTGGACGTGTTATGTGGTGGTGGTGGATGTGGTGAAAGTGGTGGTGGATGTGGTGGTGGATGTGGTGGTGGATGTGGTGGTGGTGGATGCGGTGGATGTGGATGTGGTGGATGTGGTGGTGGATGTCATGGTGGATGTGGAGGTGATGGTGGATGTGGTGGTGGATGTCATGGTGGATGTGGAGGTGATGGTGGGGATGGTGGTGGTGGATGCAGTGGATGTGGTGGTGGTGGATGCGGTGGTGGTGGTGGATGCAGTGGTGGTGGTGGATGGGGTGGTGGTGGTGGATGGGGTGGTGGATGTAGTGGTGGTGGGTGTGGTGGATGTAGTGGTGGTGGGTGTAGTGGTGGTGGGTGTGGTGGATGTAGTGGTGGTGGGTGTCGTGGATGTGGTGGTGGATGAGGTGTTGGATGTGGTGGTGGTGGTGGATGCGGTGGCGGTGGTGGATGTGTTGGATGTGGTGGTGGATGTGGTGGTGGATGTGGTGGTGGTGGATGTGGATGTGGTGGATGTGGTGGTGGTGGATGCGGTGTATGTGGTGGTGGATGTGGCGGTGGATGTCATGGTGGATGTGGAGGTGATAGTGGATGTGATGGTGGATGTGGTGGTGGATGTGGTGGTGATGGTAGATGTGGTGGTGGATGCAGTGGATGTGGTGGTGGTGGATGCAGTGTTGATGGTGGAGGCAGTGGTGGTGGATGGGGTGGTTGTGGATGGGGTGGTGGATGTAGTGGTGGTGGGTGTGGTGGATGTAGTGGTGGTGGGTGTGGTTAAAGTGTTGGTGGATGTGGTGGTGGATGTGGTGGTGGATGTGGTGGTGGTAGATGTGGTGGTGGTAGATGTGGTGGTGGTGGATGCAGTGGTGATGGTGGATGCAGTGGATGTGTTGGATGTGGTGGTGGATGTGGTGGATGTGGTGGTGGGTGTGGATGTGGTGGTGGATGTGGTGTTGGATTACGTTGAACCCGCATGCATCAAGTGCGGATTATACAATATAAAATAATGATTTATTTTGCGCTGACTCGCAACCTTAACCAGCCATGATCATTTAGAAATAAATAAGACTATCCACTTAGCTGTGTGAATACAGCACATTCTACAGCCGATTAATAAAAAGTCACCAACACAACTAAATAAAGAGCATGAAAAGACAAATAAGAAAGCTGGTGAAAAAGAAAACACATTGCCCAAAAAATAGTGCTTCTGCAAACTGCATATATTGTGCAAAAAGAAACGGAGCATTACTGACAAAGACCAATAACTTACTTAACAATTCTTTTAAGCTAAAGAAATCCATTGCAGCGCACGTTCAGTGCCTAAAAATTGAAATCAAAGCAACCACATTCATCCATCAAAAGAACAGCTCAAGAAGGCTGTATGGTGGGCATCGTAAATAAAAAGTGCACTTTACACGGCAGGCCGGCTGTGAAACTGAAAGCACGGCCGGCCGGCCGTGAAAGCCTTTGATCTGGCAGGGGGTGGAGCGGCACCAAGCTGGGCAACAGATGGCTGGCAATTTGATGCTGTGCACGCGCATTTTAGGTCAATGTGCTTGCGCATTGACCTAAAAGCGCACGGGCACAGCACCAAATCGCCAGTTAGTTAAAGTTTGTTTAAAGCCCCATAGTCTCGCTTCTCTATCAATGCGCATGCGCATTGATTGGTCACGAGACCTAAACACACTGAGCCCTCAAATGACTCGTCATATTCCCACATTCTACTGGCACCCGAATACAAATCAAAGGGCCGCCAAGACATTCTTAACAGATCGAACATTATAAAACTGGCAAATGGTATCCCCAGATTCCATGGTCTAGTATCAGATGACATTGAATCTATTGAATTTCTCCCACCAAGAGGAACCTAACCGTTGGAGGTAACGCTAGTGACATTTAAATCGGCCACTTGGGCAGTTATGTTCTTGGACCACAAAGCCATATTAAGGGAATGGGGCATCCGAGCGTCCCCATATTACACCCTAGGCTACCCCACCGCCCTGCTAAACCAGCCAACACCACCGCAAAAAACTGGAACCATAAGACTGAAAGACCACCAGAAAACATATTCAATATTAAAAAAAGCGTCGGGCCAGAGGAAGATCAGAATATCCTTCCCACAGTGGTCACTAACACCGACACCAGCCAAGGATGGGATTGGCTTCCAGCCATTTTATCGACCAAAAGCTCAGAATGACCACCAGAACCAGAGGCAGTGGCCCTTGGCCTCAAACGCTTGACAACACCACCTCCCCCAGAAGCAGCATTAAACACAAGCGGACTCTACCATCTCATTATGTTCCTGGAATATAAGCGGCCTCCAGCAAAAAATTAAGGACCCTGATACCTTTTCTTTCCTGTGTGAACATTCAGTAATAGCCCTGCAGGAAACTTGGGCCACACAAGGGTGCCCAGTCATCGGGTACATCGAGTTAAGGAATCCAGCACTTGGGACAGCCGCTTTGGTCACCCCAAAGGTGGCCTGTCAATATATATATCAAACACCTTAAAAAGTCCAATCTCACGACTGCCCCTTGACGAAGATTGGCTACTTGGGGTTAAAATCAATGCTTGGCGGAAACATCGTCCACTGCAACTTTTAAACGTATACATCAACCCCAGCACTCGTACAAAAAAAGAGCATCTGACACGCCTAACAGAAATCATGAACGATATAGCCGCGGGGGATTTTAATACCTATTTATTCCAAGGGAACGTAGCAGACATTGATGGGCCCTTCCTACTTCCAATCACCGAGGCTATAACACAAACCAAACCACCCATCCAAACTCAAAGTGGACTGGGCGAGCTCTGTGTGATGAAATTTTACAGTGCAGGTTACCTTGTCATCAACTGCAGATCAGTAGGTGACACCCCGCCAAAGTGGTCCTGGACAAACGGCACCAGCAATCCTACTTGGATTATACCATCTGCGATGCCGCCCTGCTCCACTGTTTAACCAACTTCCGAATTTATCCAAGAACCGAAAGCGACCACAGGCCCCAAGTTATTTCCTTTAATATAAACCCTGTGGAACACAAAACTGCACCATTAGCATGCCGGGGAATATATATGGAAAACCTAAAGCGCCTTAAGTGGACTGAAGAAATTAGCCCGAATATCCTCCAAGCAAGTGTGGACATCATAAGAGCAGGAACCGAGCAAGAGGCAATCCAGACTATAACCTGGACAATGCTCTGTTCCCACCTGACTCACCTTTTTCCAGCAAAGTATAAGGCCGAAAGGGTAACTCAGACGCGTCAGTTTACAATCTCACAGCAGACCAAGTCACTTAAGAAAGCCAGAAACGCAGCCCTGCGGGCACTGGCTGAATCTCCGGGGAATAGTGAACGTACAATTCACTATCAAACCACTCAAAGATCTTTCAAGCTGGCGATCAAAAAAGATAAACTGTCTCACGAAAACCAATTTTGGTCCAAACTGGTGTGGGAGAGTAAGCAAAAAAAACTCTAGAAAATTTTGGGATCTTATTAACCACACTAATCCTAGCAAATTGAGCTTTGGATCTGCAAACATCCAGGAATCAGACTGGGTAGGATACCTATCTGACCCCTTCAAGTTTCCAGAATACCCAGATTCCAAAGGAAGCAGCTCTTTAAATGAGATTAACCATGGGCCTGCCACCACACGGAGTCTACCCGCCGACTGCTTACACCCCGCCAACATGGACCTTCAGGTGACACAAGAAAGAGTAGCCACAGCAATGACAAAAGCAAGATCTGATGGGGCTCCGGGCCCAAATGGCCTGCCACAGAGCCTGTTTAAATCTGCCATTGCCTTCTGGTCCGGAACACTAACTAATCTCTTCAATTACGCTCTGAGAACAGCAACAATCCCGGACTCCTGGCGGGGCGCCATAATCCACCCAATTTACAAATCAGGATCACGTGCCCAACCGAACAATTACAGGCTCATTGCCCTCCTGGATATTGAAGCCAAGCATTATGCAGGCCTCCTACTGGAGGATCTAAGGTTATGGGCAAAGGACTATATACTGTTGCCAATGAATCAAACAGAGTTTGTTGCAAACTCAGGGACCAGCACTAATTTGCTAGCAATTTCAACTATAGTCGACAAGGCACTACTAACATCTAGGTTAGTGTTTTGCTGCTTCGTCGACTTCAAAGCAGCATTTGATAGAGTCCCCCGGGAGGCTCTATGGGTAAAATCAAGGAAGTGGGGGATTCCAGAGAATCTATTGCAGGCAATTATCGAACTCCACTTGTGTACATGGGTTCGGGTGAAGCTAGGGTCCGGCACACATCTCTCGCGGAAAATAATGACAACTAGGGGCGTGAAGCAGGGATGCCTGTTGCCCCCCCTTCTCTTTAACCTGTTTATAGCAGATCTGTCGGTGACCCTGGACGATACCAACAGACATTCTCCAAAAGTCGGTGGCTTGGGTCTAAGCAACCTTTTGTACGCCGATGACCTTGTCCTTTTTAGCCTCACTAGGGTTGGCCTACAAAGGCTCCTTGATAAACTGCATGACTATACGACTATTAACCAATTAGAGGTCAACTTAAAAAAAACGCAAGTCGTCCCTTTTGGTAAGAATCGACACACAGGTGGTGGTTGGTCATTCAACAACATAAGCCTCGTAACAGGCCAGTCATATAAATGTCTAGGCGTCCACCTGGATTCTAAATACAATTTTAGAAAGCAGCATAACGAGATCGCAGTCAAAGCAATAACCCTTGCGGTATCACTAGGCAAGCTTGCAAAAAATCTATCAGGCCCAACCCTATCGCCTCTTTTGGAGGTGATGAGAGCAAACATTGGCCCTACTCTATCGTATGGCATAGAGTCATTTGGGGGGAAAATGAATACAGCCTTGAACCAGCACACAACCAAAATTTATAAAAAGGTTCTCCAGCTGCCAAAATCCACATCTGCTGCACAGATAAGACTGGAGATGGGATTGATAAACTACGATGCCTCCAACATTGGGGCATATCTTAATCTCTGTCACAAACTAAGACAAGTGGACCCCAATACATTAGAATCCCTAGTCTGGGAAGAAATAACCCAGAAAAATCCAGGTGGAACATACGGCCGTCTCTTTAAAGACGCCATTCAGCAAATGTCAGCAAGTGATTTGTGAGCCCCGAATCCTAGTCAGACAGCATTCAAAATAGGGATCAAAAAGGGTGTGAGAATGCGATCAAGTATCACGACAAGGCATTCTTTTTGAAACGCAGTCACGCCTGGGCTCTTGTAAACTCTAATAGACGGCTAGCCCCCGCCTCCTATCTGGCCCGTACATATTCACTACATCTAAAACGCAGCCTTATCGCCATTAGAACGGGCGACTGGCGATTCCTGAAAGATTTACCCACCTGGTGACGCACCGCGGAAGATTTAACTTGTAGAGGGTGTGGCAAAACAGCTGAAACTATGTCGCATGTGATCTGTCTCTGCCCAGCTTTTAATTCAGAACGCAGGCAGAGACTAAAACTAGAATGGAATAGGCTGGGTGCCAGGACTTGCAGGCAAGCTATCATGGTAGTTTTGAATCCGGAAAACACATCCCTAGACATAAGACTCATAAACTTCATTCTGCAAGCATACCGTAATTTCAATCAAAAGAGGCCCTATTAAAGTGTCCCTCCCACTTTCCAACTCTTAGGGAGGTTAAAATAAAACGATCAGTAGCCTCAGGAATGTCGGCTGCTTCTTAAAAGCAGGATACCATCGATGCCGAGTATAATATAAAAGCATGGAAGAGACGACTTTTTTCCCTATACATCATGCTTCAAGCTATTCTATTTTATTTAAAGAGGCTTAAGAGAAGACAATTTCTGTTTTTATAATGACTGTTAACTGACCATGTTTTTATTCTTCAATTATTTTTTATCTTATTTATTGATACACAATGTGAATTTTGTAACCTTCTTTTAAAGATATATGTGTTATATCTAAATAAAGATAATTGATTTGATTTGAGATTCATTTCTTTACCATCAATAGGCTTTACTGCACACCCCAGAAGATAGCAAAGTTTGTATAAGAACTAATACCAAGATGCTGTAGATGCGGCCTGCTAAGAGCTGTTGTCCAACACATGTTTTTCAAGTGCCCAGAAATACAGGCCTATTTGCAGGATGTTGAGAAGGTGGTTAAGGACATATATGGGGCAAATATTAGACGGAGTTTAACACTGGTGTTGAAGGGTTTGGAAGATCGCCTCAGTCCGCTTATATCGAGTCAGGAGGGCCCTTCTGTTTTATTTGTTCTTTTAGTCAGAGGAGAGATCTGTAAGCGCTAGACAAATCCCCCCCGCCCCTCCTAAGGGGCTTGATTGGCTCCAGGCAGCCAGAAATATATATACGAAATGGACATTGGCTCTGGATCTGGACGGGGGCTTCCTTTGTAGGATATAGGACAATTTTTAAATATGCTGTGGAACGGCAATGTCTTAAGGAAGTGTCCTATGATTACACCTGCATGAAACCAGTAACCAGGAAACTGGTAGGACTGGTTTGGCAGGGCCAGAGTTACAATATAATCGGCCTGAGGTTGGGACAGTTTGTACAGGAAGGCCTGGTTTTGCAGACATTGGTGATGTGAGGACAAAAAAAGAGATAGACAAGAAAGGCATTAGGTCATGAGTATGAGGCTGACAGAAAGCTCACTCTGTGTAAGGCGTTGCTTACACTATGTCTTCAACAGCAGCTGTCTGTAAGCAAGACCTAAAAACAAGCATTGGATCATTGGATCTCAGCCTTACTCTTGGGGGAGAGCACAACAAACAGCAAATACTGTGTTATTATTGTCATACATCTCTTAGAGCAGGAGTTGTACTCAAGTACTTGCAACTGGCAGTGGGGGCCCAATGACTGAACTAATAAAACCGAAAACTTCAGATGCCTTTGGTCTAGCCATGAGCCTTGAGTACCTAATAAAGCATTTGTAGCAGGTTTTTAATTGGGTAGGTGGTTAAATTAGTGTTATGACATCCAAAAGAGTACAACATGCCTACTCAATTAAAATCTGGCAGTGACCATAAAAAAAATTAAAAGGCAGTTTCACATTTTGGAATTAATGATGTCAAAGATTCCGATTTTATCAGATTCCATTGCCGCACTGAAAATTGTAGACTGCACAATTCCCCTTAAGTGCATCAAAAAAGACCAATTTTGATATATCGGAAAGAGAAAATAAAATGCTTTCTAGAATGCAGAAGCCAACAATTCTACATGAGGACCATTTCTAGGATCCGCCCAACAGTCTCATGTAATTAAAAAAAAATATGTGTAAATAAAAAATACATCCATATACACATATATAAAAGTTCTTCAGGGCAAACCTCTTCGTCCATTGATCTGTGCAACTGCTTTCACATTTTTCTTAAAACTCAACACTGCAACCAGCAGGGGAAAACCAAAAGCAGCCTTGGCAAAAAAGCTCCAACCAGTCTGCTCCATTTGTCTCCTCACACACTCTCTCTCTTTCTAGCTATCCATTCTTTCTGTCCATCGCCTTTGCCTTTCATCACCCTCTCTAATCACTTTCTCTCTACCTTCACCCTCCCTCCCTTTTTAGGTCTCGACTATTCTATCCCGTTAGGGATTGAATAGGCGAGATTATAGTAAGCAGTCCGAAAAGTCTACCTAGCCTGTGGATCGTGTACAGTTCATGTGAGGCAGGAGTATGAGGCAGGTGCATGCACATCAAACACCTTTGGCCTCGGCATCAGACTTCAAAGGAAGCCGCTCGCACACCACCATTTGTCTGAGCCTTGGCATCAGACTTCAAAGGAATCCGCTCCACAATGCTGAGAGCTTTTTTTTGCATCTATTTTGCTGGGAAGCCGTGTTTTGTCAGGCGCTCTCTGCACCTGTCTCGTTTTTTTTTCTGGACGAAAGTGAAAGCCTACCGTGCTTGTTTACAGTAGCTGTTGCTATGTTGCCATCTCTCTAGGGACACAGCTCGAAAACACTCGACTTGCTAGCAACAATGCTACATCCGCTATGCTTTGCCTCTAGACATGTTGATCCCTCGCAGACTGTGCTGACTCTGCCCCTCCTGATTCTGAAACTGACCAACGCAGTCACCACGCAGTCTCTTCTCTAATTTACTTTGGACCCTCACCCTCACAACTCCTCACCCTCACACCCTCTCACCCTCACCCACCCTCACCCTCACCCCCTCACCCTCATAACCCTCTCACCCTCACTCACCCTCACACCCCCACACACCTCACCCTCCCTATCCCTCACCCCTTCACCCTCAAACACATCCTCACCCTCACACCCCCTCACTCTCACACCCCATCACCCTCACACCCATGCAATAGGTCTCATATTAGGAAAGTTTGAGCTATTGTTATTGTTATTGTAAATGACATATTTGTGATTTATGATTTATGTTTTGTTTTTGAAAATAGCTCAATTAATAGCTTTGTCATTAACAATGCCAATAGTTATAACTTTCGCAAATGTGACACCTGTAGCATTTGTAATGCAATATGTGTTGTATTTACGTGACTTACATGTATTGATATTACAAATAACAATGGCTTTTAATTTTTTTTTCAATAATTAATACTTAAATAAAAGTTATTGTAATTTATAATGGCAATAGCTTTAAGTTTTGTAAATAACATTTGTGAAGATTATGTTCAGTGAATTTTATTGTGACGAAAATCCAAGAACAGAAGTGAAATATTAACATCTTTTTGTTACATTTGTAATAAAGCTCGAAACATTGAGAGAACATGTTGGACAGGCCTCGTGGCAGGCCCGACCCCTCCCCGCATGGCGGGTTGCGGACCACTGCTACCCCTGTTCCCCGGACAAGAACAACCCCTGCAACCCACCGGGTCAACCCACGGCTCTACCCCGGCGGAACCTTGGCTCATGATCACAACAGTCACGGCTGGCCCGGGTCCCTTCCCGAACCACTGTCTCCGGTCCTGCCGCCATTTTGGACACTGCACGACCAGGCCTCGTGGCCTCGGGTCGACCTCGGCCTCGGGCCTACCAGGCCCCGACATCGAGGCACCACCATCCACCCAGGGGGTAGAGAGACCACTTGGCGAGTCAATGGAAGAATGAGTGTCGATGGCTCCCCTCCGCCAGGTTTCGATCGCCCCCAGCCTCCCTGAGGCACTGGCTCCACCCCCCTGCTGGGTGTCTGGACTCCCTCATCCCGGTTCTCCCGACCTCCAAGTGCGAGGGTCCGGACATCAAAGGGCGCCAGACCTATAACTGGGGCAGCTCCAGAGCAGGAAGGCAGTTGTATCCTGGAGTCGAGAGACACCGAGACGAACTCATCCTTGGAGGCCTGCTGGCCCTGCCGCGGCTCCTCTTCATGAACCATCTTCAAGGCCTGCTGGCGCTGCCGCGGCCCCTCCTCGTCGTGAACCATCTTCAAGGCCTGCTGGCGCTGCCGCGGCTTATCCTCGTCGTGAACCATCTTTGAAGGCCTGCTGGAGCTGCCGCGGCTCATCCTCGTCGTGAACCATCTCGAAGGCCTGCTGGCGCTGCCGCGGCTCATCCTCGTCGTGAACCATCTCGAAGGCCTGCTGGCGCTGCCGCGGCTCATCCTCGTCGTGAACCATCTTTGAAGGCCTGCTGGCGCTGCCGCGGCTCATCCTCGTCAAGAACTATCCCGAAGGCCTGCTGGCGCTGCCGCGGCCCCTTCTTGCGAACCCTCCAACTCGAGGATTGTGAGCTCCACCCCTGCTACTCCCGTACCGGACCGGTACTCAGACTGTCCCGCTACCCCCTTTCCCCAAAGAGACTAGAATTGACAGGATCCTCGTATCCTGGTCCTGCTGTATCGTCAAGTTACCTTGCCTGAGAATACCTATAAAAGTATACGTAACCTATCTTGGTGTGGTGTCCGTCTGTGGGGGGAAGTTACTTGCCTGTACGAATACCGGAGAGGGCCCTCGCCAGGAGGCCTCTCCCCCTTTGCTCGGCTGACCCTCCGGGTCCCCGTCTAACATTGGTGGCCAGCGGCGCGATCCGAGCCGACGCATAAGCGTACAGAGAGTAACTCACCCCACGACACACAGCAGCTATGACGACAAAGGAGAGTGGAACAACCGAAAAATTTCAGATGGAACGGCTGGAAGAATACAGCCACAAAGAAATAAAGCAATTCTGCATAGACTTGGGCATCGCTACCACGGGACTGAGCACGAAGGATGACCTCAAGCACGCCTTGGAATCTTGGGTGGAGACGGAAACATCCCCACCCCAGAATCAAAACCTCGAAACAACAGAAACAAGTACCACCCCCGTGGAAGAAAGAAGAGCGGGCCTCTCGTCCGAAGAGGCCCGAGAACGGGAGAAAAGCCGGCTCCACGAGTTAGAGCTGGCTCGACTCCGCTTAGATGGAGAACTCAAACTGGCAGAACAAAAGATAACCCTCGAACACTTACGGCTCAGGGAAGAATGAGAAGAGAAAAAGAGCCAGAGGGAGCTGGAAGAAAAAAGACTAGCATACGAGCATGAGCGCAATTTAAAAGAACTAGAAATTTGACGGCAAAACAAAGACATCGGCGTCTCCGGGCACCAGAGCCCCACTTCCCCTACGGACCCCAAGGTCCACATCCCCAAGGATGTGGTCCGGGAATACTACCGGAACAATGATATCCAACAATGGTTTAAGGCCTACGAAGTGGCCATGACCTCCCACCGAATACCGCGGAGCGACTGGGGAGCCGACTTATGGGGGAAATTCGTCAACGAAGGGAGGGATGCCCTGCTGCAACTCCCCGACCACGAGATGACATCCTACGACCACATGAAGGCCGCCCTCCTCACTCGCTATGGGCTCACGCCCGAGATGTACCGGCAGCGATTTCGAGACTGTAAGAGAATCCCTGGTACCACCTGGGTGGAGTACGTAAACTTTTTTAGATGAGCCTTTGAGGGATGGATCAAAGGCAGCCAGGTCACCACCTACGAGCAATTATTCAACCTTATTGTGTGGGAGCACCTCTCCAATAATTGTTTCGTAGAACTGAGACAGCACCTCTTCGATAGTAAGCTGACCGAACCTCGGAAACTCGCCATCGAAGCGGATCGATGGGAGAGCACACGGGTCCCTCGGAGCTGGCCCAGCGAACAGAAAAGAGCCTCCCAAGGGCCCCACCGCCCACGGGGGGGAGGAGGAGGCCAGGGTCGGGGCCGGGACACCGTCGCGGTGCCCCCCACTAGCAACACCCCGCCCCCGGCTGGAAGAGGAAGCCCTCCAACGCGACCAGGGTTTCGCTCCAACATTACCTGCCACAAATGCCAGCGACCCGGCCACTACGCCAATGATCCCAACTGCCCAAAAAATCAGAGCCCCATGAACCGCCAGATCACCGCCGTCGCCCTGGGAGAAGAGCCGGGCCACGAAGAAGCCAAAGAGTGCGAGCAGTACCAGCCCTAGTGGGAACCAGCCGCCATGTCCTTGGTCTGTCTAGGGGAGAGGGACATGGTCACGCGGGCGCCCAACCCCGCCAACACGCAGAAGTACAGCCAGTGGGTCACCATCAATGGACGCCGGGCTAAAGCCCTCCGTGACACAGGGGCCAGTGTGACCGCCGTCCGCTGCCATCTGGTGACCCCTGACTAGATCCTACCCAATGAACTTTGTCCAGTACGGTCGGCAGACAACTCCGAAAGCCTGTGCCAGATGGCCCGCGTCCCCTTCGAGTGGGAGGGGGGGGTGTCCGGCATGCTAAAAGTGACTGTCCGCGACAATGCCCCGGTGGACTGCCTTCTGGGGAACGACCTCGAGAGCTCCCCCTGGTCAGCCGTTGAGCGGAGAGAGCACCTGGGGATGCTTGGTCTCCCTGAATGGGTCTGTGTAACGACCCAATCCATGGCCGCCCGCGCCATCTCCAGCACAGAGGAACAGGAGTGGCCCGAACCTCCTCCGCCGATCGTCGCAGAAGAAACCACACCTGAGCCTGGTCCTCCTGGGATCGACAGTGAAGAACCGGACCATCTCCAAGACCTCCCGGAGCTGGCCCAGTGGCGCCAAGAGGGTGGCCCCACTCAGGAGCAGTTCCGCCAGGAACTAAGAGCGTGTCCCTCCCTCGAGGGCCTCCGACAACAAGCCATAGCCCAGAGCGCAGGGGGATGCCTCGGGGGCCCACTGGATCTACTGGGACAACGGGCTGCTCTACAGTGAGCAAAAGATTGCCGAGCTGGGAGCCAGCCGGGTGCTGGTGGTCCCCCTCCGATTCAGAGACTTCCTCTTGAACCTGGCACACGATGTGCCTCTTGCCGGGCACCTGGGGCAGGACAAGACGTACAGCCGCCTGGTGACCCACTTCTACTGGCCGAAGATGCGGAATGATGTGGCAAACCACTGCCGGGCCTGCCCCACCTGCCAGGCCAGCGGGAAGAGCGGCCGGAAACTGAAAGTCCCCCTGCAACCCTTTCCCATCGTCACCACTCCCTTTGAGCGGGTGGGAATCGACATTGTGGGGCCCCTGGAGCCCCAGACAGCGCAAGGGCACCGATTCATACTCGTTCTGGTGGACCATGCCACTCGCTATCCCGAAGCCATACCTCTCCGGACCGTGACAGCGCCCGTGGTGGGCCGAGCCTTGATGGGGATCTTCTCGCGGGTGGGCTTCCCCCGCGAAGTCGTCAGTGACAGAGGCACGAACTTCATCTCCAGATACATGAAGTCCCTATGGCAACAGTGCGGGGTCACTTACAAATTCACGACCCCCTATCACCCGCAAGGGAACGGACTAGTGGAACGATTCAACCGCACCATCAAGGGGATGATCATGGGCCTGGAAGAACCCCTACGTCGCCAATGGGACGTGCTGCTCCCGTGCCTCCTGTTCGCTTACAGGGAGGTCCCCCAGAAATCCCTGGGCTTCAGTCCGTTGGAACTCTTGTATGGGCACCCCGTCCAGGGCCCCCTCAGCCTGGTCAAAGAAGGGTGGGAGGTGGCCCCTCAGAAGACTCCCCCTGATGTCTACAAGTACCTCCTGGCCCTCGGAACCAGACCCGGCGGTTCAGGGACCTTGCCAAGGCCAACCTTGAAGCCAGCCAAGAGGACATGAAGCGCTGGTATGATCAGAATGCCTCATCCATCGAGTTCGAGCCGGGACAACAGGTCTGGGTGATGTCCCCGGTTGAACCTTGCGCCCTCCAGGCCAAATGGACGGGACCCTTCAAAGTGGTGGAGCGCAAGGGCCCCGTCACCTACCTGCTAGACTTGGAGTCACCCCGAAACCCCCTACGTGTCCTCCACGCCAACCGACTCAAGCCCCACTTTGTACGCTCTGAACTTATCCTCCTGATGGCTACCGACAGTGGGGCTGAAGAAGACTCCGAGCTCCTCCCCGATCTCCTGAGAACACTCGAGAAAGACGGCTCCGTGGAGGGAGTCCACCTATCCGATGCCCTGTCCCCAGCGCAACGACAAGACTGCCAAGACCTGCTACTACAACTTGCCGACCTGTTCTCCCTCATCCCGGGGGTCACGCCCTGGTGCCTCCACGATGTTGACACCGGGGATAGCCCCCTATCCGACACAGGGCGTACAGGGTACCTGATCGAGTACGCGCCTGCATCCAGTCGGAAGTCTCCAAGATGCTAGCTCTAGGAGTGATCGAGCCTTTCGACAGCCCCTGAGCCAGCCCGGTCATGCTGGTCCCCAAGGCCGCCGCCCCAGGCGTCGCCCCTGAGCTCAGGTTCTGTGTAGACTATCGGGGTCTGAACGCCGTCACCAGGACCGACGCTCACCCCATTCCCCGGGCCGATGAACTAATCGACCGCATGGGGGCCGCCTGCTACCTGAGCATCTTTGATTTAACAGCGGGTTATTGGCAGATCGGCCCCACTCCAGGTGCCCAGGAGCTATCCGCCTTCTCCACCCCGGATGGCCACTACCACTTCAAGGTGATGCCCTTCGGAATGAAAAACGCACCCGCCACCTTCCAGAGACTCGTGAACAAAGTCTTGGCGGGACTGGAGGAATTCAGCGCCGCCTATCTGGATGATATTGCCGTGTACAGCCACCACTGGGCAGAACACATCCACCACCTCCGGGAGGTCCTGAACGCCCTCCGGCAAGACGGGCTAACAATAAAGGCCAGCAAGTGCCAGATCGGCCAAGGATCCGTGACCTACCTGGGGCACCAGGTGGGAAGTGGCCTGGTGGCCCCTCTCCAACTCAAAATCGCCGCCATCCAGGCGTGGGAGCCCCCTGTCACCCAAACAGAGGTCCGAGCCTTCCTTGGGCTCACCGGGTACTACCGGCGCTTCGTAAAAGACTATGGCTGCATTGTGGGGCCCCTCACAGAACTCACGTCCAAAAAGAACCCCCCGAAAGTCAAGTGGACTCCTGAATGTCAGGCGGCCTTTGAAAGACTCAAGTCTGCCATGTGCACCGCCCCCGTGCTCCAAGCCCCCGACTACAGCCGGGAATTCATAGTGCAGACGGATGCCTCCGATCATGGCATTGGGGCCGTCCTCTCCCAACTCAACACCGAGGGAGTTGATCAGCCAGTGACCTTCATCAGCCGACGCCTGCTAGCCCGAGAACAGTGCTGGAGCACCATTGAGCGTGAGGCCTTCGCCGTGGTATGGGCCCTCAAGAAGCTCCGGCCCTATCTCTTCGGTACCCACTTCCGGGTGCAAACAGATCACCGCCCCCTGCAATGGCTGATGCAGATGCGGGGAGAAAACCCGAAGCTGTTGCGTTGGTCCATCTCCCTGCAAGGGATGGACTTCACTGTGGAGCATCGCCCAGGCCAGGATCACACCAACGCAGATGGCCTGTCCCGCTTCTTCCGCCTCGGCGAGGAGAGTACCCAGGAGGATGGGTGACTCTCCCTGCCTTCAGCTGGAGGGGACGCATGTTGGACAGGCCTCGTGGCAGGCCCGACCCCTCCCCGCATGGCGGGTCGCGGACCACTGCTACCCCTGTTCCCCGGACAAGAACAACCCCTGCAACCCGCCGGATCAACCCACGGCTCTACCCCGGCGGAACCTTGGCTCATGATCACAACAATCACGGCTGGCCCGGGTCCCTTCCCGAACCACTGTCTCCGGTCCAGCCGCCATTTTGGACACTGCACGACCAAGCCTCGTGGCCTCGGGTCGACCTCGGCCTCGGGCCCAGCCAGGCCCCGACATCGAGGCACCACCATCCACCCAGGGGGTAGAGAGACCACTTGGCGAGACAATGGAAGAAGGAGTGTCGATGGCTCCCCTCCTCCAGGTTTCGATCGCCCCCAGCCTCCCTGAGGCGCTGGCTCCACCCCCATTGCTGGGTGTCTGGACTCCCTCATCCCGGACCTCCCGACCTCCAAGTGCGAGGGTCCGGACATCAAAGGGCGCCAGACCTATAACTGGGGCAGCTCCAGAGCAGGAAGGCAGTTGTATCCTGGAGTCGAGAGACACCGAGACAAACTCATCCTTGGAGGCCTGCTGACGCTGCCGCGGCTCCTCTTCGTGAACCATCTTCAAGGCCTGCTGGCGCTGCCGCGGCCCCTCCTCGTCGTGAACCATCTTCAAGGCCTGATGGCGCTGCCGCGGCTCATCCTCGTCGTGAACCATCTTTGAAGGCCTGCTGGCGCTGCCGCGGCTCATCCTCGTCGTGAACCATCTCGAAGGCCTGCTGGCGCTGCCGCGGCTCATCCTCGTCGTGAACCATCTCGAAGGCCTGCTGGTGCTGCCGCGGCTCATCCTCGTCGTGAACCATCTTTGAAGGCCTGCCGGCGCTGCCGCAGCTCATCCTCGTCGTGAACTATCCCGAAGGCCTGCTGGCGCTGCCGCGGCCCCTCCTTGCGAACCCTCCAGCTCGAGGATTGTGAGCTCCACCCCTGCTACTCCCGTACCGGACCGGTACTCAGACTGTCCCGCTACCCCCTTTCCCCAAAGAGACTAGAATTGACAGGATCCTCGTATCCTGGTCCTGCTGTATCGTCAAGTTACCTTGCCTGAGAATACCTATAAAAGTATACGTAACCTATCTTGGTGTGGTGACGTCTGTGGAGGGGAAGTTACTTGCCTGTACGATTACCGGAGAGGGCCCTCGCCAGGAGGCCTCTCCCCCTTTGCTCGGCTGACCCTCCGGGTCCCCGTCTAACGGAACATATTTGAACAAGGTGTTGTTGAATGGTTGCATGGTTGCATAGATTGATGCTGTGGTGGCACTGAGTGATGTTGTGATGGCTAACGAGTGATACTGTGGCGTTCAGTGATGCTGTGGTAGCGCATAGTGATGTTGTGGTTCCTCTGAGTGATGCTGTGGTGGTGCGGAGTGATGCTGTATGCTATGCTATGTTTTTTTGCTATCCTATGTTTTGTTTTGTATGCTTTGCTGTGTTTTGCCATCCTATGCTTTGAATTGTTATGCTATGCTATGCTGTGTTTTGTTATGCTATGCTATGTTTTGTTGTCCTATGCTATGCTATGTTTTGCTAGGTTATGCTTTGTAATGCTATGCTATGTTTTCTTATGCTATGCTACGTTTTGTTGTGTTTTATTATGCTATGCTTTGTTTTGCTATGCTATGTTTTGTTATGCTATGCTATGCTATGTTTTGTTGAGTTTGGTATGCTATGTTTTGCTATGCTATTATATGTTGTGTTTTGCTATGATATGTTTTGTTGTGTTTTGTTAAGCTATGCTATGTTTTGTTTTGCAATGTTTTGTTATGCTATGTGTTGTTGTCTTTTGTTAACCTCTTAAGTCCACCTCTTAAACCACTTGTCGGCAGCATTCGACACTGTCTCTCACCCCATCTTGATTGACTGTCTTCGGTCGAAGGGTATTCAGGGGAAGGCCCTGGAGTGGCTGACCTCTTTTTTGTCTAATCGCACCCAGGCAGTCTATACTCACCCTTTTACCTCTGTTAGCCGTACCCTGAAATGGGGTGTCCCTCAAGGCTCGGCTTTGAGCCCACTATTGTTCAATGTTTATTTTTCTCCTCTGGCTGAACTCATTGCAAGGTCGGGCATCATAGCTACTTCCTATGCAGATGATATTCAGCTGCTTTTCTCCTATGAGAGTGCCACGCAAACTACTTTTGATCCTTTGAAGGATTGTCTGCGGGACATTTCAAAATGGATGGACCAGAACTGCCTCCGGATGAATGCGGCGAAAACGGAGGTTCTCTTTTTCCATCAACCCTCCCCTCTTGATTCAACTCTCTGGTGGCCACAGGAACTCAGCCTTCCCCCTGTCCCTAAGGACTCTGTAAAAAATCTAGGGGTCAAGTGGGACTCTAATCTTTCTTTTAGCAACCAAATACAGACCGTTTCAGCCGGTTGTTTTTCCAAGATCAGGATGATTAGGAAATTCATCACCTATCTCCCTAGTGATACCAGGAAAACCATAGTCCAGGCATTGATTACATCTCACCTGGACTATGCGAACGGCCTGTATTTAGGGTTGCCCGCGGGCCTCCTACATCGGCTCCAGACAGTCCAGAATGCGGCTGTTCGGCTGGTCTGCGGGGTTTCCCTACGCACCCATATTTCGCCACATCGCAGAGCATTACATTGGCTTCCAATCCATCAAAGAGCTGCATTCAAAGCCATGACCTTAGCCCATCGAGCAACTAGGGGTAGGGGATCGGCCTACCTCTCTGTTAGTATTCGTCCTTATTGTAACTCTCGGAACCTCCGTTCCAACTCCCAACATCTGCTTTCCATACCAAGATTCAGGAAAGAACGTTCTGGAGGTAAAACCTTCCAGGTCTGTGCCACAACTCTCTGGAACAAACTCCTGATCGCAATTAGGATGATCCAGGAAGAATTACCCTTTCGTAAGGCACTAAAAACTTTTCTCTTTTGTTAATTCCCCCAGGACTATCACTCTGCTTTCACTCAGAAGCGCCGGGACACCCCGTTGGGGTAGCTGCGCGCTATATAAATTACACAAATAATAAATAAGTGCTGCGTCGGGGCGTTGGCCGACGGCAGCACTACCTCCCCAGTGCTGCGCACGACCATTGGACGTCCATTCAGCACTAGTTCCAATGGACAGCGCAGCACTGGGGAGGGATATTTGCGCCGCATCTAATGTTATGCTATGTTTTGATATGTTATGCTATGTTTTGTTGTGCTATGCTATGTTTTGTTTTGCTATCCTATGCTTTGTTTTGTTATGATATGCTATGTTTAGTTTTGCTATTCTATGGTTTGTTTTGTTATGCTATGCTATGTTTTGTTGTGTTTTGTTATGCTATGCTATGTTTTTTGTGTTTTGTTATGCTATGCTATGTTTTGTTATGCTATGCTAAGCTTTGTTTTGTTATGCTATGCTATGTTATGTTTTATTATGCTATGCTATGTTTTGTTGTGGTTTGTTATGCTACGCTATGTTTTGCTATGCTTTGCAATGCTATGTTTTGTTATGTATGCTATGTTTTGTTGTGTTTTGTTACGCTATGCTATGTTTTGTTGTGTTTTGATATGTTTTGTTCTGCTATGTTTTGTTCTGCTATGTTTTGTTGTGTTTTGTTATGGTATGCTATGTTTTGTTATACTATGCTATGTTTTGTTTTTCTATGCTTTGTTATGTTTGTTGTAAATGAATCTCGGACCCTAGTATACATTTCCTGATTCATGCCCTTATATAGGTATACGTTATCATTCCCTTATATAGACATAGAAATCATTACCATATTTGGCCTAAACCATACAGTCCAAATACGGCATGGATACTTCCACTAAGCTCCAAGAATTAACATGGTTTTCTTGGAAAAACCCGCCTACAGCAGCCTGGGACTTCACCCTGCTTGAATATTAAGTTCTCGTAAAACTCCCGGCGTTTTCCAAGAAATGAGCCTTTGAGTGACGGTATTAAGTCCAAACATGCATCAAACTCGGTACCTTCAAAGTATAAATATGCCTTGATTTGCCTAAACAAACACACAGTGGTTTGGAGCAGATCGACTATCTACTTGCCCGACGCCCTGCAGCAGCAAGTGCCGAAGGAAGCCGACCCTCCAGCAGACGCACTGCGAGACTCTGTCATTTCTCCTGCCGAGAAATGCAGCTCCAGTGTTTCCAGGCTACCCTTGCGGGTATCTGAGAAATCGAGTCCCGAGAACGAGATACAAGACCTCCTTCATTCTAGAACAAAAGTACGGAGCTGATTAGACCTCTTAGAGAATTATTGGAATCAGATTCCTGGCAGAGAACTCCTAAAACTTAAGCTACTCCTCTTATACTCCCTCCCTCTTACCAGACTTAGGTTAGGTACACCAGGGTAGGTGTTTTCTAGAAGCACTAGTTGAGTATTTTAGTCATCCTTTTTTCACTGTATGTATTTTATGTATTTTATACATTTTATGCACGTTATGGCTTAGAAACCATATCATGCTTTTACAGTACTACTTTATAATACTGTTCGTATTATATGCATTTTACTTCATAATACTATTTACTATTGTAACAGTTCATTTTCAATGCTTGAGAAAGAAGACTGTTTAATAAATATCTTTTTATTGAAAACGCCTGTCTCTCTATTTCTCTTGCACCTCTGATGAAACTAAGCATGCACGATTGACTGAGTGAACTAGGTATCTATTGTTTCCGCGACTCTAGAGATTTGATTTTGTATTCTTGGTAAACAAAGTTGTCATGTTTTATGCAGTTGTCAGAAACTAATCCCTTCTTGTTTATTCGAGAAAGTTTCTCGTGACCTCTGAGCTAGCTGGCACTCACAATTAAGTCTAATATAGCCGGTAGAGACCTAGTAGACCTCAGTCCTACATCTAATCTACAGGATATATTATTCCAATACACAGAGCCTATTATGAATATAGGAACTACACTACATGTTATGCTATGCTTTATTTTGTTATGCTACGTTATGTTATGATATGCTATGTTTTGTTGTGTTTTGTTATGCTATGCTATGCTTTGTTGTGTTTTGCTACGCTATGTTTTGTTTTCCTGTTTTGTTTTGCTATCCTATACTTTGTTTTGTTATGCTATGCTATGTTTTGCTATCCTATGCTTTTTTTTGTTATGCTGTGCTATGCTGTGTTTTGTTATGCTATGCTATGTTTTGTTATGCTATGCTGGTGAGGGTGTGTGAGTGTGTGTGTGAGGGTGAGTGAGGGTGAGGGGGGTGAGGGTGAGGGTGTGTGAGGGTGAGTGAGGGTGAGTGAGGGTGTGTGAGGGTGTGTGAGGTGTGTGAAGGTGTGCTAGGTGTGTGAGGGTGTGTGAGGGTGAGGGTGTGTGAGGATGAGGGGGTGTGAGGGGGGTGGGAGGGTGTGGGGTGTGAGGGGGTGTGAGGGTGAGGGTGTGTGAGGGTGAGATTGCGTGAGGGTGGGTGAGGGGGTGTGAGAGTGAGGGGGTGTGAGCCTGAGGGGTGTGAGGGGGTGTGAGGGGGTGAGGGTGAAGGGGAGTGAGGTTGAGGGGGTGTGAGGGTGTGTGAGGGTGAGGGGGGTGAGGGTGAGGGGTGTGTGGGTATGGGTGTGTGAGGGTGAGGGGGGTGAGGGGGGTGAGGGTGAGGGGTGTGTGGGTATGGGGGTGTGAGGGGGTGTGAATGTGGGGTTGTGATGGTAAGGGTGTGGGGTTGTGAGGATGAGGGTGTGAATGTGGGGTTGTGATGGTAAGGGTGAGGGGGTGAGGATGTGAGGGTGAGCGGATGTGAGGGTGAGGGGGTGTGAGGGTGAGAGGGTGGGTGAGGGTGAGAGGATGGATGAGAGGGTGAGTGAGGGGTGTGTGAGGGTGAGGGTGTGTGAGGGTGAGGGGGTGTGAGGGTGAGGGGGAGAGGGAGGGTGAGGGGATGTGAGGGTGAGGGGATGTGAGGGTGAGGGGGTGAGAGGGTGTGTGAGGGTGAGAGGGTGTGTGAGGGTGAGAGGGTGGTTGAGGGTGTGTGAGGGTGAGGGTATGTGAGTGTGAGGATGAGGGGGTGTGAGGGTGAGGGGCGTGAGAGTGAGGGGTGTGAAGGTGAGGAGGTGTGTGAGGGGGTGTGAGGGTGAGAGGGTGGTTGAGGGTGTGTGAGGGTGAGGGTATGTGAGTGTGAGAATGAGGGGGTGTGAGGGTGAGGGGCGTGAGAGTGGGGGGTGTGAGGGTGAGGAGGTGTGTGAGAGTGAGGGGGTGTGAGGGTGACGGTGAGGGGGTGTGAGGGTGAGTGTGTGTGGGGGTGTGAGTGAGGGTGAGAGGGCTGTGAGGGTGATGGGCTGAGAGTGTGAGGGTGAGTGAGGGTGTGTGAGGGTGTGAGGGTGAGTGAGGGTGTGAGGGGTGTGAGGGTGTGTGAGGGGGTGAGGGTGAGGGGGTGTGAGGTTGAGGGGGTGTGAGGGTGAGGGGGTGTGAGGGGTGTGAGGGTGAGGGATGTGTGGGTATGGGGGTGTGAGTGTGAAGGGGTGTGAGGGTGTGTGAGGGTGTGGGGTTGTGAGGGTGAGGCTGTGAGTGTGGGGTTGTGATGGTAAGGGTGAGGGTGAGGGGTGTGAGGGAGGGTGAGGGTGACAGGGGTGAGGGTGTGAGGGTGAGGGGGTGTGAGGGTGAGAGGCTGTGTGAGGGTGGGAGGGTGTGTGAGGGTGAGACGAGGTGTGAGGGTGAGAGGGTGTGTGAGGGTGAGAGGGGTGAGAGAGGGTGTGAGGGTGAGTGTGTGAGGGAGGGGGTGTGAGGGTAAGGGTGAGGGGGTGTGAGAGTGAGGGGGTGTGAGGGGGTGTTTGAGGGTGTGAGGGTGAGGTGTGTGGGGGTGTGAGGGGGTGTAAGGGTGAGGGGGTGTGAGCGTGAGGGTGAGGTGGTGAGGGGTTGTGAGGGTGAGGGGGTGTGAGGGTGAGGGGGTGTGAGCATGAGGGTGGGTGAAAGGGTGTGTGAGGGTGTGATGATGAGAGGGTGTGTGAGGGTGAGAGGGTGGGTGAGGGTGGGTGAGTGAGGGTGTGTGTGAGGGTGAGGGGGTGTGAGGGTGAGGGGGTGAGGGGCTGAGGGAGGGTAAGGGGATGTGAGGGTGAGGGGATGTGAGGGTGAGGGGGTGTGAGGGTGAGAGGGTTTGTGAGGGTGAGACGGTGTGTGGGGTGAGAGGGTGTGTAAGGGTGAGAGGGTGTGTGAGGGTGAGAGGGTGTGTGAGGGTGAGGGTGTGTGAGGGTGAGAGGGTGTGTGAGGGTGAGGGTGTGTGAGGCT
Organism: Lissotriton vulgaris; assembly: GCF_964263255.1. NCBI lineage: Eukaryota > Metazoa > Chordata > Amphibia > Caudata > Salamandridae > Lissotriton > Lissotriton vulgaris. The sequence continues at coordinate 884,281,008 of NC_141699.1, read as the reverse complement.
GAGGGTGTGTGAGTGTGAGGATGAGGGGGTGTGAGGGTGAGGGGTGTGAGAGTGGGGGTGTGAGGGTGAGGAGGTGTGTGAGGGTGAGGGGTGATGGGGTGTGAGGATGAGGGTGAGGGGGAGTGAGGGTGAGTGTGTGTGGGGGTGTGAGGGTGAGTAAGGGTGAGAGGGTGAGTGAGGGTGAGAGGGTTGTGAGGGTGATGGGCTGAGGGTGTGAGGGTGAGTGAGGGTGTGTGAGGGTGAGTGAGGGTGTGTGAGGGTGTGAGGGTGTGTGAGGGTGAGGGGGTGTGAATGTGTGAGGGGGTGTGAGGGTGAGGAGACGTGAGGGTGAGGGGTATGAGGGTAAGGGGGTGTGAGGGAGAGGGGATGTGAGTGGGTGAGGGTGAGGGGGTGTGAGGGGTGTGAGGGTGAGGGTGTGTGAAGGTGAGGGTGTGTGAGGGTGAGGGGGTGGGTGAGGGTGAGGGGTGCGAGGGTGTGGGGGTGTGAGGGTGAGGGTATGTGAGGGTGAGGGGTTGTGAGGGGGTGTGAGGTTGAGGGGGTGTGGTTGTGAGGGTGAGGGGGTGTAAGGGTGAGGGGTGAGGGGGTGAGAGGGTGAGAGGGTGGGTGAGGGTGAGAGGGTGTGTGAAGGTGAGGGTGTGTGAGTGTGAGGGGTGTGAGGGTGAGGGTGAGGGGTTGTGAGGGTGAGGGGGTGTGAGAGTGAGGGGGTGTGAAGGTGTGGGGGTGTGAGGGGGTGTGAGGGTGAGGGGGTGAGGGGGGTGAGGGTGAGGGGGTGAGAGGGTGAGGGGTGAGGGGGTGAGAGGGTGAGAGGGTGGGTGAGAGGGTGTGTGAAGGTGAGGGTGTGTGAGTGTGAGGGGTGTGAGGGTGAGGGTGAGGGGTTGTGAGGGTGAGGGGGTGTGAGAGTGAGGGGGTGTGAAGGTGTGGGGGTGTGAGGGGGTGTGAGGGTGAGGGGGTGAGGGGGGGTGAGGGTGAGGGGGTGAGAGGGTGAGGGGGTGAGGGTGAGGGGGTGTGAGGGTGAGGGTGAGAGGGTATGTGAGGGTGAGAGGATGTGTGAGGATAAGGGTGTGGGGGTGTGAGGGTGAGGATGTGTGAGGGTGAGAGGGCATGTGAAGGTGAGAGGGTGTGTGAGGGTGATAGGGGTTGAGAGGGTGTGTGAGGGTGAGAGGCTGTGTGAGGGTGAGGGGGTGTGAGAGGGTGTGGGGGTGAGGGGGTGTGAGAGTGAGGGGGTGTGAGGGGGTGAGTGAGGGTGAGGGTTTGAGGGAGGGTGTTGGACAGGCCACATGAAGGGCTCGCTCCCTCCCCGCATGACAGAGCCAGGACACCGGCTCTCCAGGTGATACCCACAGAAGCAACCCACACTCCGTCCCCTACGGGACTCCTACCCCCGGACATCTCTGTATCACGGGCCCGGGCCACCGTCAGCACCATTGCCCCGCCCGGCCGCCATCTTGGACACTGCACCACGAGGCCGCATGGCCTCAGCTCGACCCCAACCCTGGGCCTGGCCAGGCCCCGACATCCCGGCACCACCATCCCCCCAGGAGGTGAACGGACCACTTGGCAGGTCAATGGGAGAAAGGAGTGTCGATGGCTCTCCCCCGCCAGGTGCCGATCGCCCCCAGCCTCCCCGGGCGCTGGCTCCACCCCCCTGCTGGGTGTCTGGACTCCCTCATCCCGGACCTCCCGACCTCCAAGTGCGAGGGTCCGGACATCAAAGGCCGCCAGACCTATAACTGGGGCAGCTCCAGAGCAGGAAGGCAGTTGTATCCTGGAGTCGAGAGACACCGAGAAGAACTCATCCTTGACGGACTGCTGGCGCTGCCGCAGCCCTGCCTTGTGAACTGTCGTCTTGTCCGCTGGCGCTGCCGCGGCCTTCTGCAACCTTCATCCTCGCCGGGACCTGCTGGCGCTGCTGCGGCCCGTTGTAACCACCATCTTCGTCGGGACCTGCTGGCGCTGCCGCGGACCGTTCCCACCTTCGATCTCCCCGGGACCAGCTGGCGCTGCCGCGGCCCGTCCTCCTAGAACGCCGAGCTCGAGGATTGTGAGCTACCCATCATCTCATCGCAACTACCATATTGGTAAAAGACTGTCCCGCTACCCCCTTTCCCATCCAAGAGACTAGAATCGAGGGGACCCCTGAGTCCAGACCTCCTTGTACCATTCCACCGTACCTCAAGATTGCTTATAAAGAACGTTAAATCTTATCTTTGTGTGGTGTCGATCTGTGGGGGGGAAGTTACTTGTCTGTACGATCGCTGGAGACGGCTCTCCCCGGAGACCTCTCCCCTTGTCCTCGGCCGACCCTCCAGGTCCCGTCTAACAGAGGGTGAGGTGATGTGAGGGTGCGAGGATGTGAGGGTGAGGGGGTGTGAGGGTGAGAGGGTGTGTGAGGGTGAGAGGGCGTGTGAGGGTGAGAGGGTGAGTGAGGGTGAGGGTGTTTGAGGGTGAGGATGAGGATGAGGGGTGTGAGAGTGGGGGGATGTGAGGGTGAGGAGGTGTGTGAGGGTGAGGGGTTGTGAGGGTGAGGGTGAGTGGGTGTGAGGGGGTGTGGGGGTGTGAGGGTGAGAGGGCGAGTGACGGTGAGAGGGTTGTGAGGGTGAGGGGTATGAGGGTGAGGGTGTGAGGGTGAGTGAGGGTGTGTGAGGGTGGGTGAGGGTGTGAGGGTGAGTGAGGTTGTGTGAGGGTGTGAGGGTGTGAGGGTGTGTGAGGGTCAGGAGGTCCGAAGTAAATGGTGGCAGGGCAGACATCATAAGACAGAGAGAAGAGACTGCGTGGTGACTGCGTTGGTCAGTTTCAGAATTAGGAGGGGCAGAGTCAGCACAGTCAGTGAGGGATCAACGTGTCTAGAGGCAAAGCATAGCGGATGTAGCATTGCAGCTAGCAAGTCGAGTGTTTTCAAGCTGAGTGTCCCTAGAGAGATGGCAACACAGCAACATCATTTGAGGAGCAAGGCTACTGTAAATAAGCACAGTAGGCTTTGACTTTCGTCCAGAAAAAAACCAGAGAAAGGTGCAGAGAATGCCGAACAAAACACGGCTTCCCCATGAAATGGATGCATTAAAAAACAAGCTCTCGGCATTTCTGTGGCGTAGGGGCGGGAGCGCATTCCTTTGAAGTTTGATGGGGGCAGGGGAACGGCTTGGGAGCGGATTCTTTTGAAGTCTGATGCCGAGGCTCAGACAAATGGTGGTGTGTGAGTGGCTTCCTTTGAAGTCTAATGCCGAGGCCGATGGTGTTTGATGTGCACGCGCCTGCCTCAAACGCCTGCCTTACATGAACTGTACGCGATGCGCAGTCTAGGTAGACTTTTCGGACTGCTTACTATAATCTTGCCTATTCAATCCCTAATGGGATAGAATAGTCGAGACCTAAAGATGGGGAGTTTAAACTTTGTCTTCTAGTTTCAGAAATTCAAAGCCAATGGTACCTTTTCATTGTGCCAATAATTTTCATAATTTCCTTAGTTGTACATTAAAACAAAAAAGGAATTCAATACATTTTCTAAATATCCCTGGCTTCTAGAAGCACAAAGACTATTATATTAAAATATATGCTTCATTTACATTTTTATTGCAGGCAAATAGTCACCAGATGTGTGTGGCAACATCTTTGTATTGCTTGTTTTTATTTTCTTGGCATATGCTTACATTCAAATATAAAAAAAAACATAACCATCCCACCATATTGTCAAGGCCAGAACTATTGTTTACTTAGGGATGTGAGGTGTCTGGTCGACTCAGATATCAAAAAGCCCTATAGACACTTTTATTCAATACAAATATGCTTTCACTGACTGACTTGTGCATGATGTGTGTCCTGCAATATCAGAGGCATATGGATTATAGACAGTCTACTACAATGGTGATAAAGCTGAGATGTTTTTAGTTGTGTTGCCAAAGGAAGATAAACCCCCTCTGCATGGCCTAAAATAATCGGAACAACCCCAAGACAATAAACTAAAATCGAAAACTGGAATCAGGGCTGTTTCTGGGATTTTTGGGACCCTGGGCAGAAGGAGAATGTGCAAGGCACCTCTAATTTGCATACACATGACCCATTCAGGACTGTCTGCAGCTCAATAGATGCCCCCTGCTCCAGAAGCTGCAGCCCCTCCCTCTCAGCCACCTACAAGCAAATCTTAACAACTCATAAAGGGCTGAAGGTGTGAGGATTGCTTATCTCCAGAGAGCCGCTGTGCCTCTGCGTGGGAGGCATATTAACAGGGGACTGGCCCCCACCCCTGCGTTTGCCTCCCTACACCATAGCAGTAAGGCCAGGGAAGGGGACCCCCTAGGGTGGTGCACTTGCAAGGTGGCACCTTTCATGCCTTGGCCTGACTGCCTCTCATTTGTGGGAGGCCCCATGTTGGAGTGCTCACTGCAGGGCCCTGGGCAGCAGCCCACACGGCCCATGCCCAGCATCGGCCCTGACTGACAGTGTTATTCAATAGCAAGTCGCAGCAATGTCCAGTCGCAGGTTAACGCAGTGGCAATATAAACTCACCCCGCTGATTAGATCTTGCCAGAACTTCTCCTCTGGTATGAAATTCTCTTGATATCTGCAACAGCTTTACCTTGCACATCGCAGCTCATTGCCATTTTTTATGACAGCAGCAAAATGTTTGCTTGAGCTTTAGATGTGTTTCTCCCAAAATGTCAAGATTTTAATATTGATATTTCAAAATATTGTGGCCAAAACATCGACACAACATCGTAGCAATAAGCATAAATAGGTGAAACTATATTTACAATAATTACCTGATGTTTCCTTGACAATGTATACATCTTCAAGGTATGCAGTGATAGAGTTGAGAACAGTAAGTGTATACTGTGAGAAGCTGGCCTGGTATATGATGTGGCTCTTTCCATCGGACAATTCCATTGTCTGATTCTTCTCTGTCTCTCTTTGCCTGGTATGGGACCTTGTCGCAGCGCGGAGACGCACAGTTTGTGCAACCAGGCGCTTTTTAAGCTTAAATTGATTGATTCATGTACACTTATGTAAGTGGACAACTTGCACCAGTCTAGACAACCCTTATGGTGCTTTAAGAGGTCTTAGACAACTTTAGAAAGCTCTGTAAGTGGTAGCTGTGGAGAGCAGCCTTTAGGCTTAGTCCGCGAGGAGTGTAAAGCAGCTTGTTTTACTGGAAAGCAATCGTATAGTATAGATTAAATGAAAAAGAACCACACAAAGTATTTATAAAATATATATTCATTATAAAACACTATCTAACACAGATATATCTCCTATCCGGATACATGCACAATGCACACAATACTTTAGCAAAGAAACACAGTAAATAGCACGAATACACAGTAGACCGGGGGGGGGGGGACCAAACCATATACTAAGAAAGTGGTATAAGAACCACAACTCAGGTCAAGACAATATTGAGAGGATGAAGAAGTGCTGGGGCCCCAAGGAACCACTCAAGGTGAGTTGATAGGAACCCCACAGAGAGCGTGTGCGTTGTTACTGATGTAAATCGCGGTTTGATATTTAAAGATTAGGGACCCTTCCCAGTGGACCCTGAAGAATCCCATGGAAGACAGAAAGTTGGAGAGTCACCCCACCCGTGGATACCCTAATACCCTAGTACCCCTGTTACCTACACCAGGGAAGCCCAGTGCATACGTGTGAAGAGGTGTCGGAAAGGGTCAGCAAACCCAATGGAGGACTTCGGGAAAGTGCTGCTGCTAAAGAAGGACAAAGTGCCTGGGGGAATCCGAGGATGGATTCTGGATGAGAGGTACCTGCAAGCAGAGGGGACAGTGTCTATGTCACTCAGAGGTGACCAGGAGACTTGAAAGACAAATACCCTACAACAGTGACCCTTAAGTGGCCTCACAGGCCGGAGGCATGAGGGTCGCAAGAGGACCACAAACAGCTCCCCAAAAAATCCAGGCCACGGTGCACAACGATGCGGTGTGGCGGAAGATTCTGGTCTCTGGAGATGTTCGAGGTGAGGGCTACTTGAAGCCCGAAGATCTTCTTGGAAAGAAGTCAACAAGCCTTTGCAACTGCAATTTAACGCAATGCAAAGGGGTTCAGTTATTGCAACCCCCAGAAGGGATACTGGGTCCAAACTTGATGAGAGGGCAGGGCAGGCCTCGCGAGCTGTGGAAAACCACCCCCGGTGTTACAGAACCTTTTGGAATCCAGAGGAGCTCAGGATCAGCAGACTCCTTCACTCCAAGGGAGATTTCTTCAAGTGTCTTTGATGCCTCACAGGCCTTGGAAAGTTCCTGGATGATGCACAGGCACAGACGATGCAGCAGACTGGAAGGGAGACAAAGTCAGGTCCAAACGGAGTCTAGCGAAGTCCAGCATGCCCAGATGGTAGAAGAAGAAGTGGTGTCTGATCTGAATCTCATCCCACGACGAATCTAGTGACCTACACCCGGATTAGCCCTTAAGTACCCTAGGGAAAGGGTTGGAAAGATTCAGGGAACCCTCCCAGAGGAGAGCCTGGACAAGGTAGAGGTTACTCCCATGCCCTTTTTCCAGTTTCGTGCCCAAGCGGGCGCCAACGGATCCCAGGACTGGTTTGAAATGCACTATGCACTGGGACACCAAATGGGCCCCCAATGCAGACTGAGTAGGTTGGCAATCACTCCCACACCATCCCAATAAACTAAATCCCATCTGGGAGGTGGTACAACTTCCCTGTGACAGGATGCCTATTGTTCTGCCTTCCCCTGCTTGAGATTGGCTCAGCAGCAGGAGGGCAGAATCGTGTCTCCAGTCAGCAGCAACCATTTTGTGCTGTCCAGTTCAAGAAGGCTGGTACAGGGAACACAGAGAGCCTAAAGGAGGGCTCTTCTAGTGCTTGGAATCATACCTCCCACACCATTTATGGTGTGGGGGTATGATTCCAACATCTTTGATACAAAACATGATAGGATTCATTGCAGGTGTGTTTGAGATGGTCATTGCGTAATTACGCAATGCCCCTCTATATAGTATGTGGCTGCTTCACTGACAACCCGGGAGAATGGACTCCGTAGGCTGCAGCGGTATACTGCTCAGGCAGGGGCATCCTCTCACTTAGAACCAAGCACCCTGCATTCAGGATTGCAAAGGCCTGCTATGGGGTGATTTAGAGGTTTTAGGTGCAGTAACCCTAGACGACCTCTGGGGTACCTATGTCCTGGGTACCTCAGGACCATATACTAGGGACTTATTAGGGTCCCTCAGTATCTAATCTGGCATGTACCTAAGTACTGAAGATTACAATTTAGAGAGAAAGCAGATAGACTGAGGTCCTAATTAGCAGGATCCCAGTCAGACTAGTCCAAAAACAGCTTAGCACCAGGCAAAACGTCGAGGTAACCATTCAGAAGGAACCTAGGGCCCGATGTAGGTCCCCAATTACCGGTCGGTAACGGCCGATTTCGGCCGTTTCCGACCGGTATTTGGGATTTGACATGTAGGTAGGCTTAATTTACAGAATCAGTATATTTACTGATTCGGTAAATTTACCGATTCTGTAAAATACCGAACCGTTAAATTTACCGAATCGTTAAATACAGATGTAGGTGGCACTGAAAACAGTGCCACAGGCCAAAACCGATTCGTTATTTACCATGTAATACTATTACATGGTAAATAACGAATTCCAGTGTACATGCACATCTGTGCATGTACACCTGTGCCATGTGGCACACAGACATGCCCTAAGGGCATGTATGTGTGTCACATGGCACACAAAAGGCAAAATCAGGGGTGCAAAAGGGTGTCAAAGTGACACCCAGTCACCCTTGCAAAATCGGTAATTTTACCGAATCGACCCATAGGAATCAGTGGCAATTACCGAATCGGTAAATACCGATTCGGTAATTACCGAATCATACAGATTCGGTAAAAATTATCGAATTTTTACCTACATCTGATTTACATAATCTAGAATACCGAATCGGTAAAATTCGATATTCTAGAGTCGGTAAATCAGATTTACCTACATCTGGGCCCTACTTTCCTAAATATACTAATCTTGTCAAAACTGTGCTCCATATTTTGGTTGCAATAGTATGGTAGCAAAATATTAACAACTCAATATACTGACATACAGACATTTGCGAGAAAATATTTTTGTCAATATTTGCTCTTGCAATAAAAACTCATTTGATAATACAGCAGGAGCTTATGATCTCACATGCCTGAGCACCAACTGAAGTGGAGGGCAAAAAGAACATATCAGAAAGGGCTTTGAAGATTGTGGTCACTGGGGAAGGTCTCTGTGACTCTGGGGACATAGTTTTTTAAATAATGTGGAAAAGCATTCTACTATGAGAAATAGCAATTGCCCTTACAGATATATAATGAAGGAAAATGATATAATGAAGGAAAATCATATAATGGATGTTTTTATTCGTTTAAACCATTAGCATTGCCTCCTTGATATTGATGACCCTTGACCTCTGGTAGGTCGCTCCCCTTCTCCTGCAGCTCCGCCGCAGCCTGCCTGCTGTTTCTCCTGCTCCTGCTCTTCAGGCGGCCCCTCCGCCATTTCGCCACTGCTTCTTGCAGCCGTCCCCTGATTTCCCGCGAGCTGGAAACATGCCAAGCTCAGCGCGCTCCTGAAGAAACCCAGCGCAGACCCCACGGACCTCAAGAACTTCCGCCCCATATCGCTCCTTCCATTTCCTGCCAAAGTCATCGAGAAGACCGTCAACAAACAACTTTCCGTCTTCCTCGAGTCGACCGGATCCCTCGACCCCTCGCAGTCCGGCTTCCGAGCAAACCACAGCACCGAGACCGCCCTCTTCGCAGCCACTGATGACATCAGGTCCCTGCTCGACAAAGGGGAAACGGCTTCCCTCATTCTCCTGGAACTCTCAGCAGCATTTAACACCGTATGCCACCGCACACTAATAGAGCCTCAGCAACACTGGAATCCAAGGGAAGGCCCTGGAGTGGATCATCTTGTTCCTCGCCAGAAGAACCCAGAGAGTCCGCCTCCCCCCTACCGATCCGCGGCCACCGAAGTCATCTGCGGCGTGCCGCAAGGATCCTCGCTTAGCCCCACCCTCTTCAACGTCTACATGACCCCCCTTGAAGCCATCGCACGCCAACACAATCTAAACATCATCTCATACGCCGACGACACCCAGATAATCCTCTCCCTCTCCAACAACTCCACCACCGCCAGAACAAGCCTCCTCGAAGGAATGAAAGATGTTGCGGAATGGATGAAGCTCAGCCGTTTGAAACTGAACTCGGACAAAACGGAAGTCCTCATCCTAGGACCATCCCCCTCTGCCTGGGACAACTCCTGGTGGCCCTCGGCCCTGGGCCCCGCCCCCAAGCCAACTGACCACGCACGCAACCTGGGTTTCATCCTGGACTCCTCCCTCACAATGACCAAGCAAGTCAACGCCGTCTCGTCATCCTGTTTCAACACCCTGCGCATGCTCCGAAAGCTCTTCAGGTGGATCCCCACCGAAACCAAGAAGAGGTTCACCCAGGCCCTCATCACCAGCCAACTGGACTACGGGAACACCCTCTATGCAGGAACCACAGTCAAACTCCAGAAAAGACTCCAGCGCATACAGAACGCTTCTGCACGACTCATCCTGGAAATCCCCCGTCACAGCCACATCTCTGCCCATCTGAGAGACCTGCACTGGCTACCCATCAGCAAGAGGATCACGCTCAGACTCCTCTCCCACGCACACAAGGCTCTCCATGACATGGGCCCCAAATACCTCAACAGCCGCCTCACATTCTACACACTCACCCGCCAGCCTCGCCCTGGCCACCGTACCACGTATTCGCAGAACCACCGCCGGAGGAAGATCCTTTTCCTACCTGGCGGCTAAGACGTGAAACTCCCTCCCCACCCACCTACGGCTGACCCAGGACCATCTCTCCTTCAGGAAACAACTCAAGACCTGCCTGTTCGAGCAGTAGCGACTCCCTCGCTCCCCCCAGCGCTGTGAGACACTAGCGGGTGAGTAGCGCGCTATACAAATCTGCTGATTGATTGATTGATTGATGATCCGTTATATTGTCTGATCAAGGTTTTCTATAATGCTCTGATCTGTCCATACAGGTGGCATGAGCAATTTATAAAACCTTAATAAAATCAAACTAAAAATTGTATCTTAGGGTGTGCACCTATGAGTATTTTCTTACTTTCCTTATTTGTCTACTGTTATCCCCCATGCAATTTAGTGTGCAAAGTTTAGTCTTTGACTATTGCATAGGTCATTCCTTTTAGGTATCTGAATGTGTGTCACTTTCTTCACTCACCAATTGTTGGCTCACTCAAATGTAGGTGTTTAGGTACTTGGGGTATATTTGCGAATGGTTTGTGCAGCACAGGGCAGCAAGCAAATTTGCTGCGCTGTGTGAAACGGAAAAAGAAAATGTTCTATATTTACAAAACGATAGAGAATTGCAGCCCTCTTCTTGTACTAGCACACTGTCTGCTACCTAGCACCAGTGCAGGAATCCTTGCGCTATATTTCACCCTTGCACTGTGGTGCAAGGGTACTAGCCTTACGGGCAGGATTGTGTTTGTGCAGGAAACAATATCTTCAGCACAAAACAAATCCTTAAAGGCATTTTCCTCTTTCTATGTGTGATGCAGAATGCATCACTTATAGAAAGGGGAAATACCTGCGAGAAATAAAGATTTTACTCCGTTTTTACACCATACTCAGTGAGGCGTACCAATTTGACATATTATCAGTTTTACAAACTTTTGTAAATCCGGAATTTCATTAAATCCAGGATGCACGGGAATGCCCATTCTCCACCCATGGAACGTCTACCAGTTCCAAACATAACATAATGCAGCACAAGCCAGTGTGTTGCTTTACATTTCTTTACAAAGCCATGCAAGGATTCACAAATCGCCCCTTGTGTGGCTTTGTAAATTTTACTGAAGCCTTTGTGTTGTCTTGTTATCGCTTTGCATTTGATTGATATCAAAACTGAGGCGTTAAAGTCTGGGTCACACGAAACAAGGGGGCATATTACCAAGCAATAGCGATAATTATCGCTATTGCTTGGTTAGAGACAAAAATTTACCGCTGAGCTGCGGTGATTTTTACCGCAAATAAACCTTGGTATTACCAAGGTTTATCGCAAATGCGATAAAAATCGCCGCAATGCATGAATAGCGCTGAAAAGTCAGCGATATTCATGCATTACCGAGCTAATGCTCTTAGCCATGTTATCCACCTCCCATTGGATAACATGGCTAAGAACTGCTCAGGGCAGGTGTTAGCTTTTGGTTTTGCGCGAATATCTCCAAAAGTTGGTAATAGGAGATAGCAATGTTAGCGACTGTTTTCAGTCGCTAACATCTTGGCACGCCCACTTTGCATGTCATTAGTGATAAATATCACTGACATGCAAAGTGGGGCCCAAGATGGTCGCTATCTCCTACTAGCTGTCGCTAACTGGTGTTAGCGACAACTAGGTAATAGGGAGATCATTTTATCTCCGCTTTCTTGGCTTTTAAAGCCAAAAAGCGGAGATAAACCCCCTTGATAATATGCCCCGTGATTCCCCACACCCTAATGTGCCACTTTCCTACGTGGGGCACTTCTGCCAGCCTTGGGTAAGAGGGGCGCCTTCCATTCTCTTGCACACCTAGGTGTGTCCAGCATCTGCCTCAGCCAGTTGACAATTTGATGAAAATCCATGGCGTTGGGGCCTTGCCATATGGGCGTCTTCTTATCTTGTTTTGTGGACAAAGAGGCTCTCTGCAGACTCCCTTCACGGACCCCCATCGAGTGAGGGGATGGGTTGACAGCGGTGCAGTAAGACTACAGCCAACCGTGACATGAACTGCCACCAGTAATCCTGCTTCATCGATGTGAAGCCACACTTCCAGGTCATTGGATGTTTTCTGAATTTAGGCCCCCTGGTATTTTCTATCACCTTTTAGCTCAGATAGAAAAGCTACGAAGATAAAGCAAGAGTCTGTTAAAGTTCTTCCTTGAATTACATGTTTTCGATTGCCTTGGAGCTCTTAAATCCTTTCTGCAACTATTAAAATATACTACAACATGCATTGGCAAACCGACGCTGGCCTTCCAGAGCTGACTACAATAAAATATGTTTGCTGCAGTGCAAATACTTTCTACAAATGATTGTTTCGTGTAAACATTGGATGAGTGACATGCAGAATTACACGTGTGATGAATGTGTGTACTTTTTTTTAGATTGAAGCTATACCTTATGCAATCCAGTGGAAGCAAAAGGATTCACCGAAATAGTTTCTAGAAACGAGGACGCGACTAAATCATTCCTGTGGGCTGACCCAAGATGTGATTGACAATGCCCGCACCCAGTGACTAAAGGTGTCTACACAGAAGGAGCCCATGGCTGAAGCAAAGCCCCTTGGAGAATGTTTAGAATACAGTATGTATGTATGCCAAGAATACAAATAGAGTCATTTTATCTAACCTAAATATTCTTCTAAAAAGGGTCATAATGAGGTCAAGATCGGTATGAAAAAATAAATGCATGCCTGATGGTGAATCTTTGAAGCCTTACCCCAAATTATTTAACTAATGACTTCTTTAACGGCTGGATAGTTTTAGATTTCAGTCCTAGTAGTATTCCCTGAACCTAACTCTAATATGAGCTATTTCACCGCTGTATTAAGTGAGCATGAGAAATATACAATTTTAAAACTGATAAGGACAAATCCCTTTTGAACATGATCTTCCTTCTAGATAGAAACTTTGCATTCCCACCACTTAATGGAGTAGAACAGTTGTGGTTGGGTGGTGTCTCCTCTCGGGCCTCGAGTGTGGATGGGATCTGCACACACGAGCAGCCCCGCAGATGCTTCTTGGTCGTGGGACCACAGTTGTTGTCCTGGAAGGGGCCGTGAGAGGAAGGGAAACAACAACTGTAATAAGGTGGAAGTGTCAGGAGCTTTCAGCAAGCAGACATCTGCTTGCACTTATGTTTCAGCACTCTGCGTGAATTCCGAGGAACTTCATCAGGCCCATGTGAGCGACAGCAAAAATATTTCAGACTGTAGAATCATGCCCTGGCAGGGTAACCCTATTCCGCAGGGCAGAGTTCCCGACCATATGGTCATATAAAGTACCACAGGAATGTCAAATTGATTTATTTTTTTACATAAAAAAAACTCGAATGTGCATTCACAGGGACACTGACTTGACCGAGAAGTGTTTCAGAGCTATTCAAGATACTGCCAAAATGTGAAACTAATGCTCTGATTTAGAGTTCTGTGGAAAGGATACTATGTTGCAGGGTGAGGGAGGAGTCCATCTGCCAAGCTGTTAAGGACTGGAAGTATGTCAACAATGCCACCTATTCCGGCTCTGTTGCTGACGCACTCCTCCGACGCCCCGACAAAGCAAAGGTCATCGGACGTTAGCCATCTGACCGCCCACCCTGTTTAGAGTCGGTGGGCTCATCGCTAGGGTGACCAGGTGTTCCACATTTGCCAGGACGGTCCCAGTTTTTCACCAGCTGTCCGGGCAGATTTCGAGAAATTTAGCTTATGTCCTAGTTTTTGGAGAGGGTCGACTAAAAATGGTGGGAGTTTTTTTATGTTTTACATAGTGGGGAGGGTCGACTAAAAATGGTGGGAGTTTTTTTATGTTTTACATAGCGGGGATAGTTAGCAGTTATTCCAAGAAAGCAATTTAATTCACAGGCAAGCTACTGGGTTTAAAAATTGCATCCTATGTATGTTCTTACTGCCTGTTTTTTAAATCTCTACTGAGGAGCGCTGTCATTCTGTGCGCTTGCTTGATGTAAAATTATAGTCCTTTTTAGGTCTCGCCTGTCGATGCGCATGCGCATCGAGCAAGGCGAGAGTATTGGGACTTATCTACTCTTTATCCACACTGCAAGGAATCGTGGCGATTCCTTGCAGTGCCCGTGACTTTTAAGCTCAATGCGCATGCGCATTGAGCTTAAAAGCGCGTGCACGTCCGTCTTTGTTTACCCGCTCCACCCCCTCCCCTTCCCGCCGTGTCGCATTTCTCCTCCCCTCTCCCCTCTCTTCCCTCCGTCTTGTTTATTTTACCCGCTCCGCCCCCTCCCCTTCCCGCCGTGTCGCATTTCTCCTCCCCCCTCCCCTCTCTTCCCTCCGTCTTGTTTTTTATTTAACTAGAAGTACCCACATCTATAGCACAGATATTAGCAGCCCCTTAAGACTCAGAATGATCCATTAATATCGTTAGACAGGTCACGCCAACTTTCCATTGATATTCCGATCTGCATTTAACTTTCACATGTACCCCTTAGGTGTTAAATTGCACAAACTGCATGTAACAACACTACAAGTACCGAAATGCAAAGCGTAGAGATCAGCGACCTCGTACAGTTTTTGACCCTATAAGTAATCGTGTTCGAGTAGCAACGCCCTCTTCCGCATTCCTGTGATGCCGGAATGATGAGGCGAGGGACAAATGTTGGAAAATCAACCCATAGACTCGGGCAAATTCAACTACAGTGTAACAGAGTGTGACCGAAATCTGATAACATTCTCGAACCGTGTTTTTATTGACCATGTGCCCCGTGTTTACTATCATTAGGAGCCGAATCCAACCAACCGTGAATAACAAAACGTCCCCCAAACACGCTGACGCTGCATTCCTAAAATAAGTAAGTTATGCGATTTTATTTTTTACGAGCAGTAGTTTAACTTCACGTTTCTTAAAATCGGCCCAACACACTAATGAGTCACTCCGTTTTTCAACAGTTTATGATCACATCAGCCCAATGAGGCAATCCTCCCCAGTCCTCACAAATTGAATGGCATCCCACTGACTATCTATGTGCTACAAGTAAGATTCCATTGCCAATCACTTTAACTAAACGTAAAAACTTGGCCACAGTCTAAGTTTGTTGGTACTCAAATAATGTGGGCCTATGTTATTTCCACTAGGTTTGCATACCAAACACTCACTGCATCACTTGAATGCCGTAGAGCGCATAAGACTACATACACGAGGGAAGTTTTGGTTTTCTTTCATCCATCAGGTTTTACCACAATTGGCCGTGTAGCTACTTGTGGAAATTTCAATTGAGTGCACCTCTAAGAATAGCTGTCTGAATCACAGCTCATTTTTTAGAAACCTTTTTCAATCCCGTGACTGCATGTATGTATATTTTAATCTGTATTGGATTACATCAGCCTGTCACCGCCAGGCTAGAATCGGCACTGCCTAGCAGCGATTTGGAAACAAAACTCGATTTGCTAATGGTGTAGCGGCTTTGTAGATTCTTGCACCAAAGATGGCTGGCTTCCTCCTCTCTCCCAGCACCCTCTTCATTCACATTGTGTGTACTGCTGCAGATGTGTGTTTACAGTGGGGGTATGGAGACAGCGTCTGTTCCCGCACTCCTCCCACACCCCCGCTCCGCCCTCTCACTCTGTTTCACGAGCTCATCATCGAGGAGGTCTGCATGTATGTATATTTTAATCTGTATTGGATTACATCAGCCTGTCCCCGCCAGGCTAGAATCGGCACTGCCTAGCAGCGATTTGGAAACAAAACTCGATTTGCTAATGGTGTAGCGGCTTTGTAGATTCTTGCACCAAAGATGGCTGGCTTCCTCCTCTCTCCCAGCACCCTCTTCGTTCACATTGTGTGTACTGCTGCAGATGTGTGTTTACAGTGGGGGTATGGAGACAGGGAGAGCGTAGTTATTTTGAATCACATGCCAGCGCTTAAGCAGCATTGCCCCTCTTTGAATCAGTCCAAAGTGTTTTGCCGGCCCTGTGCCAACAACACACTGAAGAGTGTCTTTGTGTGGAGCTGAGTTCCGGATTTCATCGCTTCCTCTAGGTCTGCCCATGGCTCTGTGGTGATTGTCGTGAGCTCTTTTAATCCCATGAGTGGTGGACTCTTTCCATGAAGGTTAGAGGTGGACTCTGGCTCGGTTTACATTCAAGCCTATTTGCATAAAATTATTTCTAATGCATTTTCAGCTTCACCCGTTAAGGGGGTATTATACATGTGTTTGTTGCGAAAGAAGCGTGCATGTTGAGGCCATAATTAGGACATTGCAGGATTCTCTTCATGTTGCTGTGCAGTCTCCTTTGGTGTGACACCACAGCTACAGGGCATTCGGTTACTAAGTTAATGGAATGTCATTAGCTATAGATTTCTTGGACACCTAGCTAGGAAACGCAAAAATGATAGGAGCAATGCTTGAAAAATAGTCTAAACCGCTGTCACTTTCTATGGTAATCGTTCCCACCCAGGGTTTATTCCTACTCACCCTCACTCACCCTCACCCTCACTCACCCTCACCCTCACTCACCCTCACCCTCACTCACCCTCACCCACACTCACCCTCACTCACCCTCACCCACACTCACCCTCACCCACACTCACCCTCACTCACCCTCACCCTCACTCACCCTCACCCTCACTCACCCTCACCCTCACTCACACTCACCCTCACCCACACTCACCCTCACTCACCCTCAACGCCTCACCCTCACTCACCCTCAACCCCTCACCCTCACTCACCCTCAACCCCTCACCCTCACTCACCCTCACTCACCCTTACCCTCAACCCTTCACCCTCAACCCCTCACTCACCCTCACTCTCACTCACCCTCACTCACCCTCAGCATCACCCTCACTCACCCTCACTCACCCTCAACCCCTCACCTACCCTCACCCTCAACCCCTCACCATCACTCACCCTCAACACCTCACTCGCCCTCACCCTCACTCACCCTCAACACCTCAACCTCAACCCCTCACCCTCACTCACCCTCACCCACCCTCACTCACCCTCACTCTCACTCACCCTCAACCCCTCACCCTCACTCACCCTCAACCCCTCACCCACCCTCAACCCCTCACCCTAACTCACACTCACCCTCACTCACCCTCACCCTCACTCACCCTCACTCACCCTCACTCTCACTCACCCTCACTCACCCTCACTCTCACTCACCCTCAACCCCTCACTCACCCTCACCCACCCTCACCCTCACTCACCCTCACCCTCACTCACCCTCACTCTCACTCACCCTCACTCACCCTCACCCTCACTCACCCTCACTCACCCTCAACCCCTCACCCTCACACAGTGCAATAGGTCTCGGAGCATTTGAGTTAGAGCTTTTAGATTTGTTTATGGCTTTTTTTATTTGTAATTCTTTAGCATTGGCTACAGGAAACAAAAATGCTAAAGATTTACAAAAAAAACCCATAAACAATTTTAAAAGCACTAACTCTAATGCTGCGAGACCTATTGCATTTCCAATGCTTGTTCTATTTTTGTGAAATGTCCCGCTTTTTGCTTTAAAATTCTGGTCACCCTACACATGGCTCTTTTTTTGATGTCCATCACCGCCTGACAGTAAACAGTAAGAAACACCTCATGGTATTGGGGCCATTAGTTTTGCATTGTTCAATACCAAACTCTGCTGTAGGAGTTTTGTTTTTGAAAAATTGTAAACTCTGAAAGTTTGATGGAGGCCACCATGGTTCTCGGAGCCATTAGTCAAACTTTTACAACACTGGCAGAAACTGCTGAGATGGCGGTTCTTGTCAATGTTAAGAGCTGTCCGCAGGGCTGGTGGCAACTCCAAATTTGATGGGCAGCGGTCTTTTGAGATGTCAGGGGTAATGTCCCCCACCCGCCAGAGCCACACTAAAAAACAGCCCCTAAGTATCCCGTTATGAACTGTTAGATTTTCTGACATACTGTACAGATGAAGGGTTGGTAGGGCTTGGTTTTATTTAGTCCATCATACATAAGGTTAGGCTGCTTATTGCCCTGTGGCACACACCCTAGGCTATTGGCTATTTTAGGCAATAAACATTTTATTGTACTTTTATTTTATGATTTTGTAGCACACACGTGCAGCCTAATGTCAGCCTGAATGCACTTCAGGAATTAAACATGGAGGTACAAGAGTAATGTGAGAGAATTTACTACCTTGTGAGTGAAGAGATATTTCACCAATACTTCTGATAAGATAACCTTTGCTTTGTTAGCTTCTCAGAAGAGAAATTTGAGGGTAAAGTGGTTGAGCTGTAGATGATTAGGTCAGGGCAACATTTCCATTACATCAGAGTAATCTCACATAATTTTGTAAATTTTGCATTACACTTATTATGCAAAATAACCTAAGTTAGCCATGTGCCTTAATTACACTGTGTGCATATAAACATTTTTGTTTCAAAACCTTTTTTTTTATATATTCATAAGGAAGAGCAGAAAACGCAAATACATCATGATAATCAGTGCAATACCGTGCAGACATTTCAATGCATCACAAAGAGGGAAATGATAGCAAGAGCTCATGGGCCCCTTACTGTCCCCATCAGTGTTAGTGTGGCAAGCCTAAGCTGTCCGGTGTCCCTGCCTTGCATATTCCTGTCTTATCTTACCAGTGCTGTACAACTGCAACAGCAGCACTCGCGTCTATGACTGGCACCGTAGAGCCTCAATTGTCAAGTAGTGGTGACATGATGCTGCAGGGCAAAAACACCATCTAGCAATTTAGCATTTTTTTTCTAATAGACATGTCTAGAATGAGATACAATGCAGTAATGTATCCATACGCTGGAAATTATGTATGTATGTATAGGCATTTATATAGCGCACTACTTACCCATAGGGTCCCAAGGCGCTTCGACCGCTGCGAAACCCTTCCTGGCTTCCCTGAGAGATGGTCCCTTAATGGGTATCTCCAGGGTGAGACCAGGCATCCCCGGCAGTCTGGTGGGGCCGTTAGTGAAGATGAGGCAAGCTAATGCCCAGAGTTGCTGAGTGTGATCGCTGATCAGAGTGGGCACCGAGGCGAGAGAATTATCGAGTCCACTGACCCTGGTCCAGAAACCTGCCGCGCCGGGAATCGAACCCTGGTCCCGGGCCGTCCTCTGCTCTCGGGTCTGCCGCCTCTAACCAGTGAGCCACACTACTTCACTATGAATAAAAGATATAAGAAGAACAAAAAGAAAAAGGAAAACAAGGATATAACCAGGATGCATAGACAAAGAGAGGGATGTGGAAAACGGGAAAGATGGGACAGTGAGTGGTGGGGGGGATGAGGAGTGCCTTGATATATCTTCCGAGTCTGTTCACACCATTGGGGACCACTACTCTAGCAATAGCCAACATTATCTCTGAGAGCACGCGGGAAGGGGGGTCAAGGATGACAGCATTGACCAGCGCACTATGAAGGGAGGTTTCTAAGTTTTGAGGCATACCTTGGGGCATTGTGGTGCGTGACTAGCAAGCGGGGTTCTAAAAACCCTCTGGGTCGGTGGGGAGTACTGCGGCAGCATATAAACATTTTTATGTGCAAGAGCAAAGGAACACGAATGACCTGAACCTGAGCGGTTGTTGTTTGTGGCAATTGTGTTATGCTCAATTTTTAGTGTGAAACATGGTGCATCCTTGCTTCCAAAGTGGACACAAGGATGCATTTCTCCAGCAAGTTTTTCATTTATTACATTTTGCTGAATTTGCAGATTGATGCAAAAGCAAATTAGGTGAATTTCACACACCCTTATAGAGGAGGTGGGATGCATTACTTTGGAGTCTTTGTAGTTTGTTCATTGTCTGATCGGAAGCCCTACATAAACGCAGTTACAGTTGTTGAGGTGCAGCAGTAGCTACCCAGGCCAGTACATGTGTGAAGGATTGCTAATTGCTCTTGAAACGACATAGTAGAGAGCTCAACTATAAGCTTCAAGCTTTTATCCTCACAAGGTATCCAAGGTGAGCTGTCAAGGCTTACTCCAGACGCCTGATGTGCATTTCCGAGACTCAGGCACCAATAGAAAATAAATGCCACAGAATAATATGGATGCCCACTCAGGCTCTCATTGAGAGTTAACTGAAGAGTGTCCTCTGGGGAGGAGGGGGAGGGAGCTCTGCTCTGGTCAATTCCAAGTGGTTTGGTGATCCTGAACATTAGATTACCAGATACAGGAACACAGGACTCTGTTTTGTTCTTTGGATCCACACCTGATAGAACTGTGGGTAAAAAGGGGCACAGACAGTGCAGTCCTGCCCAATGCCTGTCCTTCTAGCACTCCAGGCCAAAGAACCCCTTACCGTAGATGCAATTCCTGCCCCTTGCCCAACACCTACCGACCCATACCCCTTCCCTCTGCTGATATTTATCACCGGGTAGGACAAATGGAAAATAATAGCCATAATGGCCGATTTAGGTGTGGCCCCCTGGTACCCTCACACCTTAATCCGGCCAACTCGTAATCAGATCCTCAATTTTGTGACTTTTATTTACTTTAAAGTTCAATAGCATAATACAATTAAATATGGGGGGGGTTAGAGGGAGCTTATCAAAACAGTGTATATTTTGGCAATTACATTAGAGGCTGTAGGACAGTGGCATGGGCTTGGAGGATGCTAGGTCCTGAACCCCGGAACGCCCTAGAGATTTGAGCTGAAGGCCCTGATGGACGTCGCTATTTTAAGGTCAATGGGTAGGAAATTCCAGAGAGGTGAAGCAAGAAGTGACTTTCTCGACAACAGGCTGGGACACAAGGGGGATTTGAAGTGTTAAGGCAGACTTGAGTACAAAAAGAGAAAAGGATTTCAAAGATGAGGGTCAAACCATGAATCAGTCATTTTAGGATGGCGCTGTTACATATGTAATGGCAGTTTACCTGCTCCTGTTACGCGGGTGTGGGGTGCATTTTGGATAAGTTAAATCACGTGGGTGACAATGTTTGGGACCATAACAAGGATTTAAAAACAATAAACAGTGGTGTGAGGGCTCAAAACATCTGTAACGTAGTTTTGTGATGGTAAGCGCGTACACTGGGGAAGGATTAGGTTGAGTGAGGAGAATGGTGGGTGCAGATACTGCAGGTTTTAAGTAGGCTGCCTTGTGATAAACATTGTCAAATACATATCACTCTTGAAGTGGATATCTAGGCTGGAGCTGAGGTAGCAGGTATGATGATGTCAGGTGGAAATGAGATTATAAGGACATGATTTTGGTAATGGTGTAGAATGGAAGTAAACAATCTTGATTTTGACCTTTCCCAGCCAGCCACAGAGTAAAGTTATCCACTGTAATGTTGAGAAGCAGTTGGTGATGCTGGTCTGTAACAAAGGCAGGAGCATAGGGAGGAGAACACAGTTTGTTGGTCTCTACCAAAGAGGTAACTGGTACATCCATTTGAATAATGAGATGCTCAACGAAGTAGGGTAAAGTGAGAAGATTTAATGAATAAAACAAACACATGGGACGCCCAAATACAGATATCTGGTGGTAGAGGCATGTAGGTTTAGTCAGAAATGAATAACAGACTTTTTTGTAATACCCTTAAGACCACATTTTAATGTTTCTAAGTGCAGTAAATAACAAGTATTCTAATCACCTAATTTCATGGCACTAAATGTAATGACCTCAGAAGGCCAAGTTGGCCTTTCTGGATTCAAACCTATGACCTGCTGACTACTGAGCCATGTTACCCAATAAAGGAGATCAGAAGAATACATAACCACATATACATTAAACAGATAATATGGATATGAACTTTGGGCCTTGTTATGATTGCAGTCGGATGAGTGTCTAACCGCCATCATTACGGGATTAATACTCACTGACATGTAGTCGCTGGTTCCACCCGCCAAATTACGGTCTGACCGCCAAAACATACCAATTTCTATTGCTGCATGTGCAGCAGCCTGGAAAAGGGCTGCAGCACAAACCACAACAGCAATAAGTATCCATGAATCATCCATGCAGCGTATGCCAGGCACCATGAGGTGCCTGACACAGGGTCCATGGATGTTTGGGGGGCTCACATGTTCCCCCCAAACCCTATAACGGAGGCCAATGGGGGAAGGGGCCCTGCTAGGGACCCCAAAGCCCCTTTCGGTCTGCCTCTACATGGTGGTCGGAACGCCATGTAGAGGCCAGGGGAAACGGCCATCATAATCAGGCACCCTCCCTATTTTAAGAATCACAGTCCCACAGCTGCGCCAACAGGTTCCTTGAGACTGCCCGAAAAGCAGCACTCCATTCCTCCGACCAATGCCTCTGACCACTGGATAATAATCCGGCTGTTCGACTGCTTCTATGGATGTCTGTGAGCCCGCCACCAATGGCCTGTCGTTGGCAGGCCCAACGACATTGAAATGAGGCCCCTTATTTGAAACATGATGTAGTAAGCAAGTGAGACAACGAGCTGTATTAATTTATGTGACATTTAGTAGTGGTGAGAAGTAAAAATGGGAGGGGGTGTAGGTGCATTTATTATAACTCTGATCCCATGGGGATTACACAGGTTATAAAAAGAGATGGAGATAATCTTCTTGAAGGACTTAGGATGATGTGCAAATAGCTGGATGTATGAGGGAGAGGGGTCAGTTGGGGGATTTTGTAAACATTTGTCAATTTCTGTGGTTTTGAACATGAAGGATAATAAAGAGGAAGAGAGCAGAATTAACAGAGGAGTTAGTGCAAGTGTAGGATATTGGTTTTGGAGATGTTGGGTGACTTGATTAAAAGTTCACTGAAGGAGTTAGATGAATGGAAGAGTGGAAGAGGACTGAATTCATCCGCAGATGTGAATGTTCTTGCAAAATCACAATTTTCTTGCTTCTCTGTAGAATGGGCTCCAAAAGAATAATGGGAAAACTCTGTCTTAGTTGACATTTATTGATGAGTTTGTGTAGTCACATCAATTCACATCACTGGTGGTGGTGATAGTTTGCTTGTAGTAGTAGCCTGCATAAACAAAGTCTACAACAATCTAAAAGAAACATTGATGACTATTATTATTGAGGCTAGCACTCAGTTGTTCCCACTATCCAAGATACAAGTCTGCAGGACCATCTCTCCGTTCTCTACTCTGACGTCTCTTGGTAGTGGGGCGTCCTAATCAAAGAACACCACTTCATACAATAAGAAACTATTTTTTGGAACTGGTTATTTGTTTCTTGAGAATAGTCGTTACCACTTAGGATGTCCACATTCAACTCCCCTACTGCCATTGAAATTGTGGGTCCAAAATGGAGGCGAACTGTAGGAGGTAATTTTGCACCAATTCTTGAACCTCTTCAATATTACTGGCCCACAGGTGACTTGAGGGCCCTAAAAAATGGTCATTCTGAACGAGTGAATCGATCGATATGCTCCTGTGTTGGGAGCATTCTAATTGGCAGCTGACAACCAATCAGAACCCATCTGGGCAGCTCGCACGTATCTGATCCAACCTTTTTTGATCAAAGAAGAGTCAGGCAGTCGAAACACAGGTGTTTTTCTGCTTTCTGCGAGGAATCTACTCTTTTTCCTAGCTCAATCAACAGTGCTGATTTTGGTGTTTTTGGGAATGTCACTCCGGCGCCATAAAAAAGGTGGATTTCACGTGATCCTGTTACAGACAATTATTTTACCAGCCCTTCGGATGGACAAGTGCAGAGGGAGAGAGGGTGCATTGCTGTCTGCATGAATGAGAGGGCGCAAATCAGTACTGATTATAGAGGGGGGGTCCTGATCTTTGTAATTACCAATGAAATATGTAACAAAATGGACAGTGAGCTAGAAAATGTGCAGTAGAAAACTACAATTCCTGTGATTAAAATACAATACACCCTTTCAGCGATTGCTTGGAAATACTAATAAAAACGGTGCATGCTATTTAATGATAGTTTGCATGCCTAAATTCTTCTTCTTGTACTTTCTTTATGGACTAAAAAAACTCTATCCGGTTAGTGTACGTAATGAACAGGGGACACAGTTTTTTTTAATGTGGCATGTGACTTAATGGGACAATTAAAGCGAACAAATAACATTTAAGGTATCTGATACATGGAAGCCCCAATGGAAGGACAATCCATCTGAAATAAAAGCATGGAAATAGAACATTAAAAAAAATTCTGTGATAGACACGCCATTATATTGAAAACATCTAGGGTTATGGCTAGTGGCTTAGGTACTGGATTAAGATTAGGTTTAGGGCCAGCAGTAGGACTTTGATAAAAAGGTGGTGTGGAGATTTCCCTCTCTAAACCAATAATATTGTACAGTATGTAGACAAATGCAAAAAGCATAATGGTAGTTTGTAACAGATAATTTACTTACCTTTGGTAACACCTTATCTGGTAGAGACATGATTTAGCCGCAGATTCCTTACCTTCAAACTTCCAGGCGTCCGGCTGGATCCAGAAAATTTTTCTTAGCAATACCCCTGCATGCCAGTAGGTGGCGTTTGTCAACTCTGCGTGACAACATCGGTGTCATAGCTCATCGTCGCTATGACGTCTGCATTGTCAATATAGCTGCCACTCCAGTGCACTGATGGCAGTTCTTATCTTTCCGCGCCAGCCAGAGCTGATCCGTTGAAGAGAGCTACCCCCTGTCATTTTTTTGACAGACTTTTAAAAACTTTTTGTCAAATTCATTGGTGTGTTCGGGAGTCATGTCGAGCAAGAGGACTTCAGGGATTAAGCCATGTGACATCTGTCACCGCGCCATTTCGGTCACAGACCCCCATTTGGTCTGTCCTTGGTGCCTGGAGTGCCACCACGACTCGAAGTTGTGCTCCAACAGCCGGACCATGGCGGCGCCAAAGGCTTTGAGGGAGCAGTCCCTAAAGCTTCTCACGGCCTGGCATCCAGCACCGCGGCAGTCACCTCGCCAGTCTCCATCCCATCCAGGTCTCAGTCGAGAGGAAGGTCAGAGCACCTCTCAGGTAGGTGGCATCTATCGACTCCACGTAATGTCGTCGATTTCAAGTTCATCATCCTCATGACGCCTGTGCTGTCAGTATAACTGCCACTCCGGCGCGCTGACGTCCGCATTTTTCATGAAGCCATGAAGTGACTGACCATGGTGTGTTAAAATATAAGGTGCTTGGGCCCTGAAAGGGTACATCCATGGCACTTAAAACCAATTCTGCAGTGCGGGAAGCATGGGTGGGTCAGTAAGGAATCTACGGCTAGATCATGTCTCCACCAGATAAGGCGTTACAGAAGGTAAGTAACTCATCCGTCTGATAGAGACATCTAGCCACAGATTCCTTACCTTTGAACAGATAAGCCAGCAATGACTGCGGAATGGCTTAAACCAGAACATCCTACAAAACTGTGACTGAACAGGCTTTCTCTGCTAACCTGAGAATCAAGGCAGTAGTGTCTGGTGAACGTGGGCAGAAATGCCCACGTGGCAGCTTAGCAGATATTCTAGACGGGAACACCACGCTGGAGAGCCGTGGTGGCTGCTTTCGCCCTGGTGGAATGGGCCCTAAGCCCTTCCGTGGGCTCCTTCTTCACTAAGGCATTACAGATTTTTATACGGAGGTTAACCCATCAGGATATAGTTATCTTCTGGACAGCACAGCCTTTCTTTGCACCCATGTTTCCTATAAAGAGTTGGTCATCCACCCGGAACTCTTTGGTTAGATCGAGGTAGAATGATAATGCTCTTTTTGGGTCATGACGATGGAGAAGGTCCTCTACCTTGGAAGGATGCGGGGGCTGGGTAACAGACTGTCCCAGATGGAAGGGTATTAGCACCTAAGGCAGGAAAGATGCTCTAGCCGGAAATTCTCCCTTGTCTGGAAAGACTGTGAGGTAAGAGGGCTGTGAAAACAGTGTCTGCAGTTCACTAACCCTCCTGGCAGAGGGTATTGTCACCATTGTCACCAAAAAAGCTGTCTTGATGGTGAGCAACTGCAGAGGGCAGTTATGCAGTGGCTCAAATGGTGCACACATCAGAAAGGTGAGAACCAAATTAAGGTCCCACTGTGGCATGATAAAAGGTGAAGGAAAAAACAAATGGGTTGAATCTCTGCACCAGAGAAGATTTGAAAAGAGATGGCTGAATAGGTAGCCGAAAAAAAGAAGAAAAGGCCAAAAGGTAGCCCTTTAGTGTGCCCAAAGTAGAGCCCGCCTGAACCAAAGAAAGTATATACGGAAGGACTTGAGATAAGGGAGCAGATAAGGGGTCAATAGACCTGTCTGTACAATATTCACAAAATTTGTTCCTTCAGAAGGCCTATACCGATTTTGTGAAGGGACACCTGGCTGCGAAGATAATCTCACAGACTTCGGAAGGGAAGTCAAAAGCTGTCAACTGCCACCACTGAATCTCCATGCAAAGAGGCAGACAGTGGATAGGTTCAGGTGGAGAATTATCCCCCGCTGCTGCGACAGAAGATCCTCCTGAAGGGGCAGCCTGACCGGAGATTGATGCTCATGTCCAGAAGCTTGGGATACCAAACTCTCCTTGCCAGCCCGAAGCCACAAGAATAACTTTTGCTCAGTCACTCCTGATTTTTTTGAGCACTCTGGGCAGGAGTGGTATGGGCGGAAAGGCGTAGAGGAGACCTGAGCTCCACTTGCGGTGAAAGGTATCACAGAGCGAGAACTGCCTTTCAAACTCCAACGCACAAAACTCCTGACATTATGTGTTCTCTTCGGAGGTGAACAGATCTAACCAAGGCTCTCTCCACCGCTGAAAGAGACCATGTGCCACTTCCGGATGGAGACGCCATTTGTGATCTGCAATGCATCTTCAGCTGAGCTTGTCTGCCCTGGTGTTTAGAGAACCGGCCAGGTGTTGAACCACCAGGGGAATGCCCTGTTGTTCCAGCCAAGTCCAGAGACGCTGGGCCTCTTGACAAAGAGTCCATGACCCCACTCATCCCTGTTTGCTGCAGTACCACATGGCGGTAGTGTTGTCCGTGAACACCCGAATGAGCCTTCCCTTTATTGATGGCAAAAAGGCTTTCAGTGCCAGTCGGATTACCCAAAGCTCCAACAGACTGATATGGAGCTGGCTTCCCCCGGAGACCAAAGTCCTCTGATCCCCACCTACCAAAGATGGCCGCCCCCTCCCAGAAGAGGCATATCCGTCACTACTGTGATATCTGGGTGGGGAAGGGAGAGGGGTCTGCCCATGAATCAAACGTGGTCTGTTAGCCACCACTGCAGATCTCTCGCAGTACCCGCTGAAATCTGAACCAGGTTGGTGAAATTTCCTCGATGCTGCACCCATTGGAACTTCAGGTCCTACTGCAAAGCCCGCATGTGCCACAGTGCATGGGTTACTAGCAGGATGCCGGAGGCCATGAGGCCCAACAGCCTCAGAGTCATTCTCAACAAAATCCAGGATAGAGGTGAAATATCGGTGTCATAGCCTGAATATCCTGGACTTGCCATTCAGGAGGATAGGTCCGAAACTGCACCATGTCCAGAACCGCTTCAATAAAAGGGAGCCTTTCAGAGGGAGCCAGGTGTAACTTTGGCTAATTGGCAGTGAACCCCAGCAGATGCAGGAGGTTGGCTGTAATCTGGAGGTGGGAGACAACCTTTTGTGGTGAGCCGGCCTTCAAAAACCAGTCATCGAGGTAGGGGAAGACTGGAACCCCTGATCTCTGCAGATGGGCTGCGACCACCGCCATTACCCGAGGGCTGCTGGTGAGGCCGAAAGGGAGCACTGCAAATTGAAATTGCTTGTGGCCCACTGTAAACCACAGGTAGCACCGCTGGGAAGGCAGGATGGCGATGTGGAAATTGGCGTCCTGCAAGTTCAATGCTACCATCCAGTCTCCTGGGTCCAAGGCAGAAAGGACCTAAGCTAGGGTGAGTATCTTGAACTTCTCCTTCTTTTCTTGAGGAAGTAGTTGAGGGCTCTGAGGTCTAGGATAGGACGAAGGCCTCTGTCCTTCTTTGGGACCAGGAAGTAGCAGGAATAACAACCACAGCCTACTTCTTGCCCAGGAACCCTCTCCATAGCTCCTTTGGCCAAGAGAGTCTTGACTCCCTTGCAGAGTAGGGCAAGGTGATCCTCCCTCAGCTGATCATATACTGGAGGAATGGTTAGAGGAGTAATCTCAAACGGGCGAGGGAGTAGCCCCTTCAGACTATTTGCAAACACCCACCTGTCCGATGTAATGTCTCGCAGCAGGTGGAGATGATGGCATACTCTGCCACCAACTGGCCGAGAGTGATCCTGGGGGACCGGACTAGGAAGGTTTTGCGGTGGAGGAGGGGATCGTGTCTTGGCTCGACTTCTGGTTCCCTGACGCACGGGGCCGGGGTGAACCGCGTCCACAACCACGCGGAGGTTGCTGAACTTGCCGGGTCCTCTGGCCGGAATAGGGTTGGTGCGGCTGATAGCCCCTTTCGTAGCCATGAAAGGAGCAAAAAGAAGATGAAGCCCTGGGGTTGATGAGGCCCAAAGGATTGGCCATGTCCTGCGAGTCTTTGAAGCACTCAAGGAGAGCATCCGCCTTGTCTCCGAAGAGAAAGAAGCCATAAAAGGGCTTGTCCAAGTGATTATCCTGGACACCCCCTGAAAAACCAGACATTCTCAACCAAGCACGGCAATGAATGGCCACCTTCGTGGAAATCACTCTACCCAGTGACTCCGTCATGTCCAAGCCACATCTGAGGGCGAACTTAGCTGCATCTCTACCACTTTAGATAGCCTGGGAGAGTAGAGTCCCGACCTCCTTCGAGACTCTGGGCAACACCTGCACAACCATATCCCATATCGAATGGGAGTAACGGCCCAAAAGGCATGCAGTGTTTACCAACCGCATTGCCAGGCTGGCAAAAGAAAAAGTTTTCTTTCCAAACTTCTCAAGTCTCTTAGATTCATGGTCCAGGGGTGAGGAAGGAAATGCGCCACGGGAAGTGGAAGCCTGGACCACCAAGCTTTGAGGGGTGGGGGTGAGGAAACGTGGGTCGCCCGGTGCAGGGCGATGGCGTCAGGTGATCATCCTATTCACAGGAGCCCCTGTGCTGGGTGTCAACCAGGTCCCCAGAAGGACATCTGTTAAGGCCTTGTTGAAAGGCAGTAGGGGTTCCGAGCTGGAGACCCAAGGTTGCAGGACCTCTGGCAAGATGTTAGTCTTGACCGCTACTGTAGGAAGCTGCAGGTTGAGGACCTCAGCATCCCTACGCACCACCATGGCAAAAGATGCTCCATCCTCCATAGCCAGGGTAAGAGGGGAAGCATGCCAGAGTCTGGGGATGTGTCCAAACCCCAGGCATCACCCAGTTCCTCATACCAGTCCACATCTTATTGATGAGGGATTTCTAAGGGATCCTGCCCCCCTCCCAAACCTCTTCCTCCATCCCTAACCCTTCAGAAAAGGGCCGGATGAACAGCATGGAGCCCTACGGCTCTGTCGGCACCGGTCTCAGCGTCAGAGGACGCCTGACCGGCTCCATGTTGTCAAGAATGAGGATCGTGAGAGGCAGAACCGGTGGGCGCTGGCAAGCAGACGACCTCAGCACTGGACTCAACACCGGGGAAGGTCACTATGGAGGTGTGACCAGCATCGGTCCGGACCCGGGAACGGGTCCAATTGGAGGCAGTGGTGCTGTAGCTGCTGGCATGGGAACAACGGGGGCCCTTCTACCTTCTGAAACTGTGGGGCCCAAAGGCAGGTCGGAGGGGTCAGATCGTCCAAATATGGCACACATTGTATCCTAAAACTCCCTCAGCTGGGCAGAGGTCACTCCCGGCCTCGAAAAGCAAGGGAAACATGGAGCCAACCCAGGCACCCGCTCCATGGAGCGGGGCCTCGAATGCGGACTTCTTGTGCAATTTTGTGCTGCCTTTTACCTGACTTTGATGATTTCGATGAAGAGGACTTCGACTCACCGGAGCGGTGCTTGGATCCTCCTCTCGATCGAGACCTGGACGGACATCCATATCACCATGGAGCTAGATGTCGGGCCACGAGAAGTTTTAGGGAGCGCTCCCTCAAAGCATTCGGCGCCATGGCCTGGCAGCCGGAGCATGACTTGGAGTCGTGGTGGCCCTCCAGGCACTAGAGACAGACCAAATGGGGGTCCGTGACCAAAATGGCACAGTGATAGACACCACACAGCTTGACCCCTGAAGTCGTCTTGCTCAACATGATTCCTAAACACACCAATGATTTAGACAAAAAGTTTTTTAAAAGTCTGTCAAAGATTGACAGTGAGTAGGTCTGTTCAACGGATCGGCGCTGGCTGGCACAGAAAGATAAGAACTGAAGTCAGCACGCTGAAGTGGTGGTTATATTGATGATGCAGACGTCACAACCAACACAACACCAATGATGTCACGCAGAGTCGACAAACCCCACCTACCGGCGTGCAGGGGTACTGATAAGAAAAATCTTCTGCATCCAACCTGACGCCTGGAAGTTCAAAGTTAAGGAATCTGCAGCTAGATGTCTCTATCAGATATGAACTTTAAAACAATTATTTGTATGTATTTATTGTTTATATGTCGCAGACCTACCTACAGGAACACTTTCCAAGTACCAAGTGAACCATGGACAGTTACAAAAGCTGCAGGGAGTGATTGCAATGAGTTCAGTTAGGGAGGAATAGTCTGTACTGTAGATTACAGAGCAAGGACGTCAAAGTAACTGTGTTTGATTGCTTGGGCAGTTGAAGGTTTAGCTGTCTGTGATCTGCATATTGATGTATGAAGATTGCATTTTCTTGAAATGTTCGTGCTAGTGGTTCCGTATGTAAGGGGGATGTGATCAATCGGATCCTATGACACTTTGTTACTAGAATTGAGAGGGAATGTAAATAGTTGAATTCCAAAACGGAGGGGCATATTACCAAGCAATAGCGATAATTATCGCTATTGCATGGTTAGCGGGAAAAAATTAACGCTGAGTTGCGGCGATTTTTATCGCAGATAAACCTTGGTATTACCAAGGTTTATCGCGAATGCGATAAAAATCGGCCGCAATACATGAATATCGCTGAAAAGTCAGCGATATTCATGCATTAGCGAGCTAATGCTCTTAGCCATGTTAGCCACCTCCCATTGGATAACATGGCTAAGAACTGCTCAGGGCAGGTGTTAGCTTTTGGAGATATTCGCGCTCAGCGCAAATATCTCCAAAAGTTGGTAATAGGAGATAGCGATGTTAGCGACTGTTTTCAGTCGCTAACATCTTGGAACGCCCACTTTGCATGTCATTAGTGATAAATATCACTGACATGCAAAGTGGGGCCTAAGATGGTCGCTATCTCCTACTAGCTGTTGCTAACTGGTGTTAGCGACAGCTAGGTAATAGGGAGATCATTTTATCTCCGCTTTCTTGGCTTTTAAAGCCAAAAAAGCGGAGATAAACCCCCTTGATAATATGCCCCACAGTTCTTAAAGAAAAGAATGATTTAGACCAGGTCAATGTTGTTCCCTTTATTCCCATTCTACAGTTGAGGATCTGAAGCTGTGAATAGTGTTCTGGCATATCACACACTGCACAGTGGTCTAAAAGAACCATAGACTGTACATCTCTCTCAACCAAAGTTTTTAATGTATCATCCTTTATTTGAATGGCCAACATTCATGTACTAAATTTGCAATAAAAACCAGATTGACATGGGTTAATCGTGGTTGTTATCTGTGATATGTTTTAGTGGTTTGGAATACAACAGCTGTTTTAATATTTTTCAAAAGAACGGTGGTTCTTGAGTGGTCTGGGATCTGGAGGTCGTTTGAGTCCAAGGACTGTTTCTGAAAGAGTGGAGTGATTTGGGCGGATTGCAGAGCTGTAGAGAAATAGCTTTTCCTAGAGAGGTATTGACAATTCTAAACGGAAGAGGAGCCTGCATTCCTTTAGCAAAAAGCAGGTAAAGGGTCTTTAGTGTAAACAAGGGATTTAAATGAGAAATGGTTTGTGTTATCAGTTGTGCATAGCTGTTTTTCAATGTCGAACAGTTCGGAGCGTCACTTTTCAGAATCTCGTGAATTGGATACTTTTTCTGATTTTCAATTAGTTCAGGGAGAGAATTACGTTGAATTACTCTGCATGAAGATTTTCTAGGTTGTTAGGATGTGATTGGGAGCTTGGGATTTTTGAGTAAGGGATAGTGTTCGCACACATTTTGGAGGTGTGGAAGAGAGTTCAAGGTCGGTTTATGACCATTTGAATTTAATTTTTTGAAGTAATTAAACTTACTGGCCATAATGCGAGCTTTATGGCTTTTTTTTGTTCTTTGAGGGCATTCCATGGGCTTAGTTCATCTCTGCATCTTTTGTGGTGCTTTGATTGCTTTTGTTGATGTCTTTTAAGTAAAGTGGTTCAAGTGGTTTTCCTTGATGGATTTAGGATTACAGGTGTGTTCCTGATGTTCATTGTCATCTCATTATAGATGTTTGCAGGAGGATTTTTAGATGAAGGTTAGTTTGGAGAGGGAGTTATGGAAGTAGCCAGTAAGGGAGAAGAAGATTCACGTTTTAGAGGCTTTTTCCAGGTTTACTGATTTTGGAGTACCTGCTTTGATGGTTCCTAGTTGTGATTTGGTGAAGGAATTTAAAAGGTGATCGGACCAGAAAGTATCCTGAGGGAGATTTATGGAGATGATGTTTTGGTTAGAGGTAACTTTATTGAAGGTGTTGCCTTTCTTATGAGTAGGGTAGTCGAAAACCTGTTTTCAGATCAGGAGGTTTTTCAATATGTTCTAAGGGATATTGATATTTCTCAAAAAGAGATTGTAGGTGTGCTGGATCTTCAGAAAAAGGACATGTTGTGGTCAGGAGATTGAAAAGTGGTGTCAAAACAACAGGATCTGTTTTGTTTTAGTTTCAGGTTACATGAAAGTTGTTCAAAGGTAGCAAAGGTTGGGGAGTCCAGGTGGAAATATCACACCATAAAACAAAGCAATATAAGAACGCAACGAAAACATTACTGTTCACAATACTAGAAAACATTCAGAACAGAAAGCAATACAACAACCACAGTACAACACAAATAAAATACATTATCGCAGCACGAAAACAACAGCACAAAAGCACCAACGCGCACGGCCACCACAGCAAGATTCATCACAAGAAATGTTAACAAACGTTTTTGTCACACATTAAAACCTCCAGTAACAATTTAGTGATAAAAGTTGTTTGCACAAAGCACCGCCCCGTTTGACATCAAGGGAATTTAATTGCGCCAGTCAGAGATGTTTTGTGATCCGGCCCATTAATTTGTATTCTAAGTCCTTACCTCACAAACCAGAACTTTGTTGATGAGTCAGATTAACACAGGAGAAAATCTGGCCACGTGCTACCCTGACTCTGCAAGTCCTACTGTACATCAAAGCAAGCCTCTGACGTCACATGGGCTGTGCAAGGAAAGATAAGGTGTGGGCATCTTTCAGCGGCTGCAGGAGAAGCCGTCCCAGCATTCCGTGTTTATTCTCGCTAATAAACGGGGAAGAGGAGGGCCCGGCCAGGCAGACGGGAGCCTTCCTGTTTGGTGCTGGCAGGTTGGCAGAGCTGGCTCTGGTAAACAGACCGAGGCCAGAAGGAAACAGAACCTGATCAAAGACAGCACGCCTGTTTTGAGAAAGCTTCCTTCGCTTCTCCTGCCTCTCCCTGGTGCGAGAAATAAATACATTTCGGGATGAGAATTCTCCAGTTCGTGGGTGGGGAACCTGCATAAGCTGTCTGCCTGCTCATGCACAGAAATGCCATGTGTGCCAGTGTGTCGCTCTTTGCACGGGGATTCGACGCTGGAGGCTTAGAAGGAAAGCAGGGCAGGCCCAACAATTGTCACGCATATGCCAGGGCCACTGGAATTATTTGGCCACATTATTCGCACCGGTTGGCTAAAATAGGCGACAAGAAAAGGCAAATTATGAGGCTTAATGTGGACATTTTTGTGGCAGTATAATGTCACTAATTTTGCATTAGTATCAGTTTAACTGATGCATGGCAGCATTTGTATTCACTTGTGGTCCATTTAATCTATAACCAATTTTTTTTGATAGAATCTGCAAATTCAATGGAAGATTTCGGATTATGTGGCAAGTGCGGAAAATACATAATTATGCTGAAAACATTATGGCTTTAGAACTTCATACTTATGGTGGCCTTGAACCATGTGAACAGTAAATTTGAAATTCCTCCTCTTCTCTGAGCATGCCTTATTTCGAAGTGAACCTACTGTTCCATACCCAAATGAATGCGCTTCTTTTCCTTCATGTATGATAAAATATATTGTTGGGACAAAGTAAAAAAATAAAGCACCCCAACCACTATCTTTGTATGTATGTATGTTGTATTCCAAAAAAAAACAGAGAATACAAGAGGGACAATGGATTATAAATTATGATTGCATCTCATAAAATTAGAAACAATGACCTCTAAGCTAAATTAGAAATACTATAGTGCACTTACAACGTGCAAGTAGGTGACTTCTGCCGTTCAGACTGCCAGCTATAGGTCCCCTATTGAGGAGCAACAAGCAAGAGTCTGCACCAGTAGTATGGTTAAACCAAGACATAGCTCTTAATATCAATATAGGATCAAATAATGGTATAACAGTTACATAAGCGATCTTACGCAAAATTGCTCAGCGTGTGACAGTTTATAAAAATGTAAACATAGAAACATACAGAATTACTTCAGTAGTGTTAAAACAGCTCAAGACTCAAGATCCAAGTTCTCCACTATACAAGCAACCAACAGTGGTAGCATTGTAGAAAGAGCATTTCCTGTTACCAGAACAACAGGGCAGGCTGATGATGTCAGTGATTTACTTCACCCATCCATGTTCCAATGGCAAATATTGCCCTCAATATTTATACTTGCTTCACAGTCTAAAACAAGCGAGTGATGGGATGCATGCAATATGATTAATACTGAATTGCACACATCACCAGGGAACTGCTGCACGCACCACCCCTGCCAGAGAACCAGTGGCCTGTCCAGCCAACAAGAAGCTCCTTGCCATTACCAACCCCTGGCAACCCAGTTATGGTCAGAAGGTACAGGCCCATCAGCCTGTCAGTCCCAGCTCCTGTCCAACCCATACCATTTATACAGTACCCCAGGAAGGGGCCAAAACAGCAAAGTAGCAATATGTCTCCACTGACATTTTGCCAATGTTATTTAATTGAATAATTCCTGACCTTTATCCGAGAGATTCACCCCATCTCTGGCAAACAACTCCATGCTACTGAGCTGTAGTAAGTTACGTCTGATTGTGCTTGTGGATGAGCCCATAAATACCTTCTGCGCTGAGTGATTTAGGGGTAGATGTATTAGCATTCCCCTTTGCGATTTCTAAATAGCGATTTTTAAGGAATCG
Source organism: Lissotriton vulgaris (assembly GCF_964263255.1). Taxonomy (NCBI): domain Eukaryota; kingdom Metazoa; phylum Chordata; class Amphibia; order Caudata; family Salamandridae; genus Lissotriton; species Lissotriton vulgaris. The sequence goes on along the minus strand of NC_141699.1, from coordinate 884,245,987 downwards.
CTATTTAGAAATCGCAAAATGGGATGTATGTAAAAAATCGCAATTTTTTAGGGATTTCTTAATCTTCCTTATTTGCAAATTCGCAATTTGCGAATTCGCAAATAAGGAATAATTTCCCATTCATTCCTTTGGGCCAGGAGGCCCATAGGAATGAATGTGAAATACATCTCAATTTGCGATTCGCAATTTGCTAATCGCAAAAAAAGAATAATTTCAAGGGTGCAGGGGTGTCTCAAGGACACCCTGCTGCACCCCTGAAATTAACATGTGTGTGCATATGGCGCACATACATGTCCTATAGGCATGTATGTGCGTCACATGCCACCTTCAAAAATGCCAAATTGTGCATTCTTAAAAGAATTCGCAACTTACCATCAACTACAAGTTGGTGGTAATTTGCGATTTCTTAACCAAAATTCGCAATTAGAAAATGCTACATACATAGCATTTAAGGAATCGCAAAATTGCGATTCCTTAAATGCTATAGCAAAATAAGGAATCGCAAATTTTTGCGATTCCTTATTTTGCGATTTTTTTATGCATGCCAATACATGCAAAAATACCGTTTGCGATTTGCAAATGGCTTGATACATCTAGGCCTTAGTTTTTTAACCAATTCATTCATAGCCCTGTGACACAAGCAAATCAACCATACAGACCCAGGTATGATCAATGACCGAAACATTGTTGCTCCTGAAAGTCTCTTTCTCAGTTTTGATAAGGCTGCAAAAAGAAAATCACAGCCCCCCACCTCTCTAAGGACGGAACACCCTTGGCATAGTATTCTCCTTCACTCCTCCTGTTTACTATAATAATGTTCTTTATTGATTGGTTAAAAAAACATTTACATTTTACAACATGACAAAAATTAATAGAAATGACTGTGATAAACGTTTTAAAACAATTAGTTTAAACTAACGTAAGATTCGGGGGGCCAATAAGATCTGATGATGTTCTGATACAGTACATAAGTCTGGGTTTCTTGTAATCTCTGATTTGGATGTTGTGTATGTTAACACAACCGCTCTGCTATGATGGGGAGACTTTGGATTGGAGAGTGGCTTCAAGGTGTATTTAGCGCTTTATGGACAAATTTTGAAAGCCCAATGTTTAGCTTGATGTTGTCAGGGTCGAGAGCGGCCATTATTGCTTGGCGGCAAGATCAAACTCCCAACACAATACATTGGCCTCGCAACAGTGACCGTCTGGCTGTGAGCAAAGCAGGGCATGCTCAGACGATATGTTCCATTGATTCTGAATGGAAGACACACAATCTGTATTCCGTGCTACTACCCGGACGCCGCTATTCCGGGAGGTTCTTCAGAAAGGGCCATTCTCCCATCCTCAGGGCTATAAACTTGCGTTTCCAATAAAGTGCATATGTGCTTGACAAGTAGAGCGGCTGAACACCCACTTTAAAATTGGGGATTACAGCCCAGGCGTGTCTCCTCTTTGAGAGTATCGCCCTGTCCGAGTGAAAAGACCACAATCTAACAGATTTTTTGATGGCGGATTTTAGCACAGGAAGAGATGGATTTATATCCCAGAGATCTTTTGCGCCAAATAACTGTAGGCTGTAATCCAACAGTTGCCAATGCTTGTGGCTGGTCTGTTTTTGCTGTATTTCCTGCCAGAGTCGGGCCTCCAAGGAACCCTCCTGGGCGCGGCGCAGTCTATGACACAGTTTAATGAATGCACCTGCCTCCACTGCATGCTGATCTTGGAGACCCAAATCAAGTCTCACTTGAGCTGGCGAGGCAGATTTTGGCAACCCAAAGGCTCTTTTAAAGATTTTTGTTGTTAACGTTTATTAGTATACTAGTTGTGCCTTTGGTGATCTCGTGGCCATATGTCAGGGAGTTGATTACTTTGGCTTTTATTACTTTCAACATGAGTGTTAAGCTGGGACCTAGTAGCTGTTTTGCCAACTTTGCAGCAGCCACGTCTAACGACATAGCTTTGATTTTTAATGCTTCTTTGTGCTTGATAAAGGAGCCTCTTCCATCCAGAAAGATGCCCAGGTATTTGTAACTGGGAGTTGAATCTAACTTTGTTTTGTTGAAGTACTACCTTTCTGTTGACCTTTTTTGCTTCCCAAAAGAGATGGTTTTAGTTTTTGACAAGTTAAGCTCTAGATGGTTTCTTGTCGTATAGGGTAGCAATTCATACAGTAGTCTCTGGAGACCCACTTTTGTGTGGCTTAAAAGCACCAGATCATCGGCGTAAAGCAAGTTGGTGATGCGAGTCCCGTCAAGTTGAGGAGGGTGGCAGTTTACACTGTCGAGAGCTGGAGAGAGGTCGGATATAAACAAGTTGAAAAGAAGTGGGGCCAATACACACCCTTGTTTGACGCCGGATTCAGTTTGGATCTTCATGGAGACATGGCAGCCTTCGCCTAGCTTGATTCTTATCCAAGTTTCCGTGTGGAGTTGAAATATTGCCTGAAGAAGAGGCTGTGGAATGCCCCATGATTTTAGTTTCTGCCATAACAGGCCCCTGGGCACACGATCGAAGGCTGCTTTGAAGACTACAAAGAAGCAGTGCAGCTGGATATGTTGGCAGGCCGCTTTATCCATCAAGACGGTTAGCGTTAGCAAATTGGTTGTGGTGCCGGTATTACCCACAAAGCCCGTCTGGTTGAAAGGAGGGCGTTCGGTTGATTCAGTCCAAGCCTATAGCTCCTCTAATAGAATATTTGCAAAGTACTTAGACTCCACATCAAGAACCGCTACCATTCTGTAATTTTTTGACTCATTTCTCTTCCCGCCTTTGTAGATTGGCTGAATGACTGCACCTCACCAGGATTCTGGGGCCGTGTTGTTTAGACTGCAGTAGAGAAATAAAGGGGTCAAGTATTCTGACCATAAGCTAATGTCAGATTTGAACATAGCTTGTGGGAGGCCGTTCGGACCTGGGGCTCCATCGGCTCTGGCTTTCCTTATGAAGCTTGAGATCTTGTTTTTTAAGGCATCCGGCGACACCGTGGGCTCTGGTGGAGTATCACTCCGTTTCATTGGTTCCTTGTGTGCCAGATCTTCAGATGGAATGACTACAGGCCAAGCCCGCCTCGAGCTCTCCAGTCCCGGAAGAAATCTCATGGGGTTGACAGGGCCGACAGAGTCGGTGCAAGCTTCGTTTATGTTGGTGTCTCTGAAGTGAAGAGATAAAAACTTACACCAGACTGCTTCGCTAATGTTTGCGCTACCATATCCACTTGCACTTTGCTTACTCCTATTTACGAGAGACCAGAATTGCTTTGGGTTAGGATTTTTACTTTCGTGGATAAGCTTCAGCCAGAATTGATCCGAGGCCACTAGTTTTTCCTTTTGAGTGGCGATTCTGAAGGCAGCCTGAGCTTGCTTATAATTATTGAAGTAGGTTTTGTTGCTGGGAATCCTTCTTGATTGACGGAGTGCTCGATTCATCTCAGTTCTTAAAATCCTTGTGGCTTTTAAGATGTGGAATTGAGAAATTTGGTTTCTCTGGCCCTTCCTTATTGGAAGTTCATTGAGAAGGAGATTTGTAAGAGAGGTCCAGCCACTGGCAACATGACTATTTAGCTCTAAAGAATTTTGTAATAAGGCTCTGCTTTTTGCCATCAGGGATGGGGCCGAGGAATCTGACCACTTTATCCACTTAAGTCCTCTGTGTGACTTCCTGAATGAGAGTGGGCCAGTTCTTGGTGATATGGGTTGCTGGTGGAAAGTGTTATTATTTGTGCCCGGTGGTCGCTCCTGTTTACTAAAATTGTTCTGTTTGCTTTAGTACTCTGTGCCCTTTACCACTACTAGCCAATGATAAAGTGGTTGTGCTCTCTCCTTTAACCATGGTAACATTAGTCTACACCTAATTGTCACATTTAAATTGCATGTAACACCCTAGATGTACCAAGGGCCCACTGAGGTAGCACTTTAAACAAGCATTGGCATAGCCAATAGGTCTCACCTTTGGGACCTTATAAGTGTTTAGCCATGCAACAGTTGATGTTGCTGCACCAAGGATATTGTGCTGCATAACTAAATACTTATAAGGTCCCAAAGGTGAGATCTATTGACTATGCCAATGCTTGTTTATTTATATAATGTCAGTGCGCCGCTTAACCTGAAGGCAGGAAGGCATTACACAGACGATTGTAAAAAAAATAGAAAAAAAAGATGTAGTCCAATATAAACACAATACCGAACAGGCTTGAGACAGTTGATTTTTTCCCCCCGGATTGTGTCATTGTTTGGATGCAATATTGTCTACATTCAATCAAGTAAGAGTCTCTGTATAACTTTTAATTTAATGAACATTTTTGATCAACTCACGTTCTTTAACAAGCACATTTAAACGATTTGGAACTTTAAAACGTGTTTTGCATCATCTTATGATAGGACTGGCTGTGAGATTATATGTTCTGCTTCAATATATGTACCTGAGGGGTTATAATGAACGGACCTCAGGGAAATGTAAACAACGAATTGACAATAAAACAAGAGAAGAAACTTTGATTGAAAAACCAAAGGCTATTCACAACAATAATGGAGCTCCACGCTTTGTGACCATGTATAGCAAAGAAAGTGGTAGAAGTGTTAATAAAATGCAAAAATACTGGCATCTAATTTCGGTAGACCCTGACATAGGAAAATTGCTTAAACAACAAGTGATGGACCGAATGTGGATCAATGTTCCAGGCACTCCACACCACTGGAGTCAAGCTAGCCGGGCTGATGAGAGGTGTTACCTCGAAACCGGTCCGGTCCTCGGATGCTTGATTCCGTTCTGGAAAGGACATGGCTTTTGTAGTTCGGACTGGACTGTTCCCATGGGGCACAGGGTCAGAGCTGATTTGCATATCGCCATTGTCTAACCCAGGGTAGTGTGGAGTGCAAACAAACGATGGATTTGGGCCCAGATCTTTGGACTGGGGTGAATGTGTGACATTGATCCACATTCTGTCCATCACCTGTTTTGTTTGCAATTGCCGCCATAAGTGCGCTGGGGATGCTCAGGCGGGGGTCCCAGGCACTCCACACCACTGGAGTCAAGCTAGCCGGGCTGATGAGAGGTGTTACCTCGAAACCGGTCCGGTCCTCGGATGCTTGATTCCGTTCTGGGACGGACATGGCTTTTGTAGTTCGGACTGGACTGTTCCCATGGGGCACAGGGTCAGAGCTGATTTGCATATCGCCATTGTCTAACCCAGGGTGGTGTGGAGTGCAAAAAAACGATGGATTTGGGCCCGGATCTTTGGACTGGGGTGAATGTGTGACATTGATCCACATTCTGTCCATCACCTGTTTTGTTTGCAATTGCCGCCATAAGTGCGCTGGGGATACTCAGACGTGGGTCCCAGGCACTCCACACCACTGGAGTCCAGCTAGACGAGCTGATGAGAGGTGTTACCTCGAAACCGGTCCGGTCCTCGGATGCTTGATTCCGTTCTGGGAAGGACATGGCTTTTGTAGTTCGGACTGGACTGTTCCCATGGGGCACAGGGTCGGAGCTGATTTGCATATCGCCATTGTCTAACCCAGGGTGGTGTGGAGTGCAAAAAAACGATGGATTTGGGCCCAGATCTTTGGACTGGGGTGAATGTGTGACATTGATCCACATTCTGTCCATCACCTGTTTTGTTTGCAATTGCCGCCATAAGTGCGCTGGGGATGCTCAGACGTGGGTCCCAGGCACTCCAAACCACTGGAGTCAAGCTAGCCGGGCTGATGAGAGGTGTTACCTCGAAACCGGTCCGGTCCTCGGATGCTTGATTCCGTTCTGGGAAGGACATGGCTTTTGTAGTTCGGACTGGACTGTTCCCATGGGGCACAAGGTCAGAGCTGATTTGCATATCGCCATTGTCTAACCCAGGGTGGTGTGGAGTGCAAAAAAACGATGGATTAGGGCCCAGATCTTTGTACTGGGGTGAATGTGTGACATTGATCCACATTCTGTCCATCACCTGTTTTGTTTGCAATAGGAAAATTGCTTGGCACAAAGCCAGTTGTCACCTACAGAAAAGCTACATCTTCAATGGACCTACTTGTGACAAGCCATTTTCAACCCAAACAACAAACCAATTGGCTAACAGATCAACATAAAGGTTTCAGAAAATGTAACCAATGCAAAGCCTGCAAAATAGGAAAAAGTATCATCACTATTTTGAAACCCAACGGTAAAACAATCACCATTGACCAAAACATTACCTGCACTTCGAAATTTGTAATATACATTATAGAATGCAAATGTGAGATAAAGTACATCGGTAGCACCACATGTATGCTCAAGAAACGTATCCCTGAGCACATTCGTGCAGTAATAAATGGGGACATGGCATACACAACAGCTAAGCACATGAGTAAATGCCAGAATGGATACTGGAGAGCTATGGCCTATTATGAAATCAAAATGATACCCCAAGGAGAACGTGGTGGAGACAGAGTCAAAATGTTACGCCAAATGGAATCCTGCTTCATCATAAGACTCAGGACCAAGTGCCCTAGAGGAATTAATAATGAAGAATAACTTTTTGTACACCTTGAATAACAAGACTGCTTACATGTAATTGCCAACTGCCGTTCCAAAATGGACTGAAAGCTTTAGATGCATATTATAAAAATAGGGTATTATACCTGGTTCACTAGACAAAGATATGCTAATATTAATGTTGCATGCAGCGATGGAAAGCACTGATGCTGTTAAAATGCTGTGTCATGTGGGTTATAATGTTGAAAATCATGAATGTATCTACAACAGTGATTTAGGTACTATACCTAATACTGATATGTCCACCAAATAGGAGGGCGGTTAAAACGCACTGAGCAAATGTAATTGTCAGCAACAGATTTAAACGTGCTTGCAAAGCGAGAAACCTAAAAAATGCTAAATCAAATAATTACAAACAAAAAGTGTAAATATCTGACACAATGCGTAATGTCTTTCGTGTATATATGTATACAGTTTTTGAATCATGTTAAAAAATACACTATAACTCCCATAATTTCACTTTAAGGCAGAGATAAGCCAATATAACTGCAAGTGAAGAAAGACTTACTAACCATGAGAAAAGCTGAGTCAGGCTGAAATGCGTTGGTGGAGTGTAAATTGTGAATAAATAAAGCAAATCCTGCTTAAGAGTGCTGCATCCTTTGTTTGAAAAAAAACTAATATATACATATATATATATATATATATATATATATATATATATATATATATATATATATATATATATATATATATATATATATATATATATATATATATATATATATATATATATATATATATATATATATATATATACATATATATCTGCTCCCAGGTTCAATAATGATAAAGAACCACTCGGACACCTCGAGTGCTGTAGCTTGGATTTATTAGCAAAAGGGAAAAACGACGTGTATCGGGGATTAACCCTTGAACACGCTCGTAAACAATAAGTGCCACCATGTTTAAATACATAAAAACTCTGCACCTCACGTGACTTTCACATACAACTGTGGCGGCCATCTTTTAACATGCATTTCAGCCTCAAAAACACGTAAGTGTAATATGTATCACTTCATGACATATTTCATTGATTTTATCTGTGGTTAGGATGTCTTAGCCACATTTGGCGATTGTAATTCCCATTCATTTACGCAAATACGGCGTTTTTAAAATCATGCTGTATTTAGCTAAGACACCCGCGTTTCTCTTTGTCTTGCCCCAGTGGGCGAAGCAGTTCTTTGAGTCTTGCCCAAGTGGGCTTTCAGTTGGTGGACACCTTCGAGCATTGATTTATACCCGACCGTCCAGCCGCGGAGTATGCACCACCCCTGTACCCTGGGGGTCACTACAGTGAAGCAGCAGTCGTCTTGGAATCGAGGACAGACCCACTTGTGGAGTCCATACAGGACTTGATTGTGTGCTTCCTGGACCACACTTCCCAGAATTCACAGTCTCATTTGAGCCTCCCATTGGTGGGTGTGTTATATATAAAATGGGATAGTGGGTCGGCGGTTGCGCACACCACTTCCGTTAAAGCCCCTGAAAGAAGCAAATGGAGCTTCAAAACGCGTCAGGCAGATCCCGTACGGAGCGGCATCTACGAGTGGATCTCCGCCCTCACCTATACATAAACCAAGCTGCTGTTCGCATGCTACTCAAAGGTGGACACCTTCGAGCATTGATATATATATATATATATATATATATATATATATATATATATATATATATATATGTATATATACATATATTTGCTAGCGATGTCCAAGTGCGAGCGCGCACAGACAGAACCATGGACACACATAATGCTGTTGCCAATAATGGGTGCTTTATCAAATCAACGAAGGTGCAGTCTCCAGACGCGTTTCGGACAAGGACCGTGTCCTTGTTCACTTGGAAATACTGATTATTTGGGTTTGTGTGGAGCACTCCGTTGGACTCAATGTATCTGTATTAATCCACTGGTGCAATGATTAATAAGGTTAGTCACTCCTTGGTTTTAATGGTCGTTATTGTGGGTTTGTTGGCCCATCTAATCATGCACTGTTCATATGATGCTTCCACACCTCACTTTGATCTATTGATTCATTCAATATACACCTTGTTTTCTTGTCTTAGTATTCATTTTATTCACTGTTCATTCTGTTGTCAACTGTTTTGCGATATCGAAATTAAATTCTTTCATGAACTGAAACATTTAAAGTCAAAATAAAATTCACTTGTATTATTCTTCTGCTGATATAACAAGTTTGTATTTTAGATCACAAGGTAATTATAAAGCCCAATGCATTTCGGCACTTACAGAGTGCCTTCATCAGGGGCGAATCTAAAAAATAAACAATAAAAGAAATACTGTGAATGTCTGTGTCTATTATGGAACATGGGGGCTTGTGTGTACTGTTGTTAACTCTTCATACCTGTTTCTGTAGCACTATTCGTGATTGATAGACTCTTATATAGCACGAATGGCGAAAATTATCTGTAAATACAATTTTAAAGAGCACCATTATAACTGTCACACTTCATGACAAGTCTCAAATTGAGTATGTCTACATTGTCGCAAAAACATATAGTTTGCCTACCTTATTCGAATGTCAAATTTTTTAAGACACTGCAAAGAATAAGATATGTGTCTTTTAGAACCACGTGCGCGATTTAAAAAAGCATAATTTCGTAACTGTATTTGTGGTTTTGAACTCTTCGCGTACCTGTGTAATGTGAGTCGTCTCGCTGTCCTGAAAAAGATACCAGAAAAAAAAGTGTGTCAAAAATGCTGCTCACTCTGAACATTACAACGCCGCCTAAACGCGTAGAAATTCGGTTCATACCTCGTAATCTTGAAGTATTCTCTTATAAAGTAAACTCCATCCCGTCCCGACCGACGCTGATGTGTAATCTGCACTCCTGCGTTCGCGTTTTTAAACACGCAATGTTTGTGTTTATCAACAATAGACGACGGACTGGGTCTGCGTGGTCGCTTTTTATGTAAGCGCCATCTTAGATTGGTGAAAAACGTGAACGATAAGTTCTATGTTCTGCATTCGCCGACTGTATTTAAAATTAATAAACAATATAACATAACGTGTATTTCATATGTTATTGCGTGACTTACTACGTAACAATATTCAAAAATGATGATGTCTGAAATTCGTTCGATCATCATCTATAATTAGTTCTCCAATGCGCTACTACCTTATTGTAGAGGTCGGGTCTAGTGTTGTTTCTGTGCTATGGTAATTTATTTTTGGTGCACCGGTCTTCCTCCAGTGTGATCTCAGGGATATTACAAATTTGCCTCTACTTTTCTAGCGAAAGTTGTGTGATTTAAGGTTCTGCATAAGGTATAAATATGAATTAATGTGCTAGTAGTGATGCTATTTGTATGGTGTTCATGACACAATAAACATACTGTTGTCGATAAATAACAACATACTATATTCTTTCATTATTATATACATTCCTCATATTCCTGCATTGGTGATGTTACTGATGTAACTCAAACTTGATTACTAATTTTTACAGAAAGCACGATAAATCATATTTATCATTAAGTCCCCTTGGAGTCATCGTATTAAGGTATTTGATCCAAAAAATCTCCAGTTGCAATAGTCTCTGGTGATTATCAATGCCTGGTCTTATTGGTACCTGTTCAATGACAAAGAAACGTAATTGTAAAATGGTGTGTTTTGATTCTCTCCAGTGATAAACCAATGGTGATGTTAAGTTCTCATTACGTATCCTGCTTTTATGCTCCGTGATTCTTGTTTTAATTTTGCGTTGTGTCTTTCCAACATACAGTCTACCGCATGGGCATTTGATGCCATATATGACATTCTGGGTATTGCAATCGCTCGTATGTTTGAGGTTGATTTGTTTTCCAGTTGTAGGATGACAACACAACACTTATTTCCTTCTATGATGTTATTACAATTTGTACAGTTATAGCATTTGATGGTTCCTTTGTACTCCTGTATTGTCTGTGCCAAATGCGTCTGTTTCAATCTCTCCCTTAAGTTCTGACCTCTCGTGTAGGCATGTAAAGGTGGATCTTTGAATAAGTCTTTAAAATCCGGTTCTGATGCCAGTAGATCCCATCTTTTGTTGATTATACTCTTTATCTTTTTAGATTGAGATGTGTATTTTGTCACAAACACCATTCTTTCAGTAGTGGTTTTGATTCTTGGTTTAAGTAAATCCCGTCTGTCCACTCTCATGACTTTCTCCGTCTGTTCCTGTAATATCTCAATTGGATAACCTCTCTCCTTCTATCTTGCTACTTGTTTCTAGATTGAATTTAAACAAGTTTGTGGATCCGAACAAATGCGTTTAATCCTAATGAATTGGGACACAGGGAGGTTTCGAATCAGATTTTGCGGATGGAAACTGGTATAATTGAGAGCATTATTTTGATCAGTTGGTTTAGTGTACAATTCATAGATGATATTTTACATGTTGCCATTGTTCAGTGTTCATCAGATGCTCTGCCTCAAACTGGGCCATGAATGTATTCGCGTATGCAGGGGCCCCTGCAAAGCCCATTGAAGTTCCAGTTAGTTGTGCATAATGGTGGTCTTGCCATGTGAAATAGCTATTGTAAAGGCAAAATTTAAGGAGTTGTAACAAAAAAACCTTGTTTGTTGGTGATTCTCCTAGTTCCAATAGTGCCTATTCTGTGGATTCTAAACCAGCCTCGTGGGGTATAGATGTATAAAGAGCCACCACGTCTATGGTGCACATGATCCAATGACTCTGAAAGCCCTGTTCTATCCATGATAATTTGTTCAAAAAATCTGTAGTGTCCCTTATGTAAGAACCCCACTGTTGTACAAATTTCTGCAAAAAATAATCGATATATTGTCCTAGGGGATCAAAGATTGACCCACACCCAGAGACAATGGGTCTGAAGGGAGGGTTGGTTAAATGCTTATGAACTTTGGGAATCATGTATAGTTTTGGACATCTGGGGTATTTTGTACTTAGATATGCTTGTGTTTGGTCATCAATCCAATCATTATCTTTTGCCGTCTGCAGTATATTTTTAAGCATTGTTTGGAGATTAGTGATGGGGTCCGATGGTAACAATAGATAAGTGTTAGTGTCTGCCACATGTTCATTCACCTTACGTTCATAAAAATATGAGTCACTTGGACACATATTACAAAACCGGGAGATTTAAACCACAAAGCACTTCCGGTTCACGTGATCAGCATATGGATAGACATGAAAGAGTTACTTCATATAATACGTCTCCATGTAGAGAAAATCCCTATATATACATACTCGACTGGAGTTAAATATTAACCCCTTTGCTGCGGCCGCGATTTTACCGCTGTGCGGTAAACAAAAGAACAGGGCGGGCCGTGACGAATCCCAGCCCTCATCAGCACACGCCCACCGCGGGCGTGACGGCTGGGGTTCGTCACCAGCATGAGAGGGGTTAAAAACCTGAATGCGCATTGTAAACAATCAACGTTCCAATACATTGCAATACAACACATCGAAAATTATGCAATCCAAAAAGACGTTAACATGTCGATGTTGTAAAAAACCACATCGGTATTGCTGCAAAACCTGGGATTAAACATTCATATATTCAGTGGTATACCATCAGTCAGAAATATGAAAATACGCTATCAAACATTTGCCAGAAAATAAGAACCAGTTGTATACTCCAAAATGAACTCTGGCAATGTTATACTTAATGTGCAAATACGCTGATGTAAACATTCACAAAGGATAAAGGAACATATCAGGCCCTGCTGATAATAAATGTGCAAATACGCAAGTTTCAAATAGCGATATTAAACAATTATCAGGAGAATAATCAATGTATCTACCTGAATGGGCTGAGGTAATAAAATGTTAATGTGCAAATACACTAATGTAAACATTCCCAAGGGATGATAGAACATGTCAGGTCTTAATCGTAATGAATGTGCAAATATGCAAAGTTCAATGGTAATAGGCTCATGGAAAACTGACCTGTCCTGCCGTCACGTTTGTCAAGAACAGTGCTCTACGTGCTAAGGGTGTAAAAATAATATGTGTGCAAAATAGTGCTGGAAGTGGAAAAAACCCAAAGCCCAAAAGTGGGTTGGACAGCAGATGTCTTTATCATATGCAGTCTGTCTGTCGTCCGGCGTGCAATCTCACATATTGTCGTACAAATACTAAACTATGGTATGCACAAACAGTACAGCTCCAGTAAAAATCAATGCCATATAAAGTCCAGAGGTAAAATGTGTTAATAAGATAAAAAATGTTTCAACAATCCAAGAGAATACACAGTTAGCAAGCAAACAAAGCAAATAGATGTCTAATCGCCAGTTTCCAGAGGGCGATGAAGTCAGAGAGAACAGACCCAGAAGGGAGACTAAAATGAAGATAACATGGAAAGTCGCAGCCCCTCTTACAGGAGATTGTGTAGATATTCCCCTGTATTTAATCCAGTCAGGAGGGGTTTATCTCCGCTTTTTTGGCTTTAAAAGTCAAGAAAGCGGAGATAAAATTATCTCCCTATTACCTAGCTGTCACTAACACCAGTTAGAGACAGCTAGTAGGAGATAGCGACCATCTTGGGCCCCACTTTGCATGTCAGTGATATTTATCACTAATGACATGCAAAGTGGGAGTGCCAAGATGTTAGCGACTGGAAACAGTTGCTAACATCGCTATCTCCTATTACCAACTTTTGGAGATATTCGCGCTAAGCGCGAATATCTCCAAAAGCTAACACCTGCCCTGAGCAGTTCTTAGCCATGTTATCCAATGGGAGGTGGATAACATGGCTAAGAGCATTAGATCTCTAATGCATGAATATCACTGACTTTTCAGCGATATTCATGCACTGCGACCGATTTTTATCGCATTAGCGATAAACCTTGGTAGTACCAAGGTTTATCTGCGATAAATGTTTGTCTCTAACCAAGCAATAGCGTTAATTATCACTATTGCTTGGTAATATGCCCCTCGGTGTCCAGCTCTACAATATATTTAGATTCTATATGACGCAGTAATCTCTCTCGGTTCTCACCTCTCTTATTTGGGGGTACCGCATCTATTACATATTATTGCAGACAATTTAAATTGTTCTCATGGACAGCCTTAAAGTGTCTTGCGACTGGATATGCTGGATCCGATTTAACGATAGCATGGAAGTGCTGCAATATGCGCAAGTGCACCGATAACTTGGCGCTTCCCACATAGCACAAATTGCAACTGCACCTAAGTGTGTAAACCGCGTGATCGGTTCTACACGTGTAGTGCTCTCTAAGTGGAAGCTCTGAAACAGAGAAAGGTGTCTTGTATGGGGAGGTGTTAATACCAAATTTGCAAGCTCTGCATGAGCTGCATCTCGTAAACTCCTTCTTAGGGGTGAGTCAATTAGTGGACTTTTGTATTTTCAGCACTGTTTTTAACTAGATCGTTGCGCATAGAGTACGCTTAACGGAACGTGACAGTGGGATTGAGAGGGAGCACTTTTTTAAGGGTCACGTCGGTCATGACTATTGCCCATTCTTTTTTGATTATTGCAGGAATGGCTTTAACTTGTTTACTGAATGTAATTATTAGCCAAGATTATTCCCTTCAACACTAGTCTTTTCTTTTACATTAACTGCTTAACTGCTATGGAACGTCCAGCTCCAGTACTGGACGTTCCATTCTGCAGGTGCAGTTCGAAAGTTCAACAGCCGACGGCAGCACTACGGAGGTAGTGGTGCCGTTGGCCGGTGAACGTGCACAGCACTTAAGGGGTTAATGGAACTGCTGGTATCTCTATTGGGATCTAGTAGGGCTGCCCTGTCCTTCATATTAGCTTTTCTCATCGCTATTTCCAGCTTCTTGGGAGTTTAGCCTGTTGCTTCCAATCTTTTTTTGACCAATTCTTGATGATAATCACGGGTTTCTATAGTGCTACATGCTCTGTGTGTCCGCAAAAATTCCCCATACGGAATGCTAGCTATTGTATGGTAGGGGTGGAAACTATTGGCGTGTAGCACCAAATTACCTGATGTAGGTTTTCTGACAGTGATATCTAAGAAATCAGCACTATTTTTGTCAATATGGGCAGTAAAACATAAGTTCAGATCATTAACATTAATGTCATATATACATATATATATATATATATATTCACTGAAAAAAACATAGGTTTCACACCAGTTATAGTTAGGAATTAGTATTTAAAAAACCTATTAAATTCACTGAAAAAAACGTAGGTTTCACACCAGTTATAGTTAGCTGGAAAGTTTACTGACATAAAACCATTGAAATTCCCACGTTACAGTTAGTTGGACTCATTATAACTTGCGCGCCTGCAATGCACTGCTGATGACGTCACATATTACATCACTCATGACATGGTCAGTGACATCACTCATGACATCACTGATGACACCATACTTGTGACAGACTGACAGACCTCCTTTGGGTGCAATGTAACCCTTGAAACACATATTCAAAAATAGAAACTAACATTTTCAAAAAAATTGAGATACCCATACCAGTTACAACAACCAATTCAGTAATTCCACCATCTATATACACATCCTCTCATTCAGCAACAGTTCTATATAGTCACTCATATATATACTCACTCATCATATGTAGTGATACACATATACATCCTGTTACACACCGACAGTCATCCAAAAGTTACTCACACACATACTCACACATGCAAATAAACTATTTAACATCCATTTATTTGCATATACAGCTATACACACACTAGTACATCACTTCTAAGGAAACTTACACATACTTACTCTCTTAAACAATCACCTATAGAAACACATACTTATTTAAACAGGAACTCTTTCAATCTCTCACTCTCACATATACTCACTTATATACATCAATACTCACATATACTAGATTAAAACATATGTAGTTACTCATAAAAACACTAGTGAGGCAGGCATTCACTCACTAACACACACATATTCACACTCATCCACCCATACAGTCCTGCACATACGCTGTCTTAAAAACACATACAAACAGTGAGTCAGTCACCAACCCATGCAGCCACTTATACACAAAGTGAAACACTGATACATATATTTTAAATATTTAAAAATTACTCTCCGATATAGGTATTCACTAAGATACACTTTATAAGCCAGTTAACCAATCAATATTTTATTAAAAATAAACATCCATTTACACACTTATTTAAACATTTATTTGTCCATCGACCTTTACAAATACATATATAAAACATATTGATATTTCAGAAAGACACACATTCACTGGATGGTGTCATCAGTGATGTCATGAGTGATGTCACTGACCATGTCATGAGTGATGTAATATGTGACGTCATCAGCAGTGCATTGCAGGCACGCAAGTTATAGTTTAAATGTTAATTCCTAACTATAACTGGTGTGAAACCTATGGTTTTTTCAGTGAATTTCATAGGTTTTTTAAATGCTAATTCCTAACTATATATAAGGCCCCAAACCTATGTTTTTTCAGTAAATTTCAAAATTTTGTTAATAGGAAATGTCTATAGCTATGAAATGTAATATTTTTGAAAATTAATGAATCCTATATTATATTTATATTTAAAACAATTTTTTTTAATGTATATATTCATTTATTTTTTTAAAAATGTTTTTGCCCTGGAGCGCTCCCGGGGCGCGCCCCGGTGAGTGCCCTGGAAAGCGTAGTCTTTTGAAGCGCCCCAGGGCGCGCTCCGGAGAGCGTCCCGTTAGCGCTATTGCCGCGAAGGAAAACATCATCGTGACGTATCGCGTAGCCGCTTCCACGTGATACGCACAGCGTAAGCGCACACGGAAGCACTCAAGCGAATACGATCGCGCAACGTAAACATCCGACGTGCTTACGCGACGTGACCCGGGGCACGCCTACGGGCGCACCCGGGGGCGCGTCGCGTATTCGCGTCGGGTCATGTGACCTGAAAATAACACTTTTAATTGGTGCAGAACAGTTTTGGTTTCATAATGATGAAATCCCTAGTCTTGTGACCTCAGGACATTTTTTTTTCCAAATGATGAAAGACCCCACCTATTTCCTTATTCTGACTTTGTCCTTTGACTGAGGAAGACCTGTTTGGAAATCTTTTAGGTATATTTTGTACTTTGAAATGGCTACAGTTGCAGCATCAGCTGGAGCATCTGCACCACCACCACCACCACCACCACCAAGAGGACCACCACAACATCATATTGGTGGTCAAGAAGAAGAGGAGGAGGAGGAAGAGGAGGAGGGGACGAGGAGGAGGTGGCTGGAAGAACACAATACCCCATACCAACCCAAGCCACACATTGTATGGGAGTTTTTTTCCATCCCTGAGGGAAAAAAGAAAGTGAATGCGGCAAAGGTGACTTGCCTTATCTGTGACATGGAACTCTCAAGGGGTAACCCAAATAAAAAATATTCATTTGGGAACAATACCATGATAAGGCACATGCAGCGCAAGCATCCTAACAACTATGCTGCCGCAGAGATGAGAGAACTGGCCAGCAACCCTCCCCAATCTACACCCAGCACCTCCAAACGAAAACAACCCACTCCATCGGGACCAGAGACAAGGGAGACAATCCCTTGCATTCAACCACGATTTGGAGAATTTAGGGTCACCTGTATTTTTTGTGGTAAGACCATCTCCTATGGTGAGCAGAGCCTAAAGCTCATCCTCCTTGCTGGTGACAACCACAATTGCCCCCCAAAACCCTAATTTTATCCTGATTTTTTTTTGCTCCTGTTGAGCCATTTTCAATTCCCTCTTTTTTGTTTCTCCCCATAAAAATAACCCAAAAAAATACAAAATAGTTCATAAAAGCCAAAAAAAGTACAAAATGTTCAAAAAACATAAAAAAATATAAAACAACAAAAAGAAGAAAAAAAACTGTTCTTTTTAGAACTACCTCCAATTTCTAAAATAAGGCTACATTTTTTTAAAACTCTATCATTCATTTTTCCCCATGGCACGCTCCCCGGTCTGCTCCCCGGTGCGCGTGCCAGGCGCTCCCCCCCCCCCCCCGCGCAAACCAAAAAAACCATTTTGTTTTCACCCGCGGGGCCCTTTTATCGCCCCCACATCAAACCTAGGGGGTCAAGGGGGGTCTACTCTGCCCCCTTATGGTCATTTCCCCCTTTGTTTTTCCCACCTCTTATGTCTCGATCATACCGAGACACAAGATGGCGGCCGCTCCGGAATGTTTCGAATGTTTACAGACACCCGAGAGCCAATCAGCTTTACGTGCCCACCTCGCGTGGCGCACCCAGAGCGCTCCCAAGTGCGCGTACCGGGGCGCTGCCATAGATATATATATTTTTTTTAACCTCAATTACTCATAATCCACTGGAGCACATATCTTGAGACATAGCAAAGGCACATCGGGCTACCAGTACCTACAATTTTGCCAAGTTTGGTGGAAATCCATTCAGCCGTTCGGGCTAAAAGTGAGGTCGACCGCCCTATGGAAATAAACATGGGGAAAACACGTTTTGGAACTCCCCTTTTATCTCGGCCCCCGCTTGACGAATCCCCCCCAAACTTTCATGGAAGGACCGGAGCACTGCGAGAAAAATTTGAGGACATTTTCAGGCAGATTCCTCAACCGGCGCCAAAGTTATTCACAATAGAATGTTGAGATTTTGCATTGAAAATAATCCTAACTATAACTACCTACTGGCGATCGCCAGTAGATAATATATGAACTTTTTGAAAAGGGAGATGTGAGGTGATATATATATATATATATATATATATATATTTATTACCTACTGGCGGTCGCCAGTAAGTATATATAGTTAGGACCCAGTTACCATAGGATATCCCCAACATTCTATTGGGAATAACTTTGGCGCCGATTGAGGAATCAGCATGTAATTTTCCTTAAATTTGCTCATTTTTGCTCCGCTCCTTCCCTGGAAGTTTCGGGGGGATTCATCGAGCGACCCCGAGAAAAAAGGGGGGTCCCAAAACGTGTTTTCCCCATGTTAATTTCCATAGGGACCTTTAGACACGGCTACAGCCCGAACGGCTGAATGGAATTACACCAAACTTGGCAAAATGGTAGGGCCTGGTATGCAGTAGTGCCTTCTCATTATTTGGTGAAAATCCCTCCAGTAGTTGTTGAGAAAATTGAATTTGAGCAATTTTTAAATCTATATGCGCTCAACATTCTATTGGGAATAACTTTGGCTCCGATTGAGGAATCTGCGTGTAATTTTCAAGAACTTTGGCCAGCTCTGCTCCGCTCCATCCCTGAAAGTTTCGGGGGGATTCGTCAAGCGGGGGCTGAAAGGGGGGTCCCAAAACATGTTTTCCCCATGTTAATTTCCATAGGGACCTTTAGACACGGCTACAGCCCGAACGGTTGAATTGAATTACACCAAACTTGGCAACATGGTAGGGCCTGGTATGCACATGTGCCTTTGCTATGTTTGGTGGAAATCCCTCCAGTAGTTCTTGAGAAAATTGAATTTGACATTTTTCAAAAGGCATTTTCTATGGGACCTTTAGACACGGCTACAGCCCGAACGGCTGAACAGAATTACACCAAACTTGGCAAAATGGTAGGGGCAGGTATGCAGTAGTGCCTTTTCTATATTTGGTGAAAATCCATCCAGTAGTTGTTGAGAAAATTGAATTTGAGCAAAATATATATCTATAGGCGCTCTCCGTACGCGCACCGTACATGTACGGTATGAGTACCGTACGCGTACGTGCGGGTACCCTTACGTGCGCGAGCGAGATTCTGATTGGCTGGCAGTCGACTGTCAACATTCCAAACTGTCCAAACCAGGAAGTGTTGGCCACCATCTTGTTTTTCAGGAGAACTGAGGCACAAGAGAGCCCAAAACAAGAGTGGAAAACACGAAAAGGGGGCAGGGTAGAGACCCCCAACCCTCTAGCCCTTCTCAGGGGGTCCCAGAAGGACCCCCAAGGGCAAAAAAAATTCGACAAATTCAAAAAAATCGAGGGGTACGCACACCGTATCGTGCGTGTACCCGCGATTTAAAAAAAATAATATATATTTTTTTTGCACTTGGTGGTCCTTCTGGGACCCCCTGAGAAGGGCTAGGGGGTCAGGGGGTCTCTACCCTGCCCCCTGTTTGCGTTTTCCACTCTTGTTTTGTGCTCTCTTGTGCCTCACTTCTCCTGAGAAACAAGATGACTGCTCAGGTGGTCCCAGAAGGATAATAACATATATAAACATACAAAACCTTTGACATTTATTGAAAAAAAATATAGGTTTCACGCCTGATATAGTTAGGAATTAGCATTTAAAAAACCTTGCAAATTCACTGAAAAAACCATAGGTTTCAGGCCTTATATAGTTAGGAATTACCATTTCAAAAAACCTTGCCAATTCACTTAAAAACCATTGGTTTCAGGCCTTATATAGTTAGGAATTAGCATTTAAAAAATCTTGCAAATTCACTTAAAAAACCATAGGTTCCAGGCCTTATATAGTATTATAGTTAAGAATTAGCATTTAAAAAACCTTGCAAATTCACTTAAAAAACCATAGGTTTCAGGCCTTATATAGTTAGGAATTAGCATTTAAAAACCTTGCAAATTCACTTAAAAAACCATAGGTTTCAGGCCTTATATAGTTAGGAATTAGCATTTAAAAAAACCATTGAAATTGCTCCTATATAGTTAGTTGTACTAACTATATTTCGCGCACCCGCAATCCACTGCTGATGATGTCACATATTACATCATTCATGACATGGTCAGTGGCATCACTGATGACATAACTGATGACATCTCAAATGACATCACTGATGACATCACTGATGACATCCCATTTAACATCACTGATCACATCACTGATGATATCATTCATGTGATAATACGATGCACCTCCTCACACTCTAATATAACCTTTGATACATCCAGTGTTAAATACAGACTACCATTCTTGAAACCATTGACACACCAATACCAGTTACTACATACGCACTCACTGATTCTTAGGTCTACACACACATTCACTCATTCACCCATAGAATCACTCATACATACAGTCACTCATCAATACAACACTATCATATGCACTCATACACCTATACAGACACTCACACACTGCCACTCATCCATGGAGATACTCACACACCTAGTCAGTCATGCAAAGAATCAATCACACTTCCATTGCCTCAACAATACAGTTATACACACACCACCTTACTTATTCAAACATATACTAACACATACTTACTCTCTTATACAATCACTGATACAAATACACAGTGATCCATACAGCCACTCGCACATTCACTGGCTCTCATGTATAGTCATTTATATATGCCAGCTCTCACATGCACTGTGTTTTACATATGTACTTACTTGGACATGTAGCACTGAGATATCCATTCACTCACCAACACACCCATGCACACAGTCAACCCCCCATATAGCTGTTTCCACATTCACTCTTGAACTCATACACCTAGTGAATCAACTGCTCACACATCTATGCACAGAGTCACACACCTCCCAGCCACCCACACACACACTCAGTCTCCCATTCAAATGCTTGGGCAGCCAATCAATAACCCATATAGCCGCTCATATAGCTACTGATCAACACATGCAGCAGCTTACACAACAACAGACATACTGATGCACACATTCAGACAGTTTAGTCACTAACCCATGCATTTAGTAAGACATATTTAATTACTCACTCATACAGTCCGTCACACACCTACTAAATCCTTCATCCAGACACTTATACATCCACTCATTCTTCAATATGTAAAACATATTTAAACTTTACAGAAACACACAGTCACTGGATGATGTCATCAGTGATGTCAAATGAGATGTCATCAGTGATGTAATCAGTGATGTCATTTGAGATGTCATCAGTAATGTCACTGACCATGTCATGAATGATGTAATATGTGACATCATCAGCAGTGGATTGCGGGTGCGCGAAATATAGTTAGTACAACTAACTATATAGGAGCAATTTCAATGGTTTTTTAAATGCTAATTCCTAACTATATAAGGCCTGAAACCTATGGTTTTTTCAGTGAATATATATATATATATATATATATATATATATATATATATATATATATATATATATATATATATATATATATATATATTCACTGAAAAAACCATAGGTTTCACACCAGTTATAGTTAGGAATTAGCATTTAAAAAACCTATCAAATTCACTGAAAAAACCATAGGTTTCACACCAGTTATAGTTAGGAATTAGCATTTAAAAAACCTATCAAATTCACTGAAAAAACCATAGGTTTAACACCAGTTATAGTTAGCTGGAAATTTTACTGATATAAAACCATTGAAATTCCCACGTTATAGTTAGATGGACTCACTATAACTTGCGCGTGCAATGCACTGCTGATGACGTCACATATTACATCACTCATGACATGGTCAGTGACATCACTCATGACATCACTGATGACACCATCCAGTGAATGTGTGTCTTTCTGAAAAATAAATATATTTTATATATGTATATGTAAAAGTTGATGGAAGAATAAATGTTTAAATAAGTGTCTAAATGGATGGTTTTTAAAAAAAAATTGATTGGTTAACTGGCTTATTAAGTGTATCTTAGTGAATACATATATTAGTGAGTAATGTTTAAATATTTAAATATATGTATTAGTGTTTCACTTTGTTTATAAGTGGCTGCTTGGGTTGGTGAGTAGCTACATGTGTAGGTATATGGGTTATTAGATGTTTTTTTAGTATCAGTATGAGTGTTTGTATGGTTTGGTGGGGGTATTACTTATCACATAGATGCATGAATGACTGACTCTCTCTTTGTATGTGTTTTGAAGACAGCATATGTGCAGGACTGTATGGGTGGATGAGTGTGTATATGTGTGTGTTACTGCGTGAATGACTGTCTCACTAGTGTCTTTATCAGTAACTACATATGTTTTAATCTAGTATATGTGAATATTGATGTATATAAGTGAGTATATGTGAGAGTAAGAGATTGTAAGAGTTCCTGTTTAAATAAGTATGTGTTTCTATAAGTGATTGTTTAAGAGAGTAAGTATGTGTAAGTTTCCTTAGAAGTAAGGTGGTAGTGTGTGTTTAGCTGTATATGCAAATAAATGGATGTTCAATAGTTTACTTGCATGTGTGAGTATGTGTGAGAGTAACTTTTGGATGACTGTTGGTGTGTAACAGGATGTATAGGGGTATCACTACATATAATGAGTGAGTATATGTATGAGTGACTATATAGAACTGTTGGTGAATGAGTGGATGTGTATATAGATGGTGGAATTATTGAATTGGTTGTTGTAACTTTTATGTGTATCTCCATTTTTTTGAAAATGTTAATTTCTATTTTTGAATATGTGTTTCATGGGTTACATTACACTGAAAGGAGGTCTGTCACTCTGTCACAAGGATGATGTCATCAGTGATGTCATGAGTGATGTCACTGACCATGTCATGAGTGATGTAATATGTGACGTCATCAGCAGTGCATTGCACGCGCAAGTTATAGTGAGTCCATCTAACTATAACGTGGGAATTTCAATGGTTTTATATCAGTAAAATTTCCAGCTAACTATAACTGGTGTTAAACCTAAGGTTTTTTCAGTGAATTTGATAGGTTTTTTAAATGCTAATTCCTAACTATAACTGGTGTGAAACCTATGGTTTTTTCAGTGAATTTGATAGGTTTTTTAAATGCTAATTCCTAACTATAACTGGTGTGAAACCTATGGTTTTTTCAGTGAATTTCATAGGTTTTTTAAATGCTAATTCCTTTGTATATCGAGTTTCTAACCTTTTTTTTTTTTTTTACAATTTGCTGTTTTTTTTTAAGTATTCATTTTTTTTATATAATTTTTTTCTTTTGCGCTCTGGGTGCGCGCTCCGGGAAGCTTTCAGCTAAGCTCTCCGGTAAGCTTTTCCGTGAGCTCACCTGAAAGCGCACCCAGAGCGCTACTGTCGTTCGTGAAAAAAATATGAATGAAAAGTTAATAATAATGCAAAACATTTCGTACCATACAAATAAAATTAGTTTTTTTTAATAAGGAAAATGATTATGCATTTCTGTAAAGGTTTGATGACGTCACTTCGGCGCGCAACGTAAGTGCCCTCGGAAGCGCCTACGTTCGCGGCGCGTAAACGCACGCAAAAGCGCCTACGATCGCACCACGTTTGCGCCCCGGAAGCGCCTACGATCGCGCTGCGTAAACGCACCCGGAAGTGCTCCGGAGCGCGCAGCGTAAACGCGTCGGGTCATGTGACCCTAAAATAACACTTCATTGGTTGCTAACATTTTTTTTTACAATGAATGAAATCCCCACCCATTTCCTTCACTTCTTCTTTCACTTTTGTGACTGAAAGACCTGCCTTTTTGCTCTTGCATATTTCTTGGTTAATCATGGCTGCCAGACCATCCAGCAGTGAAGATGAGCCTGAATTCATCGATGAAGAGCCTCCTCAACCAAAGGTGAAAGAGCATTTCATATGGAAATTTTTTAAGTTTCCAGCAGACCAGAAGAAGGTGAATGCACCAAAAGTGGAGTGCAGGATCTGCAAACAGGTCCTGTCACGGGGTAACCCCCAAAAAAAGTACTCTTTTGGGAACTTTACCATGATCCGACATGTGGAGAGGAGGCACCCCCAGAATTTTGCCCGGGAAAGTGTCAGGGCTCTGGCACAAGAGGTTCCCAGAGATGGGGCCTCTACATCAACCGGAGGAGCAACTTCTTCTGGGAGAGAGCAATCGCAGGAGCAGGTGCCAAACATACAACCTGCATTTAACCATGGGGTCGTCAGATGCAGATACTGCAATCAACTCCTCACCTATGGGGAGCAAAGTGTCCTGCTCATGGTTCGAGCATTGGAGAACCATCGCTGCCCTTCCCACCCCTAATTTTTTTGTTTTCTTTTTGCTCCTGTTGAGCAGTTTCCATTCCCTGTTTTTGTTCCTGTTCAGTTAAAAGAAGAAAACCAAAAGTTCTTTTCAGAACTACCTCCAATTCTCATCAAAGAGCTATATTCTTAAAAAAATGAAGAGTAAGTGAAATATAGTGCATTGATAATTGAAAGGAGAATGAGTAAGAAAGAACAGAAAGGTATGAGAGGTGAAAGGAAGTGAAGTAGGAGGAATGAAAGAAGGTGAGTGTTAGAAAAGAAAGTTATGACACAGTGAATAAACTGGAGGCCTCATTTCTGAAAAGTGACGCATCGCTACGTGAAAACAGCGATGCGTCACTTTTCTGGACGCACTCCTTATGACATTCCAGATATGTCATATTTAATATATGACTAATCAATTCGCAAGGAGTTACAGATATGTCAGTATTTCTGACGTATCTGTAAACACAAAAGTAACGCATTGCTGGAGTGCGTCACAAAAGTGACGCAACTCCAGTAATGTGTCCTTTCACATGGAAAAAGCACCATGTGAAAGGTCTGCTGTGAAGCAGGCGCAAGATTTTGACGCAACAGCATCCTAAAAGTGACGCACTGCGTCGTTATTACCAAGCTTTTTGCGGGGGAACACCCCCTCTGCATGCATTATACCTGACGCTATTTTTAAAAAGTGACGCATCTAGGTACATGGGTCACTTTTTAAAACTCTGCGCCACATTATATCTGCATCAGGTATAATGTATGCAGAGGGGGCAATCCCTCGCAAAAAGCTTGGTAATAACGACGTACTGAAATCTATGAGATTTCTCTGCGTCACTTTTCGGATGCTGTTGCGTCAAAATCTTGCGCCTGCCTCGCGTCACTTTCATGTTTACAGATATGTCAGAAATACTGACGTATCTGTAACTCCTTGCAACATGATTCGTCATACATTAAATATGACACATCTGGAATGTCATAAGGAGTGCGCACAGAAAAGTGACGCATCGCACCAGCAGTGTAAAAAAATGTGCCTCGTTGCACTATATTTAAAGGACGCAACAGCATCCTAAAAGTGACGCAGTGAAATCTCAAAGATTTCACTGCGTCGCTATTACAAAGCTTTTTGCGGGGGAACACCCCCTCTGCATGCATTATACCTGACGCAGATATAATGTGGCGCTTGATTTTAAAAAGTGACCCATCTACCTAGATACGTCACTTTTTAAATATAACGCAACGAGGCGCATTTTTTTACACCACTGGTGCGATGCGTCACTTTTCTGTGCGCACTCCTTATGACATTCCAAGTAACGCATTGCTGGAGTGCGTCACAAAAGTGACGCAACTCCAGTAATGTGTCCTTTCACATGGAAAAAGCACCATGTGAAAGGTCTTGCGTCAGTCTAACACCTGCTGTAAAGCAGGCGCAAGATTTTGATGCAACAGCATCCTAAAAGTGACGCAGTGAAATCTCAAAGATTTCACTGCGTCGCTATTACAAAGCTTTTTGCGGGAGAACACCCCCTCTGCATGCATTATACCTGACGCTATTTTTAAAAAGTGACGCATCTAGGTACATGGGTCACTTTTTAAAACTCTGCGCCACATTATATCTGCGTCAGGTATAATGTATGCAGAGGGGGCATTCCCCCGCAAAAAGCTTGGTAATAACGACGTACTGAAATCTATGAGATTTCTCTGCATCACTTTTAGGATGCTGTTGCGTCAAAATCTTGCGCCTGCCTCGCGTCACTTTTATGTTTACAGATATGTCAGAAATACTGATGTATCTGTAACTCCTTGCAACATGATTCGTCATACATTAAATATGACACATCTGGAATGTCATAAGGAGTGCGCACAGAAAAGTGACGCATCGCACCAGCAGTGTAAAAAAATGTGCCTCGTTGCACTATATTTAAAAAGTGACGCATCTAGATAGATGCGTCACTTTTTAAATATTGCGTAACAATGCGCATTTTTTTACACCGCTGGTGCGTCACAAAAATTGACGCACAGGCGGCGCAAAACTGGCAGCGCAAGGCCTTCATAAATATGGTCCTGGATTTTCCCCGTGCTTCGCCGGTGCGCGTACCGTGCGCTTCCCCCGCACAAAATGAAAAAAAAAAAAAAATGTAATGCCCCGCAGGACCCTATTTTAGCCCCCACATCAAACCTAGGGGGTCAGAGGGGGTCTACTCTTCCCCCTTATGGTCATTTGCCCCTTTTTTTTCAAACCCCTTGTGTCTCGATTTTACCGAGACACAAGATGGCGGCCGCTCCAGACTGTTTAGAATGTTTACAGACACCCAAGAGCCAATCAGCTTCCTGCGCGCAAGTCGCGTGTCGCGCCTGGAGCGCACTCCGGTGCGCGCACCGGAGAGCGCCTATAGATATATATATTTTTTTGAACCTAAATTACTCAAAATCCACTGCAGCACATATCTTGAGACATAGCAAAGGCACATCGGGCTACCAGTCCCTTCAATTTTGCCAAGTTTGCTGGAAATCCATTCAGCCGTTCGGCTAAAAGTGAAATCGACCGCCCTATGGAAATTAACATGGGGAAAACGCGTTTTGGGACCCCCCTTTTATCTCGGCCCCCGCTTGACGTATCCCCCCCCCAAACTTTCAAGGAAGGACCGGAGCTCGACGAGGCCATTTTCAGGAAATTTTCAGGCAGATTCGTCAACCGGTGCCAAAGTTATTCCAAATAGAATTTTGAGATTTAACATTGAAAAAAAGTCCTAACTATAACTACCTACTGGCGACCGCCAGTAGGTAATATATATATATATATAGATATATATATATATATATATATATATATATATATATATATATATATATATATATATATATATATATATCAAGAGAGAGAGAGAGCAAGATAGATAGATAGATAGATAGATAATAGATAGATAGATAGATAGATAGATAGATAGATAGATAGATAGATAGATAGATAGATAGATAGATAGATATGGATATATCTATACAAATATATATGGATATAGGTATAAATATAGATACACCTACAGATAGGGATTTAAGATATGCAGAACTCGTTGAGTTTCACTCTGTGGAATTCCACTGAGTAACAAAAAAAGATTGAGATTCCATAGAGTTTCACCAATGGGCAGAAATATGCATGTTGCACTGCAATTTAGAGCCAGTTGTGTGACATCTCGGAAAAATCAGTGTGAACTGCACCATGCAATGCCTAAGAGCATGCAGCAATTCGAGTTGATTTTGCTGCCGCTTAAGTAGAAAACCTACTTGAGAAGCAGCACTTTGACCGTGGCCACTTGTGACTGCCCATGTTAGAAAATGGCATCAAGGGATGCAAAACCTTGCTCGCATTTCTAAACGCTTGCGGGGAAAAAATACTATGCCAAATTCCGCCAATTTCACAGGTGGACTGAAACCATTCCACCCACCCATAACTTAGATATCTTTCTGGTATGTACATATGGAGGTTTAAAATGTACATTTTTACTTGACCTATATATTCTTATTGTCATGATACGCTGTAGTCAAAATTTTTGTCACAATAGTTTGGCAAGTCAGTATTTTGTCATTAAATTTCTAACTTACAACCATGGACAACCCTGCTGTGTTCTCCTTTTTAAGA
The DNA here is from genome assembly GCF_964263255.1 of Lissotriton vulgaris. NCBI lineage: Eukaryota > Metazoa > Chordata > Amphibia > Caudata > Salamandridae > Lissotriton > Lissotriton vulgaris. The sequence continues at coordinate 884,218,017 of NC_141699.1, read as the reverse complement.
TATCTGGGGGTTTTGGGACTTTCACAGTAAGCCGCAGATCTGACCCACAAGAATTGTCACAGCTTGGATTGGCTTTTACCATTCCTTGACTTTGATCAATTAGTTGGCAATATTAGTGTATGTGTCTGTGGGAGAAGGCAGGAACATGTGATACAAGGGTGTAAGAAAATCTGGAGAAAGAATATGAAGGAATTAGTGTAGAATGGAATAATCAGAAGTCATAAAAGAAAGAGGTACTCAAGATCACTTTCATACTGTATGTGGATAAATAGGTTTATTAAGACATCTCTTTTCTTAGGGGGGGTTGTCATCACTTTACTCCAAAATGTTACATAGGAAATTGTCTGGGACAAAGCTAGACAACCGCATAATTGGTTGTCAGTTGATTTAAACAAATCAAATGGAAGCTACAAGTGGCTTCAAAACAACATCAGAAAACGCAGAGTTATATTCTTTATCACATAGCACTTTGTTATCACCTTTCTCCATATTTTCCCTATTGGCCCTCATTGAAAGCAATACACCTCCTCCCTTTCCCTTCCTATCTTGGTATGTTCCAGCAGAAACCTTGGATCTCAACATTCGTCTTATGGATGTAGGTGTTTTGTCCATACCAATATTTATGCTTAACAAACAGTTGTTTTCTTTGTACACTGTATATCTATCTATCTATCTATCTATCTATCTATCTATCTATCTATCTATCTATCTATCTATCTATATATGTTTATATACATATATATGTGTGTGTGTATATATATATATATATATATATATATATATATATATATATATATATATATATATATATATATATGTTTGAGCAAAGCCCTGGAGCTATAGAGGAGCACTCGATGCTGTCCCTGGCTTGAAGCAGCCTGTGTTTGCCTCGCTGTTGTTTGCTTCCTGCGCATCTTCCCTCATGAATTAAAACCCTTTCCGACGCGTTTCGAGGCTGGAACGCCCCGTAATCATGGAGTGGGTCACAAAGTCGTCAGACTGCAGCGCTGTATTTAAACCTTTTATTTGGTCGAATGTATCCTCCCTCAATGGGCGTGGCACATTCTGGAAGCATTGGATGCTGGAAGTTGAAGTCCTATGCAGCGCTGCTCAGTGTTTGCCTTAAGTAGGTTCTGACTGTTCGTGACAGTATTGCACATTTTCGTTTATACCTTGAGTAGGCGGGAATGTCCAGGCATGCAAACGTTTAGCTCCCTGGAGACAGCATGCTGATGCTGACAGGAGAAGTTCCTATCCATCGCCGTTTTCATTTTGATCTTGGGTGATCTCGATGAAACTGGTGCCGACCTCTCACGGCCAGGAGCCGTGTGAAAAATGTTTGAGCAAAGCCCTGGAGCTATAGAGGAGCACTCAATGCTGTCCCTGGCTTGAAGCAGCCTGTGTTTGCCTCGCTGTTGTTTGCTTCCTGCGCATCTTCCCTCATGAATTAAAACCCTTTCCGACGCGTTTCGAGGCTGGAACGCCCCGTAATCATGGAGTGGGTCACAAAGTCGTCAGACTGCAGCGCTGTATTTAAACCTTTTATTTGGTCGAATGTATCCTCCCTCAATGGGCGTGGCACATTCTGGAAGCATTGGATGCTGGAAGTTGAAGTCCTATGCAGCGCTGCTCAGTGTTTGCCTTAAGTAGGTTCTGACTGTTCGTGACAGTATTGCACATTTTCGTTTATACCTTGAGTAGGCGGGAATGTCCAGGCATGCAAACGTTTAGCTCCCTGGAGACAGCATGCTGATGCTGACAGGAGAAGTTCCTATCCATCGCCGTTTTCATTTTGATCTTGGGTGATCTCGATGAAACTGGTGCCGACCTCTCACGGCCAGGAGCCGTGTGAAAAATGTTTGAGCAAAGCCCTGGAGCTATAGAGGAGCACTCGATGCTGTCCCTGGCTTGAAGCAGCCTGTGTTTGCCTCGCTGTTGTTTGCTTCCTGCGCATCTTCCCTCATGAATTAAAACCCTTTCCGACGCGTTTCGAGGCTGGAACGCCCCGTAATCATGGAGTGGGTCACAAAGTCGTCAGACTGCAGCGCTGTATTTAAACCTTTTATTTGGTCGAATGTATCCTCCCTCAATGGGCGTGGCACATTCTGGAAGCATTGGATGCTGGAAGTTGAAGTCCTATGCAGCGCTGCTCAGTGTTTGCCTTAAGTAGGTTCTGACTGTTCGTGACAGTATTGCACATTTTCGTTTATACCTTGAGTAGGCGGGAATGTCCAGGCATGCAAACGTTTAGCTCCCTGGAGACAGCATGCTGATGCTGACAGGAGAAGTTCCTATCCATCGCCGTTTTCATTTTGATCTTGGGTGATCTCGATGAAACTGGTGCCGACCTCTCACGGCCAGGAGCCGTGTGAAAAATGTTTGAGCAAAGCCCTGGAGCTATAGAGGAGCACTCGATGCTGTCCCTGGCTTGAAGCAGCCTGTGTTTGCCTCGCTGTTGTTTGCTTCCTGCGCATCTTCCCTCATGAATTAAAACCCTTTCCGACGCGTTTCGAGGCTGGAACGCCCCGTAATCATGGAGTGGGTCACAAAGTCGTCAGACTGCAGCGCTGTATTTAAACCTTTTATTTGGTCGAATGTATCCTCCCTCAATGGGCGTGGCACATTCTGGAAGCATTGGATGCTGGAAGTTGAAGTCCTATGCAGCGCTGCTCAGTGTTTGCCTTAAGTAGGTTCTGACTGTTCGTGACAGTATTGCACATTTTCGTTTATACCTGGCCGTGAGAGGTCGGCACCAGTTTCATCGAGATCACCCAAGATCAAAATGAAAACGGCGATGGATAGGAACTTCTCCTGTCAGCATCAGCATGCTGTCTCCAGGGAGCTAAACGTTTGCATGCCTGGACATTCCCGCCTACTCAAGGTATAAACGAAAATGTGCAATACTGTCACGAACAGTCAGAACCTACTTAAGGCAAACACTGAGCAGCGCTGCATAGGACTTCAACTTCCAGCATCCAATGCTTCCAGAATGTGCCACGCCCATTCAGGGAGGATACATTCGACCAAATAAAAGGTTTAAATACAGCGCTGCAGTCTGACGACTTTGTGACCCACTCCATGATTACGGGGCGTTCCAGCCTCGAAACGCGCCGGAAAGGGTTTTAATTCATGAGGGAAGATGCGCAGGAAGCAAACAACAGCGAAGCAAACACAGGCTGCTTCAAGCCAGGGACAGCATCGAGTGCTCCTCTATAGCTCCAGGGCTTTGCTCAAACATTTTTCACACGGCTCCTGGCCGTGAGAGGTCGGCACCAGTTTCATCGAGATCACCCAAGATCAAAATGAAAACGGCGATGGATAGGAACTTCTCCTGTCAGCATCAGCATGCTGTCTCCAGGGAGCTAAACGTTTGCATGCCTGGACATTCCCGCCTACTCAAGGTATAAACGAAAATGTGCAATACTGTCACGAACAGTCAGAACCTACTTAAGGCAAACACTGAGCAGCGCTGCATAGGACTTCAACTTCCAGCATCCAATGCTTCCAGAATGTGCCACGCCCATTGAGGGAGGATACATTCGACCAAATAAAAGGTTTAAATACAGCGCTGCAGTCTGACGACTTTGTGACCCACTCCAGGATTACGGGGCGTTCCAGCCTCGAAACGCGTCGGAAAGGGTTTTAATTCATGAGGGAAGATGCGCAGGAAGCAAACAACAGCGAGGCAAACACAGGCTGCTTCAAGCCAGGGACAGCATCGAGTGCTCCTCTATAGCTCCAGGGCTTTGCTCAAACATTTTTCACATGGCTCCTGGCCGTGAGAGGTCGGCACCAGTTTCATCGAGATCACCCAAGATCAAAATGAAAACGGCGATGGATAGGAACTTCTCCTGTCAGCATCAGCATGCTGTCTCCAGGGAGCTAAACGTTTGCATGCCTGGACATTCCCGCCTACTCAAGGTATAAACGAAAATGTGCAATACTGTCACGAACAGTCAGAACCTACTTAAGGCAAACACTGAGCAGCGCTGCATAGGACTTCAACTTCCAGCATCCAATGCTTCCAGAATGTGCCACGCCCATTGAGGGAGGATACATTCGACCAAATAAAAGGTTTAAATACAGCGCTGCAGTCTGACGACTTTGTGACCCACTCCATGATTACGGGGCGTTCCAGCCTCGAAACGCGTCGGAAAGGGTTTTAATTCATGAGGGAAGATGCGCAGGAAGCAAACAACAGCGAGGCAAACACAGGCTGCTTCAAGCCAGGGACAGCATTGAGTGCTCCTCCATAGCTCCAGGGCTTTGCTGCTTTGCTCAAACATATATATATATATATATATATATATATATATATATATATATATATATATATATATATATATATATATATATATATATATATATATATATATATATATATATATATATATATATATATATATATATATATATATATATATATATATATATATATATATATATATATATGTTTGTGTGATATACATGCCCTATAAGTGATTTCGGATATACAACAACCAGAATTGACATTTTCCGCTTCATTTGCAAACTAAAACTGCGAAAATTCTTTAACATCAAAGACGGGCTTGACAATATAGACAGGATTGATACTGAATCCACTACTACGTCACTTGCGGCCCAAGACACAAGAGCACTATTAACTTTGTATCAAATGGGTAACACCAGGGCCAGCACTGATCCAAATCTGTTGACACAGCAAGAAATCATGGAGGCAGAAATAGAGCAAACGGGTGCGGGCATGAGTCCATTTAAACCCACATCCTGCTTCATACCCACCATGCCCAGAAATGCAATTGACTCCTTCCATGAGGTAGTCATAGCGGACCTAAAAAAACTGCATCACCAGGTGAAGCATCGCAAAAGATATAAAGAAGACAAAGAAATACAATGTTGGGCACTAATGACCAAATTAAAAAAGGACCATCAGAATATCGTTTGCAATTCAGATAAAGGGGGCAATATTGTCATCTGGCCTCGAAAACAATATATTGCCGAAGCCAATAGACAGCTCTCAGATGCTTCTTGTTACCAAAAAACCAACTTGAAACAATATGATCTGGCCAGAGAAAATCTGAAAAAAATCTTCCATAAATATAGAAGGGAGGGCCTTATCTCCATCCAGGAATTCAAATTTCTGAATGTTGAACAGCCGATAATGCCCAGGTTGTACCTAATACCAAAAGTGCACAAAGAAACTCTACCTATCCCAGGAAGGCCTATAATTTCCGCTATTAACAGCGTAGCGGAACATTTGGCACAATATATAGACTACTTTTTGCAAAATCTGGTGACCAGCCTACCCACCTATGTGAAAGACACTGGAGACTTTTTACATAAGATAAGACATTTTCCATGGTCAGCAGATTCATTGTTCATTACTTTGGACATTGAATCTCTCTATACGAGCATTGAACACTCTACGGGACTGAAAGCATTAGAATTTTTCTTAGGTACAAGATCCCTGCAATGCTATAACCACAATAAGATGATTATGGAGTTTGTGTCTTGGTGTTTACATAACAACTATTTTGTCTTCGGTAAGGCTGTTTATTTGCAGAAAAGGGGTGTGGCTATGGGGGCCTGCTTTTCCCCCAACTATGCGTGCTTGCACGTGGGCTGGTGGGAAAGGCAGGTCCTCATGGGTGAGCACCGTGAGACTTTTGCTAAGCATATTGTACAATGGGTACGTTACATTGACGACGTGTTCGTAATTTGGAAGGGGGATGAAAGCACTGCTAAGAACTTTATTGCCCAACTTAACATCAACCAAGAGAACTTGAGGTTTACTTACAATATCAGTAGACACACTGTAAATTTTCTTGATGTCAAAGTTTTTATAAAGGAAGGAATTTTTTTTACCACCTTACATAGAAAAAGCACTGCGGGGAATTCTATTCTCCATGCCAATAGCGCTCACCCACGTCATGTAATTGATAATATCCCCTATGGGGAATTACTGCGTCTAAAGAGGATTTGTAGCATGGAACAAGAACTAACAGCCTGTACCTCTGAGGCCCTCATTAGATTTAAGAACAGAGGGTACAGTGACAGGACACTTAAACAGGTGGTACGTAAGATGAATGAAAGATCAAGAGAGTCTCTTTTAATTCCTTTGGAAGCTCCTACTTCTGAGACTCTAGAAAATACTGAAAAGTCTAGTCTCAGGCTTATCACTTCATTCAATTGCCAAGAGAGGAAAATTAGGGCAATTCTGAACAAAAGTTGGCCCAGTTTATTAACGGATGGAGTCTTGGCATCCCAACTTCCTAAGGGTCCCGATATTACTTATCGAAGAGGCCCCTCTATGCGTACACATGTATCCAATCCATTTCCTGAACTCATGAAAAGCCAATCCTGGCTACAACCGCGGCCGGGGTTTGTAAATTGCTCTAGCTGTAGGGCGTGTAATTTTGGTATCAATACCACTACATACACTACTCCTTTCAGTCCAGTCCCGTTGCCCATCAAAGGATGTTACAATTGCAAGACGGAGTTCGCTGTTTATGTTCTGTCATGCACCTGTGGCTTGAGGTACATTGGTAGTACCAAGCTACAGGTGCATGCCAGAATCTTGCAGCATCTCCGCGCAATTGTAAACAATGATAGCTCTTATCCAGTTGCGAAACATTTTAAAACAGTACATAAAAACAATCTACAATGTCTCAAGTACTTCGTGCTGACTGCGGTCCCCAAACCACGTAGAGGAGGGGACAGAGAGAAAATGCTCAGGCAACTGGAATCAAAAATGATTCTCGAACTGGACAGTAAGGTACCTAATGGTCTTAATACAACAGAGGACCTATATCATTTTTTTATAGTGTACATTTCCGTTTAAAATGAAAATCTGCCTCTCCACTCTGTTTTTGAGAATGGATATAAAACCTTTCAGAGGCTGTCTCCCACCTATAACTACGCTTATACCGTTTCTTCAGTGCCTTAAAAAATATGTATTATTGTTTGCTTATATTTCCTTTTTTATCACATTAGTTACTCAGAGTATGCAGGTATTGATTATGAAATCTCGCTGCATCAGGAAATTAAACTAAATCATGGGACTTTTATGCACTTTTAACATACTAGTTGACTAGGTGAGAAGTTTGGACCACAGAGGAGTTGCCATCATTTTTCGATGTCCTAGCTGTGTGACATAAACTCATACATCTAATTTTACTACAAAAGTATCAATAGTCGCCACAGTACATACAATATTTGCGTATTTTGCATGGTCGTTATGTTTACTTTTGCAGATGTTTGCACATTCTTTTCATAGAATTGTAATTTTGGAATTGCTCCATTTTAGTGAGAAGGTTTTAAGTATACAAACTATTACTTTTAACTTGCGAATATTTGCAAAAATTTCAATGTTCTCGTTTGCGATTCTTTGCACAGTTATTTCTGTTTACATCTGCGTATATTTGCACAAGTACTGTATAGACTATGATATATGTATGAGAATCTGTTTTTATGCATTTATGCAGGGACCTTTCTGATGGTTATGAATTTATTCAGTATATGAATTATGGTTTGAAGGCACTATTTTACTCACGCTCTGTCCAATTTCCGGACCACAAAAACAAGCAACGTAGTATGTTGTTTATGTCTATTATCACATGGTGTGCACTACAGCATTTAAAAATACAGCATTTTTTTCTAATGACCAACTGTGAGCAAGGGCATCCGCCCTAAACGCGTCAGTCCGCTACGCTGTTAGACTTGGTCTAAATAAACATTTGTTGCCTTACATTGGGATTCGAGTGGTCTTTGTTCGCCAGACGGAGTACTGGAAGTGCAGGACTATCTGCTTGTTCAAATATATATGTATATGTGATCAAGGGCTTCAGGCCCCGAAACGCGTCATGGCAGACGGAATGGTGCATATATCAAAATAAATTAAGCAACTCTACCTGTTTCGGTCCGTTTCGTTCTTTTGCGGCAAGCATCGAAAAAGTAACGAAGTTCCTGTAATGTATATATATATATATATATATATATATATATATATATATATATATTACCTACTGGCGTCTCGCCAGTAGGTATATATAGTTAGGATTTTTTCCCTATGGGATTTTTGAAAATTCTATGTCTAATAACTTTGGCGTTTGTGGGCGGAATCGGCTGAAATTTTCAGGAAAATGGCACATTTTGTTTCTGAGCAGCCCTTGAAAATTTGGGGGGGTTTCGTCAAGGGGGGGCCGAGAAAAAAGGGGGGTCCCAAAACGCGTTTACCCCATGTTAATTTCCATAGGGCGGTTGGCCTCACTTTTAGCTCGAACGGCTGAATGGATTTGCACGAAACTTGGCAAAATTGTAGGGACTCTTAGCCCGATGTGCCTTTGCTAGGTCTCAATATATGTGCTCCAGTGGATTTTGAGAAATTAACGTTCAAAACAAGATATATATCTGTAACAGCGCTCCGGGCTGCGCTCCGGTCCGCTTACTTTTCGCGAAACGGAACTTTGCGATGCGAAGCTGATTGGCTCTCCGGTGTCTGTCAACATTCTAAACAGTCCGGAGCGGCCGCCATCTTATCTCTCGGTAGGATCGAGAGAGAAGAAGAGGTGAAAAACGAAGGGGGAATTTAATGAAAAGGGGCAAGGTAGACCCTTCTTGACCCCCTAGGAATGATGTCGGGGTTATTAAAGGGTCCCGTGGGGAAAATAAAAAAAAATGATTTTTCACGGTAGAAGCGCTTCTCGGGCCGCGAACTGGGCCGCAAACTGGTAGAGAAACGGGAATTCGCCATTTTGTGTTTCGTTTTAATTAAATTACTAGGTATAAGGGGGTGCGGGAGACGTATCCTGATCCCTTATGTTTTCTGAGGGTGGCTGAGGAGGCTCATATATGTTGATACATGTCTTCCAGCGGCAGTGCGTGTTTTTTTTTTTTTTTTTTGCTGCGTGACGTCTGTTAACGTTCGATTCGATGGAAATCAGGAAGTGTTGACCGCCAATTTGTCACTGCGATAAAATATTTTGTTATAAATGAATCCTTATTGATAAACATTGTCTGCGCCATCTTGCCTTTTTTCCAATGCCACAATTTTGTCGTGCACGGCAGCCATTTTAGATGCCTTGACCAGACCCACTCTCTGCACGCCGCCGATCCTCAGCACGGCTCCCCACCCTCGCAAGCATCTCCCCCACGCACTGGTCACCCCCGCTCTCTCTCTCATGCATGGGCCATAAACTTCCCCCCATCTGCGCTGCTCTTCCCTGAGAATCACACCCTGTGCCCGTCCGACACCTCCCTTTCACCCTATTCACTACCGCACCCTCTGACACTCCTCTTCCTCTGTGTCCGATTGTCCAGGCCGGTCCCAGGCTATCACCTAGCCCTGCGGATGTAGTTTATGGCCCCAGCTGCAGAGAATTCAGACATGCCAACCCTCCCGATTCAGGCGTGAGACTATCGATTTCAGTGCTAGTCTCCCGCCTCCCGATTCCTGCAAGCAAAAACCCGATTCCTCGGGGGTTTCAGCTGACAGGGCTTGGTATTGTGTTACGTGCTAATTCTTCCAGGAAACGTCAGAGGGCCGATGCAGGGGCTCTAGAAGGGGTGATAAACCATTTAAGCCTCATTAACAAGCGCATGGTCTTTTAAAGATATGTGAAGTACTCGGGGCGGCGGTGTGTGTGTGCCCTCTTTCAGGAGCGGGCGGGGGGGGGGGGGGGGCACTGCCAGCAACTTGCCAGGCCAGGCAGTGTTCAACACTTGCATCACCCTTTCTCTGCCTGCTATTGCGCTCCATGCTTCGGAAAGGTAAGAAAAAGAACGTGCATTTGAGTTTGAAATGTCCAATCCTGTAGCAGCACACTTCCAAAGCCCACACATGACAATAACCCGATTCAAGGCCCCATTCACCCGATTTTTTAAAAATATATAGTACTCCAACAAAGTAGGATTATAAAACTTTATTAACTTTATAAATATATCGAACGCAACAAAAACTGTAAATACATTTAAACATTTTTTGGCAAAAAGAAGCAACAATGGTCAGTAGCTGTCTTTTGTGCGAATAGTCCCAGGGCAGCACAACGTGCTGAGTTCTGGACGGCACCCAGGTGATGTTACCTGGGTGCCGCACTGGTTTTTGGTTTCCTACAATGCAGCTCAGAAAAACAGCGTGGGGCGTCCCGGGTGGTGCGGGGGGAGGCCTCCTCAGTAGCGGTCTGTTGTGCGAATAGTCCCAAGGCAACAGAACGCGCTGAGATGTGGATGGCACCCAGGTGATGTCCAGTAACTTGCCGCACTTGTTTTGGTATCCTACAATGCTGCTCCGAAAAACGGCGTGGGGTGCCCCGGGGGGTGGGGGGAGCGTGGGGGAGGCGGCGTGAACGGGCGTCCCCAGGTGGAGGCTCGTCTGCTGTACTGGGGCGCCCCTTTACCGTTTCAGTTGCCATTCTGCCCGCTTTTGCTACACTGTTCCTCTTCCGCCATTCAGCTGTTTATCGCCCGCTCTTGCGGCTACAGCGTCTCGCTCACCATGTAGTTGAGTTGCGCCCACTCTTGCGGTGCAGCGATAGGCGGCTGCCATTGGATTCTTAAAATGGCGGACGGCTCTTCGGATTTGGGCCTGGTCCACTAAAATGGCCCTGGGACACCTTGGAACTCGGACGCTTGCCTGCTAGGGCTTGGGCTCCATCCTCGAAAGCGTCCCCTCAGCCGTGAAGATTCTACAAAAGTCTTGAGAGCCCTCGACTCCTGCAGGCTTCCGGTTGGGAGCGGCTGCCATGATTGCTCGCGGAATGACCACGACGGTGCCACGAGATGGTGGTGCTCTCATGCTGACGCCAGCTTCAGTCTGAAACATCCAGAAACAAGGTGGGGCTTTCATCGTTTGGGGAAAAAAAATGTTCTAAACCAATGAAAAGTGTTATTTTTAGGTCATATGACCAAGCCTTCGATCATTAGGAAACCAAAAGTAAAATGAACCAATGAAAAGTTTTATAAACAAGTCACATGACCTGTTATGCGGCATAGGGCTACAAAAAGCGTAGAAAATCCGTTGGCACGTGAGGCGGCGTCAGTAGCGGACCGATGTGCAAATAGGCCGAAGGCAGCACAACGCGCTGAGATCCGGATGGCACCGAGTTGTTCTCCAGCAAGTTGCTGCACTGGTGTGGCTATCCTACAATGCTGCGCCGAAAGTCGGCGTGGGGCGCCCCGTTGGCCTGTAAGGTCGCGTCAGTCAGTGGGGGCTGTGCGTCTCCCCCAAGATGGAGACTCCTCGGCTGCAGTGCGGCGCCCCTTATCTTTTCACTCGCCGTCCAACTGAGTTGTGTCCGCGCTTGCGGCTACAGTAGGCCGAAAGCATCACAGCGCGCCGAGATCTGGATGGCACCGAGGTGGTGTCCAGCAAGTTGCCGCACTGGTGTGGCCATCCTACAATGCTGCGCCGAAAGACGGCGTGTCCAGCTGAGTTCCGGTCACTTGCGGTACAGTGACTCGAACGCGCCGAGATCCAGATAGCACCGAGGTGGTGTCCAGCAAGTTGCCGCACTGGTGTGGCCATCCTACAATGCTGCGCCGAAAGTCGGCGTGGGGTGCCCTGTTGGCTTATGAGGTGATGTCAGTAGTGGACCGATGTGTGAATAGGTCGGAACCAGCACAAGGCGCCAATGGCAAGTCCTGGATGTTGAGTGCCATAGTTGAGAGTTCTGAGCAGTGCTTGTAAGACTATCTGAAGCTTATTTGCACCTGCTGCAGCTTCACTATTGCCCGAGGTGGTGTCCAGCAAATTGCCGCACTGGTGTGGCCATCCTACAATGCTGCGCCGAAAGACGGCGTGTCCAGCTGAGTTCCGGTCACTCTTGCGGTACAGTGACTCGAACGCGCCGAGATCCGGATGGCACCGAGGTTGTGTCCAGCAAGTTGCCGCACTGGTGTGGCCATCCTACAATGCTGCGCCGAAAGTCGGCGTGGGGTGCCCCGTTGGCTTATGAGGTGATGTCAGTAGTGGACCGATGTGTGAATAGGTCGGAACCAGCAAGATCCGGATGGCAAGTCCTGGATGTTGAGTGCCATCGTTGAGAGTTCTGAGCAGTGTTTGTAACACTGTCTGAAGCTTATTTGCACCTGCTGCAGCTTCACTATTGTCCTGGTGTGGCCAAAGATCGCCCATGACATAGGCGGCCGGCTCCCGGGGTCCGGCGGAACTTTTTCCCTTTTCCATTCTGCATCTTGTCCCACAATCCGTTTGACCTGAAGACACGACCAGGTCCCTGAATGTGTGCAGGGGGACGTTATTGATTGAATCAAAATGGCGGCTTCACACAAAGCTGACTCAAGCGTTGCTGTTGATGCTATACAGACAAAAATTGGTTTTCAGTTTGTACATTATTCATGATTTTTTTTTCCATCCAAAGCTGATTGAGAGTTTGTAGAACAATGGCTTCAGATTTTCAACATACTACTCTTCAACATTCTTCCTAAATGTAACAATGTGAGACTCACTAGGAGAACGGCTGTTTATCTTTCCTTTCAAAATGCTGCCAACAATATTTTCTGAATGGAAGACACCATCTTGTAGCATAAAGGGCCGAAAGGGGTTCTGGTCTGGCCGATGGTTGGTGGAGACATTTTGACTATAACTTGGACCTGCCCGGCCTCGCCCAAAATGGCGCCGGTATAAATGGGACTCGTAACTCCTTGTTGTGTACTGGTTGAACAACCTTGATATCACGAGATATGAATGCAGTTTTGATGCTCATGGCGGGCGGGGACGAGAATTGATTGAATATTTCGACATCCCTATTGATATTAAGTTCTGATGTGGTATTGATTACTGTACTATTGAAAGTTCGAATTAACGTCATCCATGGTACTTGCCCGCAAATGTATATCTAGGTGATTTTTTTGTAAGTGGCTTTGTCGTATTTTAATTACAAAATGTACGTCCACCGATTCCGCAACTGTTAGACACCTTAGTTCTTGCAACCTAATGGCCCGCTCGTTACGTTCCTCTACAGTGTAAATGTCTCCTCATCATATACGATTTCAGTTTGCTCCGTGGCCGGCCCACGTGGTTATAGGCCCGTATTTGTATACTGACATTTTCACAATAAAGGTTTTTAAAACAAAACATGGTAGTAGTATTTACATTGGTAAAGTTTTTACTTTTAGTCACTGTTTTCGAATCAGTAAAAGGCAAGTGAAATAAAGCAGTCCAATTACATGACGGATAAAAGGTATAATACGTAGGAACGCAGTAAAGATAAATGGTCAAGGGCAGTTGTGTTTTCCACTCTTGCAACATAAAGTGATCGATAAGAATCTGATAATCAGGCGTATCGGCGAGTAAGACAGCAGGCCGAGCCTCTTTTACTCAACGGCCCCGTCATGGGACGAAGAAACGCCCTTTTTCTCGAAAAAGGAATATATTTTACTTGCAGGACAGTTGTAAATTTTCCGGGAAAGTACATTAGCCTGGAACATTACAACATATATGTTTAAAAAAAAATAATGTTCGAAACCAATAAAAAGCGTAATTTTTAGGTCATATGACCAAGCTTTTCATCATTAAAATAACAAAAGTAAAATGAACCAATGAAAAGTTTTATTAACAAGTCACATGACCTGTTATGCTTACGTTACGCGCTGCGCGCCGCGCCCCGGATCACTTCCGGGTGCGCTAACGCGGCGTGTCATATAACGCATTACGCGACAACGTAGGTCAAGAATATAGTCAAAATGTCTCCACCAACCAGCGTTCGGAACACAACCCCTTTCAGCAGTCCAAAAAGTTCTGTTAAATGACAACAGAGGGGACAGGCAACAAGAACCATCAGTCAAAGAGGGGAGGGCAAGTTCTTCTCTACCGGGTCATGTTGGGGCGCTACCGGAACTGATCGAATTGGTAGTCTACAGTGTTTCTGGATGTTTCAGACTAAAGCTGGCGTCAGCATGAGAGCACCACCATCTCGTAGCTCCGTCGTGGCCATTCCACGAGCAAACATGGCAGCCGCTCCCCACCAGAAGCCTGCGGGAGTCGGGGCCCCCAAGACTTTTGTACAATCTTCACGGCTGAGGGGACGCTTTCGAGAATGGGACCAAAGCCCTATCAGGGAAGCGTCCGAGTTCCAAGGTGTCCCAGGGCCATTTTAGTGGACCACGCCCAAATCTGAAGAGCCGGCCGCCATTTTGAGAGTCCTGTGGCAGCCGCCTATCGTTGCATCGCAAGAGCGGGAGTAACTCAACTACATGGTGAGCGAGACGCTGTAGCCGCAAGAGCGGGCGGTAAACAGCTGAATGGCGGAAGAGGCACAGTGTAGCAAAAGCGGGCGGAATGGCAACTAAAACGGTAAAGGGGCGCCCCACTACAGCGTGTCTTCAGGTCAAACGGATTGTGGGACAAGGTCCAGAATAGAAGAGTCATCAAAAGGCAAAAAGTTCCGCCGGACCCCGGGAGCCGGCCGCCTATGTCGGGGGCGATCTCAGGCTACACCAGTGCTATAAGACTTGGGGAGGGGGTCGGAGCTAAGCGTCTTCTCCGAGTCCGTGCCATCACACCGCCCCTCGGGGGCCTCCGTCAAGCTGTTTAGGGAGGTACCATACCACATTGTTTTCAAATGCAGTCAGGTCCACAAACGACCCTCACTTACTTTGAGAATAGTGAAGCTGCAGTAGGTGGAAATAAGCTTCAGACAGTGTTACAAGCGCTGCTCAGAACTCTGAACTATGGCACCCAACATCCAGAACTTATGCCATTTGAGAATGGCAGTGACATCGAAGCAACTCAGGGACCAAAACCATTAACGTACTTTCACGTATGAAAATCTTACTTGGGGAGGGGGCAGGAGCGAAGCGCCCCCTCCCAGTCCGCAACACCACACCGTATGTGGAAAATCTGAAGCCATCGTTCTACAAACTCAACCAACCACGGATGGAAAAATATAGAAAAATGTACAAACTGAAAACCAGTTTTGGTCTGCATAGCAACAGTAGCAACGCTTGCTATCAGAGTGCATGAGTTTCATGCTCGATCGATTGAGCTAACCGGATCGGGCAACAAAAAGTATAAAATAGTTATGTAAATAGTTATTTAATAAAATGTTTTTCCCTGTTACTTTGCTGGTGTGTTGTATATATTTTTAATATTTGCATAGGGTTTGTCGTTATTTTGGGCGGGGTGGGTGACGGAGCCGAGCTGTCTTGCAGCCCTCATGGTGTGGAGCTCAGTTCATCTCACTATTTTCGTATTTCTCATGAAGGGTTGTTCTTAATGTTTCTATTTTAGCGAGGTCAAAAAGAGATCCAATTAGTGGCCTACTGATTTTGCTCGATTACTTTTATTTTTTTACACGATTTTTCACTATCTGCAAAGACTAAACAGAGTATTGCGACTTTTTGCTTGTTTGTAAATAGAGAATGAACCAAAGAGAACCAATTCTAAAACAGTAAATGCTTGGATAACAATCAATCAAATGGAGAGACAAGCAGGCACGACGGATTACAACAGGGGTAAAGGTCTGCGTTAACTACCCTTCACTATCTGCAAAGAGAGAGTACTACTAAGAGTAAAGAGGGGAGGGGGGGGCAGCGTTCAAAGCACATCAGCGTGCATAAACACGAAAACGTTTTTACCTATCACGTACTTGACATTTGACAGCATTTGATATTTGCTATTTAAAAACCATTGAAATGCACAGAAAAAACCATTGGTTATAGTCCATATATAGTTAGGAATTTGCATTTACAAAACCTTGAAAATTCACTGAAAAAACCATTGGTTATAGACCATATATAGTTAGGGATTAGCCTTTTCAAAACCTTATTTTACTCGCATAAAACCATTGAAATTCCATATATAGTTAGTTGCACTAACTATATATCGCGGACCCGCAATCCACTGCTAATGATGTCACATATTACATCATTCATGACATGGTCAGTGACATCACTGATGACATCACTGATGACATCTCAAATCAGGAAGTGTTGACCGCCAATTTGTCAGTGCGATAAAATATTTTGTTATAAATGAATCCTTATTGATAAACATTGTCTGCGCCATCTTGCCTTTTTTCCAATGCCACAATTTTGTCGTGCACGGCAGCCATTTTAGATGCCAGGCCGGTCCCAGGCTATCACCTAGCCCTGCGGATGTAGTTTTTGGCCCCAGCTGTAGAGAATCCAGACATGCCAACCCTCCTGCTCAATTCAGACACTCTGTTCATCACCACCCCCTTTTGTAAATCGATTTTGGCCACTATAGGTGTGGCAGGGTATACTCAGACATGAGTCCCTTTCTCACTGCTCCATCAGGATTCAAGCAAGCCGGGCCGAAGAGGCTGAAATGCCAGAAACCGGTCCCCGGTAGCTTGTCTCCTTTCTGGTAAAGAATTGGCTTGGTAGTTTAGTCTGCCCTGTTCCCATGATGCACTGTGCCAGGGACAGACTGATTTGCATATAGCCAGGTTCTGAGCTGGGATGGGGCAGTGAGATAAATAACGGTGATGGATCAAGCCCTGATCTTTGGACTGGGTAAGAGTGGTCTGCTCAATTCAGACACTCTGTTCATCACCACCCCCTTTTGTAAATCGATTTTGGCCACTATAGGTGTGGCAGGGTATACTCAGATATGAGTCCCTTTCTCACTGCTCCATCAGGATTCAAGCAAGCCGGGCCGAAGAGGCTGAAATGCCAGAAACCGGTCCCCGGTAGCTTGTCTCCTTTCTGGTAAAGAATTGGCTTGGTAGTTTAGTCTGCCCTGTTCCCATGATGCACTGGGCCAGGGACAGACTGATTTGCATATAGCCAGGTTCTGAGCTGGGATGGGGCAGTGAGATAAATAACGGTGATGGATCAAGCCCTGATCTTTGGACTGGGTAAGAGTGGTCTGCTCAATTCAGACACTCTGTTCATCACCACCCCCTTTTGTAAATCGATTTTGGCCACTATAGGTGTGGCAGGGTATACTCAGACATGAGTCCCTTTCTCACTGCTCCATCAGGATTCAAGCAAGCCGGGCCGAAGAGGCTGAAATGCCAGAAACCGGTCCCCGGTAGCTTGTCTCCTTTCTGGTAAAGAATTGGCTTGGTAGTTTAGTCTGCCCTGTTCCCATGATGCACTGGGCCAGGGACAGACTGATTTGCATATAGCCAGGTTCTGAGCTGGGATGGGGCAGTGAGATAAATAACGGTGATGGATCAAGCCCTGATCTTTGGACTGGGTAAGAGTGGTCTGCTCAATTCAGACACTCTGTTCATCACCACCCCCTTTTGTAAATCGATTTTGGCCACTATAGGTGTGGCAGGGTATACTCAGACATGAGTCCCTTTCTCACTGCTCCATCAGGATTCAAGCAAGCCGGGCCGAAGAGGCTGAAATGCCAGAAACCGGTCCCCGGTAGCTTGTCTCCTTTCTGGTAAAGAATTGGCTTGGTAGTTTAGTCTGCCCTGTTCCCATGATGCACTGGGCCAGGGACAGACTGATTTGCATATAGCCAGGTTCTGAGCTGGGATGGGGCAGTGAGATAAATAACGGTGATGGATCAAGCCCTGATCTTTGGACTGGGTAAGAGTGGTCTGCTCAATTCAGACACTCTGTTCATCACCACCCCCTTTTGTAAATCGATTTTGGCCACTATAGGTGTGGCAGGGTATACTCAGACATGAGTCCCTTTCTCACTGCTCCATCAGGATTCAAGCAAGCCGGGCCGAAGAGGCTGAAATGCCAGAAACCGGTCCCCGGTAGCTTGTCTCCTTTCTGGTAAAGAATTGGCTTGGTAGTTTAGTCTGCCCTGTTCCCATGATGCACTGGGCCAGGGACAGACTGATTTGCATATAGCCAGGTTCTGAGCTGGGATGGGGCAGTGAGATAAATAACGGTGATGGATCAAGCCCTGATCGTTGGACTGGGTAAGAGTGGTCTGCTCAATTCAGACACTCTGTTCATCACCACCCCCTTTTGTAAATCGATTTTGGCCACTATAGGTGTGGCAGGGTATACTCAGACATGAGTCCCTTTCTCACTGCTCCATCAGGATTCAAGCAAGCCGGGCCGAAGAGGCTGAAATGCCAGAAACCGGTCCCCGGTAGCTTGTCTCCTTTCTGGTAAAGAATTGGCTTGGTAGTTTAGTCTGCCCTGTTCCCATGATGCACTGGGCCAGGGACAGACTGATTTGCATATAGCCAGGTTCTGAGCTGGGATGGGGCAGTGAGATAAATAACGGTGATGGATCAAGCCCTGATCTTTGGACTGGGTAAGAGTGGTCTGCTCAATTCAGACACTCTGTTCATCACCACCCCCTTTTGTAAACCCTCCCGATTCAGGCGTGAGACTACTGATTTCAGTGCTAGTCTCCCGCCTCCCGATTTCTGCAAGCAAAAACCCGGTGGCATATTACCAACAACTAGCGATAATTTTTGTCTCTAACTTGTTTAGAGACAAAAATTATCGCCGCACATCGGCGATTTTTATCGCAGATAAACCTTGCTATTAGCAAGATTTATCGCAAATGCGATAAAAAACGGCCGCAATGCATGAATATCGCTGAAAAGTCAGCGATATTCATGCATTATCGAGCAAATGCTCTTAGCCATGTTATCCACCTCCCATTGGATAACATGGCTAAGAACTGCTCAGGGCAGGTGTTAGCTTTTTGAGATATTCGCGCTTAGCGCGAATATCTCCAAAAGTTGGTAATAGGAGATAGCGATGTTAGGGACTGTTTCCAGTCGCTAACATCTTGGCACGCCCACTTTGCATGTCATTAGTGATAAATATCACTGACATGCAAAGCGGGGCCCAAGATGGTCGCTATCTCCTTTTAGCTGTCACTAACTGGTGTTAGCGACAGCTTGGTAATAGGGAGATACTTTTATCTCCGCTTTCTTGGCTTTTAAAGCCAAAAAAGCGGAGATAAACCCCCTTGATAATATGCCCCACGATTCCTCAGGGGTTTCAGCTGACAAGGCTTGGTATTGTGTTACGTGGTAATTCTTCCAGGAAACGTCAGAGGGTCGATGTAGGGGTTCTAGAAGGGGTGATAAACCATTTAAGCCTCATGAACAAGCGCATGGTCTTTTAAAGATCTGTGAAGTACTCGGGCGGCGGTGTGTGTGTGTCCTCTTTCAGGAGCGGGCGGGGGGGGGGGGCACTGCCAGCAACTTGCCAGGCCAGGCAGTGTTCAACACTTGCATCACCCTTTCTCTGCCTGCTATTGCGCTCCATGCTTCGGAAAGGTAAGAAAAAGAACGTGCATTTGAGTTTGAAATGTCCGATCCTGTAGCAGTACACTTGCAAAGCCCACACATGACAATAACCCGATTCAAGGCCCCATTCACCCGATTTGTAAAAAATATATAGCACTCCAACAAAGTAGGATTATAAAACTTTATTAACTTTTAAATATAACGAACGGAACAAAAACTGTAACAAACATTTAAACATTTTTGACAAAAAAAGCAACAATGGTCAGAAGCTGTCTTTTGTGCGAATATTCCCAAGGCAGCACAACGTGCTGAGTTCTGGACGGCACCCAGGTGATGTCACCTGGGTGCCGCACTGGTTTTTGGGATCCTACAATGCAGCTCAGAAAAACAGCGTGGGGCATCCCGGGTGGTGCGGGGGGAGGCCTTGTCAGTAGCGGTTTGTTGTGCGAATAGTCCCAAGGCAGCAGAACGCGCTGAGATGTGGATGGCACCCAGGTGATGTCCAGTAAACTGCTGCACTGGTTTTGGTATCCTACAATGCTGCTCCGAAAATTGGCGTGGGGCGGCCCGGGGGGGGGCGTGGGGGAGGCGGCGTGAACGGGCCTCCCCAGGTGGCGGCCATCCAGCTGAGTTGCGCCCGCTCTTGCGACTACAGCGTCTCGCTCACCATGTAGTTGAGTTGCTCCCACTCTTGCAGTGCAGCGATAGGCGGCTGCCACAGGACTCTTAAAATGGCGGCCGGCTCTTCGGTTTTGGGCCTGGTCCACTAAAATGGCCCTGGGACACCTTGGAACTCGGACGCTTGCCTGCTAGGGCTTGGACTCCATTCTCGAAAGCGTCCCCTCAGCCGTGAAGATTCTACAAAAGTCTTGGGGGCCCTCGACTCCTGCAGGTTTCCGGTGGGGAGCGGCTGCCATGATTGCTCGCGGAATGACCACGACGGAGCCACAAGATGGTGGTGCTCTCATGCTGACGCCAGCTTCAGTCTGAATCATCCAGAAACAAGGTGGGGCTTTCATCGTTTGGGAAAAAATAATGTTCTAAACCAATGAAAAGTGTTATTTTTAGGTCATATGACCAAGCCTTCCATCTTTAGGAAACCAAAAGTAAAATGAACCAATGAAAAGTTTTATAAACAAGTCACATGACCTGTTATGCGGCATAGGGCTACAAAAAGCGTAGAAAATCCGTTGGCACGTGAGGCGGCGTCAGTAGCGGACCGATGTGCGAATAGGCCGAAGGCAGCACAACGCGCCGAGATCCGGATGGCACCGAGATGGTGTCCAGCAAATTGCCGCACTGGTGTGGCCATCCTACAATGCTGCGCCGAAAGTCGCCGTGGGGTGCCCCGTTGGCTTATGAGGTGATGTCAGTTGTGGACCGATGTGTGAATAGGTCGGAACCAGCACAAGGCGCCAAGATCCGAATGGCAAGTCCTGGATGTTGAGTGCCATAGTTGAGAGTTCTGAGCAGTGCTTGTAAGACTATCTGAAGCTTATTTGCACCTGCTGCAGCTTCACTATTGCCCGAGGTGGTGTCCAGCAAATTGCCGCACTGGTTTGGCCATCCTACAATGCTGCGCCGAAAGACGGCGTGTTCAGCTGAGTTCCGGTCACTCTTGCGGTACAGTGACTCGAACGCGCCGAGATCCGGATGGCACCGAGGTTGTGTCCAGCAAGTTGCCGCACTGGTGTGGCCATCCTACAATGCTGCGCCGAAAGTCGGTGTGGGGTGCCCCGTTGGCTTATGAGGTGATGTCAGTAGTGGACCGATGTGTGAATAGGTCGGAACCAGCACAAGGCGCCAAGATCCGGATGGCAAGTCCTGGATGTTGAGTGCCATCGTTGAGAGTTCTGAGCAGTGCTTGTAAGACTGTCTGAAGCTTATTTGCACCTGCTGCAGCTTCACTATTGCCCTGGTGTGGCCAAAGATCGCCCATGACATAGGCGGCCGGCTCCCGAGGTCCGGTGGAACTTTTTTCCTTTTCCTTTCTGCTTCTTGTCCCACAATCCGTTTCACCTGAAGACACGACCAGGTCCCTGAATGTGTGCAGGGGGACGCTATTGATTGAATGAAAATGGCGGCTTGACACAAAGCTGACTCAAGCGTTGCTGTTGATGCTATACAGACAAAAATTGGTTTTCAGTTTGTACATTCTTCAGGATTTTTTTTTCCATCCAAGGCTGATTGAGAGTTTGTAGAAAAATGGCTTCAGATTTTCCACATATTACTCTTCAACATTCTTCCTAAATGTAACAATGTGAGACTCACTAGGAGAACGGCTGTTTATCTTTCCTTTCAAAAAGCTGCCAACAATATTTTCTGAATGGAACACACCGTCTTGTAGCATAAAGGGCCGAAAGGGGTTCTGGTCTGGTCGATGGTTGGTGGAGACATTTTGACTATATCTTGGACCTGCCCGGCCTCGCCCAAAATGGCGCCGGTATAAATGGGACTCGTAACTCCTTGTTGTGTACTGGTTGAACAACCTTGATATCACGAGATATGAATGCAGTTTTGATGCTCATGGCGGGCGGGGACGAGAATTGATTGAATATTTCGACATCCCTATTGATATTAAGTTCTGATGTGTTATTGATTACTGTACTATTGAAAGTTCGAATTAACGTCACCCATGGTACTTGCACGCAAATGTATATCTAGATAACTTTTTTGTAAGTGGCCCTGACGTATTTTAATTACAAAATGTACGTCCACCGATTCCGCAACTGTTAGACACCTTAGTTCTTGCAACCTAATGGCTCGTTCGTTACGGTCCTCTATAATGTAAATGTCTCCTCATCATATACGATTTCAGTTTGCTCCGTGGCCGGCCCACGTGGTTATAGGCCCGTATTTGTATACTGACATTTTCACAATAAAGGTTTTTAAAACAAAACATGGTAGTAGTATTTACATTGGTAACGTTTTTACTTTTAGTCACTGTTTTCGAATCAGTAAAAGGCAAGTGAAATAAAGCAGTCCAATTACATGACGGATAAAAGGTATAATATGTAGGAACGCAGTAAAGATAAATGGTCAAGGGCAGTTGTGTTTTCCACTCCTGCAACATAAAGTGATCGATAAGAATCTGATAATCAGGCGTATCGGCGACTAAGACAGCAGGCCGAGTCTCTTTTACTCAACGGCTCCGTCATGGAACGAAGAAACGCCCTTTTTCTCGAAAATGGAATATATTTTACTTGCAGGACAGTTGAAATTTTTCCGGGAAAGTACATTAGCCTGGAATATTATAACATATATGTTATAAAAAAAAAGTTCGAAATCAATAAAAAGCGTATTTTTTAGGTCATATGACCAAGCTTTTCATTATTAAAATAACAAAAGTAAAATGAACCAATAAAAAGTTTTATTAACAAGTCACATGACCTGTTATGCTTACGTTACGCGCTGCGCGCCGCGCCCCGGATCACTTCCGGGTGCGCTAACGCGGCGTGTCATATAACGCATTACGCGACAACGTAGGTCAAGAATATAGTCAAAATGTCTCCACCAACCAGCGTTCGGAACACAACCCCTTTCAGCAGTCCAAAAAGTTCTGTAAAATGACAACAGAGGGGACAGGCAATAAGAACCATCAGTCAAAGAGGGGAGGGCAAGTTCTTCTCTACCGGGTCATGTTGGGGCGCTACCGGAACTGATCGAATTGGTAGTCTACAGTGTTTCTGGATTTTTCAGACTAAAGCTGGCGTCAGCATGAGAGCATTACCATCTCGTAGCTCCGTCGTGGCCATTCCACGAGCAGACATGGCAGCCGCTCCCCACCAGAATCCTGCGGGAGTCGGGGGCCCCCAAGACTTTTGTAGAATCTTCACGGCTGAGGGGACGCTTTCGAGAATGGGACCCAAGCCCTATCAGGGAAGCGTCCGAGTTCCAAGGTGTCCCAGGGCCATTTTAGTGGACCACGCCTAAATCTGAAGAGCCGGCCGCCATTTTGAGAGTCCTGTGGCAGTCGCCTATCGTTGCATCGCAAGAGCGGGAGCAACTCAACTACATGGTGAGCGAGACGCTGTAGTCGCAAGAGCGGGCGGTAAACAGCTGAATGGCGGAAGAGGCACAGTGTAGCAAAAGCGGGCGGAATGGCAACTAAAACGTTAAAGGGGCGCCCCACTACAGCGTGTCTTCAGGTCAAACGGATTGTGGGACAAGGTCCAGAATAGAAGAGTCATCAAAAGGCAAAAAGTTCTGCCAGACCCCGGGAGCCGGCCGCCTATGTCAGGGGCGATCTCAGGCTAAACCGGTGCTATAAGACTTGGGGAGGGGGTCAGAGCCAAGCTCTTCTCCGAGTCCGTGCCATCACACCGCCCCTCGGGGGCCTCCGTCAAGCGGTTTAGGGAGGTACCATATCACATTGTTTTCAAATGCAGTCAGGTCCACAAACGACACTCACTTACTTTGAGAATAGTGAAGCTGCAGTAGGTGGAAATAAGCTTCAGACAGTGTTACAAGCGCTGCTCAGAACTCTGAACTATGGCACCCAACATCCAGAACTTATGCCATTTGAGAATGGCAGTGACATTGAAGCAACTCAGAGACCAAAACCATTAACGTACTTTCACGTATGAAAATCTTACTTGGGGAGGGGGCAGGAGCGAAGCGCCCCCTCCCAGTCCGCGCCACCACACCGTATGTTGAAAATCTGAAGCCATCGTTCTACAAACTCAACCAACCTTGGATGGAAAAATCTAGGAAAATGTACAAACTGAAAACCAGTTTTGGTCTGCATAGCATCAGTAGCAACGCTTGCTATCAGAGTGCATGAGTTTCATGCTCGATCGATTGAGCTAGCCGGATCGGGCAATAAAAAGTATAAAATAGTTATGTAAATAGTTATTTAATAAAATGTTTTACCCTGTTTCTTTGCTGGTGTGTTGTCTATATTTTTAATATTTGCATAGGGTTTGTCGTTATTTTGGGCGGGGTGGGTGACGGAGCCGAGCTGTCTTGCAGCGCTCATGGTGTGGAGCTCAGTTCATCTCACTATTTTCGTATTTCTCATGAAGGGTTGTTCCTAATATTTCTATTTTAGCGAGGTCAAAAAGAGATCCAATTAGTGGCCTACTGATTTTGCTCGATTAATTTTATTTTTTTACACGATTTTTCACTATCTGCAAAGACTAAACAGAGTATTGCGACTTTGTGCTTGTTTGTAAATAGAGAATGAACCAAAGAGAATCAATTGTAAAACAGTAAATGCTTGGATAACAATCAATCAAATGGAGAGACAAGCAGGCACGACGGATTACAACGGGGGTAAAGGCCTGCGTTAACTACTCTTCACTATCTGCAAAGAGAGAGTACTACTAAGAGAAAAGAGGGGAGGGGGGCAGCGTTCAAAGCACATCAGCGTGCATAAACACGAAAACGTTTTTACCTATCACGTACTTGACATTTTACAGCTTTTGATATTTGCTATTAAAAAAACAATGAAATTCACTGAAAAAACCATAGGTTATAGGCCATATATAGTTAGGAATTTGCATTTACAAAACCTTGAAAATTCACTGAAAAAACCATTGGTTATAGACCATATATAGTTAGGGATTAGCCTTTTCAAAACCTTATTTTACTCACACAAAACCATTGAAATTTCATATATAGTTAGTTCCACTAACTATATATCGCGCACCCGCAATCCACTGCTGATGATGTCACATATTACATCATTCATGACATGGTTAGTGACATCACTGATGACATCACTGATGACATCTCAAATGACATCACTGATGACATCTCAAATGACATCACTGATGACATCTCAAATGACATCACTGATAAAATCACTGATAACATCTCATTTGACATGACTGATCACATCACTGATGATATCATTCATGTGATAATACCATGAACCTCTTCAGACTCTAATATAACCTTAGATACAATCAGTGTAAACAGACAGTCACAGACTGTCACTCATCCATGGAGTTACTCACACACCTAGTCAGTTATGCAAAAAATCAATCACACCTCCATTTTCTCAACTATACAGTTATACACACCTTACTTATTCAAACATATACTAACACATATTTACTTTACTCTCTTATACAATCCCTGATACATGTTCACAATGATCCATACAGCCACTCACACATTCACTGGCTCTTATGCACAGTTATTTATATAGGTCAACTCTCACATGTACTGTGTTTTACATATGTACTTACTTTGACATGTAGCACTGAGATATCCATTCACTCACTAATACACTCATGCACAGTCAACCGCCCATACAGCTGTTTCCACATGCACTTTTGAACCCATACATATAGTGAATCAACTACTCACACATCTATGTACAGAGTCACACACCTCCCAGCCACCCATACACACACACTCAGTTTCCCATACAAATACGTGGACAACCAATGAATAACCCATACAGTTACTCATATAGCTACTGATCAATATATGCAGCAGTTTGTAGAACAACAGATATAATGATGCACAAATTAAAACAGTTTAGTCACTAACCCATGCACTCAGTGAGACACATTTAATCACTCACTCATACAGTCAGTCATGCACCTACTAAATCCTTCATCCAGACACTTATACATCCACTCATTCTTCAATATGTAAGACATATTATAACTTTACAGAAACATACAGTCACTGGATGTTGTCATCAGTGATGTCATCAGTGATGTCATTTGAGATGTCATCAGTGATGTCATCAGTGATGTCACTAACCATGTCATGAATGATGTAATATGTGACATCATCAGCAGTGGATTGCGGGTGCGCGATATATAGTTAGTGGAACTAACTATATATGAAATTTCAATGGTTTTGTGTGAGTAAAATAAGGTTTTGAAAAGGCTAATCCCTAACTATATATGGTCTATAACCAATGGTTTTTTCAGTGAATATATATATATATATATATATATATATATATATATATATATATATATACATATATATATATATATATATATATATATATATATATATATATAAGTCAGCTTTGTCAAGTGTGCACGTACTAGCTAGGGTATCATGATCCTGGAACTGGGAATCACTAGATGTTCTGCGAAGTATCATTGATTATAAATTCAAATTCTCAAAATCTTATAAAAGGCAATAAAGTGACAAAGAAACTGTGAACTCCTAGAGAAAGATGTGGAGGTAAGTTATAAAACATGTTAAAACACTACCATAGTTCCAGGTTTTCCAATGTCTCCAATTCTTCCAAGTGATTTTTTAAAGTCCTATTATAATCAAGTTTCTAAATGAAAACTCAGGAATACCTGAATAAATGATCTACACTGAAACTGTAGAGCATTTATTTGAGGCAAGACACACCTTATTTAAACAAGGTATAGTGTTGGAGATATGCAGTAACAGATGGTCAGAATAGCCTCTCGTCATCCTAACATATTATTTGAGAGATGTGGTGTGGTTGGCCTGTAGTCACCATCACTCCCACTACATAGTTGATGAAGGTAACCGAGATGGATATTGAGAGGATTTGAAGGCACATGAATCAAACTCAGTGTGTCAGAGCCCTCGGTCCATCTGTGATGGAGTTAGCTGGGATACTAACCCAGTAATTTCCAAGATCATGAATGGATCTATGTTAAAAGATAAGGTTCCAGTGTGTTTGAAGCAAGTATGGATACAGCTCCCTACTAAAATATGCTCTTCTCGGGCTGTCTGGTTTGTACCACTGATTATAGCATATTGGTGAGTTATCTACAACAGCCAAAGAAGCTAAATGCACCGCTGATCAAATCATTAAAATCTTTCTTTACAGACAGAACTTTTTAGGTGGTTTTGGATGTGATAGCATAACTAGTGGTCAGGTTTACCTCTTGAGTGCTGCAGGGTTCCCCCTTCTCCTTCAGGAGTTTCAACAAATATATGGAGCTAGGGCACGACCTATGGAAGACGCAGGTTGTAGGCTTCCATTTCCATGGCACAGGCACCCAGATGGTAACCTCAATTATACAAAATAGCAAATCAGAAACC
This sequence comes from Lissotriton vulgaris, assembly GCF_964263255.1. Classification (NCBI taxonomy): domain Eukaryota; kingdom Metazoa; phylum Chordata; class Amphibia; order Caudata; family Salamandridae; genus Lissotriton; species Lissotriton vulgaris. The sequence continues at coordinate 884,190,856 of NC_141699.1, read as the reverse complement.
AAGGGTTTTCTGTAAAATGATTCAAGATGGTCAACATTGGATGAGTGAGAACTGGCTATCACTATAAAGCAATTATTCAGAATCTAGTGGAGTCCATTAAATGCATGGAAAATGGAGAAACTATAATCCGCTTTTTCTAGGAGGTAAATACTCTAGGGATCTTTTTTGACAATCTTTCCAACATGGAAGGGAGGGTTAATTATTTGACTAAGATCTACAACCATCACTTTTGACCACATTCATTCCACTTTGCTGGATCACTGTGACAAAGATAGTTATGTTTGGTGCCCTCACTGTGATCTTCAGGAAAGACCACAGCGAGTGCGCCGTCACACTGCTAGCCCAGAATTAAAAATTTGGGGCCAGATGTAGGAAGCCTAATACCGGTCGGTAACGGCCGAAATTACCGAATTTCGGCCGTTAGTGACTAGGTATTAGGCATTTGAGATGTAGGGGCCTAATTAAGGATTCAGTAATTTACTGAATCGGTAATTTAAGGAATCGGTAAATTACCGAATTCTTAAATATGGAATCTGTAAATTACCGAATCCTTAATGTAGGAAGCACTCAAGTGAGTGCTCTTCACTTGTAAGGATTCGTTATTTACCACCAACTACAAGTTGGTGGTAAATATCGAAAACCTTAAAAAAAGGAATTTTGTGCTTTTTTCAACTGTGCCATGTGGCAGACAGATGAAACGAGGCGTCTGACCTGATTTCCCGTCAGTTTGAATAAAAGCAGGCTGCTGGCGGTCTTGCTTTGATGCTGACTGGGATTACTACGTAACCCATTTTATTATTGCAAACGTTTGAAGCATTTGGTCTTCGTGACCTGGGATATACTGCACGTCTTGAAAGACCGTAGAAGCCAGATTGAAAACCGAAGAGTATCTTATCAAACCATCGTGATTTTTAGAACTACAGAAGCCATTGAGGGAGTCTGTTCTCCAGAAAAAAGATGACCTAAGAGAGGTATCGTGGTATCAGCTTGGAATTCTTGAGGTTCAGTGTGACCCAATCTCTGAGAAATGTTATATATATGTGGGATTCATATATTACATCCTGAAAAAGGTGCTGGCTCTCTAAAATATGTGCCCACCGAAACGCGTTGATGCAATCATTGAGTAGCGATACGCTAAGTCAGTAAAACAACGACTCTAATTACAATAGCTACATATGTATTAGAGCAGGATTGCATCTAGGACTATTGTATCTGCCTCATTCGAATACTTTTTCCTTACTTTTGTCTCCCACCTCTTAACTTTTATATGTATTATTGTACTTTTTTAATGAAATCACATTGTATACTGTGTTTTTAAATATACATCTGAATAAATTGTATACTATTTATGAAGTTATTCTTTTTGTATGTTCCTCTCTGCTCCTTGGTGAATGTAATGTTGTATACTTTTTTTAAAAATATATTTATTGAGAATTTCTGGTGCAGTAAACAAAAAAGAGACAGTTACAATTTCATTGATTCTAAAAAAGGGAAAACAAAGACCATACAACAATGAAATACAAATTCGGATCAGAGCAATTACTGGGTTAAAAGCAAAAATCAGGTGTTAAAAATATTAATACCATAAAAGCATCAATTAAATGAAGGGGAACAACAATGATGTTTAAAAAGTTCTGCCAATTAATGTAAACATTTGACAAGCAATGGTGTACCCTATTATATAGTCTAGCATCCCTCCACTTTCTGAGAGGTGCCCAAATGCTTTTACCCATTTCCCGCATTTTTTTCCCCCTTTTGTTCATATAGGCACAGCTCTATATTATGAATGCCCAGTAGCCTCACGAGACACATTTGAAATGATGGAAATTTAGTGTCTTTCCCTCCCGCTGAAATGAGGATCCGAAATACGTCTACTGAGATAAAAAACAAGGCTTCCTCATCTTTCCCCAACTTCAGCTTATCGTCCATGCCTAATAACATCAGGGTAGGGGATAGATCGATTTTATGACCTAGCAGCCCCTCCAAAAATTTAATAATCTCCTCCCGAATGGGAGCTAGCATATTGCAGTGGTAAAACACATGTAATAAATCTGCTGGGCCATCATTACATCTGGGACCTCTATCGTCCTCCCTAACCCCCCAAGCATATAACTTCGCCGGGGTATAGTAAAGGTTAAACAATGTTTTGTAATGCTGAGCCCTCAGATTTGATGACCGAAAAAAAATTGCTTATTCCGGAGTATGGCGAGATCCAGATCAACATCTGGGTCTTCCAATTTAGATGCCAGAGCTGATTCAACCTTCTCCAGATCGTCTTGAATTCCCAACAGAAGTTGATTATATACTACTTTAATCTTCTTGCCCCCTTTAACCCCTTCCATGCTGATGACGGCCGGGAGCCGTCATGGCACACAGTGCTCATATGCTGATGACGGCTCCCGGCCGTAATGACCTCACCCGCGATCGGAATGTGCCGCACAGGCGCAGAATCGCGGCCGCGCCCAAGGGGTTAACTAATAAATCAATCATTGGAACACCAGCAGTCAACGACAACTTAGGCCTGAGGGCCAACAGGGTTCGAACCATTTGACCATACATAAACCAATGATTAGATGGGATACCATACTTCTGCTGAATTTCTTCGAACCCCAATATCACATCTCCCACCATAATATCCCCAAGATTCCAAACTCCATGCATCTTCCAGACCAGAGAGTTCCTATCAGCACCAGATTGAGGGCAAAGACTAGAATTCCAAAGAAGGAGGTATGGGTTTATCTTTGGAACATTTAGAAACTTTAGGATCGACTTCCAGACCCTCCATGCCCCTTCTAAAATCTTAAACCGGGCCCTCTTGTAGTACCTACAATCAACTTCACACAACAATAGACCAATAGCCTTTCTCCCCAATAAAAGCTCAAAGATAGAAGGGGGGCTCTCAATATCGCCATTTTCGACAACCAGGTTTGCATCTGATTGAAAAAGGATTGTCATTTGTGCCAAGAGGCAGGTCCAATGATATAGCCTAAGATTTGGCATGGCCAACCCACCCCTCTCCCATGGGAGTGACATAAAGTTGGTTGAGCGCCTGAGCTTGCCATACTGCCAGATAAACCTTAAAAAAATTGATTCAAAACTTTTCATTATTTTCTCCTCTATTAAAAGTGGTATAGCCCGAAATAAATACAGGACTTTAGGAAACATTGTCATTTGTAAGACGTTTACCCTCCCTATCAATGAGAAATGTAGCACGTCTATTCTTTTCAGATCGGCTTCTATCGTTTTAATGAGCGGAAGATAGTTGTCTGCAACAATCTTATCGATTGAGGCGTTCATTTTCACCCCTAAGTATACTGCCGAATCCACAAATCTAGCATCTGTTTTAACAATGTTCTTTGTACAAATTACTTGAGTTTTCCCTTCATTTAATAAATACCCTGATCGGCTGCCACATTCCTTTGCTAATCGGGCCAGTTCTGGCATCGCCTGCTGAGGATCCGTTGTAATCACCGCCAGGTCGTCGGCATATGCTAGTAGTTTATTTACATAGCCATTAAATACCACTGGGCTAATCAGGGGAGAGCCTAATATCTTCTGGATGAGGGGGTCAATGTATAATGAAAAAAGAATCAGAGAGCAAGGGCACCCTTGGCGAGTCCCCCTCTTAATCACTATCTTATCAGAGCTCTCTCCCATAACCACAACTCGCGCTACCGGATATTTATACATTGCCTTGAGAGCTCTCATAGTTTTGCACCCAAAACCTCTCCCTTCCAGGATACCCCACAAAAAGTCCCAGATCACGCGGTCGAAGGCTTTCTCTGCGTCGAGCAGGATTATGGCTATCTATACCCTCCGTGGCAACCTGGTTATCGAAAAAAGCTATCGCTCGACTCGTGTGATCCGATGTACCTCGCCCTGGGACAAACCTGTGTTGCCACGGGGAAACGAGACCGCCAATAATCCTGCCCATTCTTTTAGCCCATATTTTAGAATATAACTTCGTATCCGCGTTGATCAATGATATAGGGCATAGGAATGTAATGTTGTATACATTAGTGTGGATGATATAGAAAATTAACCCAAAGGGGAATTCTATTTTTGACCATGTGGCAGACATATATTCCCTTAGGGCATGTATGTGTGCCACATGTGCACCCATGCACTATACAGGGGTGCAAAAGGGTGTCAATGTGACACCCTGCAACCCTTATAAGTCTACCCCCTATTACCGATTCGGCATTTACCGAACCGGTAATTCTCATTCATTCCTATGGGCCTCCAGGCCATTATGTTAAGATAGATGACACACTAGGAAGATGGACTAATGCCTCTGGAAATACAGATATAGAATTAAGAGTGCCATTGTAATAGGTCTTTGTCTCAGATGTTGTTGCTTTTTACTTGTAGAGTATGTGAGGTAGTATGTCTGTGAAGAATGAATGGTGAGAAAGAAGAATGACAGTATGAGTCGGTTTTCAATTGAGTTTTTTTGGGGGGGGTTTATAACATTGTGAGAAATATTTGACTGATGTCTTTGACTTCTTTGTTTATAATTGTGTTAAGAAAACTTTTCTAAATTGTCTTTATATCAAAAAAGAAAAAAAGAAAAAGACGAAAAATAAGTAAGACAGAAGTAAATAGAAAGAAAAAATATGTACTTTGAACAATAAAACAGAAACTAATAAGATTTCAACTTGTATGTGAAATTTTGTACCTATGCTGTATACTTGTAAATTGTTAATTGAGTAAATGCCATTTTTGACAAACTAGATAGGTCAGACAAGAGGTCTCACAGTTTTGCTTCAATTTCCCCTCCTCTTGGACCTCAAAGAAATAGGGGGCACCTTCATCTCATAGAGTATGTAAGTCAATGTACAGGATGAGTTACACAAGACAATGACGGTTACAAGGTGTAGGAAGGCGCGCATAAGGCAAGCTCGTGTGCGCTCGTCCGCGATCAGGACGCGGCCGGGGCCGGACCCTCTGTCCGACCCGTTAGCCATACCATCATATATTACAATCAATCGGAGTTGATGTCTCTGAGACCCCCCCCCTTGCGCCTCACGCCCCTGTCTATCCTTTGACACCCGTAACCAGGGCTACACATGCACAGACTGCCATTTCTCCCTTTTGACCTTGGACCCTATAGTCAGCCCGACCCCTATCACAGATTCGAACCCTTCCACCAGAGCCTGCCTACCCCTTAACCTTAAAGCAGCGCTGATTAACTGTAGATCACTGAGCAAACATGCCATCGATATCTGGCAGTCCCTCGGGGATAACCACTGGGACTTGCTCTTTCTCACCGAGACGTGGCTAAATGACACTACGAATCCCGCCATCACCCAGGCCGTACCAAAGGGCTACAGTATTATATGTGCTAATAGACCCAGCGGCAAACAGGGCGGAGGTGTTGCCCTAATTCATAACTCCAAATGGACAATTTCCCTCCCAACAATTGACCTGCCAGACAGTATAGAAGGCCTGCCTTTCAACATTCAACTCTCCCCATCCTCCTCCTGCTCCGGTATTCTTATCTACCGCCCCCCCCCCATTCCAACTTCTCACATTTGCCGGTGCTGGCGGATAACATTATTCAGCTCAGCACACGTTATGCAAATTTCACTGCCTTAGGAGACTTCAACCTCCACGTCAACGATGAATCTTGTCTGCACAGTCAAAATTTCATCTCCACGTTGACGGCCTGCAACCTCGTCCAAACAATTACTTTACCTACGCATAAAGCGGGTAACACACTGGACCTGATCTGTTCCAACCTTTCTTCTATCCAGGTGACTCCCCCTATCCCCGTTATCTGGTCGGATCACTTCCTCATCCCTTTTGAAATCAATATTCCCTATACCGTCAGATCTACCATTACTCCAAAGACTGCAGGAAGAAACTGGAGCCGCATCACCCCGGACACCCTCTCGGAACAACTAAAAAACTCCCTCCCCAGCCAGTCTCCTGACCTCGACCGTAAGATTGATTACCTGGACACCTGGGTCTGCCGGGCCCTAGATGTCTTAGCCCCTCTTAAACCTATTAAGACCTATCGGGCTGCACCTTCAGCACCCTGGTATTCGGACGAGCTCCGGCAGAAAAAGGCTGCCTGTAAAACTCTTGAACGTCTCTGGAGGCAGAACTTCTCCCTTGAAAGGAAAAGCTCATATAAAACAGCACTCAAAGAATATCGGAGAATGATCAAAGAACATAAACAGGCCTTTCTAGCCTCCAGAATCAAACAAGCCAGTAACGGTTCCAGAGAGATTTTTAATATAGTTTGTTCTTTTACTAACCCCAATGCTTTGACTCGAACCCAGCCTGCATCTCAGTCATTATGTGACAAACTGTCCCAATTTTTTGAGGACAAAATTGAGATCATCTATTCCTCCTTCCCCACCCCTAACAAAGAAGACTGGGAAGAGGTACCCTCTACTTCCTCGACACCCCAGGCTACCTTTTCCGAATTTTCAGTCCTCTCCGAAGCAGACACCTTGACTGAATTACTAAAGTGTAAATCAGGTTCCCCCAACGACCCATGGCCAGCTAAGCAATATAAAAAACTGGCACCTCTTCTGAACCCCCACCTGAACCACATCTGGAATGACTCCCTCAGACTGGGTAGTTTCCCCGCCAAGTGGAAACATGCCTCCCTGGTTCCCATTCTTAAGAAACCTAATCTTGACCCGGACCTCCCCTGCAACTACAGGCCCATTTCCCTTCTGTCCGCCCCCGCAAAAATTCTGGAAAAACTGGCCCACTCCCAGCTGGCGAACTTCATTGAAACCAATGGGTTACTTCATGATTCCCAACATGGCTTTAGGTCGGGCCACAGCACGGAGTCGGCCCTCATTGAAATGGCTGACTCGGCGAGGTGGACGCTCGACCAAGGGTCAAGGGCGGTGTTGGTGCTGCTGGATCTTTCAGCAGCATTTGACACCGTCTCCCACAGGATCCTGCTGAGGAGGCTAGCGGACCTAGGCGTAGGTGGCACTGTGCTTAATTGGATCACGTCGTATCTCTCTGATCGTACTTAGCAGGTTTTCACCCCCCCCTATACTTCCACAGCCAGACCACTCAAATGGGGAGTCCCGCAGGGTTCCTCGCTCAGCCCGCTTCTATTTAATGTTTATTTCACCCCCCTGGCAAAACTGATCGCTCAGACTGGGATTAAGTCCACCTCCTACGCTGACGACATTCAGCTTCTTTTCACTTTCGACTCCCCTTCTCCCTCAGCTTTTGATCCATTAAAAACCTGCCTCAGAGACATCTCTAAGTGGATGGATGCCAACTCGCTTCAACTCAACGCTGGAAAAACGGAGGTTCTGTTTTTTAATTCACCATCCCCTCTGGACTCCAGTCTATGGTGGCCAGAAGATCTGAGCCAAGCCCCCACACCTAAAGACTCAGTAAAAAATCTTGGAGTCCGCTGGGATAATCATCTCAGCTTCAATACCCAGGTTCAAACAGTGACAGCCTCCTGTTTTGGCAAGATCAGAACCATCAAGCGTCTCATCAACTACCTACCAGCGGACTGCCGTAAGACTGTGATCCAGGCACTGATCATTTCCCATCTTGATTATGCCAATGCCCTCTACCTTGGCATCACAGCAGGCCAATGTCAAAAACTCCAGATGGTCCAAAATGCCGCCGCCCGGTTAGTGGAAAGAATACCTTTCAGACACCATATCTCTCCCCACCTCCGCAAATTGCATTGGTTGCCAATGGCCAAAAGGTGTATTTTCAAAGCTATGACGCTGGCCCACCGAGCATCAAGGGGTATGGGATCTGCCCACTTGAAAAACACCTTGCGACCGTATACCAACTACAGGACTTTACGGTCCAACTCTCTCCTTCTCTTGGAAACTCCACGCTTCAAACGCTCACGGGCAGGCGGAAAAACCTTTGAGGTTTGTGCCTCCCAGCATTGGAACAAGCTCCCTCTGGCCCTACGCTCTTCCCAATCAGAAATCTTATTCCGTAAGTCACTGAAGACCCACCTGTTTTCCCTATAACATCCCCCTGTGCCCTCCACCCTCAAAGTTCTCAGCGCCGGGACGCCCCGTCGGGGTAGCTGTGCGCTCTATAAAATACACAAATAAATAATAAATAAAAATAGGAATCATATGTCCTTCAGAGTTCACTGTGCAATATAAGAAGCATTACAATTTTCTAACTGAAAGTAACAAAAATATCTCTGTGTTAAAAGCAGTAGCCCACTCACGTATCTACATTAAGAAAAAATCTTCATCTGCATGTTATATGATGTGCTTTTCTGGAGGCAAATTAACTCTCTATGCTATTTTGATCTAAAAATGGGAATAGACAACGCTCAGATCTCTGCAGCAAACGTGTTAATCATCAGAGTTATCTTCCCATTATTATGATTATTTGAGTTTTACTGCACACACAAAGCTCTCTGCAGCAAGTGCCTAAAACCCATAAAATATTTTCAATCAATTAAGCAGAGCAGGTCTGTTGCCACTTTTTTCCTTGTGGCAGTTTAAAAAAAATGAAATATATGAATTGACACTCAGATTTTGCACCAAGAATGTGTCACTTTTTGACACAACCCCAATGCATCAACTCATTTGTTACATTTTGTAATGTACTCATGCAGTGCAACCCCACTGAGCAGGTCATCGGGCCTGCCCCCCCCCCTGCTGCATTCACTCCCTTGTCTCCTGCCACCTCTCCTCCTTATTTCACTGTGTTATTGCTAAATTGTCTCACTGTGTTATTGCTAAATTGTTGTCTGCATAGTTTTTTCTGTTTAACACTCTGCTTTTTTAGCATTAACGTTGTTTCCGGCCTTATCACTGTTTTCCATTCTGTAAACCCTATAACTATATAGTCATAGCCTCCTTTGTCTATTTTTGTTAACTTCTTTTAGAACTCTGCCCCTATAGCCAATCACCTGTTGTTTCTGTCACTTGTACTACTGCTGTCTGTACTGCTCCCAGGCTGCTGATTGTTTTCCTGCTGTTTTTGCCCGATCCTGTCCTCCCACTTCCCACCTCCCAGCGCCCCCTCCCTCTCTTGGAATACTTAATAGAGGCATCAGTGCGGGCGCATCAAAGTCAAACCCGTCTGCACCCGGATCGCGCACAGGGCCAGGAACCATGGATATCCCCTCAACAATAGCTACACCAGCACCAAAATCATTGCCCTGAACTCCAGAACCTGCAACAAACACTGCTGAAGTACCTCTCCATGCTATACAATGGGACCTTTCGTATGCCACTACACCCTCTTCTTTTGCAACACCGGGGCACCCAGTCCGGCAAACCACGATCACCAAGCCAACCACGACTGCCCCTGAGCAACTCTGTTGCCTCCTGCTCAATGCCTGATCACTCTGCAAACATGCCACTAAGATCTGGGACACCATCACCTCCCTCATGCCCGATGTAGTCTTCCTCATCGAGACCTGGTCAACCCTGTATCCGCACCCGCACAACAGCCACACCTAATGACAACCAGATAGCAACTGGGACTGCATAAGCAAGCACAGAGGTGGGATAACAGTCTTCCACATAGAATCCATCCACTACACCACTGCCATGGATGACCACCCCAATCATGGAACACCTCAACTTCCAACTCAGAATAGATGGCAAATCCACCATCAAAGACACCGTCACCTACACACCTCCAGGGCCACGCTCCAGCTTCTACAACGCTATCCCCAAATTCATTGTCCCCCAAGCCATCAACATTGAACACTACATCTTCCTTTCAGACCTCAACTTTCACTTTGATGACCCCAACAACGGAAATATAGTCAACCTTCTGGAAACCTTGAACAACATCGGCCTCACCCAGCTAGTCACTGACCCCACACACATTGCCGGGCACACGCTGGTTCCCTATCTTCACAGCAAGCGGCGGAGTCAAGTACAGCCATTCACCGAGCTCACCTGGAACTACCATGCAATCGTCCAATTCACCTTCATAGCAGTGCACGGCGCCTCCATAAGACTTCCCATCATCTCACACCACAGCTGGAAAAAAGTATCCAAAAGCCAACGGACCAACACCCTCAACACCTCCCACCTTGACACCACTACCAACCTTGAAAAGGCTGTCAAGAACTTCACCACCTGGATCTTCAACTGCACCAACAGAGTCACCCCATCAAACCCACCAAACTCAAAAGATCCACCAGACATGCCAGCTGGTACACCGCAAAACTGAAAACACGAAATGCAAATGCAAACAGCTGGAAAGGAAATGGCACACCAGCAAGGTGCCCACCTACCGTACTACGTTCAAGACATCTCTCAACCAGTACCACCAACTCCTGAAAAAGATGAGAAGGAACCCTGTAACCGACTGCATCTAAACCATTTCCAATCACAGCAAAGAACTCTTCAGCATCATCAAGAATTTCTCCAATCCCGCAGCGACAAGTAATGCCATCACCCGTCCCCAAGAACTCTGTGACACCCTTGCAGACTTCTTCCACGAAAAGATCGGCATCATTTACAAACACTTCAAACTGCAGTCTGCCACCGCTGACATCCTCAGCCTCCTCACTCCCACAGTCACAATCCCCGACCACCGGATCAGCGCTTGGGACCAGCTCACCATGCTGGGCACCCCTGACATCATGTTCTCTATTTACTCAGCAGCACCCTTCAACCCCTGGCCCAACCACGTGTTCAGCCTCGGCAACAAGACCATTAGCAAAAAGCTCACAGCCATCTTTAACAAATCCATCACATCGACCACCTTCTCAGATGAGTGGAAACACGCTGAAGTCAAACCCCTCCTCAAGAAACCGTCCGCTGACCCAGACAAGCTCAAAAACTACTGGCCCATCTTCATGCTGCCCTTTCCCACCAAGGTATTTGAAAATGTCATCAACCACCAACTTCTTCTGAACACATCGTCTGAACAAATCCCAATCTAAACTTTCCTGATCACAGCCACTGACAACTTCAGAACCCTCCTAGACCAGGTAGAAGTGATTGCCCTGAGCCTCCTCAACGTCTCAGTGGCCTTCGACACTGTATCCCCCTCACACCCTGATGACGAGAATTCATCAGATCAGAATCCATGAGGTCACCCTCAAATGGATTGCATCCTTCCTCACTGGAAGAACACCGAGAACCCGCCTTCCACCATTCACCTTTGGAGCCCTAGAACATCATCTGCTGTGTCCTTCAAGGTTCATACCTCAGCCCTACTCTTTTCAACCGCCTACATGACCCCCCTGACCAATAATGTCAGTAATAATAGACTGGACATTATCTCCTAAGCAGACGGCATCCAGCTCATCCTCTCACTTTCCGAAGACCCTTCCATGTGTGCATGACCAGCATCGCCGACTGGATGCTGAACAACTGCCTCATCCTCAGCACAGACATGATGGAAGTACTGATCTTCAGGAACACCACCTCTCTGTGGAATTACTCCTGGGCACCTGCTAAACAGGGACCTTCTCCCCTGGACCACGTCTGGAACCTTGGCATCATCTTGAACTTGACCATGAAGAATCAGATCAAAGACAACTCCTCGGCCTGCTTCCTCGCACTGCGCATGCTCCAAAAGATCTTCAAACGACTCCCAGTCTCCACTAGACCCACCGCCCCCTTATGCCCTCGTCACCAGCCGCTTGGACTACGGCAACGCACTCTACGCAGGAATTATCACAGACCTCCTGAAGAGACTGCAGACCATTCAGAACTCAGTAGCCAGACTCATCCTTAACTTCCTCAGACGGACTCACATCACCCCTCACCTGAAGAAACTCCACTGGCACCCTGTTCACAAGAGATGCCAATTCAATATTTTGACTCACACCTACAGAGCACTGCACAACCAAGGACAAACATAGGTCAACCACAGCATGAGCTTCCAGAAACCCTCCAGACTCCTGTGATCTGCCGCCCTCTACCTCACTCACACCCCGACATCCACAGGAGCAACAGTGGAGGACGCTCCTTCTCCTACGTCACCGTGAAGTCCTCGAACAGCCTCCCCCTCCTGTAGTGTAGTTCCTATATCCCTTATAGGCTCTGCGCATTGGAATAATATACACCATAGTTTTTGCATAGGACTGAGGTCAGTATGCCTCTTTCGAGAATATTAAACTTAATTACTTTGTGTGCCAGCTAACTCAGAGATCACTAGAAACTTCTCGAATAAACAAGAAGGGAGTCGTTTCTGACAACCGCATAAACATGACAACTTTGTTTCCATTAGAATCGTAACAGTTCTCAGAATCGTGGAAACAATAGATAACAGTTTCACTCAGTCAATCGTGCATGCTTAGTTTCTTCAGAGTTACACCGAAATAGATAGACGGGCGTTTCAATAAAAGGATTTATTAAACAGTCTTATTTCTCATGCAAGACATATGAGCTGTTACAATCGCAAGACAGTATGTGAAATATGATACGTACAGCGTGAGCAGTAAGAAGAAATAATACTACAATAGCATGGTCTTTTAGCTATGACACATATTTATATAAACATACATAAATAACACAGGCAAAAATTTGAATACTCATCTGGTGCTTCTAAATAGTTCTACCCCAGTATACCTAACCTAAGTGTAGTATGAGGTAAGAAGTAGGTGGTAAATACTAAGTTAGTATTATGCTTTGTATGTCAAGAGTCCCGCTAGGTTCTAGTCTGCTCCATACCTTAGAATGAGAGAGGTGGGAATCTCTTTCCGGATCTCAATCCCTAACACCCCGCGAAGGGAGTCAGGACACTGGAAGCTGGATTCTCTGCAAGCAGGATGACAGCGTCTGGTCAGTGCGTCAGGCGGGGACTCGAATTCCTTCTGAAATTGCCGTGGCAAGCCATATCGAGCTGTGTAGTCGAGCCAAGGTTTGCCAAGGTAAGTGAAGGTATATTTATACCTGAAAGGTACTTAGGATTGCTAGCACTGACGTAAAGTCGAGCAGAGGAAGACCTCATGAATGAATGTAAATGTAAATGTAAATGTGTTGTATTTGTATAGAGCGAACAGTAACCCGTAAGCATCCCGGCGCTTGTACTCCTACCACAAGGGAACCCCTCCTGGCTTTTCCTTGTGAGGTGTCCACTCCTGGGCATCCCATGGTGAAACCAGACATCCCTTGTGTATCGGGGGCCGTTGTGGAGACTAAGCAAGCTATTGCCCAGAGTTGCAGCGTGGGGCCCATGCTTAGATTCGGCACTGAGGCGAGAATATCCAGTCAGAGGAATTTAAGCCCGATCCCGCCGAGGCGGGAATCGAACCCTGGTCCCTGGCCAGCGCTCTGCATCAAGGTCTGCCGCTCTAACCATTGAGCCACACTTCTCCATGAACCCCTAAGGAATGGTTGTTCATGCATAATAAATGAGTTCTTGGAGAAATCAATAGTCCAAGCAGGGAAAGTCCCAATGGCTTAGGGTCTGGTTTCTAAGAACTAGTTGTGATGTGGGATGGACAGATGTAGGTGACCATGCCTGTATTTGGATAGCATGGCTGATGCCTTAATAAGGACTGGGATTCTATGCCCAAATAAGGGTAATGTGAGTTGTGCCTATAAAAGGGCATGATCCGGGAAACCTATGTATGGGTATCTAAATCGAAACACAACACTCCGTCTCCGGACTTCAACCTCTCCTCAAGATTTCAGAAGTGGATTCAAGAACTGGTTATTCAGCTGAGACTACCCGAGCAGCTTGGATCTCAGTGCCTGAATATCCTGGCGGGTGATTGGCTGAGCTATACAAATCCAACTTGATTGGTTGATTGATGATAGAGCTTCTACACATATATGAGAGGTCTTACGATCTGATTTCTCTTCTTGTGATGTATCGTGTGAGGTCATGGGTTATGATGTCACTTCCTGTGATATCGCTTACCGTGATGCTATGCACGATGTCAGACGCCATAATGTCATTTCTATACAGTCTAACTTTGTTAGTGCCCCAACTTCTTTTTTCAGGTTTTGTGCTCTGCAAACATATATTTATTTTCCCTGTTGTGGAATGTAAAACACCTACCATCCACCTCTGCTACATTCTGTGATGATAGCTTCCAAAGTAGAAGGCCCGGCTTAAACTGGATAAAGCTTGATCAGATGGATACAGTGAACAGCCAAAACCATCTTCCCCTTCTTTCACCATACCCCTGACATGTATAGACTCTCTCACCACCCGTGTAGGAGAGTAGGATCTGCTTACTATGGTTACCCCGACTTTTTGTTGGTGTTTCACTGTTTTTCGACTTAAGTCTGGCTGGGGCCCTGCTATCCAGGACCCCAGCCTAGCTGCTTCCTCTCTAAATTGATTGTATGATTGTATGTACTTTAGGTACACTCCAGATTGGTTACTGGGTTACGCTTGTGATTCCCTAGTACATGCTACCTTCGGTACTAAGGGCATAGGTACCCCAGAGGCCTACCAGGGGCTGCAGCATGTATTATGCCACCCCTGGGGAGCCTTCCAAAATGGCACAGCAGGTCTGCTACTGCAGCCTGGGTAAGGTGGTGTATGCACCTCTTACTAAGATATAGGTTAACTACCTTTAATCACTGACACATATAAACCTATAAATCACTCATATGGCAGGCCTTATAAATCCTGAAGGCAGAGTGCTTGGTTTTGTGTGAGAGGGTGCCCATGCAGGACCCCTCTGCAGCTTTCGGAATCTATTCTCTCAGGCTGTTCTGTGATGCAGCCAGACCATATACTCTTAAGTGCATTATAACCTCGCGGTAAATGCTAACTTTGGAATGGCTGCATAGAAACATGCTGTGCTTGGTGTCAAACACTTTGGAATCCTACCCCACGCCAGTCCTGGTGACAGGGGTAGAATTCCACTCTTCTAGAGGGAGAACACATGTACACACTAACCTAACCGGTAATAGTTTAAAAGAGCCCCAGCATCACAAAATGGATGCTGCAACCACAGACACAAGTCTGACCTCGTGCTGCTGGACGAAACTCCGGCAGGAGAGACCTGGACAATAGGTTTCCTATCACAGGGAGGTGTAACCACCTCTCAGACAGCCTTTAGTGTATTGGGGCTGGGTGGGTGCATTCCTAGAATGCTTTTCAGACAGTGCTGGGGGCACACTTGGTGTCCCTGTGCATACCCCAGTTCAAACCGGTTGCAGGGACACTCATCCCCTGCTCTGGCGCGAAACTGGACAAAGGCACTGGGTGTACCAACCCCTCTTGCCAGACCCTCCCATAGGTGGGTCCCCAGAGTATGTCCAACCCCCTAACTTAATATAAGTATGGGACCCCAGTCCTTAGGACTTCAGATTACACCTGGACAAAACTCTGCAACATATATCCTGGAACTTCGACATTCTACACGACTAGAAGAAGGAAGAATCTCCCTTGGGGTCATGGAGTGACTCCCCTGTTCAAACAGGCACCAAAGAAGCATCTTGCTGGTCTGCATTTCCAAGGGTCCAGCCAGATCCAGAAGGATTTGTGACTCAGGAAATGGACTTTCAGACTTCTCAGAGGCCGACACGAGATCCCAGCACAGCTGAGACTCACAGCCCTCACGAGTGACGTGGAACGGGAACTCCTGGACACCGTGCACATTTGCAAGTGCATCACCTTCCCGAGGTTTCCCTATTAGCGCATTGGGCTACTTGTAGCCCAAGCCCCAAGCACCATGTTATTTATGTTATTTATGAGTCTTGTATAGCGCAACGGCTACTCCAAAGGAGTGTCCCGGCGCTTTATGCTCCAGACCTAAAAGAAGACTGAAAAACATAACAGTAGAGAAAAAACAGAGGATAAAAAGAGGAAGCGCACTAACCAGAAAACAACCAAGTCTTTAATCCCTTCCTAAAGGCAAGCAGATTAGATGTGGCCCGCAGGGACAGCGGTAAGGAGTTCCATAGCTGAGGGGCCAGGAATCTGAAGGACCGACCGCCCAGTCGGGCCCTCTTTATACGTGGCACCACGGCAAGTGCCTGTGACTCCGATCTTAAAAACGGGTTGGCCGGTAAAAGTCCAGCCTCTTCTGGAGGTATTTTGCACCAGTGGCATGCAGGGCTTTATGGGCTAGAGTCATGGCTTTGAACATTATCCTCTTCCGTATGGGAAGCCAATGGAGGGATTGGAGAAGGTTAGAGGCACTAGCACGGCGATGCAGGCCGAAACTCGCTCGTGCTGCAGCGTTCTGGGTCACCTGCATGCGCTGTAAGAGATATTCCGGCAGACCCAGATACAAAGCATTAGCATAGTCCAATCTGGATCCTATGAGTGCCTGTACAGTTATCCTCCGATGTTCCTCAGAAAGTAGAGGAAAGAACTTTCGAAGCATCCTGAGGATACCGAAACACGTCCCAGTAAGAGTGGCCACCTGGGATTTGAGCGTGAGCTCGTTGTCAATTTTAACTCCCAGGTTCTTAGCCCATTTAGATGACTGAGCTGGGGGGAACATGTCGGCAGGCCACCAACCATGCCAATCCGGTTCCGATGGGCATCCGAAGAAAAGTATCTCGGATTTATCCGAGTTGCACTTGAGGCTGTTCAGTTGGAACCAGTTGAAAACAGCCCCAAGGCACTCACGGATACTTTCCCCATCGAAATCTTCGCTCTTGCGGCAGGTGAAAAGAAGCTGGGTGTCGTCAGCATATGAGACGATCCGGGCCCCACAGGACTCCGCCAATGTCGCCAGAGGGGTCATGAGGATGTTAAATAGAGTAGGGCTCAATACTGAGCCCTGAGGAACTCCAACTCCCAATGGCGGCATTTCGGCAGATCCAGATGAGGCCCAGACCGTTGGTCGGCGGTTGGCTAAGAAGGAACGAAACCAGTTGAGCACCGTCCCCCCTAGACCGATGTCATGTAGTCTAGTGAGGAGATCCTCATGGGGGACGGTGTCGAAAGCCGCCGACAGATCTAACATGACTAACATCACCCTGCCTCCGGCATCCAGCACCTCCTTCACAATCTCAGAGACTTCCAAGAGCGCCGTCTCGGTGCTTAGGTTGGATCGAAAGCCCGATTGGGACTCATGGAGTAGCTCATTCGACTCCAGGAAGTTAGAGAGCACGCTATAGTATGAACGTGTTTCTCCAAGATTTTGGTGACTGCTGGAAGAAGCGAGATCGGTCTGTAATTGGACGGGGCTTCCGAGTCCAGGTTGGGCTTCTTAAGAAGAGGAATAACCATGGCCTGTTTCCAGGAGTGTGGCAAAGCTCCCTGACTCAAGGAGAGGTTAAGAATAGGATTGGCTATGGGGTTGACAACATCTGCCATTCTCGCTAGAAATTTTGCTGGGCAAGGGTCCCGCGGTGAGCCCGATTTAAGGTTCCTCATCAATGCTGCACTGAAGAATGTGGGCCTACACTCCATGAGTGTTCCGTGGGCCCACTTCTAGTATTTCCGCTTAAGGCTCCTTCGCAATCCCTGGTCCGTCAACTGGTGGGTCCCCATGAAGGTAAGTCTTCTGTTTCTTGGGCTTTCCTGGTTGCTCCAGCCGTGCCATGACTCCCCACCAAGTAGTGAGTCCCTCAGACCTTGCTGGTCTGCACCGAAGCCAATCTTTGCTTTCTGCGTGGGTTGCTGTTGCCAAGGCTTGTTGGGTTCAATCCGGATACCGATACTGCAGCACTTGACATCCTTCCTGGGACAGCTCGAATCCAGCTCCTGGTCATCATCGACACCTCGTGATCCTCATGGCTGAAGAGTTAAGCTTCACCTTCTTCACCTGAAATCATCCGAGATCGGTGGGCATCCGCTCATCGCCTTCCTGGTCACTGGCTAGTGACCCAGACTCTGTCCCTTCTGCTTCCAGGTTCTTCCCATCTCCGATCCACCCTTGGATCCTTCCGGACACTTTCGACTTGGTCACCAGCAGCACTTTGCAGCAGATTGCCATTGAAAACGACGACGAAACCCGACATCAAAATAGACCTATGCATCCGGCTTCCGGGGTGAGGTATTTCGAGTACTCCAGTGCTTCTGTAGATATTAACTCTATAGCTGCCTAGTTCTAAAGGGGTTTGCTCCAAGTCCTCTTCCAAGTGTCCTTAATCTTTAAAATTCCAACTGCGTCTCTCCCCATAGAAGTTAATGGTGATTGGTGGCTGTGTTTAGGCACTGCACGCGTCCCGTGGGTCCCCGGTGTCACTACCTTGGGTGGTTCCTGGTGGCCCCAGCGGTTCTAAAGGCTCTAGGTCTTTTATCTATGTCATTCTTGGTTCTTATACCACTTTCTTAATATATAGTTTGGTACGCCCCTAGGGCTCAACGTACATAGTGCTAATTTATTGTGTGCTAAATAAGTTTACTGAATGTACTTTTGCCTCTAGCCAAATATTGGGGCATAGTATCAAGGGATTTATCTCTGCTTTTTTGGCTTTAAAAGCCAAGAACGCGGAGTTAAAATGATCTCCCTATCAGCAACAGGGTGCTACCACGCAAATTCGCATGTTAGCACCCTTTTTCTCTACGCTTCCCCTTGCATCTCTAATGAGATGCAAAAGGGTTGTTCCAGAGAAAAATAATAGGAGAAATGTTGTTAAGCGACATTTCTCCTATTATCAAGGATATCGCTAACCCTGTTAGTGATTAAAAAAAAAGCAGCGCTAACCGCGGTTAGCGCTGCTTTTTTTACACCTGGTATTTTCCTGACTTAGCCATGATATCCTATGGAAGGTGGATATCATGGCTAAGTTTGTGAGCCCCTACCATCAAGCTAACGCCAAACTTCGAGAGATTATCATTGGTTTTCCAGCAATAATCTCTCATTTGGCAGTTAGCGCGAGGATTTTTATCACTTCTGAGATAAGCGTTGCTAATAGCACGCTATCTCAGTGATAAAAATCCACGCAACCCTGCGATAATTATCCTAGCGCTAAGTGCGCTTAGCGATAATTATCGCTGGGGCTTGATAATATGGCCCATTGAGACTAGAGGGATGTGTTTAGAATAAATACATATATTTTATATATATACCTGGTGTGGTTCTCCTTTCATTTGGTCATTCAGGAGATTATAGACTGGTAAAACAAGCTGTTTTACATTCCTTCAAGACTTAGCCTGAAGGCTGCTCGCCACAGCTACCACTAGGAAAGCTTTATATATAGGTTGTCTTTAAACCTACCATCAATAAGGGTCGTTTGTACTGGTGCAAGGTGCCCACCAGAATAGTGGAGAGCATATGCCAGGCCAACTTCTCACAACCCGTGCCAGGCAACTTAGAAAACCTGACGAAAGACATCAGTCTAGCACATCTTCATGAACTTTATGTGTTTGGGAGTTGTTCTAAGCCCACGCCTCTGTATCCAAATTCCTATCCTTTGAGACAGCTGGTCTCACAGCAGACACAATGTGTGCTCTGTTAAAATGTGAGGGGAACAGGCTGAACTGTAGTCCGGCACACTGTGTGCCTTCACTGTACTGCTTTACACCATATGGTCAAATTAGAAGAGCTCGTGGACTGGATCAAGTTTATCTGCCTTCTTTTGTCTGTCCTCATCTCAAGGGTCGCCTCACTCTGTCCTTTGCAAATGGAGTGTACCGGTACTGAAATCCAATTTCACCAGTCTATCTACACGATATCTGCAGCGAGAAGGTCGTTAAATTGTAATATGAGAGCGGCTGCCTTGTTGGGTGATGTCACGGGAACAATTTGCGTGCACAATTTGATACAGATCTGTTGATGTACGTGTCTCTAGAGAGCTAGAGGCACTGATTATTGAGCTAGACTGTGCATTGCTGGACATCTTTCGCTCAGCAGAAAACAAGTCCTGAAATTCAGAGACTGACTCAACAGCCATTTTAAGCACGGAATACCTGAAGAAGCAGGAAGAGGACTGATGAGCAATGACATGTATATGTTGAGTTAAGGTGTAGCCCACATATATTTGGGCTTTACCTCCCCGCTTTTTCACTAAAAAATCCTACATTCTTTGGCTAATATCACCAAATAAAGCATTCATGGGGTTCGATGTATCAAAGAGTAAGATTGGATTGATGGAGAAAGGCTACGTGTCAGTTACCCTATATACTCAAGTCCGTCATTCGAAAAACCAGAGCATTGACTTAAATCTTTGACCTCAGTAAATCTATCATTATACAGCTGCAAACCCAATACAACTCTCATTATGGCATGCAATCTTCATTTGGAAGTGCTACAAGAAAATGTATTCAAAATTGTCCTTCATTCTTACGATAATGACTGACTCTTGATATGGGCCGCTGCCCAGGGCCCTGCAAACAGCCCTCCAACTTGGGGCCTCGCACCAATGCGATACAGTCAGACCAAGGCATGAAAGGTGCCATCTTGCAAGTACACAACCTTAGGGGGCCCCCTCCCCTGGCCTCACTGCTATGGTGTTGAGAGGTAAATCTGGGGGTGGGGGGCAGTCCCCGTTGCAAGAAGGCATATTCCTTGTTTTGTCCTGCAATTAGGCCAACGCCCCCCCCCCCCCACCCACGGAGAGGCACAGTGGGAGGACTATTGCCTGTCTGTTTAGCTCCCTGGCAGTCTTAACCCTCTCTGGAGATAAGCAACCCTCACACTTTCACCCCTTTATGAGCTATTAAGAGGTACGTGTAGGTGACTGAGAGGGAGGGTCTGCAGCTTCAGGAGCAGGGGCATCTATTGATATGCAGACAGCCCTGAATAAGGCAAGTTTAACCAGTGAGAAGTGTGGCTCACTGGTTAGAGCAGGCAGACCCTGAAGCAGAGGTCAGACCCGGGACCAGGGTTCAATTCCCGATGCGGCAGGGTCTTGAGCTCAAATATCCACGGACTTGATAATTCTCGCTTCGGTGCCTGACCTAATCATGGGTTCACACTCTGCAACTCTGGGCATTAAGCTTGCTTAATCTCCACAACGGCCCCCCGCGGCGGGATGCCTGGCTTTCACCTTGGGGATGCCCGTTAGGGGCTATCTCACAGGGAAAAGCCAGGACGGGTTCCCAAGGCAAGCGCCGAGATGCTTCCGGGTAGTCGAGCGCTATATAAGAACATACAAAAAAAAAAAAAATAGAGGGGCATCACACATCCCACTTCTGCCCAGGGCACCAAAAATCCTAGAACCGGCCTGTATAACCTGAACATAATCTTCAAAGTTATTTCTCATTAGTAAAAATTGTTGACAAACCAATATGTCTAGGAATTGCACGGTGAATGGAATATAAGTGTTGAACGTAAACGTGTTTTGTCTATAGTCCTGGGAGGCAGTAACTGCTGCTGTGGGGTGGTAGTGTATTTCTGTAGGACGGTATTTATTTATTTATTTAAGTAGTGTGCTTTGGGTGACATGAGTACTTCTGTGCTTTGATAGTCAAGCACTCCAGATGGTAGTGTGATGTTGGAATGTGGTACTCTCAGGGTAGGGAGTGGTAGTGCAGCGATGTGTGAGGTAAGTTTGATGGTGGCAATAGGTAGTGCAGTGGAGATGGAGGTGATACCGATATTTCGGGTAGTGTGGTGGTGTGAATATTGGTTTCATTATAGTCTAGTAGTGTTGTGGTGGACGCGACAGCCAGGTGCTGTAAGAAGGCAATGCAGTAGTGGGGATATGTTGGGATGGTGGAGATGTGTGACTGTGAGGGTGGAAGAAGAGAGGTGGAGGGATTTGAGTTGATATTGCTGTATCATGTGGTAAAATAGCTTGATGGGTTGATGGGGTGATGGTATGTTGCTGGGTAGTGGGAATGAGGTGCTGGGGTGCTACTGTGTTGTGAGGCAGTAGTTAATCAGTGGTAATGTTATGGCAGGGTCCATTTGTATCTTGCCTAAACCAAGCATGCTTTGTGTCTATTGTCATTCAGTAGGTATGAATGTGATGGATGATGATAGTGTGATTCCATGATGTGGTAGTGCACTGGTGGTGGGTGTGGTTGTGTGCAGTGGTTGTGGTAGCTGTGGCAGAATAATTCTGAGTAGTACCTGTTGTGTTGTGCAGGCGGTTTGACATTGGTGAAAAGGGTTGTGATAAAATGGTATTGGGTAGTAATGTACTGGGAGATGTTCGTATGTGGATGAGGTACAGTGCTACAGTGGGGAAGGTTACACACTAGTGGGGAATGACGCTGTAGTGATGACGACAGCACTGCTGTGAAGTTGGTAGAGTGATACGAAGGGGTAGTATGTGTAGGAAGGTGGATATCTGACTATGGTTACCCCCAAACTTTTTGCCTGGTGTTTAGCTGGTTTTTGACATAGTTGGCCTGGGATCCTGATATTCAGGGCCCCAGGCTGATTGCTCTCTCCTTAAAATGGACTCCATGTACCTTAGGTGCATACACAATTGGAACTGGCTCACCTTATAGGCCCCTGTAACAGTGTACCATAGGTACCCAGGGCATAGGTGTAGCCAAGACCTACCAGGGGCTGCAGCATGTATTGTGCCACCCCTGGCCTGGCCTCTATATTTGACACAACTGGCTGATCACTCAGCTGGGGTAAGTTGGTGTAATCACCTCTTACTTAGATATAGTATACCTATATCTAAACCTAACTGGACACATGTTAACCTATAAGTCACTCCTATGGCAGGCCTTAACAATCCTGGAGGCAGAGTGCGTGGTTTCATGTGAGATGGTGCTCTAGCATGAGCTGAGCCTGTCTGCAGCTGTCAGGAACAACTCCCTTAGCTGTTCCGGGATATTGCCATACCATGTACTCTTAAGTGCATTATAATCCTCACGGTTATATGCTAACTTTGGTTTGGCTTTATCAAAACATGTCGAGTAAGGTGTCATATGATTTGGAATACTATCCCCGCGACAGTTCTGTCGACGGGGATAGCATTCCACCCTTCTATAGGGCCACGACATGTACATAACCTGAACCGTGGTTAAAGTTAACCAGAGCCTCAGCATCACAAAATGGATGCTGCCACCACAGACACAAGTCTGACCTCCTGCTGCTGGGAGTCCTTCCAGCGAGGGAGGCTTGGACAAAGGGTTTCCTGCCTTGGGAGGTGCGAGCACCACCCCAGACAGGATTTTGTTTATTGGGTAGGACAGGGCTGAATAGAATCAGACATGCCCGGGGCACACAAGGTGTCCTCGTGCATAAGCCAGTCCAAACCGGTCCTGGGGCTTCCCAGCCCCAGTCCTGGCACGGAGCTGGACAAAGGAAAGGGGGTGTAACCGCCCCCCTTCCTGGTCCCACCCAGAGGAGGGACCTAGCAGGTGATCCACCCCTCAGATTGGGAATAAGAGTGGGAGCAGTGCCATAGCACCTCAGATCATCCTGAATCAAGTTGAAACTAAGAAGACGACTGGACTTTGACATTCTGCTGCACAGAAGACTGAAGAGCATCTCCCTTGTGGCCTAGGAGGGGCCACCCTGTGAACACAGGCACCATCCAGCAACTCAATGTCTGCTTTGCCGCTGCCTCCTGCCAGAGCCCGAGCCCAGAGCCTGACGAGACCCAGACTCCCAGACTTCTCACAGCCCGATCCACAGTCCCTGCAAAGAAGGGACCCGTGGAGGCACTGAGAGACGTGGGACTGGACATCTTGAAAGACCCCCAAGAAGCTGACTGTGCAGCACCTGAGGCACCCTCGATGCTGTGCTTTGGGGTTTGAGAAGCCCCACAACTGAGCAGCTCTTGCACTGAAGATCAGACCCCCAGCATCTCCACGATCTGCGTGGGGCCCTTTTGCATTGTGCCACTCGAAGCGCCATCATTGCCACTTGCCACGTGGTCAGCAGCCATCTTAGCGACGAAACCTACAATTTACACTGCGGGTCTGGTTGCTCCAGACTTGCCCTCGCTCCTGTGAAAATGAGCACCCGCTCTGACCTTGCTGGTCCCAGTGATAAGCTTTTTCCACTTCCTGCGTGGCTTGCATTAGGCAAGGCCTGTTTGCTCCAATCAAGTTGCCGACACCGCAATCAGCTAGAACCTTTGTGGGACAGCTCGTGATCGACTCCTGAACGTCCTCGACCTCTTCGTGTCCACGTGGCTGAGGAGACAAGCTGCACCTCATTGCCTGTTTGCACCCGACATCGCCTGGTTCCATCCTGGTTCCACGGTAGTCACTGGCTAGTGACTTTGAACATTGTCCCCTCTGCTTTCAGGTCTTCACCACTTCAGATCCACCCTTGGATCCACCGGAACTCTTCTCGTCTCGACGCCTGCAGCCTCTTCAGCTCCAAGCACTATCGACCTGCGTGACGAAACCCGACACTACTTCGCATCTGTGCACCCGCTTCCTGTGGGTGAGGTAACTCAGCAACGCCTGTGTTCCTACACTGGTACACATCTCTAGTGCCTAGGTCTAAAGTTTTGTCCTTCTAGGGCAGCCGGAAGGTTCCTTAAACACTAACTTTGTAACTTTTACGCACCATTGACATTACATTGGTATATGCGTGCACTTTCCGCACTGCACCCGAGTCCCGCGGGCCTTTCCCGACTTCTTCACTGGTAGTCCCGAACAGCTCCAGCGATTCCCCAGGCCCTAGGCCTACTTCCTTTCAGCTCGGTGGTTCTTATACCACTATTTTAGTATATGGTTTAGGTGGCCTTTAGGGCTCATCCATATTGTGCAACTTTTGTATATTTAAACTGTGTTTTGTTTTAACGCATATGATTCTGTGCTCATGAAGAGTATAGGGGATTTTGTAGTAAATAAAATATTTTCAATATATATCTGTGTGGTGTCTGTGTGGTGTCCTTTCATTTGGTATTCAAGGGGATTGTGTATGGTAAAACAGCTTGCTTCACATGCCTTTACAGAGTTTAGCCTAAGACTGCTTTGTCCACGCTACTAGGATAGCTGGTCTATAAGGTTGACTTACAACCAATCATCATAAGGGTTGCTTGGCATGGTACAAGGTGATCACTAGAACTAGTGAGCATCATATACCAGGCCAACTTCTCACAGTATGAAGCAGGATATTGGTTGTACTGTGGATCTTGGGTGACAGTGTAAAGTTGTGGAACTGTATTGCAAATGGAGGATTACAGTAACGTAATGCTATTGGTAGTCGTACAATACTGGAAATATATTACAGGGTCTGTGTTGGTGTTTTCATGCTGTGGTGGTGATGCCCTGGAGAAATTAAATGTAGTCGTGGGTGTGGTAGTGTGCTCATTGAATATCATAGTTTGGTGCTAGAGTGGCTGTTAGGGACTGAGCGTGCTGGTGTGTTCTGGTGAGGTGTTGTAGTCATGGATGTGAGTGGAATGTTTGTGGCTTTAATGCAACGACTGCTGGTGGCAAAGAATAACTAATAGGTGGTTGGCATGTGATGGTGGATAGCAGTGCAGTGCTGTGAGGTGGTAATGTAGTTGTGAGGATGGTGCTGGAGTTATGCTGTTGTAGCATGGGGAAGTGCAATGTTGTGAAGTTGTCATAGTGAGGTAAAGTGAACTGGTGGAGTGGTTTAGGGTGAAAATCAGCTCTGAGTATGAAAGAGCAGTATTGTGTGGGTAGCACTGTTCAATCAGAAGTTAGTGCATTGGTGGTGGTTTTAGTGCAGTGGGGTGCATGTTAGACTGATGCAGTAAAGTGGCATTGGCAGAGGTGTTTTGAAGTGGAGACAGTGTGTGATGGTAGCGGTGGGAGTGGTAGTTGAGTGGTCGTGGGGGTAGTAGTTTGATGTGATAAGGCAGCAGTATTAGGTGGGAAAGTCAGCGCAATATTAGAGTGAGAGTATAAATGTGACGGGGTACGGCAATGGTGGATGGGTGTTACTGAAGAGCTGCTGAGTTTATTGGGTTAATAGGGTAGGAGATGCAGTCATAGTGTTGTTTGTGCAGTGCTGTGCTGTTGTATTGTGGTGTTATCATGGGCAACCATGATGGAGGTTATTTTGAAGGGCTTTAAGATTGTATTGGGGTGATGGGGCGGTAGTACAGTTACGTTATGATGGCAATGTAGGGTGATAAGCACTGGGGCATTTTTGCAGTGGTGGGACGGTAGTGCAGGGACAAGGGGTGGTAGTGGAGTGGTGCTGGAATTGAGAGTGCTATGTTGTGGGCTTTATAGAGCATTGGGATGTTGGTGTGTATTTTGGTGTCATAGTGTAGTACTGCTTGTGGTACAGATGTTCTTATGGTTAAATATTGATTGTTCTGATTGGTGGTAGTGAGGTCCTGGGTGGTCAGATATGTGTGCAAATAGGGTCACATGATTCTGGAGGGTGATATTGTTCCACTGGGGTAATATTTATGGGGCAGTAGAAAATTAATAATACACAGTTTAGGGTGGTATTTCATTGGTGGATTATGGTAGCAGAGTAGTGGTATGATAGTGGGTTAGTGGTGATTTAGCTGCAGTAGCAGCATGGGGATATTAGTGGAACTGTGGTTCTATCAGGTGGTAACTGCAGTTTTAGTACAGTGGTAGGAAGCAGTCATGTTGGAATGGGTAAAACAGTGTGGGTAGTATTTTGGCATGTTAGCAGCGTGGGCTCTAGGTTAAGAGAGGCCTTTTAGATGGTAGTGCAGTGCTTGTGAAGAAAGGGAATGCAGTGATGTAGAAAATATAATGCTTTGGTGCTACGTGATGATCATTTGGTTTGGGGAGTGATAGCGTTGTGATGAGAAGTGGTGATTTAGTGTCATTGGGTGTGCTGAGATAGATGGTGTGGTACTTTGTGGATGGTAGAACAGTGGTGTAGAATGACTGTGCAGTAGTAAGGTGTTAGTGTGTTAGTGTGGGTGGGAGAAGGGGAAGTACAACTGTAAGAGATGGTACAATGACTAAGATGATACAGCATTATAGAGAACTGTCTGTGCAGTGGTGGTGGTAGAGATATATTGGGGTTGATTGAGGGGTATGGGTTTAAAGTAGGGTCATATGACATGAAAAGTGTGAGTGCTATGCTAAGTGATGCAGTAGTAAGAGGTGGAAGTTCAGTGTTGAGAATACTGTGTTGCTACTAGTTTTTCCTGTGGTACCTTGGTGGCGGGATAGAGAGGTAGGAGCATATTTACTTACATTTCAAGCTATTCAGGGCAGCAAAGAAAGTTGCTGCACTTTGTTCTGTGAAAGGGAGTTGTAGGAAAGTAGGATCTGATTCTTATGGTTGATGCTCACCCTCTGGTGAGTGAGGGTTCTCGTCCTTAAAAAGGATTCCTTTCATTTAAACAATTTCATTGCATCACACATATACCTATTTTTAAGGGTTATAGTTTCATGGCAGTGTACTAGCCTTTGGCCCTTTTTGTATCATAAGACCAGGCGTACTTGAGTGTGAATTGTATAGGTAACTTGGGTACCATGGTATCCAGGGGTGGGGTGGCTCTCCAACCTTCTGTCTTCCACTCTGCTTCTTCAGGGTCCACTGGGATGGGTCCCTAATCTTTAAAAATCCAACCGCGATTTGCACAGAGACTTGTACAGAGCACACAGTCTTGTATACACACTGCACATGCTCTCTGTGGGGTCCCTATAAACTTAACTTTGATGGTTCTGTGGGTCCCCAGCAATTCTACGTCCTCTCGACATTGCCCTGACTCGAGTCATGGTTCTTACATCACTTTGTTAGTATATGGTTTGGACCCCCTGTGTATTAGAGCTGCTTACTGTGATTTGTTTGCTAAAGTATTGTGTGCTTTGTGTTTATCTCTGTGTGGGAGATACTGTAATGTACTGGACTGTGTCATATAATAAATACATATTTTTATAAATACTTTGTGTGGTTCATTTTCATGTATTTTATACTATAATATTGCATTCTGGTAAAACACGCTGCTTTACACTCCTTCACAACTAAGCCTGAAGGCTGCTCTCCACAGCTACCACTTGGATAGTTTTCTAAGGTTGTCTAAGACCTCCTAAATCACCATAAGGGTTTTCTGGACTGGAGCAAGGTGCCCACTTACATTAGTGGACATCCTATACCAGACCAGCCTTTCACAGGAGACAGCAAAAAATTACCATATCAACTAAGATATGGTGCATTTCTGTTGTGTCCTAGGGCTAGAAATGCAGGACACATAGAAAGAGGAATTAAAGAGGAGAAATAAAGGTATTTTTCCTTGTTTAACTTCAGCCAGGGAGGTATAGAATTTTGGTGCATTTACAGGTTTACTAGCTTTAGTCAATCAGGGAATGCACAAACATACATGAGTAGATGCATGGTAATGCCCACGCTGTAACAATGGAACGCTTTGCTTACATCAAGTAACGCAAGGCAGAGCTATGCACTGCCTTGTTTTACTTTTTGGGGAAGCTATCATGCAAAGCCACACAAAACTGTTTTACTTGGCTTTGTAATATACCATTCTGCATTGAGGCTGTGCCAAAAAAATTGAGCATCTACAACACAAATTGTTAGTAAATATTCCCACTATTTTCAGTTGTAATGTGGGTCTGGTTGCTGCTATTGAAATATTCGAGGGTGGAATTATGCTACTGGTGAAGTGATACTTAAGTCCTGTGTTCGGTAATGGTATAGTGGAGGGACTTTTATCATGGCCCTGGAAGGTCTCACTAGTGCAATGTTGGATTTGGTAGCGTAGTGGAGTTAGTGTGGGTATGGCAGTTGTAGTGTGCTGCCGAGAGAGACAGTATATTTTAGGGTGGGGTAGTGTAGTGGTGGGCTCTTGGTGTAGGATTGCACTGCAATCCCAGTGAGTGTGGTACTGGGGAATGCCAGTCGAGTCTGGGTAGCAGTAGATTGGTCTGTAGGGTAGTACTGTGGTTGTAATAATGTGGTTCTAATAATCCAATTCTGGAAGTAGTTGTGAGGAATATGGGGTTAGTAGAATAGTTCTAATGCATAGTAGCATGATCAAGGAAATATTGGGTGTAGTATTGGGAGATGGTGAAGGAAATTTGGGGGGGCGTATTGAGTAGTGGAAAAAGCTATTGTGCAGAAGTGAGGAGGTGTTGCAGTTGTGAGGGTGATATTGGGTTGTAGTTCAGTGCTGTGAGATAGTGGTAGGAATGACATTGTAGGCTTGTGCAATTGGGGTTATGGAGGTGGTGTGAGTAGGTAGTGTTGTGGCCAGGGTGTGGCATGGGGTTTCTTGTGTTGATTGGATTAACAGTGTGCACTTTGGGGTTTCAGTGCAGGGATCCAGCAGAATAGTTGTTAAGGTGGTATTGTAGTGCTGAATGACCGCAGTGCGGAGAAAACATATTTAGTGGATAAATTGAATAGTTTGATTCTAAACCTTATTAAAAGGCAAACCTATTAATGACCCTCCCCCCACGAAGTAGGACACAGCAACCTTGCATTGAGAAAAAAAAGTCTCTGAACAGAGCTACAAGAGCTGCCTTTAACCTCAAGAGTGTTTGCTCCCCAACAAAAGCCAAATAAGGGCCTAGAACAAGATTATTTGAATGCAAAGAACAACTCCCATCAGGAACTATGGTAGAAATTACTAGCTGCGAGTAAGCTAAAAAACTGCAGGCCTTTTTGGGGTATCATGAATGATCTGTAAAACAATGGGAATAGGGTGCATAGTGCCATAATTCAGGAGGCCATTTCGGTTGATTATATAACTGTCTTGTATGGTTCTCACCAGCAATTATACTTGACCCAAGGCTACCCTGCAAAATTCTACTTTTAGGGAAAACCGAGGGTGAAGTTGGAGGTATGCCAGATGAAAGACACCAAAACGCCTTCAGGGATCCTATTAGATATTCTATATTGTCTGTCAATGCTATGGTAGTGTATGTAAAGTAAGAGACAACAGTACGTCTTAAATGAATTTGGAGTAACGGAGCACCAGGTTCAAATGACATGCCAAATGCCATTTTTAGGGCCAACACCGAGCTGTGGTCAAGGGTATTGACTCCCCTCTATAACGAAGATAGCCTGTCTGAGATGATCCCAGAATCGTGGTAATGAAGTATCTTGCAACCTATTTATTAGAGCGGGTCTCTGGATATACCCGCTAATTATAGTTTAGTTGCTTTAACAGATGCAGAGGCAAAAGTATTTGCATCTCACATGCTAGAGGAAACTGAATTTTGGCAGCTGCAGAGCTTCTTCTTCCATTGAACCAAAAAGGTTTTTGTAAGGGTCTGTCAACCAATTGACTTACCTTGGCGATCTTGGCCAAGTCTGCCATATCAACAAAATGCAAGCTTTATAGTTGTTTCATTGATTTAAAGGTGGTCTTAGGTACCGTTTCTAGAAAATTGTTATGGCAAAAACCCAGCAGAATGGGGTGCACCTCCAAGACCTGTGGATCTAATACCACATTTCTATATGAACAACTGGGTTCAGATTGAGCTGGGAGATTTTTTCATCTCATACTCAGTGAACTGAGATATCAAATGGCCTAAAACAGGCGTGTGTTCTTGCCCCCTGTTCATTTAATCTTTTTATGGCAGACCTAAATCAACATCTGCAGACCTTGAAATCACATGCATCTAAACTGGCCAATACTCTGTTAAAATATATTCAATTTGCAGATGATACAGTGCTGCTTAGTTAGACATCTATAGGTTTGCAGAATTTAATTACTTAGTTTGATGAATATATATTAGCTAACAATCTTGAGCTTAACATAAACAAACTAAGTTCATTACTGTAATGGTTAGCAGTCTTGTGTTTTCTTTTCTGCTGGCCGGAACTCGTACCCACGTCATCCGCAGGCTAGGTGTGGCCTGTGGGGTTAAATAAATGGGGAGAGCCCTCTCGGGGCGTTCTTCCTGCACCAGCCACCTGTGTGTGTGTGTACGTTTATTAGCTGGTTGCCACTAACCATAATAGGCCACACCTTAGTTGCAGTACAGGCGAGGCTAGCACAATTATGACTGGAGCATCTCTGTTTATATTATAGTCCTGGTACCTGGGCATCCTGTTTGAATAGAGTTTCCTTCAGAAGCCACTTTGATTTACTCAAGGCTAAGGCTCCTACAAACATCTTTGCCTTCAAGACCCTTCGTGATAAAATGGCATGTCCTTCCTATGGCCACCTTTTGAATGTAAATCCAGCTAAATTAATTCCTGTCCTAACTTACAGCCCCTTGATTTTTTGAGGGAAAGAGACAAATTATTGAACTTGTTACAGGTCAAAGCAGTAAAATCAGTCTTTAAGATTCCGACATTCATTGTTCAGGCACAAATTCACCATGAATTGAGGTCTGCAGCATGCTTTAAGAGGACTGTGAATCAATCAATGACATTATTTCCTTTTCAATTAGACAGAGAAGCTATCATGGTAAAAATGCATGCTTGGTTGGTTATTAACTCATGAAACTTTGAGCATACAATCATACCTAATCTCACACTTTCCTTCTCACAAGACTTGGTGTTTTTCCAACCAAGGAGATTACCCTACTATGGTCTAAAGTCTGGCCAAATGACAAATGCAGCCTTTTTGGTCACATGGAGGAAACACTACTTAACATATTGTGTATTTGTCCAGTTTTATTCAACTTACGTAAAATGATGTTGAGACCCTGCTTTGTGGAAGCAAGGGTAAGAGCGTGCCGTCAAGCTTTGATTTTATATTTATCGGGCAATTCCATCCTGCCTATTTGCCAATTTGCTAAGTTTTTGGCCAAGGCCAAGAAAAAAAATACTGATTCAGAGCCACGCCAGTAAATGCTTTGTGTTTTAGGTCAACATGCCTGTTAGGCTCCTGTAGTTTTTAGTTGAATGTTTGAACTACTAGAGGGTTGAATAAAGAAAATTATTAACCAGCACTTACCTTGATGCTTTTGCACAGGTTTTTGTGGATTTTTTGCACATTTTCCCTGCTAGTCAACATCTGGTTAGATACTCAATGAATTTGGGGCCATATGTATGAGGGTACCCATTTGCGATTCTGAATTAGCGCTTTTTAGCGAATTGCAAACTCAGAATCGCAAATTGGTATGTATGTAAAAAATTGCAATTAAATAGCGATTCGGTAAAAAATCGCTATTCAATAGCGAGATTCCCAATAGAGATTCCTTAACCATAAGAAATCGCAAAAACAATTTCTTAACGGAAAAAATCCCAATTTTGTGAATTTCGCGAATCTGCCAATCGGAAACTCAGGTGCAGCTTGATGACATCACAACCAGGAAGTGTGACTACCGGTGCTGCACCTGAGTTGCTGATTCACAGTCAGAGAGAGGAGTGGTGGAGAGGGAACTGTGCAGGGTGCTACAGAATGGCTGAAACTGGAGACATTGCCAGCCAGGAAACTAAGCAGCAGCAGCAGGGTGAAGGTGCAAGGAAGAGAAAGCAGAAATTCTCAAAGTCAGAGTTGGAGGTATTAATTCAGGAAATGGTGCTCAGCCATGAGCTACTATTTGGAAAAAAATCATTGAGGTTGCCCGAGACTCGCAAGAGGTGCATTTGGGCTGAAATCCACCAAAAAGTCGATGCAGTGGGGGTGACACACAGGAGTGTTGATGAACTGAGAAAGCTATGGTACGATCTGCGCCAGCGCTCGCAGGAGAAGTTGGCTGCCAGGCCGGAGCAGTCAAGGAACACCGGTGGAGGGACCTCAACAGTCTCTGAATCTACAACTCTGGAGGAACTGGTGGAGGGGACCCTCCAACCAGAAAGTGTCATGGGCGTGGCTGATCTCGACAGCTACGAGCAACAAGTACCAGGACCATCCCCCCCTGACACCCCCCAAACACCCCCAGCAGCGACCTAGGGGCAGGAGTAAATTTGTAGTCCAGAGCAGGTACACAGGCACACACAGCAATGCATTATGGGAGATGTAATAACATGAACAGATGGGGAGGACAGCCCCGTCATCCCTCCGAGGCAATGCAGGAGACATGTAGTCAGACCACTACCCCCATTGGAGGGCGAGCCAGAGGACAGCGAAGTCAATGTACACCCAGAGCCAACACAGCCACAGCAACAAGTCAGTGAAAGTGCTGACCAACTCTCACAAAGCACAACCAGGCGCAGGCCTCGCACACCCAGCAGTTCTGTAGATCCAGGGGAGGGAACAGTCTTTGCCGGCCTGGAGATGCATATGTTGCAGGTGTAGCGCCTGCAAGCAAAAAAAAAAAATCTTTACAGAGAGAAGTGAGGGCAGGCTTCAGGGCATGACGGGTGAACTGACGGGTGCCCTGCAGGCACTCTGTGAAGAACTAAGAGCAGACCTTGCAGCAAAGCGCAGAGAATTGCAGTGCATGGATCTCTACACATGGGCCATGACCCGCCTGGCCTCTGCCACCAATGTCCTCTCCAGGCGCAGCATACACATGCAGCGCGAGGTGGCACATGGTAGCTAGGACGTAGCTAGGGCACTGGTGCAGGTTACACAGCTGCTGTAGACGAGCTGCGGGCAATGCGTACAACTGGGCCAGGAGTCCTAACTCTCACTGAAGAGGAGGCACTGTCAGGGCCGAGCAGCACCACCCCCCCACCCATCATGGAGAGGTGCCTTAGTGGCCAAAACAGTCGGCCTACCATGCCTAATGAGGAGGACACTGTGTAACCACCAACAGGGGCTTCATCTCGCCAGCGCCGCATGTGAGGTGCAAAGTTTTTGACCACTGGAAGGGGGCAGCTAGCCACTTGACTTGTACACTACCTCTTGTTTATAGTCTTGCACTGTGAATTTAACATGTGCAGGAAATATGGAGTGTGATTGGTTGGCATTCCGGCTGTGTGACAAAATTGATCCTGCAGTTAAGGAATTAAACATAGTCGCACACATGAGATCTGGCTTTGTGTCATATTTTCTTACCTAGAAATAGTTGCGTGTAATCTCATCTCGCCTCTGGCACCCAGCTGCTGCACCAGCTACACCAGCTGGCATACGTCCTGGGCCAGGCCCCTCCACGTCAGATGTATCGGATTCACTGAGCTCCACCGGTGTGCCTTTCCTGGTGGCGATGTTGTGCAGCATGGCACATGCTACCACTATCTTGCAACAGGTCTGGGGGCTGTATTGTAGTGCCCCTCCGCTCTTGTGGAGGCATCTGTATCTGCTCTTCAGTATCCCAAATGTGCATTCAATGGTGCCTCTGGTTGCTAAGTGTGCTTTGTTGTATCGCCGCTCCCCAGCGTTGGCAGGATTCAGGTAGGGCGTCAGTATGACATCCCGGACAGCATATGCACTGTCACCTGTGGGGTGGGCAGGATATGGTTAGTCACTGTACTGCACATGCTAGTCTGAACAAATGTGGCCTCTGTTGAATTGCATTTACCTAGTAGATATCCCACGCCAAATTCCCCACTTGTAAGTCTACGGTATATCCCACTGTGACGGAAGATGAAAGCGTCATGAGTGCTGCCTGGGTATTTTGCGACAATGTCTGTCATGATGTGTTTGGCATCACACACCACCTGTATGTTCAGTGAATGGTAGCATTGCGGTTCCTGAACACGTACTCATTCTGGGAGGGAGGGGATATTGCAACATATGTCTCATCTATGCATCCTATGACGTGGGGTGAATTGGGCTATTTGGTAAAAGTCCTGCTTGGTCTGGTCTAGTGCCTGTGGGGTGCTTGGGAAGTAAATGTCGTGCTGCATCCTCTGTACCATGGCATCAAGGAATGTGTGGAAAAAGCGCGAAAGTGCACTTTGTGACACCCCTCCTGCTGAGGCTATCACCCCCTGGAAACTACCTGATGCCAAGAGGTGCAGTGAGCACAGGACCTGGATGTGGGTGGGGATGGATTGTGTCCTGTGTGGGGTGTTCAAGAAAGGGTTTGAGTTCCTTACTTAAATCCAGAATACTCTCTTCATCCAGTCTGTAGTGTGTGTAGATATCCTTCTCTGTGCGCTGGAAGATGGAAATGCTCGCACGGAATATCCTCTCCTGGCATCTCCTCCTTTGTGCAGCAGCTCTGAGTCGCATCCATCTGGCTATCACGTACAGCTCAGCCATTGTGGCAAAAAGTCTGTTGCATTCTGGGACTCCTTAAATAGTTTGCACCTGGTTACCACCTGCTCCTATTTGGTGGTAATTGCAATTCTGTAAATTGAGAATTTCCGTAAAATGCAATTTGCGATTTTTTCATACATTCCATGGTGATTTCTTGATTTGCGATTTCACGTTTGCGAATTTTGCACACGAAAAAATCGCAAAATTAGAAATCGCTAGGAAATTCGCAGATTTTTGATGCTTGCAAATTAAGGAATCGCATTTTTAGCGAATTCTCAATTTGCGAGGCACTTTTGCTTCATACATTCGAAATAGCGAATTTTCATTCGCAAACGCTGTTTTTTGCGACTCGCAGCATTTGCGAATGAAAATTGGCTTGATACATATGGCCCTTAGATCCTTAGACTTATGAATTTACGTTTGCGAATTTCGCACACGAAGAAATCGCAAAATTAGAAATCGCTAGGAAATGTGCAGATCTTTGATGCTTGCAAATTAAGGAATCACATTTTTTGCGAATTCTCATTTTGTGAAGCACTTTTGCTTCATACATTCGAAATAGCGAATTTTCATTCGCAAAGGCTGTTTTTTGCGATTCGCAGCGTTTGCGAATGAAAATTGGCTTGATACATATGGCCCTTAGATCCTTAGACTTATGAATTTACTTGATTATATCAAATTTTTAAAATAAACTGATATACATTATTAGCAATAAATCTTACTGTTAAAATATACTTAGTTTATTCATAAGCCTTTGTACTTTCATATCTTAGATCTATTTTGCACACAAATTAATTCTGTACTTTGAAACTGCGTGTTGCAAATGCTTTTGTTTCAAAACTCAAATTATTTTTTAACAAGGTTCTTCAATGCTTTATGGTAAACATTATGCACCATAGCGCAATAGCACAGGTTTTGATGCCGCTGCTAAATAATGTTTGACCAAACACTTAGTGCTTTTTAGAACTTTAGATTGAACAATCTACCTGACCGTTTGAATTGTAATAAGCCTGTATAAATTGCTAAAGTTATTTATTATCGCATGCTGCTAGGAAATTCATTTGGAATTGCACTATCGTATTGTACGTTTTTCTCAATGGTCGGATTCTTGGGAAATTGCAATTGTTTACTGTGAAAGCAGCACTCCTCAGTATGTTTTAAATGATATTGTTTCATTTATGTATTTGTAATGATTTTTTTGTGTTCAAAAGATGTTATTGAGTTTTTATTTTAAGCAATAAACAAAGACAATACAGAAAAAATCTTATAGAGCGAAAGTACCTAATCACAATATAGAGATACAAAAACATCCAATGAATTACATTAGGTAACAACAGTGCAAATATTCATAGGAAAATAAAAAGGGGAAGGGAAGGAAAACAGCTTTTAAAACTATTGCATTAGCTATAAAATAGAGCTACTATAACATTGATAAGTATCTGTTATAATTGCAATAAACAAACAATTAGATATAGATTTATAATTAAGTAGATAAATATATATCAACAGGTTTCCAAAAAGAGTGAAA
Source organism: Lissotriton vulgaris (assembly GCF_964263255.1). NCBI lineage: Eukaryota > Metazoa > Chordata > Amphibia > Caudata > Salamandridae > Lissotriton > Lissotriton vulgaris. The sequence goes on along the minus strand of NC_141699.1, from coordinate 884,154,670 downwards.
CAAGTTAGAATAATGACCAATACCAGATAAAGATAACTGAGCTCCTCTTCTTGTAAAAATCACCCATGACCACTAAGTATGAACTGATAATAGCGAAACATCTTTCCAACAAAATGTAATGGTATTAGAAAATTAAAAAGTTTACCATCTAAATCATTTAAGTTGTGCGAAAGAGCAGTAGATTTACATATTAACATTTTGAATGAAACATCATCATGCATAGTTAATATCTTGTTTATAATATCCCAAACTTCAGTCCAAAATGTAAAAACTAAAGGACAATCAAAAAACATATGTTGTAAAGAACCAGGATGTAATTTACAGTGCCAACAAGTTGAAGATTGAAGACGTTTAGCCTGAAACAAACGTAATGGAGTTGAATAAAATATACAAGTTAGTTTGATAGAGCAAGACAGGTAACCAACCAGAAATACTGCTAAGCCAAATATCTTTCCATGCATCAACAGATAAGGAGATTGAGAGTTCATTATTCCAAAACACTGAAATCATATTAATGTTGGAACCTAGAGAATTAGATAATTTTTATACAAAATAGAAACTCAATGAGATGATGTGGAAACAGTTTGAATATATATTGATAAATCAGCGTTCACATTAGAAGGAATAACGTGAGGAAAAAAATCTAAAATTGAAGTACACAAATATTCCTATTTGATAAGGTCAGACTGAGGCAAACTAAATTGTGTTCTAGAGCCTCGAATGATATGAAAGAATTGTTTTAATATATAGCTTTGAGATAAAAACTACCAGCATCAATCCATGAATACCAGAAACTTATATTTCTATTTCATTTAATGACTGTGCAATGCCATAGGGACATGTCTTCTGTATTGAACATGGGGATTGAAAAATTTAATCTAAATCTTTAAAAATCAATTTAGTAGATTTAAGAATAACAGATTTATGAAAAATTGGTGATTTATTAGACATGGTTAACAAAGTTGATAATGGAAATGGCTTAACTATTGGTTTCTCGATAAAAAGCCACTTAGGTGGAAGAATTAAAAAAGAATGGTTAAACCATATTTAAAATAAAAGCTTTATGGTAATGAAAAAAGTCAGGTAAACCAAAACCTGCATTACATTTGGGCATTTTAAATTTATGTAACTAATACGAGGAAATTTGGAAAGAACTTTGTTAATGTCTTTGTAAAATTCTAATGTAAATTGTGTGGGAATCACGGCAAGGGTGTAGAAGATTTTAGGAGCAATAGTCATTGGAATAGAATCCATTCTCCCCCACCATGAAAGGTGAAGTAAAGTCCATTTGGATGTTTTGTCTTTAATACAATTTAGGATAAAGTCATAGTTCAATGATATTGTTGATTTTATGGAAGAAGAGAACGAAATACCAAGATACTTCAATTTATCCTTTTGCCAAATAATTTCATTCATAGGTAACTGTGAGGAAGTGAGTTCCTGTTGCAGTACCCCCCCACACTTTTTGCCTCATACCTGATACACTTTTCCTAGGTGTGCCCAGGGTCCCTGCCAATCAGGTACCCAGGGCCTGTGTTTCTTCCCAAAAAACTATACTAAAGCCTAAATGCAATTGGCAGCTCTGGCCACATATCAGCCCCTAGTAAATGGTACCCTAGGTACCCAGGGCATTGTGACCAGAGAAGACCCCTAAGGGCTGCAGCACTTTTTTTGCCACCCTTAGGGGACCTGTACCTTGACACCCACACACAGCCTTTGCAGGCTGAGTATCTAGGTGCAGAACTAAACAAGGAGTCGACATGGCACACATCCCTGTGTGCCATGCCTACAACCCCACTGCCCTGGCATACATCAGCCACCCCTCTAGCTGGGTGTCCTCTGCCAGTGGTGTGGGCACGGGTGCATGAGCCCTGTGCCCCCCACAGTACCCTGGGCCATTCCTGGGCACTGTAAGTACAGTGATGCCATAAAGAGTATATGGTGCTGGGAGGTCGTCTTTACGAACTCCACAGCATCATTATGGCTACACTAAACACTGACAAGTTTGATATCAAACTTCTCAGCACATTAAACCCACACTGATGCCAGTGTGGGATTTAATGTAAAATGCACTACAGAGGGCATCTTAGAGATGCCCCCTGAAACCTAAACTACAATCCACGTCTGGGCTGAGTGGCTGCAGAGACTGCCACACAAAAGACATGTTGCTGGACCCCTGGGTGGAGAGCCCACCCGCTCTCCTGGGCCTGCAACAATGCACTAAGCATGGGCGAATTTTGCGAATCTCGCGTTCGCGAATTTTGCGGATTTGCGAACTCGCAATTCGCAAAATCCGCGAATTCTCGCGAATTTGCAGATTTTTTTTTGTGTGTTCGCGCGAGTTTCTGCCAGTTCGCGAGGGTTTTGTACAATGTTGCAAACGCGAACTTACCTGTCGGGTCGCAAGTTTTGCGAACTTGTTGTTTCTACGTGTCCAGCCTGTTTGGGACACTCTTCTTCATCACTGCCACTCTCTGTCATCACTGCCACTCTCTGACTACTCATGCCACCCTCTGGCCCACCCATGCCACCCTCTGTTTCATCACAGCACCCACTGGTTGTCCAGTCAGTGTACATTATTGTGGCAAAGCAAAGCACACCTTCCCTGCCTCAAGTGACCTGAATTAATTTGGGGCTGATTAATGTGTCACAGAATATTTTTTTAGCTGGCACCTGCTTCCTTAGTGCTTCCTGATTAGTGATCTTTTGCACTTGCTAAGTGCTTTCATTGTTGCAAAATTAGTTACAACACCTGCCCTGCCCCAACTGACAATAATGAATTAGGGGCTGATTAATGGATTTGAACTTCCAGCCTGGCTCCTGCTTGTCTCCCTTAGCTGTAATTCAGGACCTTTGTGGCATATGTGTAACTATTCTGAGGTTCAGAGCAGGGTCACATAATAGTTGCAAGTAGGCAACTGAACTCTGGAGGGGCCCCTCAGGAAGCACTACAGGAAATGGCTACTAATGATGAGCCTGAACTTTTGAACCTGGTAAGTAGTTTCAGTTTTGCTAAGATCGTATTTCTGCAATTTAGCGCTTATTCGCGGGGCGCGAAGTTGTACTGGGAAGCCGCGAACTCACGCGAACAGTGCGAGCAAACCATAAAATCCACTGCTCGCGGATTTGGGATTTTGCGGGAGATTCGCGAATCTCGCGGATTGCGAATTTACCGAAAATCCGCAAAATCCGCGAGCGAAACGGATTTTCCGCCCATGCTTACAATGCACATCCTGGGTGAGGTGCTATGTCTCCCCCCCAGGATGGACAGGGGGAAGCTTCAAAGGCATGCCGCCTCTGAGAGCTTCTCCAGACCATTTTCTGTACCCAGCAACTGGACCCCACTTGTTCTACCCCCACTCTGGAGGGAAAAATTACGTCAGGAAGGGGGGGTGCTAACCTTTGCCAACTCCACCCCTCAGGTGGAGGAGGCGAGGTGAAACATGACCCCGGGCTCCGGCCATCTTGTAGATGGGGAGCCCTGCTCAATCCCAGCTAGGCTCCTGCCCCCCTCCCACAGTAGAGGAGCAGGCTAGGGTGTGTACTCACCCCAGGACAAGGGACCCATTGGTCCCGGCCCTTGCCCTACCTGTAACGCCCCTAAATTTAGTATTTAGGGACTCCCTGAACCTTCCTTCCTCAGATCCAGATACCAAAACAAGAAAGAAGAACAAGAAACAAGAAGACCTGCCGTGCAGCTGCTAAGAAGAGGAAGACACCAACTGATTTGGCCCCAGCCCTACCGGCCTGTCAACCCTCGAACCTGCTAAACCCCGGCGTCTCCAGTGGTCAGCAACCTTCAAAACCCCGGAGGACCTGACTGCTTTGTGACTCTGACTACCTGGGTCTCCCACGAGCAGTGGTACTGCTCAAAGCAAGTAACAAGCCCTGGCATCAGCCCGGAACAACGAACCCTGCACACTCTGCACCTGCCAAGCCAGGCCTGTGCTAGAGTGAACCAAGACACTGAGGACATCCCCCAGAGATTCTGACTCAGAATCCAGTGCCTAAGGATCCTCCTCGATGACCCAGACGACGCCTGTAGCCTCAGGACAAAGGACCCCTCCGACCGCGACCAGCAGTGGGTAAGATTTCCCGACCTCAAAAGTCACCCCTGCACCCGGCGCTCCACGGCCCCCTGTGCCCAACTCCTGAGTGCCTACCTATCCTCCAAGATCCCAACTTACCCCTCGAATTGTTGGTCGCTCCTGAAGATCCACCGTCCCCGAGCCTGCAGCCTTTGTTCCCTTTTCAAGATCCTCATTGGATAACATTGAGCCTAACTACCTCTGCACCCGGCCGTCCCTTTGCAGCTGAGGGTGTACTAACTGTACCTACCCGACCCTGGGGGACTCCTGAGTCTATGCCCAGAACCTTAACTTCACCAGTCGAGTACTCACCTGAAAACCGATGACTCACTTTTGTTGCCATGGGATAACATTGACTGGTTTGACTCGAAAAATCTTCTAAGTGTGAAGTTTTGAAACTTTAAAATATTCATCTAAAATCAGCTGAATAACGAATTTCGAATTACTTACCTGTGATCAGGAGAGAAGCCAGTACTGTACCTTGTAGCCCAGTACTGGACCGCAAAAGTAATCACAACCGTGTTTCCTAGTAATCTAAATTTCTGCCATAGGAAACCATTGACTGTTTTTCTATGAAATTTCTTGTGTGAAGTTTTGAAAACTGAAAATATTCATATAAAATCAGCCGAATTCCGAATTCCAAAATACTCACCTGAGATCAGGGGAGAATTCAATACTGTACCTTACAGCCCAGTACTGAACCGTAAAATTAATCAGTACCGGGTTTACTAGTAATCTGTATTTTCTACATAGGAACCCATTGTCTGCTTTTCTATGAAATTTCTTCTGTCTACTTTTGAAAACTTGAAATATTCTTTAAAAATCATACGAAAAACTGAAACGCAATTACCTACCTGTTTTAAGTTAAGACTCCAGTGCTGCCCCAGGAGACCAGTGCTAGATTACAAAAGTAACACGCTCGTACTTTACCTGCAACCTGAATTTTCTCCCATTGAATAACATTGTCAGATTTTCATTGAAAAGTTTCTAAGTGTGAACTTTTAAAACAGCTTTATATTCATGAAAATTCTCTACAGTAACTAAAACGTTTTTGCTAATCTGGTTTCAGCTTAGACCCCAGGACTGAATCTAGGATCTGGTCCTGGGACTACTAAAGTAATCTGTATAGTATCAACTGTACTTACATGTTGAAAACTCATTGAGCTCAATGCTATAGTGTGTTTTAGGATTGTCTTGCTTACTGTCAATACTGTATTAATTGTGTGCACAAACGTTATTGCTCCTTTACAAGGTAATTGAGAGTACTCATAACGAGAAGTATATTTTTATAACTGTTGGTTCTAAAAATAAAACAACTATATCTGTGGTTATAAAAACAATTGGCCTGGAGTTCAGTCCTTGAGTGTGTGAAACCTTTTGCTGACTGAGTGTGTACAACACATGCTTTACACTGTCCTTTGGTACTACCTTACTGCTCGACCAAGCTACCACTTTGGAGAGTAAGGTCAGTTCTGACTTTTACCTCTGTTATGCCTCTGGGGTTGGTGGACTCTATACACACTGTACTTCATTCTAGTCCAGTATATATAGAGCCACTTTCTCACATTAACATATCAGGAGTATAATAAATATTTAAAGGAAAAAATTCAGTGTTATTAGTATTCAATTTATAGCCAGACACTGTGGATTACTTAAACATATTCTCTAGTAGGGAAGGGAATGAGATAAAGGGTCACTAATAAACAAAGGTATATCATTAGCATAAGCTAAGGTGACATCCTTAATATTGATTCCTTTAATATTATCACAGTTTCTTATAGAGGTAAGTAAAGGTTCAATACCTATAAAAAATAAAAGCAGGGAGAGGGGACATCCTTGTCTTGTACCTCAAAAAAAAGGGAGAATTGGTTTGAAATATGGCCATTGATAAATAAACAAACAGTAGGAGCAGAATATAAAGCAGAATTCATGTGAATAAATGTTTCACCAAAACTAAATGATAATAATGTATGGAATAAGAATTGCCAGTGAATTTTATCAAAGGTTTTCTCAGCATCTAATTTGAGAATTCCTGACTGTAGAGTTAAAGTGGAAGCTTGTTCAATGACATGTAGCAAGGTTCTTGTATTGTTAGCAGAATATCTATTCTTCATAAAACCAGACTGGTCTGGGTAAATACAGGGGATAATCTAGAAGCAAGTATTTTAGCATATAATTTACAATCTTGATTAATTAAAGAGATAGGACGATAATTAGTTGCAAGTGTGGGATCTTTGTCAGGTTTGGGTAGCACAATAATTAAAGCTTCAGTAAAAGAACCTGAGATAACCCCTGTAGAACCAAAAAAGGTAAAGAGTTGAAATAAAGAAGGAACAAGCTGTAATTGAAACTTTTTATAAAACTCAGCAGGAAGACCATCGGACCAGGAGACTTATCTTTTTTAAGACATTTTATGGCTGATAGAATTTCATCTTGAGTAATAGGTGATTCAAGCCCAATTTTATCGGGCTGTGAAATCTTGGGTAATCCACAATTAGTTAAAAAAGAATCAAGGAGACATCGTTAAAATTGAGTTTGTTATAGAGAGTAGAATACAAATCCTAAAATTCACTAACGATGTTGTTGTGGGATAGAGCAATTTTACCATTAGAACCATGAATTGAATTTATTTGAGTTTTATCTTTTTTTATACACAAGTAATTAGCTAAAAGTCTTCCGGATCTGTTGGCATTGAAACAAAACCTGGCTTTAGAATTAGAAATCTGAATACCAGCTCTTTTGCTAAGGATTGAGCTAAACTCATATCTAGGTTTTTGTAATTTGATTCTATTTTGAGAGTTATTAGACGTAATTATGAGTCCCTCAAATTTAGCAATTTGCTTTTCTAGATTTTTAATATTTGCATTAAATGTTTTATTTTCGTGGGCCATAAGAGAAATAGTTACACTTCTATTATAAGCCTTAAAAGCGACCCATCTATTAACCATAGAAGTAGAGCCTTCTGGGCTGAGAAGGAAGTGTTCCTGAATTGCATTTAAAGGTTTCTGCTATTACATTCATTAAGAACAATGTCAGTATTCATTCACCATCTAGATTGCTTTGTAAAGGTTGAATTTAAATTAAAAACAAAATAAATCAAAGCATGATCCGAAATATCAATCTTACAAATCGTAGGACTAATCACTGAGTTAATTCATTGTTTAGATACTAATACATAATCAATACTAGAATGAGAATTATGTGGGTTAGAAAAGAATGTAAAACTTTTTTACGTAGGGAAGTGTAATCACCAAATATCAACTAACTTTCTTGTTTGAATAAATGACATGAAAGCAAAAAATCCTTAGAAGGGCGAAATTTAGTAAGAGATAACCTATCTAATAAAGGATCAGATATAACAATAAAATCACCCCCAACAATTAGAGGAACTTTACCCAACTTTAGAACTTCAGTTGTAGGATTAGACCAACAAGCAGGATCATCCGCAGTGGGACCATAAACGTTTAGTAAAAATATAACTGAATCATGAACTTTAATTTTAACTATGACATATCTCCTGTCAGTATCTGCAAATGTACTCAAATTTTGGCAATGTACCTTTTTTGCAAAAAGAATATCCACACCATTTTTTTGCCATTTGCAGGAGAAGAAACAATATTATAAACCCACTTTTTTCATATAATCTAATATTTTATCATCAATATGAGTTTCCTGTATAAAACATATATCTTCTTTGCAACTACCTAAATAATCTACATTTTTTGTACGTTTAACTGGATGACGTAAACCGTCAACATTTAATGAAACTACTTTAACATTATGAACATTAGCCATGATAGAAGAGAAGGAGAAAAGAAAAGGTCAAGATGAGGAAAATAAGAAATAAAGAAAGAGTAAGAAAAATAGTAGCTCCAGAACAGGCCAAAAGGAAAGAGTAGGGAAAAGAAAGTACAAACTAACATTCAAAAGACGACGACAACAATGACAAACACAAAGAAACATCAATAACAAATGTGAAACGCACACACACTTAACAAGCATGACTGAACCGATGGAGCCCAGCGTGCAGGGAATTGTAAAATAAATCAGACATACAAGCTTAAATATTCTTCAAGTAGCAGAGTCATGCATATCCATAAAATGTTGCGAATGGTGTGATTGCTGCTACAGAAACAGTTGAAAATCTTCGGGCGTTGGAAGGACTTAGAGAAATTATCTTTCCAGATGCGCATCCTTAAAGGATGAAATAAGCCATACTTGAATCCAAAACTTCGCAGTTGAGGACGCAAGTCAGAGAAATCTTGGCAAATCTTAACAGTCTCTTTGGCAAAGTCTTGGTGAATAAAAATGTTATTTCCATTTACCATTAAGGATGGAGTTTCCTGTGCCGCTTTCCTTATCAAAACTAAATGATGATGACGAAGTACCTTAAAAATCATGTGTTGTGGCATGGTATAACGAGGATTGCGATGGGATGGAATCCTATGCGCCTCATCTATCACAAATTTTTTAGGAAATTTAACATTCAAAAGACCAAGAATCAAATTCTCTAGATATAGTCTGCAATTAGAGGCTTCAACATCCTCTGGTAAGTTAAAAATATGTAGGTTGTATTGACTGTTACGATTTTCCATTTCCATGTCCAATAATTGAGCAGACATAGGAGAAGTTTTAGCCACAAGAGGAGTAAAGGCGTAGACTTTAATTTTGTTATCTTGTATTTTAATGGAATTATCAGAAACCCTCATCGACATGCTAGCCATATCTTTAAGCAGATTTTTTATTTCCGATGCAATAGTGTCAGTGTTGGCACAAAGAGCATGAAGTTTGTCAAGAATTAATGGCAAAGAGGGCTCACTCGATTCCACCACTCTAGACTTAACAAGAGGAGGAGATATCTGTTGTTTCCTTTTATTACTGGGATTCTGTGCATTTTTATTCTCCATTTTCGTATTATAAAAAATGAAGAAGCAAATAACTGCAAAGCACAAAGAAAGAGAATAACTTCAGAAAAATACAGCAAAGAAAAGACTGTGGCAGCAGCTAAAGTGGACTGTGGGAGTGGTTTGGCCTAAGCCAGGCCCTTTCTTGAGTGCTTGCTCTGCCCCCCTGACAGGAAATCTGGGCAGTACCTTATGAGCAGCTCCCAGCTGCCACCAGAAGAAGAAAAGCAGAGTTCGCAATGTCTACAGCACCAGTAAAACAATATCTCAGCAGCAGGTAGGCTTCACAGGGCTGCTAGCACTGTTTCTGGAGTATTTACATTACAAAACCGAAGTTCATCTGTAAAAAATGGGCCCCTAAACTCGGAGCTCACAAATCGGCGGCCATCTTGTTTTCGCGCGCTCGTGTGAATCCTATTTGTAATGATTTTAATTATTCAAACTATAAATAAATCATCATCGCAAGTGCTAGCATAGTGGTGGTGAGTGGTAGTCCTGCAACATGAGGAAGAAGTGAATTACTGTGGGGGATAATAGGGGGCTCAGATGTAGCTGCAGTGATGGTGTGGTAGCCAATGATTGGCATGCTTGTGCAGTGCTTGGGTGAAATTGCAGGGGTCTCAAGGTGGTTATGTTGCACTGTTGGGTGATAGTGTGGTAGTAGGATAGAGTGCAGTGCTGATGCTATACTGCAGTGCCAAGCTCAGTAGTGTGGTGGTAGTTTGGAGATCAGTACCTGTGAAGTGAGAATGCATTAATTAATCTGTGGTGGTAGTAAGTTGATGTGGGCACAGTGGGGTGGTGGTGTGAGGTGATAGTTTGGTGTTGAGAGTGGTACTGTCCTGATGAGTTGATAACTATAAATTGCTGGGGTGGTAGTGCAGTGCTTGGATGGTGGTCTATGGTTCTGATGTTAGTGTAGTGGTGGTGGGGACAGTTATGAGGCCTTTAAGCACAGAGTGGTTTTATTTAGCTGTTTTGAGTGAGACGGGTGGAAATTTGGGGCTCTGAGTGGTAATAGGGGATTAATTAGTGGCTCTGTGGTACTTTGAGCTAATACTAAAGTGGTCTTGAGCTTAGTTCATTTATGTGGTGTCAGAGCATGGTGGTGAGGAAGGCAAAGCAATGTCAGGCAGTGGAAATGTGTTGGAGTGGTAGTTCAGTGTGGCAGCAGGTCACCTGCAGGTGAGGTGATAATTCGGTGCTGTGCTGTATTGGAGTGGAACTGTATTAGTTTGTGCTTGGTAGTACAGCGCAAGGTAGTAGTACTGTTGATGAGGTTAAAAATTTGGTAGGTGGTTTGGTAACACAAGTTTAATAACAATTGCTACTCTAGAAGTGCTGTATTTTTTACGGTTCTTGAACAATGGAATACGAAATTATATATGATACAATATGCACACATTCTTTAGGAAAAAGCCTCAATGTATAAATGGTTTTGGTTAGGCTTGGCATTTTGGTGTGGTTTCTCCTGACTTTTTGCTTCTACCTCCTGTATTTGTTGATGCAGTGCTAGATTTCATTTTTGCTGGCTTAGATGCTTTGGGCACTTAGCCACTGCTGATCAGTGTCAAAGTTTAAGTGCTCCCTGTGTAAATGGTTGTTAAAATTGGTTCTGCCTGATTGGCCTATTTGATTTACTGGTAAGTCCCTACTAAAGTGCACGGAAGTGTACCAGGGCCTGTAAATCAAACGCTACTAGTGGGCCTGCAGCACTGATTATGTCACCCACATGAGTAGCTCTGAAAAGGTAACTCAGGTCTGCCACTGCAGTGTCTGTGCGCAGTTGGTAACTTCCATGTTGTCTTGGCAAGTACACCCATATGTCAGGTCCTAACCTTCCCTTTTTCTACATGTAGGGCACCCCTATGGTTGGCCCAAGGTAACCCCCCCTGGGCAGGGTGCAATGTACGTGAAAGGTAGGACATGATAGTGAAATACTGCCAATTTTGTATTTCACTATTGAAAGGCGAACTTACCCCATAGGATAGAATAGGAGTTTATTTATAACATCTTATAAATATAGGTTCCCATTGGGACAAGATAGAGAAATAAAGTTTAGGCTCTCTGAACTCAGAATTTAAACAACACATCTTTTAATAAATATGGTTTTTAAATTGTGTGTTTGAAAATGACACTTTTAGAAAGTAGGCAATTTCTTGTTTAATCATTCTTTATGCCTCTGCCTCTTTGTGTATTGACTGTCTGGTTTTGGAGTGACAGAGGCTGGGGATGTGCAATCACTGTAGACAACCACTGGGGGGTATAGGTATGCATAGCCCTTCTTGGACGACTAAGAGCTGGGCTGAATAGACCATGGCTGAATTTAGACTAGTGGGAGATTTCCTTGCACCTGTCTCCCTTGCACAATGCTCTCTCCACCCCCTGAGGTTATGCTGCACCAGTGAGGAAAGAACTGGTTTGGACTGGGCTCAGAGACCATTGCACAAAGAGAACAAAGACATTTTGGGGAATAAGTATAAGACCTAAAACTCCTGAACTTTAGACTACTTCTAGAATCAAAAGGAACCTTTGCAAGGAGAAGAGCTGGAGAAACTGAGGGGAAGTACTGCCTCTTTGCTGTGTGCTGTCTGGGGTTGGCATGTAGTAGCTCTTTCTACCAAGGAAAGGACGAGGACTTTGCTGTGTGCTGTGTCCCCCCTGCTTAAGGAAGATCTCCAAGGGCTTGAGTGTAGCTTGCCTCCTGTTCTGAAGTTTTATGAACATAAAGACTTCACCACCAGCTCCCCTGAACTTCCTTGCTGGGAGTTCTGACCTATCAAGAGATGCCTGTGACTGTGTTGGGCCTCTGGAGGTTGTTCCTGCTGTTGGGAGCTGGAAAAGCAAAACAACTAAAGAAAATCGATGTATCGCTCTTCCTGCGGCACTTTTCCCGATGAAGCACCGTGGTGCGAGAAGAATTGCCACGAATCGCCATGCCACTGCCGAGCCACAACCAATGCAGCACCTATCGCAGAGGCAAGAACCAACGCGTTGAGGGATCGTGGCTGAAGAAACCGACACAGCACCGCTCGATAATGCTGCATCGATCGCCAGCACACCCTGGATTTCCATGCATCGTACCTGTACTGCAAGTTTCCCCGAAGCATCACATGGGGACCAGAACCGTCTCGGAATCTAAGCATCACTTCCCCCCACAGACAGGATTCGACGCATCACTTCACCTGCGCTGCTTAACTATCGCATCGCCTCCTCATGGTCTCAGGAACTGACGCATCTCTTTGTTTTTCGGCGCTTCCCTTTCTCTGGCAGTTTGGCCTTGTTAAATTTGTCACAAATACAGGTACTTGAGAGAAATCACACATTCATAATTTTCTATGGACTAAATTGTTTCAAACCTTTTTAAAGTCTTATTCTTATTGCATGTATGTTGGACTTTTGTCGTTTTGGTCTTGTTGAGTTTAGATACAGATACTTTATTTTTGTAAATTGTTGTGGTGTCTATTTGTGGTGTAATCACTGTATTACTCTGTGGTTTGAGTACAAATACTTTACACATTGCCTTTAGGATAGACCTGTCTGCTCGTGCCAAGCTACCCAGGTGAGCAGGGGTTATCTAAAGTGTGTATCCCTTTACCCAGACTAGAAGCAAGGGTCCCTATTTGGACAAAGGTACCTACCTCTGCCAACTAGAGACCCCATTTCTAACAGTTTCCATATCAGAATGATTGTTATTTTACATCAATTGAAACATTCTTTATTTGTCTAAACACTTGTAGCCATTTTATATAAGCAATAATTGCACGTTAACGTTTTTTCAATACATTTTAAGCCTCATTGGAGCTCTGACTAAGAATAACAAATGCTGGGCTTTTGTTAAAAACATCTATTATATTAATAGAAAAGTTATTGCGAAAAAATTCAACATCTTAAATTAGAGGTAATGAGGATTTGATTTTAAAATTGAATCGAAGGACAAAAGTAGAAAAATACATCTTTTGGTGTACATTATACAGAAGATTGTTTTATACTTTTATACTACACTATTGCAAGAAGGTTTGCCTGTGAAATAACATTATCTAAATCTATAATATCAGAAGTTAACCTGACCTTTCTTTAACAGTTACTACAATTGGGTCTAGATGTAGGAAGGCTATTACCGGTCGGTAACAGCAGAAATTAACGAATTTCGGCCGTTACCGACCGGTAATAGGCTTTTCTGATGTAGGGGCCGAAATTAAGGATTCAGTAATTTACCAAATCGGTATTTTCAGGAATCGGTAAGTTACCGATTTCTTAAAAACCGATTCGGTAAATTACCGAATTCCTAATGTAGGGAGCGCTTAAATGAGTGCTTATCCCATGTTAGGATTCGTTATTTGCCACCAACTACAAGTTGGTGGTAAATAACGAAAAAAAACAAAAAGCAATTTTATGCAAATTGCTTCAGTGCCATGTTGCAGACATACATGCCCTTAGGGCATGTATGTTTGCAACATGTGCACCCATACACAATTGAGGGGTGCAACAGGGTGTCAAAGTGACACCCTGCCTCCCTTCAATGTTTTCCCCCTTTTACCGAATCGGTATTTACCGATTCGGTAATTGCTATTCATTCCTAAGGGCCTCCAGGCCCATAGGAATGAATGGCAATTACCGAATCAGTAAATACCGATTCAGTAAATACCGAATTTTAGAGATTCGGTAAAATTTACAGAAAAATTACCCACATACTATTTACCTATTCTTAAATACTGAATCCCTAAAATTCGGTATTTAAGCATAGGTAAATAGTATTTCCCTACATCTTGCCCTTCATCTTATATTATAACTACTTTCAAGAAGAAAGAAAATAATGTCTCTAGACAAGAGGGACTTTAACTGTTTTAAGCTCCGCCCAATGTATTCAAATAGCAGTATGTTGCACTAAGAAGATTTCATTTTTCAAAATAAATAGAAGGGTGGAATAGTTGAATGGTTACTAATAAAATATTTTCACGTTGTTGATATTTTTCTTGCTTGGAGGAGACTGTGGGACACCATACTGTATAAAATTGAAAAATTAAGTAACAATCATGAATGACATAAATGTAATCATCTATTAATGAAAAATCAGTAGTGGGATGGGAGGTGGATCAATTCAGATACCTGAGGGTAGAGGTGGCGCATGAGGATGTAAAATTACTACAGCTAAACATTTCTAGGGTAGGCGAGTCCCTGAGATGCTCAGTGGATTTTTGGAACACACTGCCGTTGCCTCTAATGGGTAGAATAGCTGTGGCAAAAATGGTGATGCTACCCAGATGCTTGTATGTTTTACAGAACGCATTGTGCAAAAATTCCCGCTAGGGTTTTCGGCAACTAAACTCACTATTAATATCCCTGCTCTGGGCGGGGAAACGCTGTAAGAGTAGAGTCAGAGTCAAATGCACTTTATTCCATTATTTTAAAATCATAAAAGTATGCTATACATTCACTTCTGATCATAACAAACACAACATTTTTAAAAATTGATTATAACATTTTTTTTAAAACAAGGATTCAATATATACACATATTCAACAGTGATCAAGGTAACTATACAAGAAAATTATTTACAACTACATGATTTTTGAGACCACTGCGGATTGTGCAAATCTTTCGAGATATTACAAAGTTTATACATTGAATTTACTACAGTTCTATTTACAGTACTATTTACAATCATTTTACATCCATATTACAACCAGGGGAAGTGTGCAAACCTTGCGAGATTCATAAAATAGGTCAGATGTTACGGGGCTAATAGCCTAGAAATGTTTCGGTCAATCGTCAATTCCCATACTATAGGGCAAGAGATGGCCGAAGTCTAATTTGCCTGGACCGAATTGACATTGTCAGGAAATTGGCTACCCCGTACATTACTAATCGTGATTCCATAAGCTGCAGGAACAATAAAGCCGGTTTAACTTGCATAAACTCTTGATCTTTCAATATTGGCTTGATAAACTTCTCCCTGCCACTCTTAAAGAAGGGACAAAAGAACAAAAAATGCAATAAGTCCTGGTCAGAAAAATCATCACAACTGCAGGGAGCATTCTCGTGAGGCTTACACCACTTATCATATTCGCCCAGCAGAAAGTGAGCTTGGTTAAAGCGAAATTTTGTAAGGAGCCACCGATGATATGGTTTATTAACTATCGTCAGGTATGGTTGAATAGATAACGATGTAATCATCATGTAGTGAGACCTTACAGTTGGCTTCATTATTTCGCTTGACTATCTTTCTGCTTCCCTTTTCTTTATAAAGTGGGTCTTAACCCATCTAATGTCTTCTCTTATTAGACCTGCAGGTTTTGTATATAGATCAGGGCGGCCCAGATATCCTGCTGTTGTTTTAATGTGAGTTAGCCACCCGATCTCAGTCACTTTGTCCCGCCCCATACAATCCCTAATGATCTTATGATTTAAAGTTAAATCGGGGTTAAGCCATGTTTTAATCCATGACAAAAGTGGGGCCAAGGACAGCGTGTCTTCAATGTACCCCATCCCCAATTCCATATGAATTGCAAAAGCAGGAGTAGATTGGGGAAGGCCCATAAGGGATCGCAAAAATATATTCTCCTCTCTTTGTATACGAGTCATGTTTTTAAAACCCCATATCGAGGCCCCGTACCTGGCAATGGCCAAGGTTTTGGCTCTATAGATGGACAATATAGCCTCGGCCGGTTTGCCACCCAGTAGTTTTGCGAAACCCAGGATAGCGGCCCCCGATCTCTTTACTGCCGCTGCTTTGCTCGAGATTTGTGGTGCCCACGTCCCATTCTCATCAAACACCACTCCTAGGTAGGTGAAAACTTTGACTTTGGAAAGCACAGAGCCATTACAGGAGAGGGTTTTAATGCTATTATTGCGTTTGCCCACTGCCATTACATGTGATTTCTCTATATTTATTAATAGATCCAGGTCTTGCATGAAAGCCCCAAAGGCATTTAATAGATGTTGTAAGCCATTTGGGGTTCCCGACAACAATACCGTATCATCGGCATATAATAGGACCGGCATCAAGGAGCCACCCATGCGTGGTACATCTGTAGAGGCCGCTTCCAGGGACTTTCCTAATGAATCAATATATAGGGAGAAAAGCATGGGGGCCAAGATGCACCCATGGCGCACCCCCCTTCCAGATTTAAAAAATGTGGTACAGTTTCCCTCCTGAGACATGCGAATAGTCGCCCTCATATCACTATGAAGTTGCGCCAAAAAATTCACAAGTGCTCGGTCCAGTCCCCTTTCGAGGAGTATTGTCCACAGCTTTGACCTATTGACTAGGTCAAAGGCTGTGGACAAGTCCATGAATGCCAGGTACATCATCCCCTTTGATGCTACTGTATATTTGCTCAGAGTAAGATGTAAATTTAAGCATTGATCTTCTGTGCCTCTGCCCGATCGAAAGCCATACTGAGCCTCACACAGAATATCTTTATTAGTGGCCCAGGCTGAGATTCTTTCTAGGATGACATTACCTAGGATTTTAAAAGAAGAATCTAGCAATGATATGGGCCTGTAGCATCTTGGGTTCCCCCTTTGACCCTTCTTGAATATGGGGATTATAATGGATTGTGACCAGGTTGTTGGGGCTCTTGTCTTATCTATACTAACTACATTAAAGACATTGGTGAGGACAACTGACCACATGGCCGAGTTTGCTTTGAGCATGTCGGCAGGTACACCATCTGGGCCAGGGGCCTTCTGGGCCGCCGTATCCTCAATTGCCTTCTGTACCTCCTTTATAGAAAATCTAGGTAGAGTGTCCTGTGTGTCAATCACAATTTGGTCTATGGAGCCTGGCTCGAGATTACTGCCATAAACTTTTTGAAAATGATACCCAACCAGTCCTGTTCTGGGATATTTACCTCTAGTGGCACATTTTCTTTCCCATTAAACAAGGGGTATTAACAATAGTCCAGAATTTAGCGCTATCCCTCAGAGTAGCCTTCTCATGCAAGTCATCCCAAGCCTGTCTTTTTATTTCATTTTTTCTCTTTAGAATATCCAAATTATACTTTTTCCTAAGCCTGGCCACCTCTAGTCTATCTCGGGGTATCATTTTCAATGCTTTATGCAATTCTCTATGGGATTTGGAGCATTCATTATTATACCACCCCTTTACCTTTTTCTCCCTGTTTTTCGTTTTGCATTTTAAGTCATCTGCTACCTGGCGGCAGATGGTTTCGAAAGACAAAATTATATTCCCCTCAAATTTAAGTGGTTCCCTACAGATATTAATTTCTTTACCCACTTTTAGGTTTCGGGAATAAAAGAAATCCTCTGGGATGATTTTGCTCCATTTCACCCGCCTCCCCTGGTCCCTAGCAATTAAGTCTGTAAATATTTCTGCTTTAGTTTCTTTATTAAATAAAAACGGGTTGGTGTTTTCTACTTCTAACACAACCGGATTATGATCACTAAATGTAGTATGAATAGTATTATAAAAAATAACATTTTGTAACATGGCCGGAGAGATGAATATATAATCAATAATAGTGTTGCTGTCCCTAGCACTGTAAGTTGGGATCCTCTCATTAATATCGAAGAACTCTGGTTCAAATAATTCATTCTCTAAAAGAAGTTCTTCTAGGGCAGACCCCTTTACAGAATGTTCAAAGTGTGAAAGTGGCAGCATATCTATATTTACAGTATCTCTTAACTGGCAATTCTGTTGACATAAATGTATGTTAAAATCCCCCATCAGGGTGAAATATACAAAAGTGGTTTGACCCTCTTTATAATTACACATAAACTCTGTCAATGAGTTGATGTTTTGATTTACAACTGTACTTTGAATGGCATTATAAATGTTAATATAAACACATTTAGAATTGTTAATCATTGTAACTTCCAAAACTAAATAGTTTTGGGATGGTGTGTTTAATATTTTTACGGTACCCCTCAAATTAACTGAGATTAAAAACATCAACCCTCCTTTATTTCGACCTGAGCTCGATGTCTGGGCAGCTAAAAAATAAGATGTATATCCATCTAACCAAAAATCACAATCCCTATCCCACGTTTCCTGTAGGGCCACCACATCATATTCTTTCAACAAATCCAGCCATCTTGTATCACCCCTTTTTGAGCGTAGACCTGTGATGTTCCAGCTCATCATTTTGACAAAATTACCCTTTTCATCTCTAGTAGGCAAAATGGGTTGTAGCTGGTTAAGGGTACTACCACAAGGAGTCAGTCAATCGTTTTCTTCTAAATTTGATAGGGCAGAAAACCTATTAGTTAGCGCCAGACTGCTTCTTACTTCGCTTCCATGATTATCACAGGTTTTTGGTAACATGCCAGTTATTTGCGTGGCCCAGAAGCTAGGACAGGGGGTATAACTGAGGGTAACATTGCGAGTAACCCTTCCTGGTAGCAACTTATGTAGTGCAGGTCGTGGGTAGAAGAAACCTAAGGGTACCGCTCTGATCCTGTCTTCTTTTACCTCTGTAGCATCCCAGAATAAACGTGAAGCCTCATGGGGTCTATTAAAGTTGACAATCATACAATCACCAGCAAATTTCTTGTCTGTGAACCCCACCCAGTCAACCCGTCTACCCGTCTGGATGCACTCTGAAATATTATTCGGGCCTGTACAATTCGCGTCACACCAAGTCTTGATATTGTCTAACTGTGTACCATTTGATTCAAAATACAGGTACATTCACCAGAACAGCAACAAAAGGTGTAGCTTCCAGGGGAGGGTGAACTGGAGGTCTGGGTCGCTGTCTCCTAGGCCCTGGTGTGTTATGCTCGTCTAAAAGGGATGCCATAGGCTTAGCCTGGGGAAGACAGGTTTTGCTTATCAACTGTGCCCTAGATGTTGTTCTACTATCCTTTTGCCTATTTACACAACCCTTGGGATCTTGTGGCGGTACAGTTGGGATCAAAGGGCCTGATGGTACAGTATTCCCCTGTTCCATAGGGGATTGGGGTTGCTTATGTTGGTTAGAAGGTAACTGTGATGTTATTTTTGTTGCAGGATCCCGGGGTTCTTTCTCAATTGTTGTTATATAATCATTAATCCTATCACATTTCCCCAATATTTCAGTTACGCATTCCTTGAGTGTATCTATAATGTCAGTGGAGATTTGTATAAGTACCCCTTCAAGCTTGTCCACAAGCACTTTCTCCACTATGTCCTTAATTGAGGATTCAAGGGCACTCAGTGGAATACAGGGTTTTTTGCGAAAAGGTGGGCCTTGTGCTTTAGGTTTAAAAAGTATCCGTTTGGTGCGCTTGATAGCCTGGGGTTCAGTCTCCTGAGTACAGTCATGTATGGATTGTTGAATGACTTGATTACTGTTCTCTTGGCCCTCTTGTCCCAGGGTATTGGCTATATCTTGTTGCCCAATGTTGATTACATTTTCAATGAGTATTACTGGATCCAGGGGGATAGGAAGTCTGTTTACTGTGGGGGATAGTTGGCTATCCAGAATTATTGGGTCCAAACCCAGTACACCTTCTTTATCAGCAATTTCTTGATTCAGTTTGCCCACTGCTGTTGTCAAATATGTCATAATGCTAGCCGAAGCAGTAGCTTTCCGTGCAACTTTGGCTTTAGCTGTACCCCCAGTGGATGTTTGCAATTTACGCTTACCCATTTTCGTAGTGCAGATCGAAAGGGGGGGCCCCGTCCCATCCCTGGTCATCCCCGGATGGCCACAGACGGCCCGCCCTCTGCCCGGGCTCCGCCCGGCGCCGCCCGCGCTCGTCCTGCGACGTGGGAGGGGCGCCGCGTTTAAATGCGCCTCCGGGCGTCGGGCAAGTGTCGCTGCTGTGGGCGTCTCGTCCTCCCTGCAAGGGACGCCGGGAAATGTAGTTTTTGGCTTGCTCGCTCCCCCCTCACAGCAGCCGCGATTGACAGCTGCGGCGGCGGGGGAGAGCGGTAGGGTGCTGGCGCGGGTCCAAGGTTCAACAGGGCAGCCTGGTCGGGTATGTTTCTTCCACAGCCCCTAGATTGCAAAAGTCTGTATGGTTTTGGCAGACTTGTATGTGAATGACACCTTTATTACCTTTGAGCAGGCGTGCAAAGGATTTGGCTTGAGGCAGGGGCAATATCTCCAATATGCAGGCCTGGTGGAACTGGCCAGAATCACATGTCCTACTTATCCGGACCTACCCCAGACTACTGAGACCCTAGATATATTGCTGATGTGTGGCGGGGGGCGTAGGCTGGTGTTGCTACTGTATAAGGCCTTAAGGGAGGAATCTGGATCCCTAGCCCTTAAGGCATGGGATGCCTGGAATGTAGATCTACAGGCACATTTGTCAGAGAAAAGCTGGGTGAGGATATGCACACAAAGGCCCAAGGTATCTTGTAATGGCCGACTGAAGATATTGCAATATACCTTTGTACAGCGGTTGTATATGACACCTGTGAGGCTCCACAGGATAGACGCCAGACGGTCGCATGAATGCCCTAGGTGTCGCAGGGCCCGTTCAGGGTTTATGCATCTGGCATGGCAATACCCAGAAGTACAACAGTACGGGATTACTGTGGTAGCAAGAATTTGTGAAGGGGTGGGAATCTAGTTAGAGGCTACGCCAGAGCAGTGCCTCCTGGGACTGGTCCCAAAACAAACAAAAAAAGAAAATGGGCAACAAATTAACACAGCTAGCACTTGTGTTGGCTAGACGGAAGGTGACAATATGCTGGATGGGTGAGCGGCTCCGACGTTCAATAGTTGGATTAGGGATGTGGGAGAGTGGTCCCTTGCGGAAGAACTGCATATGAAGGACTGTCGTAGGGATGATAAGCTAGAGGAGGATACTGCAATTTGGAGAGAGCTATACAGGTGATTGTTAACTTTATCGGGATCCGGAAGTGAGCAGGAGGATGGGTCTGGTAGTAGTAGCAACATGTAAAAATTGGGGCTTGGGCATCTCCCAGACTATGTTTGATGCTGGATATACTGCTCTGCCATAAATGTATAAATGTATAATTAATCGCAAAGCTTGTACAGCACTCGGATGTATATTGAGTACAAGTTGAAAGGCAATATATTGAAATGCTCTATTCATGACTGCTTTGTTCATGGTGTGAAAAATTGAATAAATAAAGTATTAAAAAAAAGAAATTATTGAAAAATAAGAAAATTAGATTTGTAGAATTTACTTTTTAATCTGAGCTCAGCTTAAGCCATTACTAGAATGTGTGCATTATATTGAAATGTTAAGTGTTAAAAGACTGGGTTCAATAGTGGAAAAAATAGAAATGGAACAAAAAAAGAACGTGGAATCTTTGATGGAAAGGACTAAAATGGACGTAATTAATGACTTCTCACAAGTGCAAAAAGCAAAACCAGAAGATGAAAAATGTGTGTTTCCATAAAAATATTATTTGCACATTGAAAAAATCATTAGGATTTGAAAAACAAAGATAATTGGTACAATATGGTGAGATTAAAATAGATATTTAAACATAAGCAGATCTTTTCATATAAAACTGGATGAAATATTAAGAAAATGGTTATGAAATCAGAAAGAATACCACTGGTAAATCTAAAATTCTACATATAAAGGTACTATGTATATCTGTGTTATATTTATGCTGAGAGTACTGAGTGCAGAGAGTGCAAGTGTTCAGCGAGAAGACAGTGCGCTACTGATGGAGCAGGGGAGATACAGAAATTTTTGTGTACCCTTTGTAAAGTCAAAGTCACATAACCATAATAGTACTAACAGAAATGAAGCATGTAAATTAATCAACAAAATGCACATAGAAAGACACTGCATGTGAGAAAACTAATTGCTGCCCTGCATAAAAAACGAACTAAATGGATGTAAAAGAGTTATACTAACATAGAGCTGTAATAATATATATTTGATCAAATAAGCATGTGTATTCGTGAATTAGTAGAAAAATCTTTCATGGCAAAAGAAACATACAATTGGTAAGTAAAATGACACTACATGTTTGCTGTTGCTAGGTAACAACTAACTGGGATATTAGATTGGTGGGAGGTAAACAGAAGGGCTATAATTCTCAAACTAATTTCTGTTGTGTTTACTTTCACATTACTTCCCATTGAGGCCTGTGTGGCTTGGTCGGGGAAAATGGCTGTTTACTGAACCATTGGTAGCGCTTCAGGAAAAAGATGGCCTCCATGCATGCACATTGTGTAGAACGTGTGAATAGTTTGGTCTGTGTAGGGAGTGAGAGATATCAAGGTCAGCCTGGCCTGGCACAAGGATACGTGGCAAAGGATGCCTGCATCTAAAACTGTGAGAGAGGAAATGTGTTGAAAAATAATAACGAAAAGTGTTACAAAAGGAGAATGACAAATAAAAAGTTGAGATGAATGCCATGAGAAGAATTAAAGGAAGACATTGCTAAAATACAACCTGGTTTGAACAAGGAGTGCCTGAGGTGATCCTTACTACCCCTCCAATGGACCAATCAGAAAGGACCAAGGACCCTAAAAGTTTCAATTTTAAGTTAGATGGTTAGAGAAAAAGGCTATAAAAGGGCTTGCGTGAAAGGGAGAAAAAATGTTGCTCCACGGATTTCACTTTGCACCACGACATGCTGTCGGTTTGAACAATTTTATGGTGCTAGAGACTTTGAAATATTTTTGGACTTTAATTTTGATGGAGCAGAACAGATGATTGATTGCAGAGATTTTATGTCACAAGGGAGGCATTGAGGAGAATAGCGAGACAGACAGCTTGGGAACCTGCTTAATGTGACTCAGTCATTCGCCTATGACTGATGGGTAATATGCTTTTCTAAATTTCATTTCTTCCTTAACATGTACTAAATAAAATGTTTAAAATGTTTCCTTGGTCTAAAGAATATGCTAAATTAATTTCCTAAAAAGAAATATATAAACTATTAAAAATTTAAACTCAAGATGTTTTTTTTATTAATTTAATAAAGTCATGACAGAATTTGATTTTCACATGTTATAAGGAATTCTGTGATTGAGCTGGTCTTAATCGCCATCAACTGACTTCTACTAGTTGGTCCATCGACCAAATAGCGGAGTACCTTGATGTATGGATTTCATAATGTTCAGGTTAGATGATAACGTTGAGTGAGATGAGTATTGAGGGTTGTTGATGAGCTCCGCTGGATCACTACTCATGCAGTCATCCATCATGGTCCTGGATTTCTCAGTCAGCAAGTAGTTAAGTGTCCTAACCTCGTAGATGACACTGGTCTTTCCACACTCACAGTCATATGGATTGGGGTTCTGTGATCTCTCTCAATATTGGGAATATTCAACGCTGGATGTTCTTTTGTTCCTATAGATGGTGTTCTTATTCATACCACTTTTGAAAGAGCTTCACCACCACACCATATTTTGATTGCCCATCATCAACGATCTCTTTTGTTAAATGTCTCTTCGCTGTCAAGTCTTCCAACACCAATCTCATATTACCATCTATAGGAACAAAAGAACATCCACTGTTGATTAGTCCCTACATGGAGAGAGATCCACTAATCCAACTGCATTGAGTGGGATGCATTATGGCAGTGGTCTTCTAACTGGGGGGCTGGCCCCCAAGGGGTGCCTCAGGTGATCCCAGGGGGGGAGCCAGGCTGTGGTGCTCTCCTTTCTATGAAAAAAAATGAGCAGCAGTAAGCTACTCTGTAATGGGCCTTCACTAATATATTTTGTCATTTATAACCTAGTTGGGAGAAGGTGTCAAAAGAGAAGAGACTCAGAATATTATTTAAAACCCCCACTCCCATTTCTAATAATCACCCTGTGGATATTTTTACAGGTTAGTAAGGCCTGCCTGACCAGAATAGTAGGTTTGGAAATCATGTATTTGATTGCATTTTCAAAATGGTAACAGAACTTGACTGCAATGTTTAAATAAGCCTAGACATATTTCAAAACTGCTAGGTTAGTAGAATATTGGAAATAATTTGAGGGGGGGGGGGGTAATTATTATTTTTTCACCACTGGGCACAGCATTGAAAAGTTTGAAGACCAATGCATTAGGGTAACATTCCTATGATTCAGATAGATGATGTTACTGTGTTAGATTGAGATGTGTTAATAATTTATTATTGGGGAAATTATGCCAATTTTGCACTGAAAAGGTGGTTGGCATTTGATTCTGACCACTAAAACGCATCAACGAGATATTGAAGCCACAATCTAAGATGTACTGGGTGTTCTGTACATGTGAAAGAAATACAGAGAAACCTAGTAATATGCCGAGTAGATGTATTGGTCTGTAAAAACTAATGGTTTTCTCTACAAGTAGTTCCCCTATATGAATGATGACATGGTAATTTTAATGTTTTTTAGATATGTGATGTTCTTATTTAGGGATTTTTTTTAAATGATATATGGAATACAATATTTTAAAAGCACAATATTTTGTTCTAAATCTCTTGTGGTATATGAGTGTATCCTTGTCAAAGCTATAGTGGCATTTGATTGTATGAGTTGTTGGTTTAATATGAATATGGAGTGAGTATTTTGAAATGAAGTAAAGTGCCCAGTGTCATTTTTGTTTTTTTAGATTTCTTTTTTTTGTATACAATCAATATCAGACCTAAATCACTGAAATCTCCAAAAGCAGCCAATTTAGAAAAAATATGACATATCCTCAGGCAAAATCAGCTCCACTTAACAAAACACATCAGAAGATCATATGGGCGATGCAACTATGATCATATAGTTCCAAAAGCAAGAGGCAATTTGGAATAAATATATAAGAATATTACAACTGCAAGTATTAAACCTCAGAATTGACATGAAATGTTGTATCTACAAATTACCATCGATATTAAAGAGATACTAGATAGAGAAGGTCAAGTGAGAATTTATACTGATCTGAGACTTTTAAAATGGTTAGACATATCTCTCTAACATGTAAAGGTCATAGCTGTGACCACAATCATTCATGGACTGTGGTGAAGAGCAACTTAAGGTCGATGAATCTTTTGCTTACATTTTTGTGCACGATTTTGAATGGTTGTTTTTTGTAATTGTTTGGAAGAAACATTGATTCGATTTTATTTTAATTTACTATTTGTTTTGAAACATACCAGCATTTCTTCTACCTGAAAAGAAGAGAAACATGTGGCTTAAAATGCATTGAGAAAATATTGCAATTAACACATGGATGTATAAAATGGTGCTAAGAGTAGAAAGAAATGAAAATTAATTTCAGTTGATAACAAAAAACAATACTTTGATAGTAAACATACTTAAACATTGATGATTTGATCTAAAGCATGTGTGCTGGATCAGAATAAATAAGTTAGGACTTCTGACACGACAATGGGTTTATTTACTAGAGTTATGGCAATGGTTTTAGAATGGCAGAAGGGGAAATGTGAATGTGTTGCTCAAGGGCTGAGGTGCTGACGATGATTTTGCAGTGCTGGGAAATAGTAACATGCTGAGAGGTGGCTAGGCCATTCTGTGAGTTGATGGTGTGGTGGACTGGCATGAGTGCAATGAGTGTAGGCTGCAATTTAGTGGGGGGAGGTGTAAATGCAATGCTTGAAATTATAGCATAGTGGTGCTGGTTGGTAGTGCAATGGTGCGGTTACTTGAGCAGTGGTTTCAGATGGTTGTGCAGACATGGGGTGGAGTGGTGCAGCATTGGTGTGGCTACTGTGTGGTGCAAAGAAGTAGTACAGTGGAGCGACTGAAAACGCTGTGTGCGATGTTGGCAGTGTGGTGGTATGGGTAGCGAAGTGGTGAAATTGCAGTGCCTATAGTGCCTGTACCTGCAGTCCAGGATTTCAGCTGTGTTATGGTCATAGTCACGGGCACCTATCATTTCTTTCAGACACTGTGCCAGACTTCAACACGGTTGCCACTCTATCCATGGATGTCTATTGTGTCGTGAACACATAGCACACCTACAAAGCGTGATCTTTGGCGAACTTAATGTATCTGTTTAAGGCTCAATATGTGTCAAATCTGAGAAAATTTACGAACGTCGGAATTAGGCACCACAAAATCAGAAAAGATGTCGGATACTGTGGGTTCACTGCAACCACAAATGATCTCTTCAGCTCGAAATCCAGCATGTCAGAAAAGCATGTTCTCCCCAACACAGCATCCATTTTTACGGCCCACATAATCCCTTTTCCCCAGCGACATCTGTTTCTATTAAAATGTTACTGTCAGCGTGATTGTTATTTGTTTATGTTCCCATAACAGCAAGGCTTCATCTGAAAAATGAATTCAATTTGGAGTTTTATCAATCACCATCAGAAAACTCACAGCTCACAAAGAAGTGCCATTGGCTGCCAAGCTAGGAGTGACTGAGGGTGTGATGCCTGGAGTGGAGCCACTTGGCTGTTTTGCATTCATTTGCATCTGGTAAGAGTTCTTAAAGGCACAAAACATGTTGAGCTGGAGCTTTTAAATATCATCGGTGGTATTTCAGTGTTTGCTACAAACACCTTTTACACATGTATTACGAAAGCAGATTGAAGATGTGAAAATATGTGGCAATACTATTTGTGTGTATTTAAGCAGACAGACTGTGGTTGAGGACCAGTAATGCCACAATAGTATATCACAACAACTGAAATGAAACACAATTCACATAATATAATATAATAGCTAAACTAAGATAACGAATAGATAACACAACAGCACCATATAGTACCCTAAACATCCGCAACAGCAACACACAATGCAACACAAAAAGACACGCAAAAACAAGGCAGCACATCAATACAGCATATATACCTATACAACATAATAACACAACTGAGTAAAATACCAACACATCAGCACACATGGTAGTTGTGTTGTGTTGGGTATTATGTATTTTTTATGGTGCTGTGGTGTTATTTTGTAATGATTCTGCTTGTATTAAGTTTTGTTGAAATCCGCTCTAAGAGTCTGATAATATATTATTGCGGTGTGTTGTGATAATGTATTTATTTTGATGCTGTGTTCGGTCGTATCAGTATTCTGTTAAGTGATATTCTGTAGTGTCACTGTATTTCTTTAAGTAGCTCTATGTTGTTTTTCATGTTGTGTTGTATGTTGTTTTGCTGTGTTAAAGTGCGTGTATGCTGGCTTTTGTGCTGTTTACTTCTTGCGCTACATTTCTGCATATTTTGTCTGTGTGGTACACTAAGATTATTGTGTTATATTCTAGTTTTGCTCCTTGTTCTGTTGTAACCTAATATGCTTTTTTTGTCGTGTTGCTGTGCGATATTATTGTATTGTAGTCTTTAGTTACTTTGGATACATCAACAAATCGACCTACATTTCAAGCTCAAAGTAACAGATTTCTTTAAAGTTCTAGTGACCAAGAACCTTTTACCACCATTTAACATACTCTGCTATTTAAGACACCAGCTATCCCAGACCTGTGGCAAGAACCATGCATTATTTTAGCACTGCCCGTCCTAACTGGAATGAAAATGGCCCCTTGAATGGCATGCTTATTAAAATATGTTATCTGTCCAATAATGAATCATGGAGTAAACACAAAAAAAGAAATTGCGTTTTACTATATCAGCGAGGACTAGTGCTTATTTTCCGACGAATTTACTATTAGACCAACATGGCTCGCCTTAATACCTCCATACTTTTCTAGTTAACGTGACACATTGCGTTTTATATAGATTATAACACACACAAATGATTGTGTAGTTTGTAACTATGTAAGCGTAGCATTTCAAAATGTATATCAAATAATATAAAAAGGTAATGGTCTCTAGTGGGAAGAATCATTTCCTACTGGGAAGTAAAAGAGGTGAGGGAGGCCTTTAGTGCTCTTCAAAAGATCATAAGGAGAAAGTACAGGCCCTTCTACCAAAGGGCAGGAAGTGCCCCTGTGGAGGCCTGTCTGGAGCTCGCGAAGCATTTTTGGAACAGCGCAGCAGGCGAAGGAAAGGTATTTCACAACTCTTGTGTGCTTTATCATTAGACCGCGGTACCTGTGGGGGAAGTGGGGTGGGGAGACGGGGCCTCGTTTGGAGATTATTGTGTTTAGGATGTTCAGATTTACGATATGTCACAGTACAAGCTAAGAATCCTAAAACAGAGAATGAACCACTGGGGTCTTGAAAGGGGAAAGGTCACGGGGTTATTTATGAGATGCGGGAGGAAGCACAGTTACAAAGTTGACCAGACTGAGTTAGGAAATGTTGTCCCTTTAGTTGGTGTTGCCTCATTCTCAGATTACAGATGATGGAGTCATTTGTGGTCAGAGGCACAGAAAGCAAGGATTTTCTCATCATCTCTACAACTCTAAATCATCCCCCCTCCCAAGACCTGCTCAACCAACCCCTGTCACTTTCTCCTTTTAAGGACGCATGAAGATCGGATCTTGAAAACCATATGCTGGGACATTCCACCAACATAGAAGTAAGGCCCAATTTTGCATCCACTGAGTGGCGCAAAGTGACTAAATTGACAGTGCTCTCCAACATAAACAATGAGACAATAAGGAGAATAAATACATTGCAGCCTTTAAACCCAGAATAATTAGATCTAACTAACTTGCACTAAAGCATATGAAATCTTATTTCGTGAACATGCGCTAAATTTAATGAAGCTCTCCAGGGCAGACGGTGAAACAATGGGACTTCCTCAGCAAATCTGGGACTCCTGTTCCCTACATTGATTATTGCAAAAAACACAGTTGATGGACAGAATGCAGAACAATGTCTTACATTCACCCCAGTACAAAGATCTGGGCCTAAATCCATCGTTTTTTTGCACTCCACACCACCCTAGGTCAGACAATGGCTATATGCAAATCAGCCTTGACCCTGTACCTCATGGGAACAGTCCAGCCTGAACTACCAAGCCATGTCTTTCCTAGACCGGAATCAAGCATCCAAGGACCGGTTTCTGGCTATCAGCCTTCTTCAGCCTGGATAGCTTGACTCCAGTGATGTGGAGAGCCTGGGACTCACGTCTGAGCATACCCAGCCCACTCGGGGTGAAAATTGCAAAAAACACAGTTGATGGACAGAATGCAGAACAATGTCTTACATTCACCCCAGTACAAATGTCTGGGCCTAAATCCATCGTTTTTTTGCACTCCACACCACTTTGATTAAACCTCAAAAACAGTCAAAATATCCTTTCTTAACAACTTCTGCAACTGCCAGAACACTTTCGTTATCAGTGAAAAATTGCTTAAGGAAATGAGGTAGAAATTAACATTATTTCATTTGCATGGATGCATATGCCTTCTGCGTGATCCTTGCTACAAACCAACAGAGCACTTTACGCAGGGAGTGCAACATTGAGTGACTCGATGATTGAGTTTGAATTTGCAAAAATTGATGAACTAATTAAACAACATAGAGCCCTAAATGAGGCCCCGAGCCCCACAGCAGGCCCCGTTGACATTCGTCCAAGAGATGACAGTGGGAAAACCAAATTTAGCTCCAGTCAACCCCGTGACCGGGAGGGGCCTTCAACTATAACAGGACAGTCATCCACAAGGGGGGAAACAGGGAACATCACGTTTGCAGTTAACTCTAATACGCATCAAGCAGATGACACCAATATACGCACTCGATATCCTGGCTACACCCTGGACTTACCCCCAGAAGCAGCCCCTTTGGTGGCGGTCTTCACTGGGTCCCTCTGTCAGAGGGGGCCGCGGTGAGACCTCGAACGACTTGATGCTATTGGCTAGACAGTGGTGTGAACTGTTCAGCTCAGGAGGAGGCGACATTGCTAATACTGTTACCATGCCAAGGAGGGTTCGCTGGGTTGGGCGACGCCATAAGAACATTCCGGGTGATTTTGTGGTGGTGAATGTTAACAACAGGCATGTGGCTGACAGACTATTTTGGGATGGTTCGGATTTAGATAACAAAGGCATAAGACCATTACCTTTGGGATTCTTTTATCCCCCACCCAGGGCTTATAGAAACCCGCAGCCTCCCACCAGGCCTCATACCCACCCACATAACAAAAGTTCCCTATCATATCAGGCTATGATGAGCGCACAGAATACCCACCCACATAACAAAAGTACCCTATCATATCAGGCCATGATGAGCGCACAGAATATAAGGTCAGAGGGACATGCGCAGGGAGCAGTTACTGCACCTACACTTATTCCAGCGGTATCCACGGTACTCTACCAATCAAGGGGAGAGGTAGATCTCTGCAACCGATTTTCCCCCCTGTCCCAAATGGAATGTAATGATTGACTTGGACCAGAAATCACGACACAGGGGCTTGGGCCAGGTGGGGCTAACCATATAAAGAATAACCGCCCAGATGCGTGTAAAATCCTAAGCTGGAATGTGGCAGGAATTAAATCTAAAAACATTGACCCCATTTGGCTGCAATTTATTCCATTATCGACTACATTTTTTTATCCCCCTCTGTTTTGACTAAAACCCTGACTTATAAAGTGTTGACGTCAACATTTAGTGATCATAACCCCCTGGAACTGGCAGTAGATCTGGGGTGCAAGACAATCGGCACTAATCAAAGTGTAGAGTCAGCAAGGGATCTAGCTACAAAAGATCAAGGCAGACGGTTAAAGTGGGAGGGGGTCATTCCGGAGGCCTTTTTTGAAGACCTGGTTGCCAAGGCAGAAACAAATATCGGTATCTACCTAGATGAGCTCGCTGTGGGAACAGGAACAATTACCGCCTTTACTGCAATCTGCAAGCAAGTTGCTGTAAACCTGCACAAGGGGGGTAGGCCTCACCCTAGGAAAGCTCATAGATGGTTTGATTCCCAATGTTCCAGGGCCCATGAGGCTTTCCTAAGTGCCCTGAAGAGGACCTCGAGAGACAGGATCTTAGTATCCTCTCTCCGCAAAATATACAAACAAACAATCAATAGGCGTAAACTCGAAATCAAAGAAGAGGCTTGGGATAACTTGCGGTCAACAGATGTACTAAGGGACAGTCGAACGTTTTGGGCCACAATAAACCAGCCTTTCTTCTCAGAGGGTGACAATTTGGACACAGAATGTGTCATTCCAGATGATACCTGGCTCAAGCATTTTAAGAGCATTTATGGAGACAAGGATCATCTCGAGATAACGACGGGTTTAGACACTTCTGTATGCCCTGTAACCTGCATTAACTTTGCCCCGGGGGAAGTGGAAAGGGCCATTAGAGACACGTTAAAAAACAAGGCACCTGGACCAGATGGGGTCCCAGCAAACCTTTATATTATGTACCCTAATTTCTGGGCAAAGATTCTGAACAATGTGTTTAATGCCGCATCAAAAGAGGGCTGCCCCGTCTCCTGGGCCTCGTCCATTATTGTGCCTATTTTCAAAAAGGGGAATAGAGGGGACCCCGCTTGCTACAGACCAATCTCTCTGTTGGACACTGCCGTCAAGATCATGGGCAGAGTCATCCTGCAGAAACTGGGAGTTTGGACGAAGGACAAGGGGGTCCTCTCGAACCTCCAGTATGGCTTCAGGCAACATAGAAGTACCATGGACCAATGCCTAAATTTACATCTCTTGATTAATAAGTACACCGTTGTAAAAGAGGGCTTTTTATATCTTGGGTTCATGGACTTAACATCAGCCTTCGACCTGGTGAATCGCTCCAAATTGTGGTCTATTTTGTTGGAACTGGGAGTAGAGGCACCCTTGGTGTACTTCCTTAGCAACCTTCATCAAGATCTAGTGGCCGCTGTTAGGGTCACGCAGGAAGGCAGATGCACAGACCAATTCAGCTCCAAGCGTGGGGTCAGACAAGGCTGCATTCTAGCCCCTTTACTGTTTACGATTTATATCAATGGCCTGGAAAAATCTTTGGTCGGGGCAAGTATGGATATTCCGCGAGCAGGGGGAACGGACATTCCGGTCCTCCTGTACGCGGACGATGCTGTACTGATCGCACGCACAGGCCTGGGCCTACAGAGGTTACTGTACAATTTTGGTGCATTCATGGAGTCCCTAGACTTAAAAGTAAACAGTAAAAAATCCCATGTAATGATCGTCGGGGCCCGTAGAAAGATCCCAAAGGTCAAAACATTCAGATGCCTAGGTGCGGAGGTCTCAAGGGTTCCGGTGTTCACTTACTTGGGAGTACTCTTCGATGAGAAGGGTAACTGGGGACCCCAGCAGAAATATAAAAGTAATGCTGTAGCAAGATCAACAACAGCCTTCCTTAGTTTTGCTAAAAGGTTGGGTACGAGGCCCATGGAGGCTATGCTGAAAGTATACAAATCTAAGTGCTGTGCAATAGCCTTCTATGGGGCATCGATATGGGGGTACGCGCCTGTGGACAAAATACAAATAGCTGAAAATAGGTTCCTTAGAACATTACTGGCGGTTCCCCAGTCGTCGCCGACTTTGTCCGTTCATTCTGAATTAGGCCTGGGTTACATATCAGATGACATAAAAGCAGCTCCATTGATCTGTTGGGCCAAGACGTGGCTCAACGAGGAAATTACCCTTAATCACCTAATCCTCAAAGATTGCTTGGCCCTTGATAGAGCAGATAGTATCCCTTGGCTGGCATACGTTAGAGCGGCGTGTGCCAGACTGGGACGCCCTGAACTATATACAAACCCGGAGGGTATAAGGAAAGAGGACTTGGCGTAGATCAAACACACTTTTCGATCTATGCTAGAGGCAGAGAGGGAAGAATTGGAGCTGAAAAAATTAGGAGTTAGAACCATCTATGTTTTACAGTCCTCCCCAGACATGGAACCCTACCTTAAGATTGTCACTAAGCCTTTCCACCGCTTCTTGTTGACAAGATTTAGGTTTAATTTAATTCATCTCACTTTAGGAAGTTTGCCACATTGGGGAAAACCAGAGGACTCCCCACCATGCTCCTGTGACAATTTCTCTACCCAGGACACTCTCCATGTGATTATGTTACGCGATAAATTCTCCACTGCACGGAAAAAATTCTTATATCCCATACTGCGTGAAGCTGGGTTCCTGCAGGTCAGACCCGCACTTTTACAGTTGCAATTGCTCAGTAGCGTGCGTATCATCTTCAGCGTAGCCAGTTTTCTGGTAGCTGCAGCTAGGATAATTAATAAAAAAGATATCGACATGCACTAAGCAAAGCAATGTAGTCTGAGAAAACGAGGGGGGCATCGAGTCCTTTCTGTTTCGTAAAATGAATTGGGTTTTTTTTATATTTGTAGCGTTGTACACATTGTGGTCATATAAAAATGTACTGTTTTGCACAACTCTTGTATTGTTTTGCACAACCCATGATCTGTATATAGTGTACATATATGACTGTCCATAAGTGTATATATATTTATTTATTGTACTAACTATTTAATTAATTTTTATTGATTGATTTTATGTATAAATGAATGTATGTTTTGCTTCTTCTTTTATGATTTTAATTAATCGAAATAAAGAGTTTTGACTGACTGACTGACTGAGTTTGAATTTCCAAAACTGGGGAATTAGCCATAGTGCGCACATCAGTAATTCCCTACTGAATTAAATCATAAAGTCTTCCTGAATACATGTTTTTGGGAATAATATGTGGGAATTGGTGTTTGCCCATCAAGTCCTGTACATTTTTTTACAAAAATCCAGATGGACTTGCACCCCAAAATGTTTTCTGCTTCGAGAAAGTGAAGAAGTGCCCAGCTAAACAACTTGAATTGCCAGCTATTCCTGTACATCTTGTAGTCTCAATGGGGCTGGTAACTCCTGTTTCTGGCCTCATCGGGATGACTGGGGCACCTGTAAAGAGTGCAGAAGATGGAGAAAATGACTAGGAGCATTTATATATAATAAGCTGAGCCTTATTGACTCTCCATTGTACTATGGTAACAAGCCTCTACATATTCATCACAGAAACATGGATGTACATTTAGAAAAGGTCACAGAGAAAAGACATTGTGGCGAGTATGGGTAGCAAGTACAGGCCCTGCTCAACACATGTAAAATTGGTCAGCTTACCCCCTGGACAGATTCTTGGTTGATTCCAACAAAAGTATTATGGCTGCTCCATGGTGTTCTGAGTCCTGACTAAGAGCATTACACAGCAAGAGGTGGCCGACCTTGCTCCATGGACAGTGGGGCCAAACTTGGGAGACCTCCAACCTTTATAGGACATGAGGTTATTTCGGAGTACCTTAGACATCTACACGTCTGTTTGGTGTACGGTTTCTACATTAACACATGAAGTTGTAAAGCACAAGTTCACCACTTGGGGCATTTTGGTGCTGGATAATAGGTGTTTAATGGCTACCAAACTCAATTATTAAACTCAGAAGGATGACATTTTGAGTGTCCCTCTGGAATTAAAACCAATAGGTTAAACACATTACGTAAAGTACAGATTTCCGGAGTGGATATATTAGTCCACTGAGCCACCAGACCTGCCCTATTACTTCATGATGATCTGTGACTGCTGTATTAAAACAGTTTGGATCAAGAGTTGTAAGTTAGCGAGATACCCTCATGTGTAGGTATTTCATCAATAATACTGTCTTCTTTCAAACGCTACCTTCTTCCCTCAGCTACGCACTTTTCTTCATCTTCTGTTTCTTACTTATAAATCAGATCCTTAAGATCAGTTAACCATGATGCGCTAACACTCCTTCTATTGAGATACTAGCAACATGAATTTAACTA
The DNA here is from genome assembly GCF_964263255.1 of Lissotriton vulgaris. NCBI lineage: Eukaryota > Metazoa > Chordata > Amphibia > Caudata > Salamandridae > Lissotriton > Lissotriton vulgaris. The sequence goes on along the minus strand of NC_141699.1, from coordinate 884,120,175 downwards.
CTTCACCGACAGGGCCCCTACCTTATTCACCATTTTGTTTACAAACAGTCCATGACTACAGCTCCTTCCTTTCCATCTGCTTTGCATCCATCAGTTTAATGAGGTGACCATACAGTGCCTCAAGTGGTATATAAATAACATAATTAGGGGTGTGCAAAAATAAAATGTCACCAACAAAGATTTTCAAGTATGAAGAACCTCACAATCATGAACTTTGCCAATTTGCTGAACCTCACCTGCAAGCTAACATAAAAGTATATAATATTTTCAGGTAGATTTACTAATTCTTTATTCTGGATTTCCATCACAAAAGTGATGCAAACCGAGCTCAGCACTGTGGTGGGATTAGATGCCAAGAAAAATCATTATTTGCATTGGCAAGTTAGCTAAAGTAATGCAAAGCAGCGCAAATCACTAATTTGTGCTACTTTGTGATAAAAGCAGTACAAAAGGGGGTGGTGATGGATGGGGCATCTGAATCAATCAAACACTCACACCCAGTCAAAAGATCTGGGTTTAATCCATCACCGTTCTTTAGCCCACTCTGCCACCCCAATTCAGACATGGCTATATGCAAATCAGTCTGACCCTGTGCCTCATGGGAACAGTCCAGCCCGAACTGCCAAGCCATGTCTTCCCTGGACCGGAAACAAGCTTCCGAGGACCGGTCTCTGCCATTCCAGCCGTCTTCAGCCCGGCTTGCTTGAATCCAGTGCCAAAGTGAGCAAGGGACTCACGTCTGAGCATACCCTGCCACACTTATGGCGGCCAAAAGCGGTACAAAAGGGGGTGGTGATGGACGGAGCATCTGAATCAATCAAACACTCACACCCAGTCAAAAGATCTGGGTTTAATCCATCACCGTTCTTTAGCCAACTCTGCCACCCCAGTTCAGACATGGATATATGCAAATCAGTCTGACCCTGTGCCTCATGGGAACAGTCCAGCCCGAACTGCCAAGCCATGTCTTCCCTGGACCGGAAACAAGCTTCCCAGGACCGGTTTCTGGCACTCCAGCCGTCTTCAGCCCGGCTTGCTTGAATCCAGTGGCAAAGTGAGCAAGGGACTCCCGTCTGAGCATACCCTGCCACACTTATGGGGGCCAAAAGCGGTACAAAAGGGGGTGGTGATGGACGGAGCATCTGAATCAATCAAACACTCACACCAAGTCAAACGATCCGGGTTTAATCCATCACCGTTCTTTAGCCCACTCTGCCACCCCAGTTCAGACATGGCTATATGCAAATCAGTCTGACCCTGTGCCTCATGGGAACAGTCTAGCCCGAACTGCCAAGCCATGTCTTCCCTGGCCCGGAAACAAGCTTCTGAGGACCGGTTTCTGGCATTCCAGCCGTCTTCAGCCCGGCTTGCTTGAATCTAGTGGCAAAGTGAGCAAGGGACTCACTTCTGAGCATACCCTGCCACACTTATGGTGGCCAAAAGCGGTACAAAAGGGGGTGGTGATGGACGGAGCATCTGAATCAATCAAACACTCACACCCAGTCAAAAGATCTGGGTTTAATCCATCACCGTTCTTTAGCCCACTCTGCCACCCCAGTTCAGACATGGCTATATGCAAATCAGTCTGACCCTGTGCCTCATGGGAACAGTCCAGCCCGAACTGCCAAGCCATGTCTTCCCTGGACCGGAAACCAGCTTCCCAGGACCGGTTTCTGGCATTCCAGCCGTCTTCAGCCCGGCTTGCTTGAATCCAGTGGCAAAGTGAGCAAGGGACTCACGTTTGAGCATACCCTGCCACACGTATGGCGGCCAAAAGCGGTACAAAAGGGGGTGGTGATGGACGGAGCATCTGAATCAATCAAACACTCACACCCAGTCAAAAGATCTGGGTTTAATCCATCACCGTTCTTTAGCCCACTCTGCCACCCCAGTTCAGACATGGCTATATGCAAATCAGTCTGACCCTGTGCCTCATGGGAACAGTCCAGCCCGAACTGCCAAGCCATGTCTTCCCTGGACCGGAAACAAGCTTCCGAGGACCGGTTTCTGGCATTCCAGCCGTCTTCAGCCTGCTTGCTTGAATCCAGTGGCAAAGTGAGCAAGGGACTCATGTCTGAGCATACTCTGCCACACTTATGGCGGCCAAAAGTGGTACAAAAGGCGGTGATGATGGAAGGAGCATCTGAATCAATCAAACACTCACACCCAGTCAAAACATCTGGGTTTAATCCATCACCGTTCTTTAGCCCACTCTGCCACCCCAGTTCAGACATACTATGGGTGGTACATGGGCGTTCCCATAAACTGTCCCAAGGGTTTTGTACCACAACATGATGCTTCCTCGAGGCAGATGTAATAGTGGGTCAAGTTTTAAAAATGTCCACATCACAACAAACAATGTGAGTAAAGTATTAAAGCATAGTTGCTGTACTAGCAGGATCCCTTTCTACTACAAAACCTATGTTTGACAGAATGCACATACCCTTGCAATTCTTCTTTACTGCAACTAATTCAAATCTATGCCTCACGTACCTGCCACAAACAATCAATCCTCATCTTTTTTCGGGGAAGTGTTACTCTTCTCTTTCTACCTTGAAATGTAAACCCTACCCTGGTATTCTAACCCCTCCCATTCTGCTGTTAACCTAATTTACCATCTGATCTAATCACCTGATGCAAACACCCTCCCCTCAATTCCTAGACACTATGATTCCCACAATTCAGTGATATAACAAAGCATATCTCGATACAAACATTTAACAGTTGCAGAAGCACATTTTACAGTTGGCACTTGTATTATTGTAAGGATCTATTGTGATGGATTTTTCGGACTGTGATTGTTGTTCTTGACTTCCCAATACTATTGTTATATACCACGTGGCAGGTCCACTCCCAATCCTTTCAACTGTTGTGGGTGTGTTGGATCAAATGGCTGTATTTGTACTACAGTTCAATGTTCCAACAATCATTTAAATGAAACATTATTTATTTTTAAATGACAGCGGCTCCTGAAGAAGGGACTTAAGGTCCCGAAATGCATTGGGCACGGTGTCATCACACTCAACGTTCATTAAGATTATTGTAATTCTGTTTGAGGTGTGCCATTGTCAATGATGTATCAACAATCATAATATAACTTTATTGTCATTGAGTTAATGAGTTGTCCAAAATGTCAATGTTTCATGAATTAATGAAAATTGATTGAGACACCACATGAGAATATTGTTGTTTTTGTAATTTTGTTTAAGAGAGTATAAATGTGTTACTATCTTTGTGAAGTCAGCAACACAGTTATCGGCTGTGCACAGGTTCTTTTCAGGCTATCTCGCTCGATTAATCATGTATATTCATGTTTCGGGGAGGGACTGGTATTACTGTGTAGCACACACCAGTAGAATTATTTATTGATTCTTCCTTAGAGTGATTCTTCCTTAGAGATTTCAGTATTTTTGGTGTGCAGTTCTCCACAAACTCTTTTTTAACTATATAAATGACTACCATAAAACACAATAATACATCTCAATTCAACAATACGTATTATAGCACAAAATAACACACAGTACTCAACAAAACACAAAACATAGCATAACATATTAACCGCTTCGCTGGTGCGAATTTTCCGCTCTGTGCGGTAAAACTCCACACGTGCAGAAAACGGACGGCCCCCAGTGGTCTTCCGCACACGCCCACCATGACGTCAGGCAGCCTGAGGCCATCCAGAGCACCGAAAAGGTTAATAACAATGGAGCATAAAATAGATCGATAACACACAAAAAAACTTAGAAACAGGTTTCTGGTTGGCAGAGTATACTCCCTGTCTAAGCAGGAGCCACAATACTAGTCAGGGTAAGTCAGAGTAAGCATCGACATCAGAGACTCAATGCGTCAGTTTTGATTCACGCAGTTGGGTCGATGCTTGGAAGTTGAGCCTTGCAGCAGTTTCCTTGGATCTGGACTGCGGCATTCTCATGGCTTTCAGTTGGAACCTCGGATCGGCACTGCGTCATTGTCATACCTCGCAGTCAGGTAATTTTATCATTGTTGAGCTACGCAGGAATGTTTTCAAATCGACACTGCATTAGAGGGCACTGTGTTGGATCTAAATGGTGCAGTGGGGACCATGCGCCAATTTTTGTGGGAGCAGCTGCAGAACCCATGTCTGAAGCCCAGGACTGAAAGGGGCACCTCAAACAATGGTAACACTCACAGGTAGCAGAGTCCAGCAGTAGCAGCAGAGTTTCCAGAAGTCTTTTGTGTCCCTGAGACTTCAGAAAACAGAAGGCAAGCCCATAAGTCCTTGAATGAATTTGGGTTCAAAGATCCAGATAGCAGGTCCAGTCCCTTTCCCACTCAGGCAAGAAGCAGTTCGCCAGAGGCCAACACAGCAGACCTGATAGCAAAGTGGCAGTCCCTCCGACAACACAGCAATCAGCAGCCAGTAAGCCAACACACAGCAATGCACGTAGCAAAGTGGCATTTCCTCCTGGAGCACAGACACTCTTCTCCCGGGCAGAATGTTCTTGGTTCTAGCAAAGTTCTGATTTGGTGGTGTCAGGGGTCAAGAAGTTATACCCAAATGTGCCTTTGAATTGAGGAGAAAGCAAATAGGCCTTTCAAGATCATAAGGTCCCTGCCCTTCCTACCCTGGCTCCAGTAATTCAATACAGGGGGGTATTCAGCTCTGTGTGGGGACAGGCACAGCATATGCAGGTGCAAATATCCGCTCCTCCCGTCCAATCTACCTCAGGAAGGCCCATCGCCTGGTGATGGCCCATCAGGATGCCAAAGTCACACCCCTTCTCCCTTTGTGTGACTGTCCATAGGGCATGCACAACACCTAACTGTCACTCAACCCAGACGTATATTCAAAGAAAGGCGGAGGCATAGAATAGTCAAAGTAAGAAAATGCCAACTTTCTAAGTTGTGATTGTAAATTGTGAGTCCAGGGACACCAAACTTCAAATCTCTATCTTTTCCCAATTGGAAATTACACTTAAAAGATGTTTTGAGGTAATCCCAATGTTAACCAACGGCAGGGATAGACCTTGAAATAGTGAAAAAATAATTTATCCGTTTTTCACTTCCAGGACATGTAAAACTCAAAAGTACATGTCCTACCTTTTAAATACACTTCACCCTGTCCATAGAGCTTCCTATGGCATACCTTATGGATAACATATATGTAATAGAAGGGTAGGTTTGGCCCTGGCAGGTAGGTTAACTTGCCTGGTCACAATACTACCTGCCAGGACACGATAACAGTTTAAATTGCACACACAGGCTCTGCAGTGGCAGATCTGAGCCATGTTTAAAGGACTACTGAGTGGGTGGCACAATGGGGGCTGCAGGCCCATGAGTAGCATTTAAGTTACAGGTCCTGAACACATGTAGGATACTATACTAGGGACTTATAAGTAAATTAAATAAGCCAATTGTGGATAATCCAATGCAACCATGTTTTGAGTACAGAGCATGTGCACTTTGGCACTGGTTAGCATTGGTGAAGTGCCCAGAGTCCTAACGTCAGCAAAAATGAAGCCAACAAAAGAGGAGGTCAGAGGACAAGAAGTCAGGGAAACCATGCCTAGGATGCCAGGTCTAACAATAGCATACCGCAAAACAAACATATCCACTGTATTAGAACTTTTCAGCAGTATGAAAGTACTGGATCTTGCCTAGACTCCAAAAGACATTTACCCTGCTGAACAGACCATTGTTAAATAGAAACATGCTGCTCCACTTTTGTGGCTTTTTGTATTGCACTGAAGTACCTCTAAACTAGAGGTGTGGGGTGCTGTAACACCCCCCCCCCCAAAATAACCATGCCAGAATTTAAAAGGTGAATTAGCAATAAAGATGCCTTTAAATGTCCCCATTTGCTGTGCTTTCAAAGACAGAGTTCAAATGTCAGGATGTCTTATGATAAATTACTACTTATTCTTTTAACTTGGAGTTGGTGTTTACTTCTTTATTTCTGACTGCAAAGGTAAAAGACTTTGTAAAGTTAACTTTCTGACAATCTGAGAGTTGAAGAAAAGGCTGTAGGATGCCTGTTTTTTCTAGCACACCACAACAATTAAATACCTGTAAGTGAACAAATATTTAAAAATATATCACCAGCCACACAAGCACAAAAGAAGCACCTTTTTGGAAATGTTGAATTGTGATGCAATCAAATATTTTAATAGGATCAAAACAAATAAAAAAACTTTATTTGGGGATTTTTAAATGATAAATATTTGCTGAAACCATATTTCCATACATTATTGCTTGTGCACTATATAGTTTTATCCGTAAAACTCCATGTCAGTGTGAAGCCTTGAGACAATTCACTCGGAACTCAACCCCCTCCACCATCCACCACGGAGGAAGGCTACCTCTCAGGCATTTAGATTGACCTGTCCTGATGATGATCCCATAACCGTTGTTGGGGATCAAAACGTCGTTGACAACAGCATCTTAACTCTGACTCTTAATTCATTATTGTCAACAAGATGCATGTTCTCTATTGTGAATACTGTATTCTCTATGACTGAACAGTCACTTTATCACTACATTTCAAGAAACAAGAAACGTCTGCCCCAACTGATTAAAAAACAGGCTCAGAAAGAGTCCTTAATTCACATAACACAGGTATAGGCTTCACCAAAACCAGAAACACAAACAACTGATGTCAAAACAAAAAGTTATATGAGGATAATCATATTTTTATTTTTATTTTTCAAATATAAAAGTCACATATTTTAGCAAACAGACGAACCAAGTCTTATACCAGATGTGTGTGTTAAAGGCAGGCCCTCCAATAGAAATGTCTTTGCATAGAAAGTCCATTGATCAATCGCGTAATACATCTGTTAGACTTGTCATCCTTAGGGTGGTCTTCCCCCAACTTTTTGCCTGCTTACCTCCACTGTTCGCTGTATCTTTTGTTGGCCATAGGACTCTGATCACTTTAACACTGCTAACTAGTGCTAAAGTTCTTCTCCCCTAAAATGTATAGGTTACCTGTAACTCTCTTGTAAAGTGGTATACCATATACCCAGTGCCTGTAATCTAAATGGTATTCATGGGCATGCAGCACTGGTTGTGCTACCCACACAAGTAGCCTTTCAAACCGGTCTCAGGCCTGCCAATACCGGGCCTGTGTGTGCAGTTTACTGCCACTTGGACTTGACTTTTCAAACCATCTGCCAAGCCTTAACCCTTTCACTGGGGTGGCTATTCCGCCGCAGTGCTAAGGGGCAGGGGGGGCCGCGCGGCACTCCCATGCTGGTGACGGAACCGCTCCGTCACGCCCCTCGGGTGAGCTGTGCTTGTGACAGAATGGTTCCGTCATGGCCCCGCCCGCTCAATAGAACGCGCCGCGCAGGCGCAAAATCAGCGCCGCGCAGGCGCGGCGAGCGGGACGTGACGGAACCGTTCCGTCACCAGCACAGCCCACCCGAGGGGCATGACGAACGGTTGCATCACCAGCGTGGGAGGGGTTAAACTCCCCTTTTCTTACACATAAGTCACCATTAAGGTAGGTCCTAGATAGCCCTAACAACAGGGTGCTGTGTAACGTAAAGGTAGGACATGTACTTTTAATTTGGCTGGGTGGATTGTTTGGAGTTCTGTGATGCGGAACTCCGCGAAGTGACAAAAAAACTCTGCTAAGCTTCTTGGAGTTCTGTAAGCAACCGAGTGCATTTTTATCGCCAGGAGTGTGGCCCACACTGTAAAATCAGCAGTTGTACTTGCGTGGCAGCTTCCTCAATTCGAAACAAAGGTTCCTCAATCTGAGTGATAGCGACCATCCGCAACCGCCCGCGTTGAAACGTCTAGCTGGGCAGTAGTCTCGCATTGGGTTTTCTTCTCCTGTGCTCGCCAACTAACCTCTGCCGTGCATGAGTGGGAAAAAAACTCTGCTTCTCTAAGCTACGCTGTGTTTTTCGGAACTCCACAAACTCCGCAGAGTGAAGAAAACTCCGCAAACAGAGTGGAGTACACCACTAGGGTGACCAACCGCCCATAAATTTCACGGACAGTCCGTAATTTTCACCTCCTGTCCGTTGTCCATTATAATATCTTTAACGGACGTCATTTGTCCATAGTTTGATGATTTTAGATGACGGCAAATGATGTTGTGCCTTCCAACCAATGATGGTGTGTTCTGCACTCTTCAAAACTTCCTAGGATTGGCTTGAAAGCCATAAGCCAATCCTAGTGCTTGCCTCTTGACGGTATTGGCCCTGATGCTTCAGGGCTAATGAGAACAGCTTTAGGGTGCCCAGCCTTAGATTGGTTTAGAATCTGCAGGGCACACTTAAGGTCTTTCGATTCATGTTTACATTACAGGGTCCCACTCCTGTATTTTGGGGACAGCTGTGCAGCAGACTCTCAGACCTTGAAGAACTGGAATACAGAGTCAGGCACAGTCTTTATAACCCCCTGCAAACAACTTATCAAACTCTCGGTTAAGTTGAAAAAGCTTGCCGTTCTTGTTTCCTTCTTTTACGTGTGCGTGCATGTATTTGCAGATTATTGGCATTTGTCTGTTTTGTTCTCTCTCAGTTTCCACTGGTGTAATCGTACCTAAGCAATCTCCATCTCGGGCCACGTGACAGCATATTTTTAGCTCCCAACTCTTCCAGTGGGCAGAATCACATTAAATATGAACTACCTGGAAGGAAACAGTGAAAAGAGGAGGTGGTGAGGAAAAGTGGTTACATTAGAAAAAATGAATCTGGAGGTTCACATTAAGTGTTTTCCTCATCTCCGTTGCTGGGCCTCATGCTCCTTAACCGCTTCCGTGCGGCACCGATTCCCCCCGGTGCTGAGCCCTAATTAAAACAGGCGTGGTCATGATGTTCCGTCATAAGCACACCTCGACCGATGCTCATGATGGAACCGTTCCGTCATGAGCATCGAAGGGGTTAAGAGGTACAACAATGCGAGGCGAGATAGTGTGATCCTAAAAAGCATGCTTAGAATTCGTTTTTTTTTTTACAGATAATCGAGCATAGATTTCCCCCCATGGCGCTGCTTGTAGCCTGGAAGTCTGTCACACCTCTTAAGTGGTTCCACCATGTCACTAACTTGGTGACTGGACTTTGCATACAGGGATGGTTAACCCAATACTAGTAGTGTTAAAATCGTACATTAAAATTACAGAACGCAAAGCTCTGTTGGCTAAAAAGCCAGGGCACTATTGAAAATGCAGGACATTGGCAGTGTCCCTCAGGGCATGTGGTTACTCAGCACTCCGAACAGGATGAGTGAATTTGAAGGCATGTTTTTTTTTTTTAAATGTGAACGTGTCACTGTGTGGAGTAGCAGGTGGGTGTTTCGTTGTCCTCCATAATTACTGTTCCTGGGCAAAAACCTACACATAGGATTTTGAAGGCACTTTACATGCATTTGGTTCCTGACCTCACCCTGAGAACCTCATTACGAGTTGCCATTTCTTTTGGGAGGTTATATTATTGCAGATAATTACTGCATTTCCACAAACAATTAGTATTTTTGTTTTTTTGTATTTTATTTATTTACTATGCATAACGTGTTCAAGGCAAGTAGGGATAAAACATGCAGGAATAACATTAAAACAAAGGTACAAAAATCAGAAAATATCAACATGAATGTGAAACTAAAACAATAGAACTCTCTTTGATAAATGTAGACTTGGCACTCATAAATGCTATAAGTCTTATGTTGGTCGTGATGATGCCAAGTCAGGTAAATTGTGGCACTGGCCTAGCGGATTGTTTACTGGCCTTTCCTACTGTTTCGCTAGTACTGGATATCTCTCCATCTGCTGGGTCTGCAGCCCATAACATTACTAATAGAAGTGCATGCTTACATAGTTGTTGTATTACGCAATGGATGAAAAGTAATTTTTTTACAAGGTTAAACATGAAATATGCTATTCATCTACCTTTCCTGAATCCTGAACTGCACGATAATAATCTTTCCTTCATTATATCCACTGTGTTAATGTTGCTCTTTCATGGCTTCCATGCTAACAGTTTTATGTTGCCTCATATGGTTGGTGGGGTGACTATGTTGATATCCAAAGGTCTATTTTGTCTACCATGCTGTCTCCTTGTTCACTGTGGGGCGTATTTTTTGGAGAATTGGCGTAGGGCAGCGGCACAAGTCTTCTTTCTGCGCTGCCCTAATCAAATCTAAAAGGGGAGATTTGTGCAATACAGTGCATTCCCGTCCTTTCCCCCTGTGCTGGCGGAAAGGACTGAATTGGCTGCGCAATACTAACGTAGGCACCCTTCCACCATGGTGCAAGGATTTCTGCGTTGCATGCAGGATTGTTTTTGTTTCGGAAGGGCCACTTTCCTGCACAAAAGCAATCCAGAGAGGGTTTGTTTCTTTCTATTTGTGCAGGACACATGGAAAGAGTAAAAATCAAGGAGAAATCAAAATATTTCTCATTGTTATGCCTGCTCTTTGGAGGGGCAATGTGGTGGTGCTTTTCCTGGTTTGCGTGATTGAAGTAAATCTGGGGGAAAGCCCACCGCAAAGTCCAAGGAACGCCTCCCTGGTGCAGAGTAAGGCAATGCAGGGACATGCACTGCTTTGTCTTTGTCCATATCTGTGAGGCAATCTATCACACATAAATCCCAGCCATATGTGTTTCAGTTGAGGAGTTGAATGGGTAATATAGATGCTTTTACATTTTATTTTCAGCTTGTCACAAGTGCTAAGTTTTCAAGAATAGAGGACAAATATCGGGTTTCTTTTGACAAATTCCAGCTTATTCCTTTAAAACGTGGATTGGTGTTTACAAAATTCTCTCACTTTGCGGTCGAGGAAAGAATAGAAAAGTCGACTAGTTGCCAATCTTCTTGTGGCGGTAAAGGACATGTGAAAACAAAGGATGTAAGCTGTCAATTTGTTTGTAACACGCAACCACTTTTAAAGGCCTGTAGATTAACTTTTTAACCTAATATAAATTTGTTTTGACTTGTAGTTATATTTGTTTTTTTTAAATTTACATTTGCGGGTTTCTAACGCGCTAGAATTGACTCCCGAAGGAGTATCTCTGCGCCATAGACCGCTGGGGAACCCGTCCTGGCTTTCCCTGTGAGATTGTCCCTACTGGGTATCTCCAAGGTGAAACCAGGCATCCCCGGCGTTTGTGGGGGGCCGTTGTGGAGATGAGGCAAGCTAATGCCCAGAGTTACCGAGTGTGATCCTTGGTTAGAGAAGGCACCGAGGTGAGTCCGCTGACCCTGGTCCACGACTCTGCCGCGTCGGGAATTGAACCCTGGTCCCAGGCCATGTTCTGCTCCCGGGTATGCTGCCTCTAACCAGTGAGCCACACCACTTCACCACTTATATAATATTGCGCAACCTACTTTGTAGTGCCTGTATAACATACCCTTTGTCCCAAATTTTTGTCCTGAATTTTGACCTTCCGTCCTGAATTTTTGTCCTGAATTTTGACCCTTTGTCCTGAATGTTTACACTCACTGTCCTGATTTTTCACCCATGCCAGTTGGTCACCCTATACACCGCCCAGGCTTACTTTTAGGTTTTACAGGTCCTGGTAGAGACAAACAGCTAAATTGGTTTTTCACTACTGTGAGGCCTTCCACTCTCTTAGGCTAGCATTGAGAAATCCTTAAAACACTTGTAAGTTGTAATTTCTTATTTAAAAGCAGTAGCTGAATCATAATTTATATCTTTGGAATGGTAATGATAAATCCCCTTTAGTGGCAAAGTTGGATTTAACATTACTATTTTAGAAATGCCACTTTTAGAATGTGGTTATTTCTCCATCTTACCTTGGCTCTGTGTGCCTGCAGCCTGTCTCCAATACAGGTCTGGGGTGGGTAACAGCTAAATTTTGCTCATTCCCTCTAGACAACCACGAATACAAGATCATACACTGGGACAGCATCAACAAACACAGATATGGAATAGCAAATGTTCACAAAAATTACCTCCACTTCAGAGCCGCCACCAATGACACCACCCCTGTCATGGAACATCTCAAAATCCAACTCAACACAGACAGCAAGACCACCATTAGAGGCACATAGTCATGCAGACCACCAGGGGCACACCCCGCCTTCTGTGAGACCATCTCAGACATTATTGTCCCTTAGGCCATCATCTTCTAGGACGTCATCTTCTTCGGAAACCTCAACTTCCACATTGACAATGCCACCACAGGCCACCTAATCAAGAGCATGAACAACATTGTCCTCACCAAACTTGTCACAGAGCCGGCACACACTGGACCACATCTTCATAGCTAGCAACAGAATCAGGTACAGCCATGCCTCCGAAATCACATGGTCTGACCACTTGATTGTCCATTTCTCCATCACAGCTACCCTCGACAACCCTAACTACCAGACCAGCCCCTCCCCGAGGGACTGGAGCAAGGTAACTGAAAACCTATGGACCAACACACTGAGTGCCTCCCGCCGGGACGTCACTTCCAACTTCGAGGTGGCCATCAAAAACATCAACTTATGATCACTGATTGTGCTGATATAGTAACCCCCCTTAAAATTAAAAAAAACAGGTAGACCCATCAAACACACCAGCTGCTTCACCTCAGAACTTAAATCCACCAAACGCAACTTCAAATGACTGGAAGGACCTGGCATGCCAGCAAACTGCCTCATGACCAAGTCAACTTAAAAGTGGCTCTCAACAAATACCACGAACGCCTGAAAAAGGACACCCTGAACACCCGCCACGAAGCCAGCTCCAACCACCACATGGATCTCTTGACAGCATTGTCAAAGAGTTCTCCAACCCGTAAGGAACCGAAAACACTGTTACCTCCATCTTAGGGTCTCTGTGACACCCTTGCAGACTTCTTCTACAGCAAAATCTCCACTATCTATGAACACTTGGACCCTCAACCACCCATCACCACTATCCACCGCCGCCTCAACCTCACTGACTCCAACTCAAAACTCAAGAATCATAACATGGGGCCAACTCACCACACAGACCACCACCATCATCATGAGCTCCATCCACTCAGAAGCATCCAGGGACCCCTGCTCCCACCACATGTTCAACCTGAGGGACAGCACTATCAGCAACGAACTCTCCTCAATCCTCAACTCATCCATCACCTCTGCCTCCTTCTCAGAGGGAAGGAAACATGTGGAATTCAAACATCTCCTCAAAATAATATCTGCTGACCCAGACTCCACCAAATGGGAATCGCCTTGGGATGTCCAATATCATCCGGGCAGCGGCATTCTGGACTTTCTGCAGCATGCTCATATTACTTTTAGTGTCCCCTAAGTACAGGATGTTGCAGTAATCCAATCAAGAAGTAATCAGGACTGGCATAATGGTCTATTTAGCGTCTAGAAGTAGAAGATCTAGAATTTTTCGTAGCATTCCTAAAAGACCAAAACATGTGCAGGCCAAAGCTGATATCTGTTCTGTAAAAGATAGGGTATTGTCAAACCAGACTCCTAAATTTTTTATCTTCGGTTTGGCAATCGGGGTTAGCCCTAGGTTTTTCAGCCACCAGCTATGAGACCAGATAGAAGGCTGTTTATCAATTGCCATGATATCAGTTTTGCCTACATTTAATTGGAGGCAACTGAAATTCATCCAATTTTCAAAATCAATTAAGCAGGCTTTGAATTTAGGCACAGCCTCTATATCCTTCAGCTCCAATGTGATAATCAGCTGAGTGTCATCAACATATGACACCAGCTTCACCCCATGTTTTAGTACAATGTCTGCTAGTGTTATTCATTGTCACTGGGGACGTTATTTATGTCAAATTGTTTTCCTTACACACCCTATACCTTTCTTGTTCTGATAGCTTGATATTAATCTTTTCAGCACTTCTCAAGAGTTAATACTTCTCTGTCCCAGGAGCCCGAGCGCCCATCATTGTCAGCTTTTCCACCTCATGCACTGGTGGACTAAGGGTAATATTTCTATGCCCATTAATTCTGCTCTCATTTTTGGTTCCAAACACCTGAATCAATAAATCAATCAGAGTACTTGTAGAGCGTGCTACTTACCTGTGTGGGTCTCAAGGCGCTGAGGGGAGGGGGGAGTGCTGCTACTGCTCGAAGAGCCAGGTCTTGAAGATCCTTCTGAAGGCGGGTAGGTCTTGGGTCTGCCGTATGTGGGTAGGGAGGGTGTTCCAGGTCTTGGTGGCGAGGTAGGAGAAGGATCTGCTGCCGGAGGTCGTTCGTTGGATGCGGGGGACAGCGGCGAGGCTGGCGGAGCGGAGCTGGTGTGTGGGGGTGTAGAAGCTGAGTCTGCTGTTAAGGTAGGCTGGTCCGGCGTTGTGGAGTGCTTTGTGTGCGTGGGACGAGGAGCTTGAAGGTGATCCTCTTGTTGACGGGGAGCCAGTGTAGGTCTCTCAGGTGGGGGTGATGTGGCTGCAGTGGGGGACGTTGACGATCAGTCGGGCGAAGGCGTTTTGGATGCGTTGTAGTCGTCGTAGGTGTTTGGCTGGGATTCCTGCGTAGAGTGCGTTGCCATAGTCCAGTCTGCTGCTGATGAGGGCCTGTGTCACCGTTCTTCTTGTTTCGGTCGGGATCCACTTGTAGATTCTGTGGAGCATGGCGAGGGTGCTGTAGCAGGAGGAGGAGATGGCGTTGACCTGCTTAGACATGGAGAGGGAGGAGTCAAGGATGAATCCTAGGTAGCGTGCATGGTCGGTGGATGTTGGTGCTGTTCCCAGTGTGGTCGGCCACCAGGAGTCGTCCGAGGCTGAGGGGGTGGGTCCGAGGATGAGTACCTCCGTCTTGTCCGAGTTCAGCTTCAGACGGCTGCTCCTCATCCAGTCAGCGACGGCCTTCATTCCCTCATGGAGCTTGGTTTTGGTGGTGTGTGGGTCCTTGCTGAGGGAGAGGATGAGCTGGGTGTCGTCGGCTTAGGAGATGATGTTGAGGTCGTGATGGCAGGCCACTTGTGTGAGGGGGGCCATGTAGATGTTGAAGAGCGTCGGGCTGAGGGTGAGCCCTGGGGGATGCCGCAGATGATGTCGGTGGCTTCGGATCTGAATGGTGGGAGGCGGACGCTCTGGGTTCTACCGGAGAGGAAGGACGTGGTCCAGTCAAGGGCCTTCTCTTGGATTCCGGCTTCAAGGAGGCGTGTCTTTAGAGTGCAATGGCAGACCGTGTCGATGGCAGCTGACAGGTCCAGGAGGATGAGGGCTGATGTTTCGCCGTTGTCTAGTTGGTGCCTGATGTGGTCTGTGGAGGCGATGAGGGCTGTCTTGGTGCTGGGATTTCGTCTGAATCCGGACTGAGACGGGTCCAAGATGTTGTTGTCTTCCAGGTGGCGAGCCAATTGCCTGTTGACGATTTTCTCTATGCCGGGAACGGGAGCAGGGAGATGGGACGGAAGTTCTTGAGGTCCTTGGGGTCCGCCTTGGGCTTCTTGAGGAGGCCATTGATTTCGGCGTGCTTCCAGCTTTCCGGGAATGTCGCTGTTTCGAAAGGAGATATTGATGACCTTTAGTAGTTGGGGTGCGATGGCTGCGTCTGCTTTGTTGAATAGGTGGTGTGGGCAGGGGTCTGACGGAGATCCTGAGTGGGTGGAGTTCAGGACCTTGCGTGTCTCGTCGTCGTTGACGTTGGACCAGGAGGTCAGGCGGATGACGCTGGTGGTGTTCACAGGGGAGGTGGAGTCTGGCGTAGTCGGGCGGTCACGGTGTTGAAGTCATTATTACTAAAAAGACTAAATTGACTAAAAGTAATTTTTAAATTACCCGTAGGTGCCACCTACGTCCTTATGAAGACCCTACTGTAAGGACAAGAATTATCTACATACAACCTTGGGGTCGAAATGTTGACGGTGTTATTTTATTTGATATATATTGATGACAGTGAATCACTGTATCTTTTCAAATATCATGGTTTTGTAAATAGGTTAGCCTTGGATAAGGCTGGATAGGCCATTTATGATTTGGATGTACATATTGCTCACTGCCCTCCGACTCTCACCAACCTTCACTTTCATATATTGCTGCACTTCCCCCCCCATTTTCTTCCTAGGGGAACCTTTTTGTGATTTTACAGAAACGTTCTGTTTTTGAACATGGAAAATACATGTTTGACATGTATATTGAGATATTGAGAGTAATTTATTTAAGGGTGATGTTGAGTTTTATGTTATAGTTTGTTCTCACTGGGAACACTACCTTCTTGTACCATACTTTACCCAGGTCCAGTGACGTGTCTGGATCACCCCCATTGTCTTGTAACTCTACACTTACTGGATGGCATGTAGAATGACCTTCCAAGGATGAGCTCTGTAGGGCATGAGGAAGTGTCCAACCCTTGAGGGCATGAGGAAACAGTCTGAAGCCCAAGCAGCAGGTAATGTCCCTGGGAGTTATCACATTTACTGGGGGGTCAACCTCCTTTACAGTGAGTGTAAGGCTCCTGTGCATGGGACGAAGTAGGAGAAGAGACTAATGAACTGGCCCCCGGTTTAACTGATAGCGTATGCCCTGTAGACAAAGAAATGGAATGTGCCAAGCAGGATACTAACGATCTATACCAGGAAGCGCCATTCTCTGACGCCTCATGGGGGCCCCTTCTCTTGCACTAATTTTGAACATGCTTACCGAACAGAGACAAGAAGCACAACAACATTTTATGCAACTGAAGGAGGACAACACCAAAATCCAGACGTACTTATGCGAAGTTAATAGCAATATGACTTCAAAACCTCAAGAAGTAGAAGAACTACAGCAACGAGTCACACACATAGAAGAGGCCTCAGTTAAAAATGATCAGAAAAATTCCACTCATGGGGATGAGATTAGAGCGCTACAATCAAAGATTGAAGACATGGAGAACAGACAGAGAAGACAAAATCTCCGACTCTTTGGGGTCCCTGAAGGGGCAGAAGGGGCAGATCCAAGAGCTTACATAGTAAAATTATTTCAACGTGCATTTCCGGATCTCGCAGACTGGGATTGGGACTCACAGCTCCAAAGAGTCCACAGGCTACCAATAGCTAACAGAAACAGAAACAATAAGTTCCCTCGCCCATTTTTGATTTATTTCGGAAACTTTTTACTTAGACAAGCTGTTTCTTTAAAAGCTAGACCTAATGCCCCTATTGCCACAGAAGATGTTACTTTTTTTGTTCAGTCTGATTTCTGCAAAACTACAATGGAGAGACGCTGGAATTTGCGTCAATTAATAGATCCACTTAAAGCGGTGGGGGCTCAGGTCTTCCTCCAGGAACCTGCATGCTTAAAAGTTATTAAAGCCGGGCATACATATTACTGCAATCAGGTTAAGGAGGCCGAACTTGTCTTAGATAAACTTACAAATGTATAAGCTATTAGGTACATATTTCTATAATGGTTAGTAGTAAGTGATTGCTATCCAGAAGGATCTGTCTACGTCTGGCAAGTTGCTACAAATTGCTGTATACTGAAGTGGAGAATGATATACTTATAGAGGTAGAGGGGAGGCAGGCAGAGGGCTACACCTTCGAGAGGCTGTCCTTTCAACGACAGCAGGTATAAAGGGGGGGTGTTTTCCTATGGTACGGGGGGAGGGTGTCAAGAGTCGGGGAGGGAGGGAGGAAGGGAGGGGAGGGAGAAAGCTAAAACTGGCATGGCAAGTCGAAATAAAGTAAGAATATTTTTAGCAAGGAAGGAAACTTGGAAGAGTGATAAGGAGGGGAGAATGTTTTTTGATTGGTCCTACATAAAATGACACATTGTAGATGTCTCGCCTGGAATGTATCAGGCTTGAATAATAAGACTAAGAGAAATTTAGTTTTTCAATAATTAAAAATATATGATGCACAGTTGGTCCTGCTAACAGAAACACATATCTGCTATAAAGATAAAGAATTTTTGAAACAACTTGGATACGATCTGGTAGTTTGTACCACCTTAAATTCGCCTATAAGAGGGGTGGCAATTTTAAAGAGAAAACACTGGCAAGGGGAGGTAACTAGAACTGCAGCAGATAAAGCTGGACGCTGGGCAATAATGCAAATTCGACTAGAAGATAGTCTGTATGTTTTCTGTGTGGTATATGGCTCCAATAAGGATGAACCGCAGTTATTTGATTGGCTGAATATCAAATTATTATCTTGGGAAGGAGAACTCATATTAATGGGGGATTTTAATTGTGTATTAAACTATTCACAGGATGCAACAAAGAAAGGGACAGGGATACGTATGCGTAAAACTAGAGCTGCAATACTGGAGCTGGCAAAAATACACAATATTAAAGACATTTGGCGCAGTCTCTACCCAGGTATACCGGGCTATACTTATTATTCATCCCCACATAAACTCTGCTCTAGGATAGATCTGGCCTGGGCTTCAGATGATTTAATGACTCGGGGATCTATGCAGGTTATGCCAAAAACTTCTTCTGACCATAATCCCATAATGTTCACATTTGGGCTAACAGGAAGAGCAAAGGAAAGGCGCCTTTTTACTTTTCCAAGATACTTATTAATGGATGAGGTTTTCGTGTCAACTCTTAAAAAACATATAAAGGAATTTATAACACACAATTTGGATTCGGCCAGCCTTCTTACAGTCTGGGATGCATGTAAGGCTTTTATTAGAGGAATAGCACAACAATATATTTATAAACAAAATGCAATAAAGAAAAAAGAAACAAAACTAATGACTAGTAATATCATAAATATAGAGGAACAACTAGCTGACTATTTAAGAGATGGGGCCAGGAATCGACCCAATATATTATCTTTGGAAAATAAACTATTGATTTTGCGCTCAGATATAAAAAATTCTCTTTAGGAAAAACACAGCTGCAAGATACTTAAATATAAAATTTCACAATACGAATGTGGGGATCGTGTAGGCAAACTTCTGGCCTATAAGGTGGCTGAAGATAGGGCATCAACACTGATCAAGTCTATAAAAGGCCCCAATGATACCTTGTATATAAAACCTCTACATATTATGGAGCAATTTGCTTCTTATTATGAGGAACTATATACTCCAGAAACTAAGGCTAGCTTAACTCAGATCCAGTCATACTTAAATGATAATCTCCCCGTAAAACAATTTGTAGAACAGGCCACATTAGACAATTTAGAAGAGGAATATACAATTGAAGAACTACGTCTAGCAGTATTCTCTCTCCCATCTAACAAAGCGGCAGGGGAGGATACACTTCCTATTGAGCTGTACAAAATATGTGCTGAAGAATTACTTCCCCTTTTATGCTCAGTCATGAACTTGATAGCCATAACAGGTAAGGCTCCGGATTCTTGGAGAACGGCGAAAATTATGTTTTTTTTTTAAAAAAAAGAAACCTCCGACACAATGCGGGTCATATAGGCCCATTTCCCTAATAAATACTGATGCTAAGGCTTACTCCAAATTGATTTCTTTACGACTGGCACCCCTTATGCCTCATTTAGTAAACGCACAACAACATGGCTTTGTAGCTGGCAGGGACACTACAGCACATGTCAATATGGCAATTACGGCATTTGACATAGCGGCTACTAATCGCACCCCACTCGGCATGATACTCCTGGACGCAGAAAAAGCGTTCGACCGGGTGGGGTGGGATTACTTATGGGAGGTGTTAACTCAGTATGGGTTCAAAGATCGTTTTCTTAGAGGCATACAAGCTATTTATAGGGAACCCAATGCTAAAATAAGCTATGCAGGGCTACTATCACCAACATTTGGAATTCTAAGGGGGACAAGGCAGGGGTGTCCTCTTTCACCCCTACTGTTTGCTCTCTCAATGGAACCTTTTATTAATGCCCTGCAGAATCAGGATAAGATAAAACCAGTAGCTCATGAACATAAAATACTCAAAATTACTGCATACGCAGACGATTTAGCCATATACACTACAAATGTAATAGAAGCACTAACTGGAATCGAAGACGAAGCGAAAAAATTTGGGGATATTTCTGGCTACAAACTAAATTTTAATAAAACTCAAACTTTAATGAATTACCAAGTCAACCAACCAGTCATAGGTCTATGCAATTCAGCGGTATATCTAGGGGTGAAAATTTCTTCTAAAACTAGTGAAATAAATACATTAAACTATGATCCTTTACTTAAACACACTTCAATCGTTCTTAAAAAATGGCACAAAATTCCACTTAATATCTTAGGCCGAATTAACTTGATTAAAATGAATATTCTACCAAAAATTTTATATCTTTTCCGCTCTATCCCCCTTCGAGTTAATAATATATTCTTTAAGAAACTGGAGGGCATCTGCAGCAGTTTCGTTTGGAGCAACAAAACCCCTAGGAGATCAATGATGATACTCAAATTATCTTTAGAAAAAGGCGGATTGGAATTTCCAGACTTTAAGGCTTACTTTTATGCATCCTTTCTAGGACGGCTTAGGAGTTTATTAAATATAAACGAAAGCCATTTCTTTTTTTATCAATTTATGTTAGGCACTAATTCATCTCAATTTCTAGCAAGAGTACAAGATCCTAACTTTTTTAAAAGAGTCAAATTTAAGATAGCAAGAGATTCGGCAGCAATTTATAATCAGATCTTAAAAATTTTGGATACTTCTTTTTTTCATAGAGATTTACCATTATGGGACAATCCAGGACTACCAGGCATTTTTAATTATAAAGGTGGTAGAGATTGGGCCATTATGGGGATTAAGACACTGGGAGACCTTTATGGCTCCGATGGTTTTTTGCAGTTCTCAACCTTACAACGGCTTTATAAGTTGCCAGGGGAAATGTTATACAAATATTTACAAGTTAGGGACTACTTAATACGAAAGATGAAGCTCAGTAAAATTACTAGCTCAGAGGTGTGGGACCTCTTGTATAGCACAAAAAAGAAATCTCTAATTAGTTCTGGATATAAACTCTTAAGTCAACATAATGGAGATGACTGCCCGAGATTGGCACAAAAATGGACTATAGAATTGGGAACAAATGTGACACCACAGAACATATCTAGCGCTTTGGTTAATATTAACAAAATAGTCCACTCTTCGAGCCTAAAGCTTCAATTATATAGGACGGTCAGCCAACTTTATTATACCCCGCAGAGAATCTCTAAATTGTCACAAAATAGCGATCGTTTTAAATGCCCTAAATGCGATCTGGTGGCAGCAGATCTTACTCACATGATCTATTTGTGCCCTATGTTGGCTTCATTCTGGCAAGAAATAGAAAATTTTCTAATTAAAAAACAATTAATTAACCAACCACTCACGGCACCTATGGTATTACTTGCTTTAAATACGAGAAGTAATAATCATACCGGCTGGCTAAACATAGCACTGTCTTGCGCTAGATTGGTGGTTGCCAGAGCATGGATCTCACCAAACCCACCAGGTAGGACAGAATGGTTAACTTTAATCCATGAAATATACTCTATGGAAAAAAGCTCTTGCTAAGAATAACAGCCAAAAGGCAGCAGAAAGAATGGAAAGGATATGGACTAATTTTGTATAACCCTTTTTTTTGGGGGGGGGGGAAATAAGATGTATGGCTAGGGTCTTTTTACTTTGCAGATTGAATGCTTTTGGTTTACAACTGATTTCTTATATACTGTATATATTCTGCTATTCTGCATTAGTACTCTTTTTTTGTTAGGCTGATGTGCTATCATGTGTAGGAATATGATGTTTTACTTTGCATAATCGGTATACTGAACTTCTCCCTGAAATCACTCCAAAATTTGTACTGATATAATGCTGTTTTTTCTGGTATAACATGCTTGCCAAAATAAAAATAAAAAAAATAAAAAAATAAAAAAAAAAGGGACAGCAAGGGCCCTGGTGGTCTCCTAATCCTACAGGGCCTACCCACTGGTGATGGCTCACGAGATTCCCCTTGCAGGACACCTGGGCCAAGGCAAGACCTTTGTAAGGCTTGACCCATACTTTATTTGGCCCAAGATTAGGACATCCCCAAATGCAATCTACAGGACTTTAGTAACCTCAAAGGCCAGTTGGAAGACAGGGCAGAGGCTGAAACCCCCCTTAATTCCTTTCCTGGGCACACCTTTTGAGAGAATGGGCATCAACATTGTTGGGCCTATGGATCCCCAGACTGCATCAAGCTAAAGGGTTTATCCGAGTTTTGATGGATAATGCCACTATGTACTCAGAGGCCGTCCCTCTGAGGACCATGACTGCACATGCAGTGACAAAGGCCCTGATAGGGATTTTTACCCACATGGGTTTCCCCAAGGATGTTGTCTCTGACAGGAGCAAACACCTCATGTCTGCATACATGTAGTCAATGTTGAAGGAGTGCGGGATAACCTACAAGCATGCCACTCCTTACCATCCACAAATCGATGGGCTTGTTGAGAGATTCAGTAAACCCCTGAAAAGAACAATTAGAGGCCTACCTGAAGCCTTGAGGAATAAGCGGGACATCCTCTTGCCATGCCTGTTGTTTGCCTGCAGGGGTGTACCACAGAAGGGAGTGGGCTTCAGTCCCTTTAAGCTTCTGTACGGGATTCCCATTAGAGGGCCCCTGAGTCTGTTGAAGGGCGGTGGTAGCAAGCACCCAAGAAGACTCCCCGTGATTTAATGAGCTACATGCTGCCCTTCAGAAGCCAGATGGCTAAGTTGTGGGAGCAAGCTTCTGATAACTTGGAAGTGAGTCAGGCTGTGATGAAAGAGTGGCATGATCAAAATTCTACCACTGTGGAATTACAGCCCCGGGCAGAAAGAGTCGATGATGGAACCTGTGGAACCCTGGGCCCTCCAGGAGTGTTGGACTGGGCCCTACAAGGTGATTGAAAAGAAGGGTACGGCTGCCTACCTGGTGAACCTTAAGAGCCCCAGGCAATGCTAAAGGGTGCTTCACATCAATTGTGTTAAACCCCACTTTGAGAGGTCAGAGAACACCATGCTGTTGGTGACAGATGGAGAAGAGGAAGTGAAAATCTCCCTGACCTGGACTCCAAGGAGAAGGATAGGTCTGTAGAAGGAGTAATCATTTCCTCTATTATAACTCCTGAGCAGCAGAGCAACTGTCACCAAGTGTTGGGACAGTATTCCTCTCTGTTCTACCTTGTTCCTGGGACTACCCACCTGTGTACCCATGCATGATGTGGACACAGGGGAAACACTCCCTGTTAAGAATAAATCTTACAGGTTGTCAGACATGTGGGCCAGTATCAAGAGTGAAGTTTCTAAGTTGCTGGAATTGGGGATGATAGAATCCTGTAGTAGCCCCTGGTCCAGTCCTTTGGTTCTGGTACCAAAAGCTGCCACACCAGGCACCACACCTGAACTGAGGTTCTGTTTGGATCATAGAGGACTAATCCCATGACAAAGACTAAAGCTTAACCCAACACCCTGGAGTGATGAGCTGATTGAAGGGTTAAGGGCTGCCCAGTACTTAAGTTCCTTTGATCTTATATCAAGATATTGGCAGATCGCCATAACAGAAGGTGCCGAGGATAGGTCAGCCTTCTCCGATCCAGAGGGCCACTACTAATTTTTTGTGGTGCCCTTTGGACTCTGGAATGACTCTGCCACCTTCCAGAAGTTGGTGAACCAGGTCCTCACTGGTATGGAGGTCTTCTCAGCTGCCTATCTGGATGACATAGCTGGTTTCAGTAGCAGTTGGAAGGGCCACCTCATTCACCTTCAGGAATTGCTTTAGACTCTGCAACAGGCCTGGCTACCAAGGCCAGTAAGTGCCAGAAAGGCCAGGGATCTGTTGTGTACTTGGGACACCTGGTGGACTGGTTTAAGTTGCACTCCTTCATGCCAAGATTGAGACTATCATTGTCTGGGAGCCCCCCAAAACTCAGACTGAAGCCAGAACATTCTTGGGCCTCACTGGGTACTACAGGGGGTTTCTCCAGGGTTATGGCTCCATTGTTGCCCCCCTTGGACAGAAGCATGCCAAACTGCATTTGACTCCCCGAAGCAAGTCCTTTGCATACCGCTTGTGCTCATGGCCTCTGATGTGTCCACTGAGTTTATTGTTCAAACAGATGGAGGCATGGAGCAGTGTTATCACAGCTAAATAAAGAGGGCCTGGACCAACCTGTAGCCTTCATCTCCAGGAGGTTACTCCCCAGGGAACAGAGGTGGAGTGTTATATATAGAGAGAAGCTTTTGTTGTGGTCTGGGCACTGAAGAAGTTGAGGCCATACCTGTTTGGCACTCACTTCCTGACTCAGACTGACCACAGGCCTCTCAGGTGGCTAATGCAAATGAGGGGTGCGAATCCAAAATTGCTGAGGTGGTCCATTACCCTACAGAGTATGGACTTCAGGGTGAAACACAGACCATGGCTAGACCATGCCAATACTGATGGTGTAGCCAGGTTTTTCTACCTTAGTGATGAAAATACCCTAGAAGTTTGGTAGATCTCTAGGTCAGATATGTGTGAGACCTGTCAGTCCCTAAGGTGGTCTTCCTCCAATGTTGTCTGCCTACCTCCACTTTTTGCTGTATCATTTTGTTGGCCTTAGGACCCTGAACACTTTACCACTGCTAACCAGTGTTAAAGGGCATGTGCTTCTCCATTCAACATGGTGACATTGGTGTATACCTGATTGACATATTTAAATTAATTGTGGGTCCCTTGTAGAGTGTTAGACCGTATACCCAGGGCCTGTAATCTAAATGTTACTAGTGGGGCTGCAGCACTAAGAAAGGCCCTAGGTCAGGGGCAACAAGACCTGAAATTCTGTGGGGGGGGGGGGTCGTAGTTCAAGCCATGGTGGTGGGGCTCCCACTTCACACAATGGGGCTGAGGACTCTTCAGAGCTAGTATGAGAACACACACTAACAAATTCATCAGGTTTGCCTTTCATGTGCTAACGCATGCTAACAGCATGTATGCATGTCTGTTTTTTCTTTAAGGCCAGATCTATTGTTGTTTCCTGTGCTTTCCCCTGAGACATTTATCACCACTGGAGCCTCAAGAGTTTCCATTAGACCTGCGAGCATCAGATATCTGCAAGATAGTAACAAGTGAGTCCTGTGTCTGATATTCATGTCTGACACACAGAAATAACAACACTAAAGCCTTCTTGAAAAGGTGTCTTTCTTACTAAAAGCAACATAAGACACATAATAAATGAATGCTTCTAAGGATCAAGGTTTTTGTGGGTAGATATCCCAATGAGCACAGAAGTAAACTTAAATGGATCCCATTAATGATGTGGAGCATGCACTGGGATTAACAAAAGTATGGGGAGCTTAAATCTGCCTATCACAAAATGAGTATGGGTCACCAAGAGCTCAAACAGTAGAGGCATTCCCAAAGCGGAATAAGTGGAATACCTGTTCATAAATGTAAAAACAAGTATTTGTTGATTTTATTTTGCATGGACCTAGCTGGTTAGCACCGGAGGACTATACATTACGGGAAGTGATATCAAGTGTGGGCTTATATCTTTGAATTATACAGTTTTGCACTAGTATCTCACAAATGTAAAGTTTAAGCACAGTGAAATGAAGTGATTTGCCCAGAACTGCACATTGTTCAGTTAAGCACCAATCTGGATTCACTCCCAGATCCCCAGGTGTCAAGGCGCTGTCGTCCAAAATATTACTTTGGAAATTGGTTCCTGCAGCATCCACTGCCAGCACTGGTATCACCCACTGACTAAGCATGAGCGAATTTTGCGGATCTCGCGTTCGCGAATTTTGCGGATTTGCGGATTCGCAATCCGCAAAATCCGCGAATTCCCGCGAATTTGCGGATTTTTTTTTTTTTGTGTTCGCCCGTGTTTCTGCCAGTTCGCGAGGGTTTTGTACACTTTCGCAAATTGCGAACTTACCTGTCGGGTCGCAAGTTTCGCGAACTTGTTGTTTCTACGTGTCCAGCCTGTTTGGGACACTCTTCTTCATCACTGCCACTCTCTGTCACCACTGCCACTCTCTGACTACTCATGCCACCCTCTGGCCCACCCATGCCACCCTCTGTTTCATCACCACACCCTCTGGTTGTCCAGTGTACATTATTTTCGGCAAAGCACACCTTCCCTGCCTCAAGTGACCTGAATTAATTTGGGGCTGATTCATGTGTCACAGAATATTTTTTTAGCTGGCACCTGCTTCCTTAGTGCGCCCTGATTAGTGATCTTTTGCACTTGCTAAGTGCTTTCATTGTTGCAAAATTAGTTACAACACCTGCCCTGCCCCAACTGACAATAATGAATTAGGGGCTGATTAATGGATTTTAACTTCCAGCCTGGCTCCTGCTTGTCTCCCTTAGCTGTAATTCAGGACCTTTGTGGCATATGTGTAACTATTCTGAGGTTCAGAGCAGGGTCACATAATAGTTTCAACTGGCAACTGAACTCTGGAGGGGCCCCTCAGGAAGCACTCCAGGAAATGGCTACTAATGATGAGCCTGAACTTTTGAACCTGGTAAGTAGTTACTTTCAGTTTTGCTAAGATCGTATTTCTGCAATTTTGCACTTATTCGCGGGGCGCGGGGCGCGAACTCACGCGAACAGTGCGAGCAGTGCGAGCAAAATCCGCTGCTCGCGGATTTGCGGATTTTGCGGGAAATTCGCAAATCTCGCGGATTGCGGATTTCCCGAAAATCCGCAAAATCCGCGAGCGGAACGGATTTTCCGCCCACGCCTACCACTGACAAGGTGACACCCAGAATTCTGATGAAGAAGGGAGCAAAAGAAATTGTTGAAATGCATTAGCATCATTGTTATGCCACGTGTTCACACATCACTCACTCTGCCATCTCCCATTTCCACACCTCTTTTCTTTGATATCTCAGTCACATTCTCCCCTCATTTCTTTCTTCTCTTTTTCCTCCATATTCTTGCAAACTTTTGCTTTCTTCTTTTTCACTATTCTCTATCTTTTCTATCTTGTTCCACAATTTCTTTCATCAATCCTTTTTCTCCCACTCTCATCCTCCTCCCCACCTACTCCTCACTTTCTATCATCAACTTGGCCTATGAACTGGCTCTCTATGTATACCAAGGAATCAGCTCTAGTTCAGAGCAAGAAATCAACTGTCTGTAAATAAGCTCAAGAATATATTCATAAGACCTCTGCTCCATCTGTGCTTGGACTTTGCTCTATCGGGACAGGGGTGCAGCACTATGTATTCAGGGACTCAGCTTCACCTATGTTCCAGCTCAGCAATACAAGAAAATGGGACCTGCTGATGACAGACTCTCACTCTTTCCGAATCTGCAGAATCTATTTTTATGGGAGCAGGGGCTTATTTATGTCTACTTGATGTTTATCCTAATCTTGAGATAAGTAATCAACTTTATGATTATGTTCCTCTCCTTAATAAATGTGCTTCTCAAACCCAAGCAGTCCTAACGCTTTGATTGGCACGTTGTGCAGCAACACTCTAGACATGTGATGGTTTGATTGCAGTTCAACATCTTATCTATATTTTCCTTGTCTTTTATTCCACTCTCTTCTGCACACTCTCTCCCTCCTCCGCCTTCTTCACCATCCATGGGTTGTTTTGAATGCCGTCATGACAGTCAATGCTTTTAGGCCATTTTGATATTCTTTGTAGCCCACATTTGTAGTGACGACATTTATAAAGGGTAGGGAAGTAGAGGCAGTAGTATGGAGACAACGGTGAATAAAAAGAAGACAAAAGGGAAATGTAAGGATTGGAAAGTAGCAAATGGAGGAAAAAGGAAAAGGGAGATGACAGAGCAGGAGAGGAGTGAGCGGCATGGGGAGAGAGGAGAGTGAATACATTGATGGAGAGCAGGGTCGAGGGTTGGGTGAACAGTGCTAAGGCTGAGTTGAAAACATATAGATGATGTAATAGTAGTCGAAATACCCTGCAACACACGGGAAGAAAAAAGTAGGTTTGGGCAGAAAAGCAAAAGGCAACTAATAAATGTGTTAAGTTTCACACTTTTATTTCTTGGCACTAAGCATGACCTTTAAAATCCACTCTTCATGCGAACAATAACAAGCATTAGCATAGCCAATAGGTCTCGCCTTTGGGACCTTATAAGTGTTTATCCATGCAACAGTTGATGTTGTTGCACCAAGGATATTGTACTGCATAACTAAATACGTATAAGGTCCCAAAAGCGAGACCTATTGGCTATGCCAGTGCTTGTTTTTATAGTAAAACACAAACACTTTGCATAAACATTTCTGAATCTACCCCCACCCGACCAAAATTTTAAAGACCGCATTTGTACGAGTCACTCATTCCTGCTAGATATTCATTCAAGTATCTTTTGGTGTTAATACTTAGGTTTCACGCACACAGTCTCAACACCAATTCGAATTATTTCCTTTAGCAAAACCGATCAAAAGTTGTGGAGAAAAAAAATAAGAAACCTCGACATTGCTATGCCTTTTCATAATACCCTTAAATAAATACATTTAAAAAACGTGGCCTGTTCCAACCGTGGACGACGAAATATTTTAACTTTTTTGTTTTATATAGGGTAGTGTCGACCCGGATGTATCAGCGCGCTTTACATGGGCACCAGCTGCTTTGTAGGCGGGCACATTCATTTTTTAGGCACGGGGAGGATAGATTGAGTGATTTTCCCAGAATCACGTGAGAGTTGAACCTCCCGCCAGTCTTGAACTTGGTTCTGCTTCAGCTGTGCTACAACCTATCCAGCAAACATTCGGACACAACGAGCAAATACGTAACAAAAGGTACTTTAAAAAGTGAAAAATAGATACATGTGTTCTAAAACGCCCGTTTCCTTTCTTTAAAAAAACATATGCACAGCAGAAGCACTTGCTGATATGTTTTCAAATCTTCCCTTACAAAACACAACTCCTTTTCCGGCTCGCGCCAAAACAAAATTGAAATAAAGAAGTGATAGAAGCATTTTTGTTACCATATATATGATCAAGAAAGCATTATGAACAACTGAACATCCATATTAAAAAAGTATTCACAATGGGCACTTAAGAGCGGCGTTGAATTAGAGCTTGCATTTCATGGCAGCAAAGCAGCTTCCCAGCGCTTTTCTGAAAGATTGAGCCTTTCTCAAGGTAACAATCGCAATAGAAAGTACATACCCAGCAAGTCATAGACATAGAAAACATAGTTCTTCTCGTATCCAGAGGCGCAACTAGAGCCAAATTTCGAGGGGGGCTAAGAAAAAATTGCCTGCTCGTATCCATACGTTTTAAGTATGAATCCGAAAATAAAACAAACACTCGAAACACAAATGTTCATCATTCCATATAAAACATGTAAGAAAATGAAGAAATTATACATATGAATCAATTGCCGCCATGAGACTAACTGACTCAGAAGGCAAAATCCTCCCGTTCACGACTCGCGCAAACTCGTGTCAACATCCAAACATTGCATTACATGTTGCCGGGCTACATTTTCAAAAATTCGTGAAAGCAGCCAAATGCAATTCCTATCACGTGCATCGTGCACATCATTCAGGGAAGTTTCCTATGTGACATACAGCTCGATAGCCTGGTCACAAAACACTACAGGCAGCCCCAGTGGGCAAGTACCGCAACATGGATATTGACGTGAGTCAACAGGGCCATGTGAGCCAACACCAAAGTGTATTCTAACAAACCACTGGTGCAGAATGACATGTCAAAGGCTAAGTGAATTAGGAATACAATACCCAGAATGCAACAGAATGTGATAGGTAAATCCAGGGCCGGAGTTCAACACGAGCTAGAGGATCCCAGGTGTAAAAGTCAAAGGAATGAACGGAAACTGCCTCAATGACTCAAAACAATGCCTACCACCCACACACAAACGAAAACACCAAATTAACACGTCCCACACTCCATCCAAAGACAGGTGGCATACATTTAATTAAAGATAAAGCATAAGAAACAAGCATTTGCAATGCAATAGGTCTCGCATTAGGAAAGTTTGAGCTATTGGTATTGTAAATGACATTTTTTTTATTTTTGTGTTGTTGGTTTTGAAAACAGCGAAATTAATAGCTTTGTCATTTACAATGCCAATAGTTATAACTTTCGCAAATGTGACACCTATAGCATTTGTAATGCAATATGTGTTGTATTTGCGTAACTTAGATGTATTGATATTACAAATAACAATGGCTTTTAATTTTTTTACATAATTAATACTTAAATAAAAGTTATTGTAATTTATAATGGCAATAGCTTAAACTTTTGTAAATAACTTTTGTGAAGATTATGTTCAGTGTATTTTATTGTGACGAAAATTCAAGAACAGAAGTGAAATATTAACATCTTTTTGTGGCATTTGTAATAAAGCTTGAAACATTGATAGAACATATTTGAACCAGTTGTTGTTGAATGGTTGCACAGATTGATGCTGTTGTGGCGCTGAGTGATGTGGTGGCGACGAGTGATGCTGTGGTGTTCAGTGATGCTGTGGTAGCACATAGTGATGTTGTGGTGCCCCTGAGTGATGCTATGGTGGTGCTGAGTGATGCTGTGGTGATGGGATAGATAGATAGAGTGAGCACGATAGATAGATAGACAGATAGAGTGATGGCGGTAGATAGAGTGAGTGCGATAGATAGACAGCTAGAGTGAGAGCGATAGATAGACAGATAGATAGAGTGAGGGCGATAGATAGAGTGAGGAGGATATATAGATAGAGTGAGGGCGAGACATAGAGGGCGTTAGATAGATAGAGTGAGGGTGATAGATAGAGTGAGGGCGATAGAGTGAGGGCGATAGATAGAGTGAGGGCGATAGATAGAAAGAGTGAGGGCGAAAGATAGATAGAGTGAGGGCGATAGATACATAGAATGAGGGCAATAAACAGATAGAGTGAGGGCAATAGATAGAGTGATGGTGATAGATAGAGTGAAGGCAACAGAGTGAGGGCGATAGATAGAGTGATGACGATAGATAGAGTGAGGGCGATGAGGTTCCGTGACAATTGTAAGTGGTGTTTTTGACTCGCACGAATATGGTCGAGTCTGGTATCTACGAACCGCAAATGACGAGTTTAGTAAGTGTGCGCAGTTTCGCTGTGCTAACTTAAACCGTTCGTTTGTTACGTGGGTTTTTCATCTGTACCCACGGGTTCCATCTTAGATACGGCATCCATTTTGTCTCTTGCCCTCAAGTAGCCAGCGAACGGACGTTGTCCGCTTCGCGACCCTGGGACTCCCAAGATATTTGCGGAAGACACATGTCCTTTGTAAGTGTCTTTATGATGAGGGGGATGATACTGTAAGGCAGATGGCCCCGCTCGAGGCTCATCTTGCCGTGCCGGTTTATTGTCTCAGCCGTGCATCTCGTTAGGCACGTCCCTTTGATGCCTGTAGCTCGTGTTTCCCGATACCTCCCCTTTTACACCCTTTCCAATCTCCCCACTGTCTCCATCTTCCTCCACACCTGTTCTTGTTCCTTCTTCGATCTGTTTTACTGCCGATTGGAATGTACTAATGGTGGGAAGATCGGTTTGTACAGTTGGGAACCGCCAAATGTTTCCGCACTTATATTCCGGACCTTGTATGTATCAAAGTGACCAAAGCGACCCCTCTGGGGGATGATTATGGGAACCGGGTTGTAAACCTTTGTGTACCGTGTAAACCTATGGGAGAATCGTGTATAAAAGGAGCGATCCACAGAACCAATTTGAAGCAGTCTCCCCGAACTACACTCGTTGTACTTCCTGTGACTTCTGTGTTTCCCTGCAGTAAATAAACCTTGAATCTTTGACGCCGAAGGAAGTGTCCCGTGTCTCTGTCCTTCGTACGCCGGAGCAGGTTACCCACGAAGGTTTCAGGTGTTGTCCCCTGGCACCGCTGGGTCTTAAAGAACCCAGTCCTTCAGTTGGCGCCCAACGTGGGGCTGCATCAGTGGTACCGGTCCAAGCCCGACGATCGTGAGGAACTTCGTGTGAAATCTCCGAGGGAAGGTGCACTCCGCTTCATCGATCCTGTTGTCGAAACAAGTGGCCCGAAGACTTTTCCCGCGAAGATTCCCGCCTCCTGACGGCTGCGACGGACTGCTGCCCTGACTGTAGACCTGTTTTGGCGCCTGGCGTAGACCTTGGTAGAGCGAGACGATTGACGGGCCTTCCTGGTGACGCCATCGATCTTTGAGTTAAGTATTTGTGGGTCGCTCCCAGAGTTCTTGGTTGTGGTTGCTTAGTGGTTGCATGGTTCCATTGCATTTGTGGTTCTTGGTACTTTGTTGTGATATTTGACGTCTGCAGTCGCCAAAAACCGAGGGTTTTTGCTTTTGCTGGGACTTGGTAAATCCCGTAACCCTTGACGATTGTGAAACTCGGCTAGTGTGCAAGATGCCTGGTCGCAGTACTTTGTTTAGTTGTTTTAGACGTTGTGGTGCGGATTCCCGACTGGAGGACTCGTGTCCGATACCTCCGGTTGGAACTCCGACTTATGAACTGTACAGCAAACATGGGCTAGGCCCGATTACTTTTAATGATTATTGGATTCGCTATACTAAGAAGGATGGTGTCCTTAGTTGGCCACCTCATGGTAGCTTTGAGACCCCGATCTTAGATAACCTAGAGGCTAAATTGTTCGAGAAAAAGTCAAGGCCGGCCATGTTTGATGCCTTTCGATTGTGGCGTAAAGAAGCCCGACAGAAAGAGATCAGACAGACTAAACGTAATCAGAGAGATGGTGTTGCTACCATTGTAAAGAAAGCAGAGCAGTTTCAGCGTGATAAGGAGGTTAAGGAAAAGGAAGTGTTTGACAGGCTACAGCGTATGTCCATAGATAAGTGCTATCCTGTTTTGCCAACGGAGTCGGATAAAAAGGACGAATCAGTTGAGGATCCTCTAATGTCGTATCCTATGAAGTCACCACCTCCGTATGTACAGGGTACCGCAGTTCCTGTGGTTCCCCCTGTACCTGTTCCTCAACCTGTTCCTCAACCTGCACCCGTTCTTCCGACTGTTCCCGCTCCTTTGCCTGTTGCTATTCCTACTGCTCCTCCGCTTCCACATCCTCCTGCTCCCGCTACTGCTCCTGCTCTACTTACTCCTGTTGCTTCTTCTGTTTCTACCTCTTCTCTTGTTAGTCCCTTGTGCTATACTTCTCTGTCTACTCGTAGTCGTACTTCTCCTGTTGCGGCTAGTTTTTTTCATTCTCTCGGACCTGTTTTTGGGTCCGCTGGTTCAGATGGTCCTCAGAGACGTAGTCAATTTCCCGGTAACAGGGAACGTGCTTCGCTATACAATATGGCGATGGGTTGGATGACGCACCCCCTTAGAAATCCTCCACGTGTTGTACTTGATACGTTTTGTCAATTCAATGAACCGACACAAAGATACGTGTTCGAAGAAATGTGCAAGGTTCTGCGTGATCAGATATCGGCCGATGCACCTGACGAGGTGTTGACCGCTTTGTCTGATCTACAGCTTCAGTTCTCGAATGGACTGATAGTGGATACTAATGTTCGACGTGCTGTTGAACGGTTGTTATCTTTCCGTCCCGCTCCTATACCTCAAGCTTTGTTTGTTGAGGACGTTGAGAGGCAGTTAGATGCGTCCGGTCAGTTCCCTATGCGGGAAGTTCCACCAGTGTGGATGCCAGGCGATCCTAATGCTAATCCCATTATTCTACCATATTTCCAGAGAGTATGGATACATCTCCCAAGGAAACGCTCTGAAGTGTTACAGGTGAAGCAATCTTTGCCTGACCCTCGAAAAAATCCTGCAGGGTATTATAAAGAATTATCGCAGCTTGTAGACGTTACGGTAATGAATCTTGCTGATATCGATATGTTGTTCGGCAATATCGTACCGCAACCGGTATGGGCTAAGATTCGGCACGAAGATCACGCAAACGAATTAGGTGGCGATTGGGCTGCTCTTACTGCGGCCGATACACGACAAGTCGGCGGGGCGAAGCCTGAACAACTCATTACTGCTCTCCCTCAAAGAATAATTACCCTAATGAAAACACTTATGCCAGCTATGAGGGTGAATTGGGACAAATTGTCAGCTTGCAAACAGAAAAAGGACGAGAGTGTCTCTGATTTCTTCACGAGATTTGAGGAGGCATTCATTGACCACAGTGGTCAGGATATGAGCACTGAGGGTGGTCAACGGTTGTTTGTGTACAAATTTGTCTCTAACTTATTGCCCGATTTGAGCAATAAATTGAAAAATTCTGAGAGTGCGTGGGCCGTTTCTACCTCGGCTCAAATATTGGCTACGGCACAGTATTATGAGAACAGAGAAAAAGAGGAGAACGACCGCGCTGATAAGAAGACGAAAGAACTTAAAACTAAAGTGTTGTTACAGCAGGCCTATCCTCCGCGTTCGAATCAGAATGCTTCGCAGCAAAATAGACCGCAGTCGCAATCAAATAGGTCACAACCTCGAAATGACTCCTCCTCCCAAAGATCTTCGTTAGGGTACAATCAATGTGCCTATTGTAGACAGGAGGGTCATTTAAAATGTAACTGTCCCGTTTTAAACGATCGTAACAGTGGTAACTCATCTAGAGGAGGTCGTGGTGGTTCACAGCAGACATCACGCGGTAGGGGTCGTGGTGCTCAAAATGACCATTCAGATAACTCGTCAAATTCCGATAATTGTTTTGACCAACGTGGATCATCGCAAGGACGATCTACGCAGTACAATGTAGACGATTATTACGTCGATCAGGGAACTGACGACAGTAATTACTAGGACAGCCATAGACAATGAGAGGGAGTGGTATCAGTTCCGGTTGATCAGAGAGGGCCTTACGTCGCAGTTGCTACATCGGGCGTCGTTGAGCCTTTTCTGTTGG
The DNA here is from genome assembly GCF_964263255.1 of Lissotriton vulgaris. Classification (NCBI taxonomy): domain Eukaryota; kingdom Metazoa; phylum Chordata; class Amphibia; order Caudata; family Salamandridae; genus Lissotriton; species Lissotriton vulgaris. Next base: position 884,085,587 of record NC_141699.1, on the reverse strand, counting down.
ACACTGGTGCAGCGAAAAGTTCTATTATGTATTCGAAACTCCCCGGCGCACCTTTGTCTGGCTTAACAAATGTTTCCGTTGGATTCTCTGGCGCCCCCGTTAGCAATCCAGTTTCACGCCCTTTGCCCCTTACAATTGGGCCTCGTGAACTAGAAGCTCCGTTGATTTTGACTACGGGTTGTGGTGAAAATCTTTTGGGCCTGGATTTGCTAAAACGCTTGTATGCAACTCTGTATTGTTCTCCTGCGGGTGTAAAGCTTACTTTAGGAGAGAGGGTTGTCTCTCCTATGTACTTGTCTCTCGATAAGCTTCCACCGGAATTGAGTTCTCTTCCTGCATCTTTGTGGGCAACAGGTCCCAATGATGTGGGCCTGCTTGACATCCCCCCTTATGTTGTTCAGTTGAAATCTAATGTGCGGTTGCCACGTATTCCCCAGTATCGTATCTCTCTTGATGGTGAACGAGCATTGTTAGCGATCATTTATGATTTGATCGAGAAAGACGTTATTGAAGAAACACGGGGAAACGTGTGCAACAGCCCTGTACTGCCCATTCTAAAACGTACTGATCCTTCAAAACCACCTGTTTATCGTTTTGTTATCGATTTACTGGAGGTAAATAAAATTGTGATTCCTCAGTTTCCTGTTGTGCCTGACATCACGGCGCTACTGACTCTGATTCCAGCTTCTGCATCGTTGTTTTCGGTGATCGATTTGAAGAATGCGTTCTTCAGCATTCCCATTGCAGAGGAGAGCAGAGACCTTTTCGGTTTCTCTCTTGGTGGACGCAGCTTCCGGTTTAAACGCGCTCCTCAGGGCTACTGTGAGAGTCCATCGATTTACAGTCAAGCCTTGAAGGGTCAACTGGATGCGTTTTCATTGCCGGCTGGTGCGGCCTTAATCCAATACGTTGATGACTTATTGGTAGCTGCAGATACTCAGGACATTTGCAAAATTGCTACGGTGTCGTTGCTGCAACATCTCTGCGATTTACATCACAAGGTGTCACCTTCTAAACTCCAATATTGTTGTCAAGAAGTAACCTATCTAGGTCACTTATTGTCAAAGGAGGGAAGGCGGTGACCCCAGAGAGAATTGCAGCGATTGCGGGAATGGCTGTGCCAACAACCCAAAGAGATGTGCGTGCCTTTCTAGGTATCACATCGTACTGCAGGCAATGGATTCCAAATTTTTCATTGTTAGCGAAACCATTGGTGGCTCTTACGTGTAAGGATGTTTCAACTCCTTTACCATGGACGGAAGAATGTCAGAAAAGTTTTTCTGAATTACGTGATTCATTGTGTTCGGCCCCTGTATTAGGTACTCCTGACTACAGTAAGCCGTTTACATTATATGTTCACGAGAGGGAAGGTTGTGCTTTGAGTGTCTTAACGCAACCTTTTGGTGGTAAGCAACGTCCATGTGCATATTTTTCCTCGACCTTGGACCCGGTAGCTAGAGCATTGCCGAGTTGTTTGAGAGCAACAGCGGCAGCTGCGGTGTCCATCCGACAATCAGCAGGACTGGTCATGGATAATATGCTTACGGTGATGGTTCCGCATGCAGTCGACACTCTTTTAAATCGTACGAAAACTCAGCACTTGACGAGTGCAAGGTTGTCTGGGTACGAGTTGACGCTGTTGGCAAGCCACATTCAGATAAAACGTTGCAATGTTCTGAATCCGGCGACTTTGTTACCAATTAGTTCAGAGTCAGATGAAATAACAGAACACGACTGTTATTTGAGAACGGAAGAGGAAACAAAAGGTCGAGTGGACCTTAAAAACACTCCTTTGGAAGATCCAGATGGAACGCTGTATGTGGATGGTTCATGTTTTAAATTACCGAATGGCGATGTGACGACTGCGTATGCTGTTGTAACGTTGAATACTGTTGTTGAGGCTGCAAGATTAAATCAGAATTCTGCCCAAGCTGCAGAGCTGATCGCTCTAACTAGAGCGTGTGTGTTAGCGAAAGGGAAACGCGTGAATGTGTTTACCGACAGCCAATATGCTTTTGGCGTCGCCCATAGCTTTGGACGGTTGTGGAAAGAGAGAGGTTTTTTGACATCGCATGGTACGAAGATTCAGCATGGACAACTTGTGAATGATCTTTTGGATGCACTTACGTTGCCTAAGCAGGTAGCGATTGTTAAATGTAGTGCGCATCGTAAGGTGACGGATGATGTTGGTCGTGGTAATGCCTTTGCGGATGAGATTGCTAAGGAGACTGCACGGAATCTTAGCACTAGAATGTATGCGATGAGTTCGGTTAGGTGGCCTACAGAATCGAGTATGTGTGAGGACACTATCGAGAGTGTGAAAGCAATTCAGAATGAGGCCACCGAGACTGAAAAGACGAAGTGGAAAGAAAGTACGGGAAAGTTGGATGTGAATGGTTGTTGGGTTGATCTGTAGGAACAAAAGAGATGGATGTTACCGGATGCGTATGTGCTGGCTGTTGTGACAATGGCGCATGGGTTAGCACATATTAGCGTGAAAGGTATTTGTAAGTTGCTGTCTCCTGTGTGGAAGAATGATGGTATCACGAAATGTGCTGAACGCTTGGTTAAGAACTGTATGGTATGTATGTTGTACAATCCTGGTAAGGGAACCCCAACTCCTCCTGGTAGTTTTGCTCCCCCTTCATGTCCCTTTGAGGTGATCCAACTAGACTTCATCCATATGGAGCGATGCAATAACCTGAAATACGTTTTAGTTGTGGTTTGCGCATTCTCCCGATGGATCGAAGCCTACCCTCTTAAGGACAACACTGCTTTGTCAACTGCGAAAATCCTACTGAAGGAATACTTTCCTCGGTACGGCATGCCTCGGATTGTATGGTCGGATAACGGAAGTGAGTTTGTGGGGAGTGTGATGAAGAGTGTGTGTAAGGGCCTTGGAATTAATCAAAAATTCCACAGCGCCAATCATCCCCAGTCAGCTGGTTTGGTTGAAGGGTATAACGGCCCCCTTAAACTGAAGCTAGCGAAGATTCAGGCTACGACTGGTCTCTCGTGGCCTGACGCTTTACCCTTAGCATTACTGTCAACAAGGGCAACCGTACACTCCCGAGTAGGGCTCAGTCCCTATGAAATAGTGTTCGGTCGTCCTGCAAATGTTTGGGGGGTCCCTAGGCCGGGTGTGTTCTGTGATCTTGAGTACCCAATGTTGATTGATTATCTTCATGACTTGACTGCTAAACTGAGGTTAATTCACCAACAGGTTTACGAAGCATTGCCGACGCAGACGGAGGGTCCAGGCCACCAGCTCCAGCCCGGAGACTGGGTGGTGACGCGCAATTTTACGCGCAAGAAGAATTTGGAGCCCAGATTCACTGGACCCTACCAGGTCCTCCTTGCCACGAGAACTGCTGTTCGTCTAGAGGGTCGGAAAAACTGGGTGCACGCCACCCATACGAAAAAAGTCCCTATTCCGTTGCCGGCAGACTCGTGGGTGAGGAGAGGCATTGCATCAACTGAAACCGAAGGATTGCCGGCGTTTGTACCTTTTAGCGACGCACAACCTGTCGGAGAATCCTCAGTGCGGCAGAAAGACACTGTTGAACATTTGTCATCAAAAGACTCAAGACCAGAACATTCAACTGATCAACAGAACGCTGTCTCTTCAACGGATCCTTTGTTTGACGAACAGACACGTCCTGGGAAAACCCGATACTTTTTGCGATCCAGCACTAAAGACTAATAAAAGATCCTGTTTTGTCCTTTGACAATTGCATTATCCCATTTTCCACGATCAGTTTGAACACTCGTATCATTGTAATTATTCTTGTATATATACATTGAGTTTCGTTCCTCATATTTTTGCTCCCACAGCTGAGAGACATTTTGCATACACATAATTGTGAATAAAGGCCGTAGGGCCGCGCGTGTACTTCCTTCTGGTTAGTAGGTCTTGACACTAGGTTAAAGACCGTCGGTTCCTGGGAACTCCTAGGGATTGACTACTGCTACACAGAACGAAGTGCGTCAAGAAACGTTGCGGACGGTTGTAGGGAATGGCATTTTCAAAGCTGATGGACTTGGAAGAAGCTCAGGCGCAAAGGTTCAAGCTACAACAACTTAGTCGTACCAAATGTTTTATGTTTCAAATTTTCGTATTGCTTTTGACTGTTTCTGCATTATTGGCGGGTGGGGTGTATTACATGATGTCTTGTTTCTTGTCTCCTGCCATACCTACTCCTACCCCTGACCCTAAACTTACCACCATTGCATCTCCCCATTCTTTTCATATCTTACCCGAACACGAGCAGGCTAGACGTGCAGAATTCCGCAACAATTCCTTTATTCAGCTCCTTCACCAGCACCAGTTAGTGGTTAATACTACTAATTGTTGGGTGTGTGGGTTGATGCCACATACCACGGATAAGGGAATTCCATATCTGGTGTTACCGTATAGTTCCCAAGGGTCCGCTCGAGCATTTCAAACAATGTTTCGAAGCGCACTAGATTCTTACCCCAATCGAGAGCCACGTTCTCCCTACCTTGGCCCTGGCTCGTACTATAAGCCTTTGTCTATAGCGATAGAAGACTTAGATAGAGATATCTATGAGCCGTCGCTCATTCCAGTGGAAGAGGTACAAGCCTATAGGGTCCTGAGTAAGGTTGAGTACAGTGCGCTCACGAGTGATAAACAGCTTAAAAGCTCGCCTCCGATATGGGTCGTACCCCACATTGGTAATTTTTGTCTAATGGGTCGTGGCCGAAGACCGAAAGCCGACTTGGAGAGAGTGCTTGCACTGAAAATTACATGCTGCCGATGATCTCGTCCCCTGTCTTTCTGGCTGCCAAGGGTACCTACTTTGTCTGTCATGATCGTGCGTATGCATGGTTGCCCTCTGACTTCATGGGCTCATGTTTTATCGCAAACTTGTTGCCTCCGACGTTCACTGTAGATGCAGATTATCACAAGACTAGAGTTGTGAGAGGCGTAATTAGCGAAGAGGATACTGCCGGTCAAGAGGCAGGAGACTTTTTCAAGGGTTTCCTCCCGTTTTGGGGACCTATGGTTAATAGTAGGAACCTGAGACAGTTGACTCGAGTGGTAGAATCGACAGCTAATATTACTGCCAGTGCCCTTGGTAATATCACCACAGAACTTCAGGCGGATAGACTTATGACGTTACAAAACCGTATGGTTTTAGACGTGATCTTAGCAGATCGAGGTGGGGTATGTAAGGTGATCCATTCGAGCTGCTGTATTTTCATTCCTGATAACGCTCCAACTGTTTTTCAAGCCATCTCAAAGTTGCATAAGATCTCTGAATCCATACACATGGATGTAGGGGATTGGACGCTACTTGGGTGGTTTTGGGGCCTGATGTCGACTTGGGGTTGGAAGATTCTGATGATTATCGGAGTTGTTGTGGCGTTCCTGTTCACGTGTTGCCTTTGTGTGCAGTGTGGTCCTGCCTTATGTGGCCTCTTTGCTACAACGTGTATGAGACAACCGCCTGTTACCAATGGAACTCGGTTGGACAGAGCTATGCTACAGCAACATCTAGATGGTCTGATGAATATCGAGTATGATTCCGACTAGTGCTTGCCTACATGAGGGCAAAAGGAGCGTCTGAGGTTCCGTGACAATTGTAAGTGGTGTTTTTGACTCGCACGAATATGGTCGAGTCTGGTATCTACGAACCGGAAATGACGAGTTTAGTAAGTGTGCGCAGTTTCGCTGTGCTAACTTAAACCGTTCGTTTGTTACGTGGGTTTTTCATCTGTACCCACGGGTTCCATCTTAGATACGGCATCCATTTTGTCTCTTGCCCTCAAGTAGCCAGCGAACGGACGTTGTCCGCTTCGCGACCCTGGGACTCCCAAGATATTTGCGGAAGACACATGTTCTTTGTAAGTGTCTTTATGATGAGGGGGATGATACTGTAAGCAGATGGCCCAGCTCGAGGCTCATCTTGCCGTGCCGGTTTATTGTCTCAGCCGTGCATCTCATTAGGCACGTCCCTTTGATGCCTGTAGCTCGTGTTTCCCGATACCTCCCCTTTTACACCCTTTCCAATCTCCCCACTGTCTCCATCTTCCTCCACACCTGTTCTTGTTCCTTCTTCGATCTGTTTTACTGCCGATTGGAATGTACTAATGGTGGGAAGATGGGTTTGTACAGTTGGGAACCGCCAAATGTTTCCGCACTTATATTCCGGACCTTGTATGTATCAAAGTGACCAAAGCGACCCCTCTGGGGGATGATTATGGGAACCGGGTTGTAAACCTTTGTGTACCGTGTAAACCTATGGGAGAATCGTGTATAAAAGGAGCGATCCACAGAACCAATTTGAAGCAGTCTCCCCGAACTACACTCGTTGTACTTCCTGTGACTTCTGTGTTTCCCTGCAGTAAATAAACCTTGAATCTTTGACGCCGAAGGAAGTGTCCCGTGTCTCTGTCATTCGTACGCCGGAGCAGGTTACCCACGAAGGTTTCAGGTGTTGTCCCCTGGCACCGCTGGGTCCTAAAGAACCAAGTCCTTCAGCGATAGAGTGAGGGCGATAGAGAGATAGAGTGAGGGCGATAGATAGAATGAGGGCGATAGAGTGAGGGCGATAGATAGATAGAGTGATGGTGATAGATAGATAGAGGGAGGGCGATAGATAGAGGGAGGGTGATAGATAGAGGGAGTGCAATAGATAGAGGGAGGGCGATAGATAGATAGAGTGAGGGCGATAGATAGGTAGACAGATAGAGTGATGGCGGTAGATAGAGTGAGTGCGATAGATAGACAGAGTGAAAGCGATAGATAGACAGATAGATAGAGTGAGGGCGATAGATAGAGTGAGGGCGATAGATAGATAGAGTGAGGAGGATATATAGATAGAGTGAGGGTGAGACATAGATAGAGGGCGTTAGATAGATAGAGTGAGGGTGATAGATAGAGTGAGGTCGATAGATAGAGTAAGGGCGATAGAGTGAAGGTGCTAAATAGAGTGAGGGCGATAGATAGATAGAGAGAGGGCGAAAGATAGATAGAGTGAGGGCGATAGATACATAGAGTGAGGGCAATAAATAGATAGAGTGAGGGCGATAGATAGAGTGAGGGCGATAGATAGAGTGAAGACGATAGAGTGAGGGCGATAGATAGAGTGAGGGCAATAGATAGATAGAGGGCAATAGAGAGATAGAGTGAGGGCAATAGATAGAATGAGGGCGATATATAGATAGAGTGAGGGCGATAGATAGATAGAGTGAGGGTGATAGATAGAGGGAAGGCGATAGATAGCAGGAGGGCAATAAATAGAGGGAGTGCGATAGATAGAGGGAGGGCGATAGATAGAGGGTGGGCGATAGATAGACAGAGTGAGGGCGATGGATAGATAGATAGAGTGAGGGTGATGGATATATAGATAGAGTGAGTGCGATAGATAGATAGAGTGAGGGCGATAGATAGATAGACATATAGATAGAGTGATGGCAATAGATAGAGTGTGTGCGATAGACAGATAGAGTGAGGGCGATAGATAGATAGATAGATAGATAGATAGATAGATAGATAGATAGATAGATAGATAGATAGATAGATAGATAGATAGATAGATAGATAGATAGAGTAATTACGTGGTGTGTAATTATGTGGCACTGAGTGGTATTGTTTGGAGTGTGTTGCATTGTAATTATGTGGCACTGAGTGGTATTGTGTGGAGTTTGTGTTGCATTCAGCAGAGTGTAATTATGTGGTGTGTAATTATGTGGTACAGAGTGGTATTTGGAGTGTATGTTGCGTTGAGCACAGTGTAATTATGTAGCATATAATTATGTGCCACTGAGTGGTATTGTGTGGAGGGTGTTGTATTCAGCAGAGTGTAATTGTGTGGTGTGTAATTATGTGGCACTGAGTGGTTTTGTTTGGAGTGTATGTTTAATTGAGTGCAGTGTAATTATGTAGCATATAGTTATGTGGCACTGAGTGGTATTGTGTGGAGTGTGTGTTGCATTTAGTAGAGTGTAATTATGTGGCATGTAATTATGTGGCACTGAGTGGTATTTGGAGTGTATGTTGCATTGAGTGCAGTGTAATTATGTGGCACTGAGTGGTATTTGAAGTGTATGATGCGTTGAGCGCAGTGTAATTATGTAGCATATAATTATGTGGCACTGAGTGGTATTGTCTGAAGTGTATGTTGTATTCAGTAGAGTGTAATTATGTGGTGTGTAATTATGTGGCACGGAGTGGTATTGTTTGGAGTATATGTTGCATTGAGTGCAGTGTAATTATGTAGCATACTATGCCAGTATGAAGCATACAGCGGATGACCTCCAATGGACAGTCCTGAAATCCGTCAAACTACCACAGAGGGGCGGTAACCTACAGCAGCTGCTAAATCGTGAGGAATTGAAAAGACAGTAATGGCCTAACCCTCTGGTTTAATGCTGCACAATGAATACTCCATGACATCATGGCGAACTGTAAATATAAATATGATCTCCTGGAAGTGATATTACCGACTGGTTATGTAATGTGTTTTTACTAATTATTCACCGTTTCTAAAAGTCACCTTGGCACTATCACTTTGTTTTCACTGGCGCCCCTGCCCCCGTATTTAGCCATTACAAAATGGCCCCCGCAGTAGACAGCCCGCCTCTAAGGCTTGGCACCCGTTTTGAAGGTCATGTGACCTGCGCGGCGTGCCACTATCTCAGCGTGCTCTCGCAGTCCACTGACTTGCATTCGGCATCGACCGAGGAGCCACGGGAAGACGAGTCCTCATCGGGACTGAGTAAGTAATTGTGGAGCGTCCAAATTGTTTGGCTATGACCCGCCCATTGGCAGGTACTGATACATTCCTTACTCTTTTCTTTACAGCGTCCAAATCCCCATTGTTGGGATCCCACGTGTACGGTCCATGATACCTACACATTCTTTATTTTATTTCTTTAGTTCAAAATAAACTCCGGCTTGTTTGCCAATTTGAGCACCTCAAGGTAAGCTATACCGCCGCTGCTCTTAGTCACACAGCCTCCCCCGTAGCCTGTTATTAAATGCGCCTCTCTGTTTTCAGCGCCACCTCTGCGTCTGGAAACGACCAATACGGTTTAAGTACCTTGCCTTACCTATTGCGTCCGGACTCTTGAAGAAACCACCTTGTCATTTCTCTGCGTGGTACGTTGTCCGCGTGTAACCTCATTATTAAATTTTTTTAAATCATGGTTTGTGCTACTTTTAAAACTTGGGCATTCCAACTTGATTCTGTCCCTAGCATTTTGGCCCCGAGGTTATCACACGGCCCACCGCACTCGAAGTAAAGACTCCACGCTACTGTGCTATCATTGACACTTCCTAGTAACAATCCCCATACCCAGTAGACCATTATTTGAATGGTTCACAATCACGTCATTTCACGCTAACTCTCGCAGCCACTCACGCACGCCACTGCGATTCCGAGGAACTTGAAAATGTTGTTACTTGATGTTTGATTAAGTCACATACACTATGCACTTGGTCACACACTGCGATTTCGATACATAGTTGGCATGCGTCTGCAAACTACTCTTAAGTTGTTTGAAATTTTTTTCTCTTCATCTCTCCTGAACAGGCTTCTTTTACAATCAGGCATGTCTTGTTCATTACAAATGTCCTGATGATGATCCCATGTATCTTATTGAGCAATAGGGATCGAAACGTCGACACCCATGAGTGGGTTCATATTTTCAACATTGATCAATAAGATTGTTTATATTCCACTCCAGGCGATACTGTGATTGATTTTTTACCTATAAACAGTACCCTGTCTTTGCTCTCGTTCTTTGCCTGATAGACACCCCTTTCACCCTTATGCTATCTTTCTGTTTCCTTCTTTTCATGTACGACACAGGCTTGTGTCTTGTGATTACGAATGTATTACTGAATTGAACATTGCTTCTTTATAAAATAAACTCCTTTCCCGGCTGGGTCTGGAAATTTTATAACACGTATAGTTTTCCATTGTGTTTCTATACAGCATTGGTTTGTTGATTTTGAAATAAGCTAAGGACCGTTTTGTTCACTATAACGTTGTTATACCCATGGTACTTAGCTATCTGTTGGGTCTCCCTTGTTTTTTAAAAAGCATATACTTATGTGGCACTAAGTGGTATTGTGTGGAGTGGGTGTTGCATTCAGTAGAGTGTAATTATGTGGCGTGTAATTATGTGTCACTGAGTGGTATTTGGAGTGTATGTTGCATTGAGTGCAGTCTAATTATGTGGCGTGTAATTATGTGGCACTGAGTGGTATTTGGAGTGTATGTTGCATTGAGTGCATGGTAATTATGTGGCATGTAACTATGTGGCACTGGATGGTATTTGGAGTGTTTGTTGCATTGAGTGCAGTGTAATTATGTGGCGTGTAATTATGTGGCACTGAGTGGTATTTGGAGTGTATGTTACATTGAGTGCAGTGTAATTATGTGGTGTGTAATTATGTGGCAATGAGTGGTATTTGGAGGGTATGTTGCATTGAGTGCAGTGTAATTATGTGGCATGTAATTATGTGGCACTGAGTGGTATTTGGAGTGTATGTGGCGTCGAGCGCAGTGTAATTATGTAGCATCTAATTATGTGGCACTGAGTGGTATTTGGAGTGTATGTGGCGTTGAGCGCAGTGTAATTATGTAGCATCTAATTATGTCTAAATCAAACAAGAGAGAGGGGGACCAGGAGCTGTTATGGTCCAATGCCCGTGCTCCAAATCAAACGTTCTAATCAAATAGTAGGGTCACTGTTCCATCGGTGAATGTGCAGTGGAGTCACATACACACCCCGACATTAGAGAGAAAGAAGGATGTGGATCCTATGGAAGGGAAGAAACTAGGTTCGGTTAAGGACCCTCTCAGTGTAAACAGTAGTGAGGGATGTGAAAGACATTCCTTGTCTCTTGTTGCCCTCACACACCCCGAAGGATGTCGTGTGGTCAGGTCAACATGTTTTGCGCTGGCGTGGTCAGATTGATCCAGTGTGCTTCATCAGGACCAGTATGCAAACCTAACAAGACACAAGGTCAAGTGGTTGTTAAAATGTGTGTGTTTGTAGGGTGATGAAGTGCTAAACCCCCTTTGTTTGTTGGAGGAACACGCGGTGCTGTGCTCCTATTAGAGCGCCACAGTGACCCGATAGATTATCTTCCCTCCAGAAGAACCTTTGTAAAAAAGGAGAAATACCCCATGGGTGGTGGCCCGGCGTATGGAGGGTAGGTGTGGACCAGCACAATTTGACCTGCAAAAACACAGTGATTCAATGGTATAACCTACGCCGCCACCCAAGGGGTATTTCTCAATTTTTACAAAGGTTCTTCTGGAGGGAAGATAATCTACCTGACCACACATTATGTTACCTGGGGTACATTAAATACCCTTTTTTGTAACACTCAACCGCATCAGTTTTTTAGCATGACAGGGGTGCCCGCATTTCACTATTAAATCATTGCTTTTTGGCATCCCCTAGCCATTTTATCCACTTCTCACTTGCACCACCACTAAGTAGGACCCTTTCCACATACCCGCACTCATCTTACGGCTGTTCTCTTAAAAGATCTTCGGCAAAGCGACCCTTCGGGGGACCCATTGGGCATTGCAGCGCCGGCCCAACGAGGAGCACCGCCCGATGATGAAGCATGACATCCTTCGGGGTGTGTGAGGGCAACAAGAGACAAAGAATGTCTTTCCCCTCCCTCACTATTGTTTACACTGAGAGGGTCCTTAACGGAACCTATTTTCTCCCCTTCTATAGGATCCACATCCTTCTTCTCTCTAATATCAGGGTATGTATGTGACTCCACTGCACATTCACCGATGGAACAGTGACCCTACTATTTGATTAGAGCATATAATTATGTAGCATATAACTATGTGGCACTGAGTGGTATTGTGTGGAGTGTGTTGCATTCAGTAGAGTGTAATTATGTGGCGTGTAATTATGTGGCACTGAGTGGTGTTTCGAGTGTATGTTGCATTGAGTGCAGTGTAATTATGTGGCGTGTAATTATGTGACACTGAGTAGAATTTGGAGTGTATGTTGCATTGAGTGTGTGAGGGTGCAGAGTGTGTGAGGAGGGGTCTTATGTGCTTATCGGTGTCCTGTGGGCTCATTCCACAAGGACGCGCATAGCAGATAGAAGCGCTGTATGGAGGCCTTACACTGCCCAAGAGTGCGTGTAAGGCGTGGCGTCAAGCTTGCAGTCTTGACTAGGCTGTCCCCTCTGACTGACCTATCCGCTTTGCTTGCATGAAGCATGACTGGAATCTCAATCTTCGGCACGTGTCATGAGCCTCTCATCATAAAAGCAATTCTGGCGCAGGCCGCAGCATTTTCTATTGGGTCAAAGTATGTTGTAAAATATGACATGTGTAAGACTTCATGTTCCGCGCAGCTTTAACACACTTGCCTTTTGTTCTGTCTGCTGAGCAGCCAAGGCTTCGTTTTTACCTCACTCACCCTAAAACAAAAGTGAGGGAAAGTCATCCCTTTAAAGTAAAAACGTCTCCAGTTATTGACCAAAATGTCCTTCGTTCTAAAGCAAACTGTTACCAGCGGAAAGAACCATGATGAGACTAAAATCATGTAGGAATCATCACACATGCACGTGGATGCATCTTGGCAATAAAGCACCCCATAATGATGATGGATGTCCTTGCATGCATCTCCACGTTAATTTTTCTATTCTTTATTCTAAGATGGCATTCGCCACTCTTGGAGCTGTACATAACATTTTTTTTTTAAAATCTACGTGTAAAAACACATTTGAAAAAATAAATGTCCCGGAAGCAAAAGACAGCTGCTAGGCTGTAAAAAAAATTTCAAACTATTTTTTTTAAAGAAAGGGCGGTACAGGAGGGTCTGGAGGGGGAGCAATGGCAGAGCGTTTGGGGAAAAAGTAAATGCTTGGAAGGAGCCACAAGGAGAGGACCAGGTGGGCCACATCTGTTGGCCATTGGTAAACAAGCTCTGGCATTGCGCGGAGGGGGGCGGGGGAGCGGCTTCCTCTGAAGTCTGATGAGGGGGGGGAGCGTCGTCCGGAGAAGCAATGTAGGAGCACTTGGGGAAAAAGTAAATGCCTGGAAGGTCTTAGAAGGAGCCACAAGAAGAGGTCCAGGTGTGGGAACAGTGGAGGTACTTGAGGCAGGGAGGAGAGGTGAGAAAAGAACAAGCTCTTGGCATTGCATGGCGGTGGAGCGGATTCCTTTGAACTCCTTTGAAGGGGAGAGGATGTGGTCCGTCACCATAAACACCCGACGCTGGTCCTGGAAACCAGGGTTCGAGCCTCAAGGTCGTGTCCACATCCTGTGATTCTGGGCAAATCACTTTATCTCCCCGTGCCTGAATGTGTAATGTAAATACGGTGCTCATGTAAAGCACTCCAATACCTTCGGGTCGAGTTCACGCTATATAAATATGCAAAAAAAAAAAGTCTGATGCCGGCTGCCAAATGGTGTGCTGTGAGAAGGGGAGGGGGGGGGGGTCTTATGTGCTTATCAGTGTCCTATAGGCTCATTCCACAAGGACGCGCATAGCGATAGAAGTGCTGTATGGAGGCCTCACACCGTCCAAGAGTGCATGGAAGGTGTGGCGTCAAGCTTGCAGTCTTGACTAGGCTGTCCCCTCTGACTGACCTATCCGCTTTGCTTGCATGAAGCATGACTGGAATCTCAATCTTCAGCTCGCGCCATGAACCTCTCATCTTAAAAGCAATTCTGCCGCAGACCGCAGCGTTTTCTATTGGGTCAAAGTATGTTGTAAAATGTGACATGTGTATGACTTCATGCTCCACGCAGTTTTATCACACTTGCCTTTTGTTCTGTCTGTTGAATAGCCATGGCTTTGTTTTTAACTCACTCACTCTAAAACAAAAGTGAGGGAAAGTCATCCCTTTAAAGTCAAAATGTCTCCAGGTATTGAACAAAATGTCCTTTGTTCTAAAGCAAACTGTTACCAGCGGAAAGAACGACGATGAGACTAAAATCATTTAGGAATCATCACGCATGCACGCAGATGCATCTTGGCAATAAGGCACCCCATAATGATGATGTATGTCCATGCACGCATCCCCACGTTCATTTTTCTATTCTTTATTCCAAGATGGCATTCGTCACTCTTGGAGCGGTACATAACATTTTTTTTTAATCTACGTGTAAATCCACATTTGAAAAAATAAGTGTCCCAGAAGCAAAAGACAGCTGCTAGGCCGTAAAAAAAAAAAAGTCTGACTATTTTATTTTTAAAGAAAGGGCGCTACAGGAGGGTCTGGAGGGTGAGTAATGGCGGTGCGCTTGGGGAAAAAGTAAATGCCTGGAAGGTCTTGGAAGGAGCCACGAGGAGAGGTTCAGGTGGGCCACATCTGTTGGCCATTGGTAAACAAGCTCTGGCATCGTGCGGAGGGGGGCGGGGAAGTGGCTTCCTTTGAAGTCTGATGGGGGGCGGGGGAGCGGCTTCCTTTGAAGTCTGATGCCAAGGCATGGTGTGGGATGTGGCTGGCGATGTGCGCGCGCCTGGCTCACATGAATTGTACGCAATCCCCCGTTTGTGTAGGCTTTTCGAAAGCCTTACTATAATCTCGCCCACCATCCCTGTGGGATGGCTCAGACGAGACCTAAAAAATGAATACCTCTGAAACCCACGGACAAACCGCAACTTTGAAGGCTCAGGAAGAAGCTCCTTGCTGCAATCATGAAAACACAAACTTGAGTCACTCTTGTCTGACTATCTGTTAAGGAGTGTTAAGGAGTGCAGCAAGGGGCGTACAAATGCGGAATGCAAAATAGGAGCACGGTTAAATTACTCGTACATATTACCAATGGCAGTTTCTAAGCTTAGTGGGTTATTCTACTGCATCTGACATAAAAGGCGCCTATAGAACTTGGTTCCACTTTGTGATTTATTGTTTTTGGTGGTGTGTTATATCTGGAATAGGAGATACGATTTTAAGCGGAGGTGTGTCGTGCAAATAAATCAAAGAATGGTATCAACAAACAAACACGTTTCTGACATTAAACAAGCATTGGCTCCGCGACCCGGCTGTGAGTTGTGTGCGCGCACACAAAAATTAAATTAAAAAAAAACTGCCAGTTTTGACAAATTAAATAAATTTAAAAAAACAAGCTGGTCTTTTATACAGTAAGCATAACGCGAACAAGAAATTTGTGGTGCTTGAGCTTCGTGATGCAAGGTAAAGCACGAACGCTCTGCCCTGATCCGCTCATATATTGATTTTTTGAAATCCGAGGATTGCGAAGATGGTCTTGGGGCTGTTTTAGACGTGTTGCTTTGCCTCCTATCTGCACAGATAAGCCCCCTTAGGGTCATTTTAAATGTCTGCCTTGCCATGTTAGATGCATCACACGAAAGAAAGTAAATCTGCTCTAAATCCCTGGGTTATCTCCAACCACAAACAAGTCATGCTGGAGGGATGGCAGAGAATGAGGTCAGGGGGGCGGGATAGCAGTGTGGAAAGAGGTGGACTCGGAGGAGGGCGAGACACATGGTGGTAGCCAGAGCTCGGGGGTACTCGAGAGGGAGGCAATAGCACGCCGCCGGAGGGAAGGGGACGGTGGGAGGAGTCACGAGAAGCTAAGGGAGTTATATGAGGACGGACGGGGGCCCGCCCTTTTGGGGAGCCTTGGCAGAGTGGGCTCTCACGCTGCATGATGGAGAGGGGGAGGGTTTAGGCGGCGCGCAAAAGGGAAATGAAGAGCGGAGGAGGAGGGAGTGGGAGGGGGGTAGGGGAGGGCATTCACACGCGCATTCAAAGAAGCCAAATGCCAGCTGTGCACGTCACGTGCAAGCTTTTGCATGTGATAGTGAGCTGGTCGCCGGGAAAGTAGCACTTTTCAAAGCAGCTACTAAATGTCTCGGCCAGACCAGCACATGCTCTGGATCAGGCCGAGACCTAAAAAGGCAAGGTACCTGGACTTTGTCACAGCAGCAAGTGTGTTAACCGCAGGACAGCACTTGCTGGTTTGAATTTTGGCATAGAGTTGTAGAAGGTGATGCAGACTCCAGCTGATTGCAAAAACAGATCAGCTTCAGGAACAGCAACAAGGCTGATACGCCAATCTGCATTTCAAGTGAGCCTTTGAAATACATGTGTGTCTCAGTCATCTTCTACCTTCGTCTCAAGGTTTTCCAAGCACAAGCTATCACTTGCAGAGATGGGAAAGATGACCAAGAGGTAGACCCCACAAATTGCTGAACTGTCTGGGGCATGCCATGCTGCTAGAGCAGAAAGCTTCAGTAGGTACAGTGCCAGGTTCTGACGATGCACAGTGCCAAGCTGATCCATCTCTTTAGTCTATTATGTATCTGTCCACTAAATGCAGTGGGCGGCAGGCACAAAAGGGCCTTCTGTGAAGTAGACTATGAGAGGTTAGCCCCCAGTAGTCCTCGACAAAGGCATAGGGAATATTACACCTTATTTGTGTCCAATCTGTAATGTGCATATCCTGCTCTAGCCAAACATAGCCAGGGATTTTTAACTCAGAGGATCTTGACTGCTGCCTGCAGAACCATTTTTTGAGAAAAAAAACCCATGTCCCCCACTAATAAGTAGTGCCACTGGAATTATGTTGCATCATTATGGATTTACATTTGTCACATGTTGCAGATTCTAGCAAAAAAATGTGTTTCCCGCTTGAATGGATACGTTACTGAAGATGCAGCAATGTTTTGATGTACAGTGGGAGGCCTTACGAAAGGGTGCCCGAACACTATCAGTTGCTTTTTCCTGTGTTCGAGTGTTAATCTAGCACTAATGAAATCAAACCTTGACCCAGATGCAAAAAAACACAAAAAAAGGAAATAATACTATCACAACATGTGCCACATTTTACTGCAGAGTATCCCTATTCTTACCGAATAATTTAGTCAACCCTCCCGCAAAATTTGGTCATTCCCTGTTGCATAATTTCAATGGCCTTGTTTATAAGAGCTGCTTCCATCCACCAGCAACCACAGAAACTCAGTGCTGCCCATAAACGTATTTGTCAAAACCACATTGCAGGTTCTTATTTTTTTTTCTGCCACTACTTTGAGCTTTTAGAAGACAAATTATAATCCCCATCCACCCCAACAAAATGGAAGATGTGATGCTATTGATAGAAAAGTCTGGACTGTATGGTGGAGACTGAACCACTGCAAATCCATTTAAAAGAAAAAAATATCTCTATTGCACTTATATAGTGATTCGTACTGCTCCTCTTGGCTAATGAGTGTTATATATAAATGCCATTGCATACAATACAAATTGGCAGTTTCTGCCCATTAATGCCAAATTGTCGTTTTCTGCAAAACCATTTAAAAAGGAAACAAAATCACCTCTTTATTGCATTTATATAGTGATTGCTGCCGCTCCTCATGGGTAATAAGCGCTATATATAGATGCAATTTAACATTACTATTTTAGAAATGCCACTTTTAGAAAGTGGACATTTCTCTGCTCTTAACTTGTCTCTGTGTGCCTGCAGCCTGTCTCCAATATGCCTGGGGTGGGTGACAGCTACACTTTGTGCATTCACTCTAGATAACCACAATCACAGAAAAGGTGGGTATGACAGGGGACTCATCTGCATCGGTGTGCATTCTGATAGCCTTCCTAGGCAGGAAGGAGAGAAGGAACTGACACTTACATCTGAATAGGCTGTGTCCTGTCCCAACATAAGGACTATTTACCCCACAGATAATCTGACTGGCAGGGCTGGTAAGAAATGGGACCTGCACACTTCAAGGAGCTGCGTTGAAGTCATCCACACTTCAAAGGCACATTTGGGTATAAGTACTGGGGCTCTGACCCTACCAAATCAGTACACTACTGGACCTGTGAAGACCTCTGCCAGGAGTAATGACTGCTGTGCTACAAGTATTTTCACTCTGCTTGACTGACTGTTCTAGGGAACTTCTTCCCTTCTGTGCTGAACTGCCCTGCTGCTTGATTATACCTGAGCTGCTGAAGATAAGGACTGGACCCATCTCATTTGAACCCAGAATGACTCCAAGGGCTTGCTGGCTTGCTTCCTTTTTTCTCAGGGTCATAAAAGACTCTTTGCAACTCTGTTGGTGCTGCCATCTGTGAGTCCAAACCTGGTATGAGGTGCCCCCTCCAGTCCTTGGCCTTAGAAGAGGGATATGTACCTGTTTTGCAACAAAACCGACGCATTTTCACCACTACGCCGTTCAGAACCGATGTTGTGCCCTTCGATGCCAACACAGTGCCGATCAAAAGACATCCCTGTGTGGCTCGACACAACGTTGATCCAAGGTCCAGACTACGAGGCTCGACTTCGATGCATCAATCCGATTGAGTGATTCGGAACCATTAGATCATACTTACAACGACAACGCTTTACTCCATCCTAGGTACTTAGTCAGCTGGACCAGTTTGAGTCCTGTAGCTGGCCTGGCCTCAATTGCGGACAGCCTGAACTTTGGATTTACCCTGGTGTAGCGTGACTTCAAGTAACCTTTTAGCACTATTGACTTCTAAGCACTATGTTTGGTTTATTATTTGAAAATTCACAACTCAAGTTCTAGTTTGTGGAGTTTTGTTGTTTTGGTCTGATTTACTCAGATGCAAACTCTCTATTTTCCCAAACCTGTGTGGGATCTTTTTGTGGTGTATTCAGTGAGTTACTGTGTGTGTGTTACACAAATACTTTACTCATTGCATCTTTAGATAAGCCTGACTGCTCTAAGCCAAGCGACTAGGGGGTGAGTACAGGTTATCTTTTAGTGTGTATACCACGCTTACCCTGACTAGGATTGTGGTCCCTACTTGGACAGGGTGGATACTTCTGCCAACTAGAGACTTTGGGGCATATATACAAGCCCAGTGCGCCACCAGAACATCACTGTTTTTGATGTTCCGGCGGCGCACTAGGCTTACCCATATCTACGAGGCCACAGAAAGCCACCCTGTGTGGCTTTTCATGGCCTTGTTGATATGGTGTGATGTAACATAGCGCAAATCACTATATTGCCTCACACTGTGATAGGGAGACGTGCCATGGGTGTTACCATGGGTTTTCCCACATAACAACCATGACATTTGACACATTCTCAGATTTACAACATACATCGGAATGCATAAAAAGCCAATGCCTCCCCTAGGGTGGCATAAGGTTTGATTTTGTGAAGGAAGCTGTTCTTTCCTTCAAAAAAACAACTTGATTTCAAAGCAGACACACTTGCACCATGGTGCGAGGGTGCCTGCAATGGAACATGGCACCATATTGTGCACCAGCACTGTGAAAGTGGACTGGATTTCACTATATCCCATAGATACAATATATTCCTGCCCTTTTCATTTGACGCAGGGCAACGCCTAAGGAAAACTTGCGATGCTGCCATACACCAATTTCGAAAAAGAGAAAAAAACAAGCAAAATGCAGTATTTGCAGCAGGCCAAGACCCAAACTCATCTTCTGGCCCACCAGAATACAGCAGGAGTGGGATACACCAAACTGGACTACCTGGTCAACGTTTTTACCTTTGGACTAAGGGCTAGATGTAGGTAAATTGGATTTACCGATTCTGAAATACCGAATTTTACCGATTCAGTATTTCAGAATCGGTAAATCCTATGTAGGTAAAAAAATCAGTAAAAAATACTGAATCGGTAAGTTTCGGTATTTACCGAATCGGTATTTACCGAATCGGTATTTGCCATTGATTCCTGTGGGCCTGGAGGCCCATAGGAGTGAATGTCAATTACCGAATCGGTAATTACCGATTCAGTAAAATTGTGAAAAAGTCAAGGGTGGCAGGGTGTCACTTTGACACCCTGTTGCACCCCTGTTTAGTATTGGTGTGCTCATGGGGCATACATACATGCCCTAAGGGCATGTATGTCTGTCACATGGCACAGGTGTAAATGCACATTTATGCATTTACATAGGAATTTCTTATTTTCCACCAACTAATAGTTGGTGGTAAATAACGCATTCTTAAAGCCCTGTAGCACTGTTTACAGTGCTTTCTACATTTCATTTACCGATTCGGTAAATACCGAATCGGTAAATGATGATTCGGTAAATACCGAATCGGTAAATACCGATTTGTTATTTACCGAATCGGAAAAATAGCCTCCTACATTGGAAAAGGCTTTTTCCGGTCGGTAACGGCCGAATTCGGCCGCTACCGACCGGTAAAGGCCGACCTACATCGGGCCCTTCGTTTCTAAAATGGGAGTCAATATCTTGCAGTCGGGCATGGACCATGGCCGAAGCCAGAGTGTCCCTTTAATTCAGATCTTCGAGGTCCTGCAGAAGCTCTGAGTGGAATAAGCTTGGACTTTACAGATGTTCAGGTCACTTTGCCGGTCGGCTACATTTGAGGGGTTGCATACAGCTAAGGATTTGCCTTCTCATTTAGTCCTGTTTTTGGAAGTCATAATCCTATGATGGGGCAAGACTGGAAGTAATAGCTAGACATGACTCTTCGAGGTCAGGTACCTTCACTACTATGCCCTGCTTAACTAATTTTAAGTGCAGCAAAAAGCTGACAGGGGGACAAACCTGTTTTTTCTGTGTGCCTTGGATGCAACCTCTTTTTTTACCATTAGCACCATGTCTAGGACTGCCACTTGATCTGTACTGCAGCTACCGATTCCTCACTGCAGGCTACTAGTCTCTCGAACCATGTCTCCTGCTGGGTGCAGTCCTCTGTGTTCAACTGGGGTCTCTTAGGAACAGGAGTCTTTCTTCTCTTTGTGTGTATAAAGAAGGCACAAAGAAGGCCAACCACTTGAACCATGGAGAGCAGTTTCAGTCCCTGAGTGACAGTAGAATGTAGATGACTCTGTCTGAGAGGGTCATGGGAATGAATAGGAAAAGACCTCTCTAGCATCTCCAAGTCAAAAGAGATAGTGCTATAGTTGCCTTTTGGTCTGCCAACTGTTCCTGTCTTTTTGCTAATAGCTAATCCCTGCCAAGTGGTCAGTGGTTAAACCTCATTGGCTCTTCTTGACCTCAGAGGCAGGCTATGGTCCTCTGATTCAGAAGTGTTAACTTTTGATCCAAGGATGCATTTCCTCACTCTGGAGGTTTGACGGGTGGAAGAATTGTCTTTTTTTACCTGTTTTGGCTCAGGCAGACGTAAGTAAATTTTTACAAAGTTACTTTATCACTGAAGTTACCAAAAATGTGATTTTACCATCAAATCTGGATATGAAAACTAAACAAGTAATACAATTTAAGCATTTTACTAGCAGAGATAGGAAATAAAGATATTAATCCCATCTAGGCCTGATGAGGTAAAAGAGTAGTGAGGCCCACACAGAGAAAAAGCTTTGGTGTTATATTTCACTGTGAGAGCACACTGATGCCAAAATATAGTGTGCCCTATGTTGATGTTAGAACTCTCTCCTGTAGGCATGCAGGGTACATTCTAGGGGTGACAAACAGGGTTTTCCTAAATGGTAAAGGCGCTTTTCCTTGCCATATATCACTGCAGTACATTTAAACTGACACTCAGCTAGAGTACAGTGCAGGTCCTGGCAGATATTATATTTGGTCAGTTATGAAGTTGCTGTAGATACACACTGAAGCCCTAATATAAAATTTAACTTTCATGCCATAGATGCATTTGTTGAGTCCTCTATAATAGTCTCACAGAACAGTTACATTGTCCATTTGAGTGAAACAAATTTTTCCACTAACATTTTAAGGCCTGCACACACACATCGTAGCACTGATTAGCAGTGCCACAGGACACAGAGTCCTAATACCAGCAAAATAGGGTCCAGAAAAAGTGAAAACTTTGAGGTGACCATCAATGTGCCCCTCTAATTTTGTTCTCCTGTGTGCATCAAGTAAGCGTGTCTGTGCACCACAGTCAAGGTTGCGTGGACTGACATGCACCAAATCCCTAGGCAAGCAAATGACGTTTATGAGCTGCCAAGTCATTAATCTGTGCTTTGATTTGATTCCAAGTACCATTTTGTCACTATAGGGAGGCAAACAACTTTATTTTCATTTGTAAGCTGATTTGTCACCTCCAGCTGTCTCTGGACATAATCAATGGAATATATAAGATCCATCAGTGTGGAATCTATTGAAGAAATTATGTAACTCTATTCACTCTCATGCATAAAGGCTCAGACAAACTAACTGCAACTCAGATGGAGCACACCTTCAACTTCACTTTTGACAACAAACTTACTACATTCAGGTCAATACAAACAAACACTCTGCTAGTTATGCTATACTACTACAAAGTTACTTACTCAATCACGCAGAAAACTCTTTGGGGGCCGTGAGAGGTATCATTGACTGTACAAAGCCTACAGTACAATTATATATAATAAAATATGTATGCCTTTTTTAATTCTATCTATTTAATGAGCTCTCCTGAAAAATGAAAGTGCATTTCTAGGTAAGAAATTGGCGATAGGAAATTTAACATTCATGAGTGCCTAGAATAACAAAAGAGACACAGATTTAGTCTACAAATATGGGTACAAACCTTAACTGGGAGACAGAGTATGACTCCATAGGCTGAGCCGTGGTCCAGCTTCATCAAGTCCTTGACTGATGTTTTGTCTCACATGAAGGTGTAGCTGTACAAAAATAACTGGCATTCCATTGGAATTAAGTAATGTCTCCGGCTCTCAGAGATTAATAATAAACAACAGCATCAACCACAGATTCAGGAAGTATCCACTGACAGATTCAAATCCAAATCTCAATATTCTGTCTTCAGTCCTTTGTCTCAAACAGTGAGCGATTATTGACATGAGCTCAATTTGAGTACTATGTGCTGTGAAACACCCTTCACAGCAACTTTCAAAAGTTGAGCAGCACAGTAGGGTGAGCATGTACCATCACAAAAAGTAGGCCACCCCATTTTTCCAACTGTGTGCTCTTCAGCAAACACTATTTCAATGTTTTCTTCTGCTCCCATTTTAGAATCAACCGAAAATGTACTAGTAAGTGTATGATAAAAACTGGACCCCCCTAGAGAGCAAGTATTACTAAATTGCCGCCATAATTCTACTTATCTGAAGTTTGTCTCCTAATCTGCAAATGCATGAGATATTTCAAGCTTATAAGAAGAAATGAGCACCATGACATATTGCAAGTATCCCTACAGCACAGTTCTTGTTCCTGAATCTTTGTGAGTTTATCAAATTTTTAGGGATAAATAGCTGTAGTTCACAGATAGTAACCACCTTGCCTGTCGCTGTAGCTGATCAAACACTTCTTGGCCTCAAGCTCTGGCTTTAGTCTAACATGGTTACAATAAAGATTGATGGGAAAAAAAATCCAACACATCCTAATGACAGGTAAATTGATTCCAAAGATTTTATGAAATCACAAAATTGTTCTTTTCCTTTTAACACATATATAGGGCCTGATTCTGATGCGGTTAGGAAAGCATTCCCACCTAGGGCCTGATTCTGATGGGTTAGGAAGGCCTCCTAACAGCATTTGCTCCTTCCAAATCGGATCGGGAACATGTCTTACCGACAGAGGGCCCAATTATGATGCGGTTAGGAACACATGCTCCCATTGAAGTCAAAGGGAGTCCAACCAAATCATATCTGGAAGCATCCAGATGCATCGTACTCCGTCGGTCGCACTCTCCCGATCCGAATGGGTTGGAAAACATTGCCAAACCGATTAGATCAGGAAGCTTTCCAACACGCATCAGAATAAGCCCCATAGTCTAACACTTTACGCTGTTTACCATGTGTGGCTGAAGTGTTCTCGGGCTATTGCTGTTGCCAGAGATTCTCAGTCTGTTAACTCACACTGTTTAAGACAGGACATTGCCAAAATACCAGGAGTAGCATAAACAGCATTAGGCACATCTTCATCAAATGACATCATCTAAGTGATATTATTTAAGTTATAAATGAAATCATACATTTAAGGTCAATAACACAACAATGGATGAGGTAAAAGGGTTGTAAGAGATTTGGTGCTGACATTACACTACATGGTGAAACTTGCTACTGTACTTTCAGCTTGAAAAAAGTCTATAAATGACTGCCTTACAGATCAAGGAAGACGGATTAATTGGGATAGGGTTGTCCCGGAAGCTTTTTTTGAGGACCTCGCCATTAAAGCCGAGGCTAATTTCGCTATCTGCCTCGATGGTTTTGCTTCAGGCGCTGATACTATAGATGCATTTGTTGCGGTGTGTAAGCAGATTGCCAAGAATCTAGAGAAAGATAGTAGAGTGCACACAAGGAAGGACTACAAATGGTTTGACAGTAAATGTTTGAGGGCTCATGGGGCTCTACTCATGGCACTTAAAAAAAGGCAGAGGGACAGGGCCCTAGTCGCTTCCCTCCGTCAGGAGTATAAAATTGCCATTGGCACACGTAAACGCCACATCAAAGAGGAGGCGTGGAACAATCTCCAATAAATTGACGTGCTAAGGGATAGCAGGAAGTTCTGGTCTACCATAAACCAGCCGTTCTTCTCGAAACTGGAGAACCTAGACACGGATTGTGTAATTTCTGACGATAGATGGCTTCAACATTTTAAAAATATTTACGATAAGGAGCTAAGGGAGTCATCAACAGTTATCACAGCTACCGCTCGATATGCTTATCCTGTCAAGTGTGAGTTAGCTGAGGTAGAAAGGGCTATTAGAGATACCTTCAAACACAAGGCCCCAGGCCCCGATGGGGTACCTGCTGACTTATATATTCTGAATCCAAACTTTTGGGCGAAGATCTTGACCAATGTTTTTAACGCCTCATCCATAGTAGGTTTCCCACCCTCTTGGGCCACCTCAGTCATAGTCCCTATTTTTAAAAAGGGGAATAGAGGGGACCCTGCCTGCTGTAGGTCTTTCTCCCTGTTAGACTCTGCAGTGAAAATCTTGGGCAGAGTTATTCTTCAGAAACTAGGGGATTGGCTCATGGGCAGGGGGGTGCTCTTTAACCTCCAGTATGGTTTTAGGGAACACAGGAGGACCATGGACTAATGTCTAAATTTACACCTCCTTATAAGCAAATACACTGTTGCTAAGGAGGGACTTTTGTACTTGGGTTTCATGGACTTATCATCTGCGTTCGACTTAGTTAATTGTTCAAAACTATGGCTAATCCTGCGGGAAATAGGAATAGATGTCTCTTTGGTTAATTTTTTAAGCTACCTTCACCAGGACCTCTCTGCCTCTGTCAGGGTTACGCGGGAAGGCCGGTGTACAGGTCAATTCAGTTCTAGGAGGGGGGTCAGACAAGGTTGTATTCTGGACCCACTTCTTTTTACGATTTGTATTAACGCCTTAGAAAAGTCCCTGGGTGTGGCTACTTTGGACTATCCGCTTATAGGGGGATCAGGGATCCCGGTTCTCCTGTACGCGGATTATGCTGTATTACTTGCACGCACAGGATTGGTCCTACAGAGGCTGTTGGATCACTTCGGCAGCTTCATGGAGTCCCTTGACCTAAAAGTAAATATTTAAAAAATCTCATGTAATGGTGGGCGGAGTACAAAGCAAGAATAGCAAGGTTAAAACCTGTACGTGCAATGGCGCAGAACTAACGAAGGTTCCGGTTTTCACCTACCTGGGGGTCCTCTTCGATGAGAAGGGTAATTGGGGGCCACAGCAGAAGCTGAAGAGCAATGTTGTAGCAAGATCAACAACAGCCCTCTTGAGCTTCTCCAAGAGGTTGGGAGCAAGGCCCATGAAGGCTATGTTAAAGATATACAAATCTAAGTGCCTAGCGATTGCCTCCTATGGGGCAGCCATATGGGGCTATGTTCCTCTGAGTAAAATACAAGTCGTTGAAAACAGGTTTCTTAGATCTCTACTGTCACTACCCCAGTCGACTCCGACATATTCCCTACATACTGAATTAGGTTTGGGTTATATTTCAGACCACCTAAAAATGGCCCCTTTGATTTGTTGGGCGAAAACGTGGTTAAATGAGGAAATTACCCTTAATCACCTGATCCTAAAAGACTGTGCAGCCCTCGAGAAGGCATATAGGGTCCCATGGTTGTCGTACAGTAGAGCAGCGTGCGCCAGACTAGGACGACCGGATGTATACACATCTCCCAAAGGTATAAAGAAAGAGGATATAGGTTGGATTAAACTTAACTTCCGCAGCCCGGATAAATAATAAGAGATCTATTTGTATGTAACTAGATAGTAGGACCAACAGGGGGCTCATGGTCTTAGTTGAACAATCTATTTGATGCACTTTAAATCGTACACAACGTACCCCTGACTCTCTTCCCTTACTGGGCAAAAGGTACTTTAAGCAAACTGTATATGATATATTTAATGATTGACTTTTGTATTGTAAATAGTGCACGTATGAACTGTAACAAACGAATGGTTATTTATATTTTTAACTATTTTAATAATCTGTGGATCTATGTTTTTGCATTGTCTTTTATGATTTTAATTAATCGAAATAAAGAGCTTTGACTGACTGACTGACTGCCTTACTTAGATTTAACATTTTCCAGACACACTGATGTGAAGCACTGTGTTTGTTTCTCAAGCACATCTGCTTACAGCTGGGCACACTGAACGAGCAGTGGATGCCTTCCAACTCACTCTTAGTATATTATTTATTCTTAAACAGACACACAGCAACAGCCGCTGTAAGATTAGTGTTATGTGCAAACCAATGATCATTAAATTGATGTTCCTATCTTTGTATAATGCACAGTAAATGTTACAGGCATGCATACAGATGTTGCAAAGCTACTATTTACATTATCAATGTGCTAGTACACCCTGCTTAGAGGTTTAAACATAATAATGAATGGCCGTCACAGGCAAAGGGTAATTTTTCATGTTGCAATAAATCAGACAAAAAACTACCTGATACTACAAGAGCAACCCGGGTTGGACTGGCCTGTAGGGCAATCAGGTAGTGTCTGTTGGGCTGGCCTGACAAGTCAGGGGTTGGGACAATGGCTTGGGTTTTTTGGGCCTGGTGTAGCGTCTTTTGGGATGGTTTTACTATTGATTTCCCTGATAATAACAAAAAATGCCTGCAACAAGCTCACATCCATACAGGGTTTCATGTCTTGCAGAATCTTATACATCGCACATTTTAAAGTTCATAATTGCCTCAATTTGCAAACATAGGCCACATTTTTTGTTATCTTATTCAATAATGGCAGCCACTTTCATTCTGATGCCAGTGCCTATGTTCTGTCGTTGGCTGCTCCTTTGAGAAATCACCCTTGGTAATGGAAACAGAAATGACAACTCGGAACCTCAAACCAATGCTGTTTGAAGGGCAAATACAATTTCCTAATACTGTAATAGCCACAAAATCTCGGAAAACCCAAACCCTTTGCTCCTGTGCTGTTCTTATGCTCTCTAATGTTTTGGTAATTTATAGAAATTGGGTCGCTGGTTGGCAGAAGTATGCACCCTATCCAAACAGCAACCACAATCCCAGTCAGGGCAGGTTAGTCAGTAGTCAGTAAAAAACTTTATTCACTTAGGTTCCATTGCATAAAAGTATGTGTACAAGTAAATAAAAAAATTGGCTCCAGACTTACTACATGGGGGAGGGTATGCAACCCTTTGTGAGGGGTAAGTGTCAGCTCCACCCTCCCATCCTGTTCAAGATGACCCATCAGCATGCAGATGAACACTCAGTCAGACCTACCCTTCCTTTGTGTGTAGCTGTATAGAAGGAATGCAGGAAGCCAGCTGTCACCCAGCCTAGACATGTATTCCTTAGACAGACGGAAAGCACCAGGGGCCAGATGTAGGTCGGTCGGTAACGGCCGAAAATCGGTATTTTCGGCCGTTACCGACCGGTATTCAAGAATTGGCATGTAGGGGCACAATTTTACAGAATCGGTAACTTTACCGATTCGGTAAATTTACCGATTCTGTAAAATACCGAATCGGTATTTTTACCGATTCGGTAAATCTCAGATGTAGGTGGGACACTTCTGAGTCCCAAATGCCCTACAAAATCGGTATTTTACTACACAATCCTATTGTGTGGTAAAATACCGAATTCAGGTGTGCATGCACATGTGTGCATGCACACCTAGCCATGTGACAGACAGACATGCCCTTAGGGCATGTCTGTGTGCCACATGGTGCACATGCCTATTTGTGGGGTGCCAGAGGGTGTCAAAGGGACACCCCCTGCACCCTTGCAAAATTCGGTATTTACCGATTCTGTAAATACAGAATCGGTATTTCCCATTGATTCCTATGGGCTTCAAAGCCCATAGGAATCAATGGGAAATCGGTAAATACCGAATGTTACAGATTCGGTATTTCCACATCTGGAAATACCTACATATCCACCCCTTAGATTTACCGATTTTTAATTACCGAATCGGTAAAATTCGGTAATTAAAAATCGGTAAATCTATTCTACCTACATCTAGCCCCAAGTTACAGCAAGAAAAGGCCAACTTTCTTAAAGTACCTTTTC
Organism: Lissotriton vulgaris; assembly: GCF_964263255.1. Taxonomy (NCBI): domain Eukaryota; kingdom Metazoa; phylum Chordata; class Amphibia; order Caudata; family Salamandridae; genus Lissotriton; species Lissotriton vulgaris. The sequence continues at coordinate 884,057,215 of NC_141699.1, read as the reverse complement.
AGAAATGCAATTTAAAAAGTTGTGTTTTTAAATTGTGCTTCCAGAGACACCATATTTGTGGATCTCTTCTCTTCCCATTTGGAAATTGCACTTATAAAATGTAATACGGCAATTCCAATGTTATTCTATGAGAGAGATAGGCCTTGCAGTAGTGAAAAACAAATGTAAGAGTAATTCACTACCAGGAGATGTATAATGTAAAAGTACATATCCTACCTTTTAAATACACTGCACCCTGCCCATCAATTGTCCAGGGCATACCTTATGGGTAACCTACATGTAATAAAAGGGAAGGTTTGGACCTGGCAAGTATGTTAACTTGCCAGGTCGACATGGCAGTTTAAACTGCACACACAGGCTCTGCAATGGCAGGCTTGAGACATGTCTAAAGGGCTACTTAAGCTGGGGGTACAATCAGTGCTGCACGTCCACTACTAGGATTTGATTTACAGATCTAAAGATATTGTTCACACAAAACATGCAATGAAGGAGCTCCTATCCCTGGAGAGGGAAGAAATCGAGCTGAAAAAACCTAGTGTCAGGGCCAGTTTATTGTTGTCTATACCTAATGGTCCTGATAGCTATCTTAACGTGGTGACTCATCCCTACCACAGGTTTATTTTAACTTGTTTTCGTTTTAATTTGATACATTTTAATTTGGGTTTTTATCCTGTATGGAGTACCCCAGAAAAGGCACCACCCTGTTCCTGCGATCATTTCTCTGAGCAAAATACCATGCACTTTATAATGTTTTGTAGTCACTACAATGAAGCTCAGAGACTGTTCCTTGTACCTATACTTAAGGAAGCAGGATAGCAGGATTCATTTTAGTTAGACCTGCTCTTATTTATTTACAACTGTTACAAACTCCCAGGATTATGTTTCACATGGCTAGTTTCCTGGTGAGAGCTATTAGAAGCAGGAACATTAGATTAAAAAATGTGTCTACCTCCCTTTGTAGTACAGACTTTGCACTTTAGTTAGTCTGTTTGTAACTTTCTTGGGTCAGTAATTATAGAAAGCACTGTAACAGGGTTTTCAGATGCTAGTAATGAATATTTCGCTGGGGACCTCCTTAGTATTTTTAAGTCTTTTTTGCACATTAGCACTTTGTATTTTAGCGCTTTGCACTTTATATTTCTCTTGCTGATATAAATTGTAATATGATGTATGATGATTTTTAACTTGTTATATTTTAATAGTTTTTAATTGCTCTCAATGTAGGTGTTGCTTGTATTGTTATTAATGTTATTAATGTAATATATATTCGCCATTGTCTTTGTATGATATTAAGTTATCGCAATAAAGTATTTTGACTAACTGACTGATTTACAGGCCCTGGGCACATGTGGTGCACTTTACTAGGGATTTATAAGTAAATTAAATATGCCTATTGTGGATAAACCAATTTTACCATGTTTTAAGTAAGGAGCACGTGCACTTTAGCACTGAATAGCAGTGGTAAAATGCCCAGATTCCTAAAACCAGCAAAAATGAAGTCAGAACAATAGCCAGAACAGGAGGTCAAAAGGCAAAACATCAGGGGAAACCATGCCAAGGATGCCAGGTTTAACAGTATTTATCTTGCATGTAGTCTCTTATTCAGGAATCAAAATTATGTTTTTGAAATATATTATTGTTGGTGTTCGCCATAGTTAGCAGAAATAACACATACAGGTAAAAAAAAAAAGGACTACAATTTTATTGGCTACAACGATGGTCCGCATTCGGACTAATGGTTGGGATTAGAGGCAGTGAGTAACATAAGACAGGGGACAGAAGTCAGTGAATGATTTGAGTTGGCTCCCTGCCCTGCCTTCACTCTGTACTGTGTGATGGGCACTAACCTCTAAGCCAGTGGCAGCGCCACTGGAATTAAGTGAATGCGCTGGGGCACATTTTTTCCATAATGATGGATTTGGAGCATTTGCAATGTAATCCATCATCTTCAGATTTTAGCATTAAAAAATGGCTCTAGGTGAACCAGTTCTAGCTCAACCAGTTCAAGTGTTACTGAAAAGTAAGCAGTGGAAGGACAAAACTAATGAGGAAATACTCCAAAGGAGGGACAAGCACAAGAAGATGAAGAAAAGCCACACAACAAGTCTTTAAAGGATTGACTGAATGTGTAGGTTGCTTTATTAAAATCATGCCATTTAATGCAATGAACACTATGTTTTTTTATTCTCAATGTGCAGCAATTAAAATGTACAAGGAAATCAAATATAACTTTTATGCAAATGGGTGGACAGTCAAAATATCGATTTTTAAATATCGAAGTACATTTATATTGAGTTTTAAATATCGTAGGGACAGAATATCAACATCAAGAATATCGACAACCAGAATATGGAACTTATGGTAAGAAATATCGATGTTGCAAATATCGATGTTAGTAATATCAATAGTTAAATTATCGATGTTAATAATTTCAATATTTATATTAAGTGTTATGTATTTTAGTATGTATTTTATATGTATGTGTTCTATATTTTTTGTTAAGTATTGTACTGTTTTTTTATATATATGTATACATTTTTTTGAAATTAGTAATTTTTTTAAAGTAAATTTTGTGTTTTAGAACTGTAGTGGGTTGTGAGTTTATAGGAGACTAGGGTGGAAAGTAATTTAACTATAGTAAATTAAATAATAATTTTTAGGAATTAATAATACATTTGAATTACATTTTGTGTTTTATTTCTGTAGCGGATTGTGGGTTTATAGGGGAATAGGGTGGGAAGTAATTGAATTTTAATTAAGTAATTATTAATTTGTAATTATTGGTATTAATAATTAATTGATTGTACAATAATTATTAATTCGTAATTAATTGTTATTAATTGATAATTATAATATTTGTATTAATTTATTATTGGAGTGGGTTGTGGGTTTATAGGGGACTAGGGTGGGGGGTAATTTATTTGTAATTAAGTAATTAATTAAGAAAGATTCGGTATTGATAATGTTTTTGTTTGTTAATTGATTATTAATTGAGTATTAATGTTATATTATATTTATTGGTATTGATGATTAATTATTATGGTAATTAATTATTACCTGGTGATTCATTTGTTTTAAATATTACTTATTGTTATTGGTAATATATTTATTTGTAATTAATTAATAATTGCAAATTGATTTTTTTTATTTATTAATTGCAAAATAAATTAATTGTGTGAAATGTTATGTGTTGTGTGTTTATTGGGGAATAGGGTGGGAAGTATTTAATATTATTAAAGTAATTATTATTTTTGATATATTTGTAGTTTTTTGTTGTTGTAATTTTAGAAATAAATCATTATTTGATTACAATATTTATTTGATTTATAAGTATGTTATTTTTAACATTGACGCTTTCCCTACTGTTGCCCTCTCTGGAGTGGGAATAGTAATTTTTACCCATATGCTATCCAGCGCTTTCCCTACTGTTGCACTCTCTGGATTGGGAATAGTAATTTTTACCCCTACGCTATCCAGCGCTTTCCCTACTGTTGCACTCTCTGGCATGGAAATAGTCATTTTTACCCCTACGCTATCCAGCGCTTTCCCTACTGTTTCACTAATTGGAGTGGGAATAGTAATTATTACCTCTACACTATCCAACGCTGACCCTACTGTTGCACTTTCTGGAGTGGGAATAGTCATTTTTACCCTAACGCTATCCAACGATTTCCCTACTGTTGCACTCTCTGGAGTGGGAATAGTAATTTTTACCCCTATGCTATCCAGCACCTTCCCTACTGTTGCAATCTCTGGAGTAGGAATAGAAATGTTTACCCCTACGCTATCCAGCGCTTTCCCTACTGTTGCACTCTCTGGAGTAGGAACAGTAATTTTTGCCCCTACGCTATCCAACGCTTTCCCTACTGTTGCACTCACTGGAGTGGGTATAGTCATTTTTATTACCCCTAGGCTTTCCAGCGCTTTCCCTACGGTTGCACTCTCTGCAGTGGGAATTGTCATTTTTTTCTCCTAAGCTATCCAACACTTTCCCTAATGTTGCACTATGTGGAGTAAGTATATATATATATATTATTTATATATATTTGTTTAATTTATTTTAAAAATGTTATGTATTTGTTATTGTTTTTAAATATGTTTTAATATTTTAAACTATATTTCTTTTAATTATATATTTTATTTACTTAATTTTACATTATTATTAAAACATTAAAAAAACGATATTTTTACCATCAATATTTTTACAACGATTTTTTTTTCTCAATATTTTTGTACTTACCTATGTAGATTGGACTTCGATATTTTTGACTTCGATATTTTTGTGTCGATATTTTTGTGGGTCGATTTTCTGTCCGTCCATATTCTGTCAGACATTCATGGAAATGTGTATCTGCCCATTGAGCACTTGCTCTAAGGTTCAAAGCAGCATCCTACTATACAGTTCCTGGGGCGTGGCTACGCGCGCAACAGGAATGGACGCCTGCGGGTAGAGCTCCGTGCCGAGCTCCCCTTCCCGGCGTAGTTCTCGGCTGAATTACCCTGCACAACCGGCCAAAAAAAACACAGGTGCGGTGAATACACACCAAGATCCAGCACCTGTCCGATTTTGGCGGCGATCGGAGCTGCTACACTGCACCGCGGTATCCTGAGGAGCCGCAGCCGCACACGTCGCCTCCGGGCCCAGCAGATGCCTAGGACACACCGAGGCCCTAGCGGAAGTGGTAGGCCCAAAGACACGGCCTGCAGCGGACACTTGCGAGACGAGTGCATCCACAAACAAAACACCCGGAGCTTGCCCCCGACCACAGGTGGGCACTGTGTCCTGTATGCAGCGAGACCTGGGACCAGCCCGACAGACAGGGGACGGAGGAGAGGGACGCTGGAACCGGAGGCCCTGGCCGGACACGAGAGGACACCCGGAACCGGATCCACGATACCAAGCACCACAGAGCCAGCACCGCAGGGAAGAAGAAGGTGAGCGGTAGCGGCTTGAGTGACCGAGGGGGCCGGGACCAAGAGTGAGACCACGCACAGACGCAGACGGCCTCCGCCGAGGGCCACACACGCAGACGATGAAGGCGGCACAAAGCGTGCGAAATCTACGCCATCAGCAGCGATCAGGGGCACAAAGTCACCCGAGGGGCGAACGACGCACCACGAGATCGGCCAGCACGAGCGCTCTCTATCTGGGGTGAGATCCCTGGGGCCATACTGTACACACAGAACCGGCACGCGCAGGCACCCGAAACCGGACCCCTGACAGGAAACAACATGGCGCCCGCAGCGCTGAATCGCCGAAAGTAAGCGACAGCGACCTCGGTGGCGGGGGAAGCCAGAGCCTGGAACACGACCCACGGGCCAACACCAACATATGCAGCCACAAACAGACCGCCCGACCACTGCTTGCATGCGACGCACCGCAAACATACCAACGGCAGGGAACCGATCAGGCAGGACAGCAACGAGGCCACGAGGTGAGCGTAGCCCACACCACTAGCAGTGCCACGAGGCGCAGCGCCCCCAGAGGGACAACTGACAACCGGCAAGTCCGGTCGGCGCACAAAACACCCAGTCTGGAGAGAAAACTCTGTGGCAAAACGGCACATGCGGACCGGAACGAGTGGCTAACTGGTACTGAGCACTACCACCCGCCAGCACACGAGCGGAAGCACTGACCGCTGACCACTTACTGGCCGCTACTATAGAGTCGCCTTCCGGCCTCCTTTCCTCCACAGACTCACGCCTCCGATCCGCCCTCCAGGGGCCAAATCGCTGCAGATCTCGCTGCAGGGGCTGAACGCGTACCAGGGCACTGATGTCTAACGGGACCAGGGCGCAGACCGGGACCGGAGGCGCAAACCCCAAAGGCAAGATGGACAAATCCGGTAAGACCGCCGATCAGGACCAGACAGCGGCCAAACTTGACACCATGCTGGCGGCCATGGAAAGGCTGTAGGAGTCCATCCAACTCATGCGCACTTCCCTAGCCACCAAAATTGATAGTGTGGCCATAGACCTCACGCACCTACAGGCGGATCATAAAAAACTGGCAGACCGCACCACATCCCTGGAAAGCAACATGAAGGAGCTTAGACCCCAAGTAGGACAATCGAGTAAGCACATACAGGACCTGCTGAATAGGGTAGAATTCCTAGAAGACAGGGCCGAGGATGCGGAAGGCAGGGCACAAAGAAACAACGTCCGACTGGTCGGAATTCAGGAGAAATGGGAAGGAAGGAATCCGGAGGAACACATGGAACGATGGCTTAAATATATACTGCCGGAGGGATCACTCTCGCCGCACTTCGTGGTGGAAAGTGCCCACAGAGTTCCCACCAGGCCCTTGACGACGGGCTCTAACCCGAGACCCATGCTACTCCGCATATTGAACTATAGAGACAGAGACTCAATCCTACGCGAGGCACGAAAATTCCAAGAGGTGCGGATTGAAAACGCGTCGGTGATGTTCTTTCCGGACTATACAGTGCAGGTGCAGAGACAAAGGCACTCCTTCTTGGCAGTGAAACGAGGTCTGCGACAACAAGGCCTACAATATTCTTTGTTGTTTCCCGCTAAACTAAGAGTGGTGGCCGGCGAACAGACACACTTCTTCACTGACCCAAACGAGGTGGAGGCATGGCTGGACAGTGGCACAGACACGGTCCCCAGAGTGGCTGCGGACCCCGCTGGCAGACACCAAACTGGCGGAAGCCGGAGAAGACGCCGACCGGCAGAGAACACAGACAGGTACGAGAGGAGCGGCGAGGACACCCTCCCCCGGCAGACGCTACGCTGCAGGAGAAGCAGGATGCCCTCCGCCTAGTGATGGAACTAAGCCACTCCCCTACACAGAGCGAACCGGCTGGAGACAGTACGGGAGATTTTCCTAGCGACAATGAGGCCATCTATTGGGTGCCGGACTCTCAGGCCTCGGAAGCCGTGCCGGATGTCACGCCTCAGACAGCGGACTACATCAGCTGATTGAACCATAGGATACGACGCCCTGGAGTTGCTTCCTGAGGAATGTGATGCCGACCACGAGGAGAATACCAAATTGGGCTGCGACGCAGTGGACAACTGGAAATCTCATGCCAACAGATGACGCACCCGGCCCTGGCTGGGGCCTGGGAGCCGAGAGCACACCTGACTCTTTTTCAGTGGATATGCGACCTGGGGACAGCTCAGAGACTAGTGTGCGGTCGACGCACGGACCCAGGAAACACCTGCCCAGCAGCCAACCAGCCAGGACACGTAATGTATGGTGTTTAATACATGTATAAACGACCCCCTGTATTGCAAGTATGGTCTAAACTGACATATACCCCCGGGAAGGCGGGAGGCCTTCATAGAATGATTTTGTTAACTTAAGAACTATTGCTACAGTGCGCACTGCATAGTAGCCCCCTTAGAGTTAGACTTTGTTGCTCTCCTTGAGAGCATGGACGGGAGCACGTTTGGCCTCCGACCTTTTGGTATTCTATGTGTTCATCACGTTCAATGGCTGAACGTTCCATTAGCCGTGTTTCTTACCCCCCCCCCCCCCCTTTATTCTGATGCTGTGGTATGCTGGACTGGATGTTCTCTTGATGAGCATTGTGCAGATTAATGGCATGGTGGGGACTGTGGGGCTCGCAGGAGTATGGCGGGGGAGATGGGAAAGGGGAACTGCTGAAGAACTGTAATGTCTACGATTAAAATATGTACATGGAATGTGAGGGGTATGCACACACCATCTAGGCGATACCAGATTTATTCATACCTCAAACGCCATCACATACAGATAGCCCTCTTACAAGAGACGCACCTCTGTGAGTCGGAAACTAACACTTTACGGCGCAGGTGGCGGGGACAACTATATGCCACACACTACTCATCTTACGCTAGAGGGATGCTGGTGTGGGTAAAACCGGGCACCCCATGGGCAGCACTGGAATCTCATGTAGACCCCGGAGGGAGGTATGTAGTAGTCAAGGGCAGGTTAGACAGGAACCCGCTGGTACTAGCCTCGGTATATGCACCCAATACGGGACTGACGGACTTTCTAGCACAATTGTCGAACACACTGGCACCATGGCATGGCACCCCGTGGGTGCTGGGAGGAGACTACAACTGCACTCTAGATCCTGCCCTGGACCAATCCCACCCCCGCCTCTTAACTCGCAGGCACTAAATGCCGCACACGCCCTTCAGGCTTGGTCTGCACAATGGGACTTGCAGGATGCGTGGCGCAGCCGTAACCCCAACACCAAAGTCTACTCATACTACTCGGGGGCACACACCCTACACGTACGCCTAGACAGATACATGGGGGCAGATGTATCAAGTGTTTTGCATGCCGCAAAAGCTGCGAATCTCTATTTTTCAGCGTTTGCGACATGCAAAAAAGAAATTGGCATGTATGAAAGAATTCGCATCGCACATTAGGAAATCGCATGTTTGCGAATTCCTAATGTGCGAGAAAGGAAAAATCGCAGAATATTTTGTGAATCCCGATTTTGCATTGTCGCAAAAGTGCGAAATTCGCATGGATATGTAAGAAAAATTCACAAATTGCGATTTTGCCTATTTAGCACATTAAGGAATCGCTATTAACACCAGGTAGAAGCAGGTAGTAAAAAAAAAATATATAAATGAACACCCAGAATGCATTTTCACTATTTCCAAAATGGCGGGACTGTACCTGATTGCCAGGAGGATGCGCATCCAAGCTCTTGGCCAGAGAAGACAACGGCAGGAAAGAATATTCCGATTACGCATTACGCTGTTCCAGCAGACACAGGAGGAGATATATGAAAAATACAGGCTACATCCTCACAGCATTCTTGACCTCATTACTGAATTGAAACCATTTTTGACACGCCCAACTGCCAGAACACAATCCATACCAACACATGTGCAGGTATTGTGCTCACTGCACCTTTTGGCTTCTGGCTCCTTTCAAACAGTAATAGCAGAGGTTGGTGGAGTCTCACAGAGTGCCCTATCACGTTTTTTCCATGTCTTCTTGGATGCAATGATCAGTAGACTTCAACATCATATATATTTTTCTAATACACAGCAAGCCATACAGGAAGCCAAGTTGGATTTCTATCAAATAGCAAGATTTCCACATGTGATTGGATGCATAGATGGAACCCATATTGCCATCACCCCACCAGCAGCCATTGAATATGTATTCCGCAACAGAAAAAACTACCACTCACTGAACATCCAGGTCATATGCAATGCTAAATACATAATCCAGGACATTGTGGCAAAGTTCCCAGGGAGTACACATGACTCTTACATCTTCAGACATAGTGCAATACATAGACGTCTCAGTGCTGGTCAGTTTGGAGATGGATACCTGCTGGGTAAGTAATACTCATCCATCCTCCCTTCCACCCAACCAATGTAATGGAACTCTGAGTCACTTTTTCCTCTCTAACTTGCAGGTGATAGCGCCTACGCAGTGCATGATTTCATAAGACGCTACAACAGGGCACACCGGTCCACACGTGGGGTAATAGAACGTACATTTGGAATTCTGAAAAGCCGTTTTAGACGCATACACAAAAGTGGAGGTGCATTGCAATACAATCCAGAGACATGTTGCAAAATAGTGACAGCATGTGCAATGCTGCATAACATTGCCATCCGCAAAGGCACAGAAATTGAAGTGAGTGACTCAGACACATCTGATGATGATGATGATAACCCTCCCCCAAGAATGGCAGTGGCAGGATTCGGAGCCATGGCTGGTCGTCAAAGGAGGAGAGAGATTACACGTAACTATTTTTAGGTGAGAAAAAAATACTAACAACCATTTTCACTTTGCTATTGTTCTTTTATTCAGAACATTAAAACAGTGCTATATGTATGTTAAATTATTTGTAATCATTGTGATTTCACATATCCATACTACTAAAACCAAACAAAAAATAGTATCTATGCATGACTGCTGCATGGGTACTTCAACAAGGTAAGTAATTTTTTCCGCTGGCGACTGCCAGCATGTTGCTCAAGTGGAGGCATGGCCTCTTGCTCTGCTCCAGTAGTGGAACGCCTTCCACTCCTGCGTTGCACCATGATGTTTGTTGGTGTGGGGTTGTTGCTACTCCTACTGGAGTTGTCCTCGCTTTCTCCCGAGCACAGGAGGGCCCTTGCACCTGATTGGTTTGTTTGCATACTTTCCAGTACCAATGTCATATTGTTCACACTCTGTCCAACTGAACGTGTGCAATCACTCAATTCACGCTGCATGTTCACACTGCGACGTGTGAAGTTGCTGGTGACTGCACATAGCCTGTTGATGGCTTTGGTGTAGGTGTGCATTGTGTCCTGCGCAGCCTGTGCGGCCCTGTTCCGTGCCTCCTCTGTGTTGACAAGTGTCAGGCAAAGTTTATCTATGGCATCAGCCATGCGTTCCTGGTTCTTGTTGGATTTGACTAGCTGCCTATTGATAGATCGCAGTGCCTTATGTTGAAGGCGTTGTACCTCAAGCATGTTGTGCTCAAGGCCTGCAAACACTGTCACAACTTCACTCTGTCCTGTGTTATTTACAGATGGCTCAATACGGAATGCAAGTGCCCTCCGTGGACTTTGTGAAGGCTGTTGTGCATCTTGGGTGGACACAGTGACTGTCTCATTGGACACTGCTTCAACATCTGAGTTTTCATCCTCTCCCATTGGTTGTAGAGGTAGAACTCGTTGGCGCTTCCTCTGTATGGTCACAGGGGCATTAGTGTTTCAGCATTACGAAGTCCCACATTAAAAAGTTATATTAGTGACTATGATTGTGTGTGTTACTATGTCAATGGGACTACCACTCCCATAATGCATTGCTGTGGTCTTGTTTCACAGTGTTAATGGACTAATGGTAATCTTACATGCAGTGCACACACACACACACACATTCTTTGTACACAGACATGGGTGCACTTTCAAATCCTCTCACCTTGTGCTGTTGCTGTGGGTTCTGAGCTGTCTATGTTGGTCACTCCACTCACACTTTCAGTTGTCAGTGTGGATTCTATCAGTTCCTCATGGGGTGTGGGTTTGTCCACCATGGAAGTTCCACCACCTGTCAGGTTGGCATCTTTGATCCTCTCCGCAAGTCTTTCCTTGGATCTGAGTCTCATGTCATACCACCTTTTTTTGATTTCATCAATGGAGCGAGTGGTGACTCCTACAGAGTTGACTTTCTCCTGGATCTCCAGCCATATTTTTCTTTTCCTGGAGTCAGGTACCTTAAAAGATTTTTTCCCAAAGAGGTCCTCATGGTTACACACCATTTCTTCTATTAGCACCTCTTGCTCCTTTTCTGAAAACTTCTGCTTTCTTTTTTTCTTCTCAATTGGCTGCTCCTCCTGTGCCTTCTGTGCCTCCATAGCTGAACAAACAGGTCTGCTCTGCCTCAGCACACTCTTCCAACTGCCACTGGGTGTGGCTCTGGGTAGCAGGTGCAAGCAATCACTGGTACTTCCTGCTTGTGATGTCATCAACTTGTTCCAGCATTGCATGATTCCCGTTTTTGCGACTTCCTAAAATGCGAAAATCGCAATTATGCGATTCGCACATTTCTCGCAATATTTTCTGCGACTTTTAAGGAATCGCTATTTTATCGCAATATTTTTGTTACATACCATTTTGCGATTCCGAAATTGCGATTCGCAACAAATCGCTATTACGGACTCGCAGAATGGTTTTTTGATACATCTGCCCCATGGTCACTAGGGAGATGCTTCCATTTGTCAGGGACACACATTACATGGGCCACACACACTCAGATCATAACCCACACCTTATAGAACTAGCATGAGAGCAACCACGACCGCCGATACCCACTTGGAGGCTGCAACCTGATCTATTATTAGATGGCCCATTTAGGAGCTCCATAGGCGCACAAACGATGCAATACTTCGAGGACAATAATGGACCGGCATCCACACCCCAACTAGAATGGAACGCATTCAAGGTGGTCCTCAGGGGGCAGTGTCTAGGCACACAGGCTCATTCCAGACGGCAGATAGAGACAGACCTAAGGCGCCTGGAAACATACCTAATGCAGGCAGAACAGGAAGCAACTGAGGGCGCAAACACCAGACTACTGGAGGTGCAGGCGGAACATGACAGATTAGTGGATAGGTTAAAACATGTTAACTATGCTGCCCACTCGGCCCGCACACACTGCTACGGCGACAAACCCGGCAAACTGTTAGCCTGGTTAATACAGCTTGAAGATCGAACTTCACCAGTAACGGCGATACGTCCAGCCAACGGCCCAGTGGTGTATACACAGACGGAAATCCATGACGCCTTTGTGACACATTACGACACGCTGTATCGGTCGCAGCTGCAGAATCCACAGCCGGATATCGCTGCGTACCTAGACGGGGTAACGCTCCCCACCCTGACTGATAACCAGCGAGACGACCTTGGGTCGCCGTTATCGGCAGATGAGCTGCCCTCTCCAATGGCAAGGCCCCAGGCCCGGATGGGCTGCCGGCTGAATACTACAAGGCCTACTCGGATATCCTAATCCCGGAACTCCTCAGAACATACTCGGCAGCATTAGAGGACTCGTCCTTGCCTAAGTCGATGAATGAGGCAACATTGGTGTCTCTCCTTAAGCCGGGCAGATATGGCTCCTTGGCTCGTACAGGCCTCTGGCACTGTTGAATACGGACTACAAGATCCTAGCGTCGACCCTAGCCCGGAGTCTGGCAACCTTGGTACCTGCCCTGGTGCATAAAGACCAGAACGGCTTTGTCCCAACAAGGTGCACCTCCCAAAACATAAGGAGGCTGTTCCGAGTGCAGGAATACGCAATCCAGAATTGGCCGGAATCGGGCTGCTTAATTTTAGACCTCGAAAAAGCGTTCGATTCAGTGGAATGGCCCTATTTACTGGCAGTGCTGCATAAGTTCGACCTGGGCAATGAATACATCGAGCTGGTCGGATTACTGTACAGGAGACCTGAGGTGAGAGTACGCACAGGCAGGCTGTTGTCTGATACCATCAGAGTCAGAAGGGGCAAAAGACAGGGCTGCCCGCTGTCCCCACTGCTCTTCTCGCTGGCGATGGAGCCTCTCGCTGAGATGTTGCGTAGCAGAGGCACACAATGGGGCATCCCACTAGCAGATGGCACACACATAATATCACTATACGCTGACGATCTGCTCCTGTACGTTAGAGACCTTAATCACCTACCGCTGGAATTATCGGACATCTTTCGAACATTCAAGATCATGTCGGGCCTAAAAGTCAACTGGGCCAAATCGGGGGCGTACCCATTTGCTCCCAACACCCCAGACCCTGAGCTCAGGATCAACGGTGAGAGGTTGCCATGGCACCACACCACGTTCAAATACCTGGGAATACATATATATAGAAATCCCCCAGATATCTTGGATGGAAACTTAACGCGAGCCATCACATCTATAAGATCTCAAATCGCCTTTTGGAAGGCTCTCCCAAACAATGTGCCGCGCAGAGTGACATTAACGAAAATGATTGTCCTTCCCAGACTCCTATATTACTTTGCAAACATTCCACTATACGTCCCGGTCCACACCTTCAGGGAACTAGAAACCATGATTAGAGATCTGATCTGGAACACAGGAAGACCCAGAGTAGCGCTGACAAAATTGTATACTCCAGTTAGCGATGGAGGCCTTGCGGTTCCAAACCTGGAACTTTATTACCTGGCGGCGCAACTGCAATGGGTAGTGGCTTGGCTATCAGGCAGACATCAGGAAGACACAGCCACAGCTGTGGATGCACTATCCTCATTGCAGATACACTCATTATTCCACCCACTGCATGTAGCGGTGGCCGTAAAATGCTACTCTTGATGCCTACGGCTTACCAAAGCCACTAAACCGTACGCCCCAGCGCTCCCACTCCTAGGTACCCCCAAGACTACGACCGTGGTCACGGAAACAGCTCTGGAGCACTGGACGCGCTCGGGAATAGAAACCATGGCGGATTTATACACTGATGGCGCCCTGATCCCTTTCACGACACTCGCCACCGAAACGGGATTACCGGCGGGACAGTTCTTACAACACGCTTCCATAATCGAAGCATTCACACAAAAGTGGGGAAACATCACTGAACAACCTCCCACACACCAACTGATACAATGCATTCATGTCATGGGGAATGGCACACATGTGGTGCAGTGGTTGACCCAAGCGCTGTTAACACACACACAACGCACCTTACAACCATTGCGGGATAAGTGGGCAGTAGACAGGGGGAAAGCCTGGACAGACAAGGAGTGGGCGGTGGTACTGGCAAGCCCCAAGAACATCCCCCGCAACGCACGCTTCAAGCAGATCCAGTTCTACATATTACACAGAGCATACCTCTCCCCAGACAAGATCAACCAATACTTTCCAGGAGCAGCGGCAGGTTGCCCGAGATGCGCGTTAGAGGGGGCGGACCTCCTACACGTGCTGTGGCAATGTCCGCAGATCCAAGCATACTGGCGGTCAGTGTTGCCGATACTAGAGCGGAGCACGGCAAGGCCGATTCCTCACACGTGGGAAGCATGCCTATTAGGCCTCTAACATAGACCCAAACAAAACAAGGTACCCTCCCGTTTTTGGGATCTTGGTCTTATCGCAGCCTAGAGACTAATCACCAAACACTGGAAAAGCGCAGAACCACCCATGGCAGAACACTAGCGCACCTCCCTGGACAACTGGGCAAAAGCGGAAAGCATTTCCCTCCACAATGAGGAGACGGCAGGACTGCGGCAGTTCCCCATTGCGACACTATGGGACGAGATGCTAAACTCCTTCCATAGAGAATGCCAGGCGCCGGGAGACCCCACAGGCGACACCTCCCCAAGCAACAGGTGGGCTCTAAGTAGGGGTGGGCGGAAAATCCGTTCCGCTCGCGGATTTTGCGGATTTTCGGGAAATCCGCAATCCGCGAGATTTGCGAATCTCCCGCAAAATCCGCAAATCCGCGAGCAGCGGATTTTGCTCGCACTGCTCGCACTGTTCGCGTGAGTTCGCGCCCCGCGAATAAGTGCAAAATTGCAGAAATACGATCTTAGCAAAACTGAAAGTAACTACTTACCAGGTTCAAAAGTTCAGGCTCATCATTAGTAGCCATTTCCTGTAGTGCTTCCTGAGGGGCCCCTCCAGAGTTCAGTTGCCAGTTGAAACTATTATGTGACCCTGCTCTGAACCTCAGAATAGTTACACATATGCCACAAAGGTCCTGAATTACAGCTAAGGGAGACAAGCAGGAGCCAGGCTGGAAGTTAAAATCCATTAATCAGCCCCTAATTCATTATTGTCAGTTGGGGCAGGGCAGGTGTTGTAACTAATTTTGCAACAATGAAAGCACTTAGCAAGTGCAAAAGATCACTAATCAGGGCGCACTAAGGAAGCAGGTGCCAGCTAAAAAAATATTCTGTGACACATTAATCAGCCCCAAATTAATTCAGGTCACTTGAGGCAGGGAAGGTGTGCTTTGCTTTGCCGAAAATAATGTACACTGGACAACCAGAGGGTGTGGTGATGAAACAGAAGGTGGCATGGGTGGGCCAGAGGGTGGCATGAGTAGTCAGAGAGTGGCAGTGGTGACAGAGAGTGGCAGTGATGAAGAAGAGTGTCCCAAACAGGCTGGACACGTAGAAACAACAAGTTCGCGAAACTTGCGACCCGACAGGTAAGTTCGCAATTTGCGAAAGTGTACAAAACCCTCGCGAACTGGCAGAAACACGGGCGAACACAAAAAAAAAAAATCCGCAAATTCGCGGGAATTCGCGGATTTTGTGGATTGCGAATCCGCAAATCCGCAAAATTCGCGAACGCGAGATCCGCAAAATTCGCTCATGCCTAGCTCTAAGCCCTCTGTATTTAAACAGAAGGTCTCTCAAGTGATAGCGCCGGCACTGTTTCATGTGAGACCTAAAACGGCTAAGACCTGTCCAAAACCAGTCTCAAAGCTGAAATTAACAAAAAATGTCCGCAACTTTAGTAAGAAGATAGGGCAGAAGCATCAAAGCACAAAGTCTCAGAATGCCAGAGCAGGTACTACGACAAGGCACAAAGTGTCTCCCACTCTTAGAGGGGTTTTTAACGAACCTGAAGTATCAGCAGACATACAGCATCTTACAACCAGAAGGAAACTGCAACAAGGAAAACCCATTCCTTAGGCAAGGGACCATTTGCCAGCATTGTCAGAGGCCAAGTGTTAAAATAAAAATGTTTTCGCTGTGTTGCTCATGTATTGTTCTATGTAATTTAGCATTCACTGCACCATTTTCTGTTTGGCCTCCATTTTAAGCCATGATCGAAACTAATCTTTCTCTCTGCCAGAAAAAGCAGCTTTGGTAAGTTTCGTTCTTCAAGGTTGGGCCCTGCTTTGCTAATGAATACACTGTTGTTATCAGCGCATTCCTTTACCACTAGATAGAGGCCTTCTCCCACTAGTCTAGTGGTAGGCACAAACTAAATGACCTTGAGCAGGAGATAGTGTGTGTTTGGTCTCAGGATCAAAACGTATCCTTCTGTACTTCTTTTTGTAGCTGCACCTGCCTAGAAATTTCCAGTCTGGGCAGGCCTTCATTGGTTCTGAATTGTACATAATGTATCTCCATGTCAGCAATCCTAGACACTGGGCAGACTGGGCTCCACTTGATTGCATCTGAATAAATACATATTTGTGATTATTGATACATGTAGCTGGTAGAAACCTTTCGCCACCACCACAAGATAGAAACACTATCTCCACTCTCACTTACTTAATAATCTTTGGACTTTTATATGCAGTAAGACAAATAAACAAAACAAGCTTTACCAAACCATGTTCTCCCAATCAACCCAATTCCTCCATATTTTACATATTTTCTTTGATGAACTAGTTATATCTAACTTATGAATTCACCTAACTGAAGCCCCCCAATCTAGTACTACTGGTGATTGTGGTAAAATCTATTTTAAGCAAATTTCCCACCTAACCAGAAGGACCAACACAAATAATAAAAAAGCCTGTGAATTAGACAAATTATGACTAGTACCCTCCTCTTGTAGGATCCCAAATATAACCAGACTTAGGCTTACCTTTATCTCACTCCCCAGAACCTCCGAGACAGTCTTACCTATGTCTTGCCAGAAGCCCTGGATAGAAGGACACTGCCAAAACATATGACGATCATCTGCATCATCAGACTCGCACTTCGGACAAACCTTTCGATGGGCACCTCCCAATTTAGCCAGTTTCTTTCTAGACCAGTGTTCCCAATGGAGTGTGAACAGATGGTTCCTCTTGAGACAGGCAGCTTTAACCACATTCCAAAGAGTGCACATTGATACTTGCCATTGGTGTATCACGTTGGTCGATGACAGGTCTCTTCCCCAGGACTTCTCCATAAGTACTGAAGGGGGTTCACTCTTAATTAGAAGCCTATACCATTTAGAGACCTCCTTTTGTTGAAATAGACGTCCTCGAAGAGAGAGTTCATAATCTACACTATCTCCTTCTTCTTTATCCAAATGAGAAGCCCAACTAGATAATTGAGAGAACGTAAATCTTGCAAGTCTTTGGTACATGAGATTATACAACACGTCCCACAAGAGGAGTTTATTCCCTTCAAGCAGTTGGCCACAAATCATAATACTTTCCTCCTGTAATACAGTGGATATGGAGTCTTTTAAGCAGACTGGCATACCTGGGGAGTTCCAGATGGGTGCATCTGCACTATAATAAGAGATCTTCCAGATCTTCCTGAGTTGAAACCAAACTTTACAGGCAGAACTACTTTTATTATAATTTTAAAAAAAATAGGTGACCAACCTTAAAAAGAACTCAGTTGACCCCTTGTGGGATATTTTTAGACATGGCTAGCAGCATAGGAGGGATACAACGAGAGTTGAAGAGTAGAGGACTTACATTTTTTAATTGAAAGGTAAGAAAATAAAAGCGGAGATCCGGGTTAGCAATACCCCCCTCTACCTTTGACCATCTCAACTTCCGCCAAGCAATCCTCACCCCTTATTAGCCCAGAGAAAACTATTTATTGATCCTTGTACTTTTTTCTAAGCGGACTGATCAAAAGATAAGGGGATTGTGTTAAAGATAAAGGTAAACTTTGGAAATATTGACGTCTTAATTAAGTTAGAGCGGCCAAAATAGATAAGGCAAGGCTATTCCAAGAATTTAAAAGCAAAACCATTTCTTTCCATTTAAGATCTAAATTTACTAAGGTCGTCTTGGTGATATCATGAGTGATTTGGATGCCAAGATAGCGGATTAGCTGTTTTGTTGTAACTGAACTTACAGGTGTGTTCCAAGTCATGATCTCTGTTTTTTGAGGAGTAATTAGATAACCTGAAATCCTTCTGAAATTCGTCAATAGTTTCTATAGACAGGGTAAAATAACAGGAGACTTACAAGAGAAGATCATCATGTCATCTGCATATAAGGCGACTTCTTTCTCCCAACCCTCCCATCTAAAAGGTGTAAATCTGTTACTGGCCCTAATGATACAAGCCAAGGGTTCTATTTATAAGTTGAATAATGACGGGGATAACGGACATCCCTGCCTCGTCCCTCGTTCCAGCTCAATTGATTTCGAGAGATTGCTGTTGATAATAAGTCTGCCAGTGGGTATATTGTAGATGTTTATAATTGCTCTTATAAAATAATCGCCCAACCCAAACTGTTGAGTCATATATGTTAAAAAAGGCCAGTTCACTCGATCAAAAGCCTTCGCCGCATCGAAGGCAAAAATTGAGAGGGGGCAATTATGGACAGTGGCTCTATCGATCGCCCCAATCAGCTCATGTGTTAACTTGTGAAGCTGATGACCCCTAATGAATCCCTTTTGGTCCAGATGAACCAACGAACACATTACCAAATTCAACCTCCAAGCTAAAATTTGTGCAAAGATTTAATAGTCACAATTTAGCAGGGAGATTGGTCGAAATGACTCGCAGTTCTTTGTGTTTTTATTTGGTTTAAGAATCAAAGAAACTGCAGCCTCATCTCATGACTTGGTGATTGGGTTATTTTCTGAGAAAATACTATCAAACAGAGTCAGAAGAACGGGAGCGATTTCTTCAGCCAATGCCACATAGAGTTCATTCGGGATAGCATCCGTTCCCACAGCCCTGCCCTTTTTTGAATGTGCTCACTGTACAGTCCACATATAGAGTGGGAAAAGTATGAAAGCGTGTCCAAGTATAGTATTTTGTACTGAAAGAGTTCATTTCCAGTATAGAACCTATGCTAGATATCACACACACAATTTTGCACTATGATGGAAAGGTGTGTGTGTGTGGTGCAAGGCATTCAAATTGTGTGCCATCTTGGAGGGGAAGGGGTGAGATATGGGAGAGAAAGAAATGTCCAACAGAAAGAACAAGATGTAACAGGGCAAGTGAAACTAGGGGACAAACCAGCGGATACAGTGACAAAGGAGAGAGAGTAAAAGTAAAGAGATTCATATTAAGCATAAAGCTAACAAAGAGAGAGACTGCAGAAAGAGGAACAGAATCAGTAAAGAACTAGAGAGGAGAGTGACAAAGTAAAAATGTCTGCTTGTAATTAGACACATTATCATGTATATTTTTACATAATGTAGTCAACATAGGTACCTTTAACAAAATATACCGATCAAGCATTCTTTAACAATAGCACATCTATTGCAAAATAAACAGCTTGTGTCCTAGCATGTTTTGATAATATTGTGGGCTTATATCCCAGTATGTACGTTATGATAAAACTGGGCAGAACTCTTACTCTTACAATGCACTTATTTTCTTTACTTCTTATGTACACTCCTTTCTCATATTAGCACTGCAAAATACAGATGTTACTATTATCCAATTTTGATGGTACTCAAATTCCTGAACTTTGACCTCGACCCCATTAAATGCATATATCTTTTTTTTTTATAAATCTATTTATTATCAAAGTAAAGCTTGATGGTCAGTCCCCACAGGAGTGCAACTACACAGTGTTACATTTATAATTTGTCATAGAAATATATCACTGCTGGTGGCATAGCATACAAGATGGTAACAATACATTAGTCTCTTACGGAGTCAACGGTTCGTCAAGGGAAGGGACAAGGGGAGGTTCACACAGATTACCACGGTATTCATTTCATCCTGACCAAACTGCCATCCACTTCCGGGGGCAACCCCGGGCCACATAGACTGTCTTTTCCTGCAGCATGCACCAGTCCATGTCTTTCTTCCATGCACTGAGCATTGGAGGTGGTGCCGCTCCCCATAGGCGTGCTATATTTCGTTTCGCAATAGCAAGTCCCAGCGTCACCCACAGTCTGCCTTTCGCTGCTAGATCTGTGGGTTCCCAAATATTCAAAAGGCATCTCTTGACTTCAGGCCATAATTCAACCCCCCAAACATCGCGTATACAGTTGTGCACTCGCTTCCATTAGGCTTGTATTAGAGGGCACTCCCACAATATATGAAGGAACGTGCCCACCTCCCCACACTGTCTCCTACAGAGACCGTCCTCCCTTCTGCCCATCAATACCAATCTGGTACCCGAGATATAGACACGGTGTAATACTTTCAATTGTATCAATCTCAGTTTTTCTGATATTGCTACCTCTCTGGGAGAGGATAGTGCTTCTCTCCACTCTTCGTCGTGTATCTCAAGACCATCTGCCTCTCACTTTCTCCTAAGTCCAAGCAGAGGGTCTGGGGTGTGGTGTATAAGGTTTTTGTATGTGAGGGAGATAGCCTTTTCTGGAAGGTGGCCATCCAGTAATCTGTCCTCAAGGGGGGAGGACTCCGGCAACACCTTCCCAGGTGGGATGTTCACCTGGTGGGAGTGCCTGACTTGCATATATCGAAAATGTTCCGTATGTGCCAAGTTATACATGTGTTGAAGCGAGGCAAATGTCACCACCCCAGTAGGTCCCCATAAGTCTTTTATATGAGAGATCCCTATCAGGTACCAGTTTCGGAACCCTTTTGTGCTACCCAGTGTTCCCAGCTTTTCACAGACCCAGAGGGAGTGGCTAGTGTAAGTTTGTCAGCCCATCCTAGCTTATGTTTAACAATGTGTCAGAGTTGGACAGAGTTTTCTGTGGGTCACGTGAGGGGATACCTGCCTAGTTTAGAGTAAAGTGCAGCCACAAAATTCACACCCGGGAGGAGCCACCTGTCCATCCCATAACCGTGATCGTCTCTACCACTGTATGTAGCCTGATTTATGGCAGAATGATGTGCAGCCCAGTAGTATTTTTGGATGTCTGGAAGTGCTATTCCCCCGTCGTACTACCCCAGTGTAAGTTTATGGAGGGAGATCTGAGGCGCTCTGGACCATAGAAGGTTTTTCTGGGTGGCCTTGAGGTCCGCAAAGTTTTTTTGTGGGACTAGGTCTGGGTAATTTTGGAGGGCATATAAGAAACGTGGTAGCGCCATCATCTTGAAAAGCGCTGCCCGACCCAGTAGGGACAGTAGGAGCTTCGTCCAAATGGCTGTGTCTCTTTTGAACCATTGCAAAGGGGGCAGGAGGTTCCTCTCATAGCGAGTCACCCTCTCTATGGAGATAAAAATTCACAAGTAGGTGAACCCTTCCGTGGCCACCTTAATCGGGCAGTTACGCGGGATAGCCGGGAGGCCCCATGCAGGACGTAGAGGAGTGACTTCCCCCAGTTAATGCTATAGCCTGAATTCTTCCCGAAACTGGTGAAGATGTCTAGGGCCACTCAGAGGGACTTGTAAGGGGACGCGAGGTATAGGAGGATGTCATCCGCATGGAGCGAAATTCTGTCCTCCCACCCGTCTGCCCATTTAAGCCCCCTTAAGGAGAGATCTTGTCGGATCCATGCCGCAAGCGGTTCCAGCAAGAGGACAAAAAGCAGGGGCGAAAGGGTGCAGCCCTGCCGCATCCCCCTCTCCGAAGTGAAAATCTCCGAAATGTTATTGTTCACCACCACCTGGGCTAAAGGCTCAGTATAGAGGAGGCGCACCCATCCAATAAAATTAGGGCCTAAGCCCAGATTTTTGAGGACCGCTATCATATATGACCATTCGAGCATGTCAAATGCCAATGAAGCATCCAACGAGACTACAACCATGTCCTCCTGGATCGTGTGGCAGCGTCCTAGTACTCCATGGAGGCGGCGCAAGTTAAGTGCGGTGTTGCGGTGGGGCATAAAGCCCGATTGTTCTGGGTGGACCAGTGTGGTGATTATCGGCTTGATCCTATTAGCTAGCACCTTTGCGAGGATTTTGGGCTCGGCGTTTAACAGCGAAATTAGACTGTAAGAGGTACACAACTCTCTTGGTTTCCCTTCTTTAGGAATGTCCACCAGTGTAGTGATGTGCTGATCTCCCAGAAGTATCCCCTGTTTCTTACTATCCTCAAACATACATTTAAGGTGTTGACTCAAGCAGTCGGGTTTGAGCTTGTACAGCTCAATAGGGAGAACATTGGGTCCTAGGGCTTACCCAGGTCGGAGTACGTTAATTGCCCTGGCAAGCTCTTCCGTTGTGAGTGCACCTTCAAGAATCTCTCAATCGGGGTCAGAGAGAGTGGGCAACTTAATGTCGGCCAGTAGTGCAGAGGAATCTTCCTCTAGACAATCTGACCCCCTGCTGGACACTTTTTGGAAATTAGTTGCAAACTCGCTAACAATCTCTTGTGGTTCGGGAGGAAGGGCCCCAGATGTGGTCCTAAGCTCAGAGACCACCCTTTGCACCTGTTTCTTTTTGTCTAACCAAGCTACTAATTTGCCCGCCTTATCTCCCTGGTCGTACAATCTGCTGTCCCTGTCCCTTTCTAGGGTCTTCGCAGCAATAGTGGCCAAGGCCTTATACTTAGCAGCTTTAAGCTGCATCTGATGTAGGGTTCCCGGATTCCCATCTCTCTGTGCTGCCCCCTCCAGAGAGAGAAGGTCGCTCTCGATGGCTAACATTGGTGCCTCCCTTTCTTTGCGTTGCCCTGCAATCGTGGATAGGGCTTCCCCCTAAACACGGGTTTGAGTGCTTCCCAGAGGATGGCAGAGGATTCCACCGTTCCAACGTTTTCTCGAACGTATTGGTCGATCGCTCTGGAAACCTTTTTCTTGGTTTCAGGATTATGAAGGAACCAAGACATTTATGGGCGCAACATATCCCATCCTTTGGTCCCCAATAGTGAGATGTGTCCATATAGGGGAATGGTCTGAAATACCCCGCGCCAAGTGTTTGATCTCATGAATGGATGTGTCCTGTTGCAGAGGTGCAAGGATATAATATATCCTAGAAAAATAGTGGTGTGGGCCAGAGAAGAATGTATACTGTTGTAGATTTGGGTGGTGCAAACGCTAGAGATCCACAAAACCAAAGGCCTCAAGGAGTTTGGGGAGCTACAATTGCCCAGTTGCAATGAAATGAAATGAAAAGTGGATTTATAGAGCGCGATTGCTGCCCAGGGACGTCCAAGCTCTAGGAACCAACAGAGGTGGCCTGGCAGAGTTGCTAACCGAGATTACTGAGGGAGGTTGAATAGGAATGTCTTTAACTGTTTTCGGAATGAAGAAAGGTTGGGGTTAGCTCTAAGATGAAGGGGGAGTGTATTCCAGGTCTTGGAGGCATTGTAGGTGAACGTCCTGCCGCCAGACCTAGTCTTTTTTATTCTTGGAGCAGTAGCCATAAAAGCCTGGCTCGAGCGAAGACTTCTGCTGGGTTGATAGTGGTTGACTAGGTCGCTGGTGATCATAGGACCTGTGTCCCAAAAGGCCTGGTGGGCAATGCACATGGCCTTGAAGAGGATTCTATGACGGACTGGCAGCCAATGTAGGCTAATCAGACCAGCTTTGGCTGATTGTCTGCGTGGAAGCTGTAGCAGTGTGCGAGCCGCACAGTTCTGCACTGTCTGAAGTCTACGCAAGGTGTATTCTGGAGCACCAAGGTAGAGTTTAAAAAGTAAAGGAGGACCCCGCACAGACTAATAGGGGACTGGGGGGATAGTGAATCTTCAAAATGAGAGACAAGGGTGTCCCCACGAGAAGACAGTCTAGGACTGTGTTACACACCTAGTGCCTGAACTCTAGGGTGAATGATCCATTATCAAGGGAACAAATTTATAAAGCATGCCAATGATATGGCGGGAAAGGTAAAGTTACAGAGATTTGTACTTGATCCCTGTCCGTGTATGTTCAGAAGAACTATGTATTTTTACTGTTCTATTTTCTTGAACCCATGAAGATGCCAAAAACTTATAGCCTCACCGTATAGTCAATTCATACACACACATTAAAAACGACAGTTTTTTAGTGATACCCACAATGAATCCAAGAAGAAAAGAATATACAATATCAATATTTTAAAAAAGAAAATTTACCACACCATGAGTTACTCTGTTGCACATTTATTATACATACAAATTTTAAAATTTCATCATTACAAGATAAACAGTTAATTAAGGTACAATGTTAATACATTTGCATAAAAAACATTTAAAAACAAAGAATCACAGGTCGACGCGGCGTTTCGGTTTCTTGTATTTCTACCTTCTTCAGGACAGATTCTACATCAAATTTAAAAAACACAGAGTTACTCTAAATTGCATTGGTGCAAGTCATTCTGTATTCACAGTTATGGATAGGTACAAATGTGGTAGCTAAAACTTCATTTTTTGGCATCTTTAGTACAGAAGGCATCATTTTTGGCACAGCCTTATTCTGGTAATATTTTTCACACAATCAAGTTTAAAAAATATAAAAAATATACATACTTATTTTGAAACCATTACTTTTAGGGAACATATTGACCATATCCTCTCTATTCATACACTTCGAACAAAACTAGTGGTGTTTACCTTTCCCATGGACAATATGGTCCAATGCTTATAGAGCCCAAATGGAGAACTCCTATCAATACAACCGAGTTAATTCTAAATATCCTGCATACCTTAAAATAGGTGGAGTGAAATCCCCCACCAAACAGTGCTTTCTGCTCAGGACCTTGTTGCCATCTGGTTTTTGACTTATTTTCAGTTTCTGTTTGGTGTATTACCTCTGAATAAGATAAAATATAAGGATAGCACATTGATAATTTATATAAATATGTCGCAATGGACGTTACTTAAAGACTAGGTGGGAGGTAGAAGTAAATCCATACCTCCAGAAACAGTGTATAAATATTATTATATACCTTATAATCACACTTTGTGCGCTTGGTCTTGGACTACCAGGAGGAGCCACCGTATTTTTCGTTATGGGTTTCTTCAATAGCCCTGGGAAATATTTAATTGTTTAATTATAGGTTTTTTTTCTTGTAACCACATGTCCAAATTGTAGGTTCTGGACTCTATTTGTTTGACACAGTAACTAAAATATCACTCACCATTAACAATTACTGCTTGGTGCAGTTCCTTGGGTGTTCTGAATTCCAGGTCCCTCGTTGTGGATATCAGGGTTTATGCTGTATTAAGTGATAGAATAAATATTTTCTGTATTTTGCTGAGTTCTAGCAGATGTTTTCTAGCTACTACAGTCTTTAACTCTATTCTTGCAAGAACTGTTAGATTTGTTTATATTAAGGATAAAGTGATTGTTAGGTATTACTGCTAAAGTCATTTTTAAGCTGTCATAGATTTAAATCCTCTCTGTTGGCAGTCTTTACCTTCTAATTTGCAAACGGCCTCCCTGCTCCTGGATCCTGGTAGCCTTTCACAGCGTCTCTTCACCGGTCTATTACGATCCGGCACGAGAACTGAGTGTTGGTTCTCATCGCGGTGTTCTTATAGTACCCGCGCATTGATTGGGTTATTGTACCTACACTCCTGATTGGTTCTTTATGGGCCAATCGGAGTCCGGTTACCTTGGTAACCGAATGCTTTCCGCCGTGGTACTGGGCCGGCGCTCAATTCGCCTTGCTCTTTGTTTTTAAAGCCTTCTGGTTGGACCGGGGGTTACTAAGTAACCTAACGCGTTTCTCGTACTCCACTCCTGATTGGTTCTTAATTGGCCAATCAGAGTCGGGTTGCCTTGGTAGCCGATTGTTTACCGCCATATTGCGGAACCGGCACTCGATTTACCCTTCCCCTTGTTTTTAACTTCTCCGGTTACCGAATGCTTTCGCCCGCGATGCGGAGCCGGCGCACAATTCGCCTTACTCTTTGTTTGTAACTCCTCCGATTGAATGCGGAGCCAGCGTACAATCCGCCTTACTCTTTGTTTATAACTCCTCTGATTGGACCGGGGGTAACTAAGTAACCTAACGCTTTTCGCGTTCACCACTTCTGACTGGTTCTTACTGTGCCAATCACAATCGGGTTGCCTTGGTAGCCGAATGTTGACCGCCATGTTGCGGAACCTGCGCTCGATTTACCCTACCCCTTCTTTTTAGCTTCTCCGGTTGGACAGGGGGTTGCTAGGTAACCTGACGCGTTTCTCTTCCCATGTGCGCAAGTAATATGCTATTCGTACCATTTACTTAAGGGCTAAGAAAAGGAGTTCAAGAAAGGGGTATAAAGGATGTGCCTCCCGTTCCATTAAACCACTCTGTATGGGCTTCGTGTTTGTTACCCTTTTGAGTCAGATGATAAGTTGTTCTGCAGTATAGCGCTGCGTTGTTTTGTGGAGCAGCAATAATATTCTGTAAGATATTCAGCAAATTATGGGCAATATTTTGTGAAAACCATATTGTTATTCAAAAGAATTATTGTTTTTGGAAAAATCCCTTCATTACTCCTAAACACCTATTTGATAGTATTGCTATTTCTTACCTTCCAGTATTACATGTCCCTTCCTTACTTTATCATACTCACTCAAGAAAAAGTTCTAAAGAATTAAAAAAAAAAAATTTCTTCATACTCCCGTGTTAGATGGTGAATTCACAGGTACACAAGTTTTGTACAGATCTTGTGTGTATTTGCCTCATTATTCCTTATTATCCTTGGATGATTTTCTCCCAATCTTCCTTGGAGTTTAAGCCACATCTGACACTGTTCAGAGTTGACATGAAAAATTGTTCCCTTCTTTTTCTCTTGCTATTGTGATTCCCACCTCTGGTGTTCTCACTAACTCTTTCCAGACCACACCATTTTAAGTCCTCAACTTTGTGGCCAGCTTCCTTCCAGTGTTCAGTGAGAGGTGCTCCAATTTTATTCGTCCTAATGGCTGAGCGATGTTCGTTAAGACGTAGTCTAAGTTCCCTGGACGTTTCCCCTACATATGATTTATTGCAGGGGCATTGGATGAGGTAAATTGCATTTGTGGTTCTGCAATTCATGAAGCTCCTGATATGGATTGTTCTTTCATTAACTGTGATTATTCCACCTTTGATAATATTGTTACAATTGACACAACCCGCGCATGGGTGGGTTCCTGTCGGTAACGGCTTGCCATCTATGGTGGTTTGCAAATTTCTGTGGGACTCCTTGTATGTATGTACAAGGGAGTTTCTGATCGTTCTATTTCTCCTATACGAGAACATGGGCTTTGGGATAGGTTCATGTGCTTTATCTGAGATAAGGTGCCAATTTCTATTTATGATATTTTTTACCTTATAACTCACTTGGGAGAAATTAGTCACGAACATAATTGGTTGCTCTTTGTGTTGGCTATTCTGTTCATTATTAAACAGGGTTTCTCTGTTAAAGTATTTCGCTCTTTTAAAAGCATGTCGGATCATTCTCTTTGGATAACCCCTTTCCAAGAATTTTTCTTTCAATCTATTGGCATGGGTTTCGTAATCTGCCATTGAGGTACAGTTCCTTCTCAGACGAAGGAACTGGCCGAAGGGAATATTATTTTTCTGGGACGGTGGGTGGTTGCTTTTGTAATGCAGCATACTGTTCCTATCAGATGGTTTGGTATATAGTTCCACTATTAGTCTCCCTTCTTGATGTCTAATCAAAATGTCCAAGAATTCTACCTGAGTCCTGCTAATGTGGGATGTGAACCTTAAATTCACATCTCCCAGGTTCAGCCATATCAAGAATTCGTTCAGGGTATCCATTTCGCCCGTCCATATGAAGAAAATATCATCAATATAACGGCCCCACTCCGAGATGTTTTCATAGAATGGGGCAGCCATATTGTAGACATGTCTCTCCTCAAATTTTGATACATAAAGACAAGCCAGGCTGGGGGCACAAGTAGCCCCCATACTGGTCCCCTTGATCTGTCTAAATAGATTGTCCCTGTATAGAAAGATATTATTCTTAAGAATTATCGTTATGCAATCAATTATAAAAGTTTGGTGATCTGTTAGATCCTGTTCTCCCTCTCTAAATATCTCCTCCATGATTTCAATAGTGCTATCTTGAGGGATATTGGTATATAAGGCTTCAATATCCAGAGTCACCAAAACTTGTGACTCTGGATTGAAGCTTAAATTTTCTATTTTCTTGATCATTGCGGTGGTGTCCTTTATATAGGCTTTCTGTTGCTGTACAAGTGGTTGCAAGAATACCTCAATGTACTTGCTTAAAGGCTCAGTCAGAGACCCTATGCATGATACTATGGGTCTCATCGGGGGATCACCAATATTTTTATGCACCTTGGGGAGGCCATACAGTGCTGGAATCAAAGGATCCTTGTTTAACATGAATGCAAATTCTTCTTCACATATAATATCCTCTTCTCTCGCTAGCCTTAACATCCTCTCAATTTCTACCTTTAGGGTTTGCCATTCCCCTCTATTAGATCTCTTGTAGTGATCACTATTATTTAGTAGTTTCAGCATCCTGTTGTCGTAATCACTGCTGTTCATGAGTACGACACTTCCTCCCTTGTCCGCTGGTTTGACTATCAGGGCGCTGTTATTCTCAACATATTCTAATGCTTTTTTCTCTTCTCTACTGAGATTATATGATGTCCAATTCTTTTGTTTTAGGAGATTGTCTATGCTCTTGTCCACTGATCTCTCAAAGGCCTCTACATCTTTATGCACAGCACTGATAGGGGGAACCCATGTGGATTTGTTCTTTAGTCCTGATTTGTTTTGTCGTTCTCTCTTTTCCTTGCCATCAAAGAAAATATGAAGTCTTATTTTTCGGAAGAAGCTCTGCAGATCTCTTTCCAGGGTATATCTATCTACATGAGAACATATGGCATAACCTAATCCCTTCTCAAAAAGTAACAGTAAAAATACATAGTTCTTCTGAACATACACGGACAGGGATCAAGTACAAATCTCTGTAACTTTACCTTTCCCGCCATATCATTGGCATGCTCTATAAATTTGATCCCTTGATAATGGATCATTCACCCTAGAGTTCGGGCACCAAGGTAGAGGACATTGTTAAAGTCTAGGCGGGACTGTATCAAACCCTGGATGGCTACCTGCTTAGCCTCCATGGGTAGAAGGGGGAGAATTTTCTTTACCATCCTGAGAAGGCCAAAGCAGGTAGCCGAGAGGTTTGTGGCCTTCATGTTAAATGAAAGGGATCTATCCAGCCATACCCCGAGGCTCTTGATGTTATCCTTGGGTGCTGGAGGGGTGCCTAGACTGGGGGCCATAAAGAGTTGAAGAAACTGGGGTTAGAGGGGCCCAGGAGCATCAGCTCCGTTTTGTCCCCATTTAGTTTGAGGGATGATGAGGACATCCAGCTCTTTACCTCCTCTAAACACTTTCTAAGCCCGCCTGACATTGGCATGTCGGCCTCCTGCGCCAATGAGACCACCAGCTGGGTGTCGCCCGCGTAAGAAATATTCTTAACCCCAAATGGACGAACAACCTCAGCCAGTGGCCTCATATAGATGTTGAAAAGCGCAGGGCTTAAAGAGGAGCCTTGTGGGACTCCACACCTCAATGGTCTGCTAGTGGACAGTGACTCACCATCAAATACTCAAAAGGATCTGTCCTTCAAGAAGGACTCGAACCAAAGCCAGGCTTTATCCTTGATTCCAACAACTAGACAGACGGTTCAGCAGGATGTCGTGGCTGACCGTATCGAATGCCGCTCTAAGGTCGAGGAGGATCACTGCCACTGATCCTCCTTGACCTAGGATTTTTCTGGATTCCTCGGTGACTACAAGGAGGGCGGACTCAGTTCCGTGTTTGGGTCTAAAACCCGTCTGGGTGGGGTCTAACAGTTGGTTGTTTTCCAGGAAATTCACCAGTTGGAGGTTGATGTATCTCTCCAGGATTTTACTCACCCAGGGGAGCAGGGAGATAGGCCGGTAGTTGCAAAAATCTGAGGGATCCAGATTGGGTTTCTTTAACAGGGCTCGGACCATGGCCCGTTTCCAGACAGAAGGGACAGTGCCAGAGGTGATGGATACGTTCAGGAGGTCCATTATGGTTGGCAAGGTGATCTGGGATGCTTACATTATGATATCTGGCGGGGCCGGATCGTCAGGGGATCCAGATTTTACCTTACTAGCCACGGACTCTAGGGATTCAAGATCTAGAATGGGGGAGTGGTCCAGTATAGGTGGAGGCTCTAGTGGGGGGTCTGCCATAATTGTATTGGCCCGAGCTAAAGGGGCGGTAGATAGGGGGGGGGATGAGTAGATTTTATTGACTTTTTGGTGGAAAAATTGAGCTACGTCATTACAGTGGGCTGTTGATTTTGCCTCGTGCAGGCTAGATGGTGGAGGTTTGGAAAGTTTTCTCACGATTTGAAAAATGTCTTTGGGTTTGGATTTGGCTAGAAAAATTCTATTAGAGAAGTATGCAGATTGGGCAGCTTTGACTTCTGCTTTGTAGTCATTGATTGAGTCTCGGGAAGATTCGGAACCTGGCGGAGAGGGGGTTCATTCGGACACTGAGGATTCGGAGACTGATAGTGTGAATTTGCCTGTGGTTACTCCGAACTCAGCAGAGGGCTTGCTGGATGGGCAGGGATGAACTCGGGTGAGCTGACTCCATTTGGGCGGGGGAATGTGGCGGGAGGTGAAGGGGTTATAGAAGTTGTTGTTAGACCATGAATCACCGGAGGGATTGGGGGGCCTTGATACGCCTGACACTCATGATCTGGTGCTCGGTCTAGTCTCGGTAGCCTGAGACTCGGTGACCCATTGCTGGCGCCCGACCTACGCTCGGCCCTTAAGGCACACCTACGATGGCTACCGTAGGATTAGTTGGGAAAGGGGAGTTTACTGAGGGTACGGTTTGGATGGGAACTGGATGGTGCTATTTGGGTCCTATTCTGGGGTGGGTGGGAGGGGGTTTGTTTCAGGGGGAAGTTCTGTTGTTTCTGGGGGGGGGAGGCCGGCATTGGTGTTGAATTGACTATTGAACGATCCATGACTGAGCATTGCTGGGGGAACCTGGATGTGACAATTTGGGACAATGGTTGATATTACTAATTTAAAATGCGTCACTTGGAATGTGCGAGGCCTTCACACTATGTCTAGACGGCACAAAATTCACGCTTATCTGGTGCGTAGAGGGGTGAAGATAGCGTTGCTGCCGGAGACACACCTTACTAAGGCGGAAGGGGTAGCGCTACAGCGTAGATGGAGAGGGCAGGTATACTACACCACATATTCAGCTTACGCGAGAGGGGTGTTGATTTGGATAAGAGCTGGGATACCCCTACAGGTTTCCAAGTCTGTGGTGGATCCGGAGGGTCGATACGTGGCAATTTCTGGCACATTGGGGGGTAGAGCTCTGAATATTTGTTGCATTTATGCGCCTAACGTGGACCAACTCGCCTTCCTGACCGAGCTATCGGGCTCCTTGGCCCATTTCTTGTCGGGGACCCTCCTGATGGGAGGAGATTTTAACTCGGTGGTGGATGTCGACATCGATCGTTCACACCCCCCCCTTCCGGATTCCCCAGTCCGACGGGTAGCTAAAGGCAGGAAAGAATGGCAGGCTCACTGGGGGCTGACAGACATTTGGCGAGCGCAGCACCCCTACGCTAGAGATTATTCATACTTTTCTGGTATGCACGAACTGCATGTGAGACTAGATGGGTTTCTGGGGTCGACGGAACTGGTGTCCACAACTGTGAGATCTGAATACTTGGCTAGGACCATTTCTGATCACATTCCCCTGTTAGTGGATTTCAGATGGTTTCCGGGGATCCCTAGCGTACCCACTTGGAAACTGCGCCCCGAGATATTGGAGGATATAGTCTTCAAGGCAGACCTAGAGGATAAAATTACTGACTATTTTGCGACAAATGAGTGCACAGCTGGGTCGAGAGCCTCAGAGTGGGATGCTTTTAAAGTAGTGGTCAGGGGCTACTGCATATCCAAAAAGTGGGAATGCGACGAGTCATCCTCGATGACCTGGCCGACGCAGACCGGAAGCTCCGCGAGATGGAGCTTCGCCGCCCCGGCCACCCAGAACTTCAGGAACGTACTGCTGCAGCGAGAGAGGCGGTGGCGGCGGAGGTCGAACGATTGCGATGTTTTGATTATAAGGCCTATGTCACCAGATCGCTTACAGAAGGGGAGGACAAGTTGGGCGCTCTCTTAGCCTGGCTGGCCAATCCCATGAGACGGACCACCCCGACGGTGTCCATGCGCACCGTGGAGGGAACTGAGGTGCATACCCAACCGGAGATACTCGATTGTTTTCTGGGGTACTATGACAGGCTGTACCGTAGCAGACTGACCCATGATCCTGCCCTGATCGATGACTACTTACAATCCTTAGAGATTCCCGCACTGGAACCTGAAATAGCGAAGGCCTTGGGCACAGACATAGAGATTGGGGAAATCCGTAGCGCCATAAAAGGGATGGCGAGAAACAAGACCCCGGGCCTCGACGGGCTCCCGGTGGAATTCTACTCCGCCTACGTGGACCTCCTGGCTCTTCGACTGTTAGTGGTCTACAGGGAAGCGAAACGCCTGGGACGCCTCCCCGGCTCGATGTGTGAAGCCTTGGTAGTCCCCCTCCTCAAACCTGGTAGGGAGTCAGATGACCCGGCGTCCTATCGACCGTTATCGATGCTAATGGTCGATTATAAAATTCTGAGCAGCATATTGGCGTCGAGACTGTTGGGGCACATGCGTTCTCTAGTACATGAGGATCAGGCAGGATTTATCCCTAAACGCAATACAACGATGAATATTCGTCGCTTATTCTGTTTACTGGAGGAACCACACACGGAGGCCCCGTGCCCCTTGGTCCTTTCGATTGACCTAGAAAAGGCTTTCGACAGCCTGGAATGGGAATATTTACGTAGAGTACTAATGCGTTTCGGCCTAGGAGAGGGATTTGTCAGATGGACCATGGTACTTTATGTCTCGGCGACGGCCAGAGTGAGAACGGGCCCGCTGGTCTCCCAACAATACCCAGTGGAACGAGGCACGAGACAAGGATGCTCGTTATCCCCTCTGCTCTTTGCGCTCGCGGTTGAACCGCTAGCGTTATCGATCCGGACTGGAACCTACTTCGGCGGGCTACGGACTTTATCAGGACAACAATACATCTCTCTTTATGCCGATGAACTGCTGCTCTTCCTCGAGAACTCGGGCAATGCTCTGGTTGGGGTTGAAGCGGCTCTCACGACATTCGGAGAGATCTCGGGCCTCAAGGTGAACTGGGCCAAGACTTGCCTATTCCCAGTCAGAAAGGGGGAGTCCAGACCCGACACCGATAGAGAGATTAGATGGGAACCTAGCTGCCTCAAATACCTGGGGGTATATGTGTACCATGACCCTGCCGATCTCCTAGACGGCAATATAGCCCGCTGTATTCGCTCGCTGCGAGGCAGTATGGACTTCTGGGCCACCTTGCCGCTTTCGGTGGCTGAGCGCATAGCACTGCTGAAAATGGTGGCACTACCCAGGCTGATATATTATTTTCGAACGCTCCCGATCTGGGTTCCGCCGGCCACCTTCCGGCTCTTGAGATCTATGTTGGTGGGATTCCTCTGGGGGTCGGGCCGCCGAAGGGTGGCGCTCAAGACCCTGATGAGACCGAAATCGGAGGGCGGCCTAGCGGTGCCGGATTTTGAAAAATACTATCTAGCGGCTCAATTGCAAACCTTCACTCAGGAGATAGCAAGAGAGTTCCGTGGCCCGGAAGATGGGAGAGGCAGGGGAATGCCCAGACACGTTATCTCCTACATTGCATTACGCCAGCGCTTAGCTCTGAAAGACCTTACGCTCGAGGAACGGACTATACGGCTGTGCTGGAATCGTGCACATGCCCGGGGGGAGCTGAAACTTCCGTATGCTCCAGAGATTCCATTGGGGATGATAACTGCCTTGCCGCACGGTGGAGACTGGTCGCGCCTAAGGCACTGGGAAGATGCAGGGTTGCAGTTAGTGGGAGATCTCTATGAAGATGGGGTGTTACTGCCCTTCCAGGAGATTCTGGAACGCTTTGACGTTCCCCGAGGCGACTTCCTCCTTCACACAGCAGTTACTAGAGCAATTCAGACGCACTGGAAGAGGGGTATAGAGGAACCGCCAACATCACCGGTGTGCCAGTATGTTATGATGTCCTCGGGGACGGTCAAGGCGGTCATGTGTTTATATAATAGATTAATCACTGAGGGACTGCCCCCGCTCGACATACTACGGAACCGGTGGGAAGCCGACATAGGGAAAGATATACCGGAAACGACATGGGCACAACTAATGCGTCGCGCCTGGAAAGGCAGGCGCCACGCCCGGTTTCAATTGGTTCACTTTTATGTACTTCACAGGGCCTACCTGACTCCGGCGAAAATCCAACAATACTTCGCCTCGGACACGGCGGCTTGCCCAAGATGCCGATCACCTGCGGCGGACCTTATGCATATGCTGTGGTCCTGCCCAGCGCTGTCCTCCTACTGGCTCCTGATAGGGGACACCCTCAATGGGGTCACTGGGAGGTCCTTGACTTTCGGCGCGGCGGTGGGGGTCCTACATTGGTTCCCTCATAACCCTAAAAATAAAATCTCTAGTAAGTTTATTGACCTAGGGCTCGTTCTGGCAAAGAGGGAGATAACCAGGCATTGGAAGGCACGAGTTGGTCCAACAGGCGCTAAATGGCACAATGAACTCCTGAAGTGGGCCACGGGGGAGAGCACCCTGCGATACCAGCTGGCGAGGCGACAGCAGAATGAGAGGGCGCTAGAAGTTGCATTGGAATGGGAGACTTTAGTGCAGGCCTTGCGGGATTACAGCGCTTCCAGCGATTCCGAGAGTGATGACGCAGCACAACCTGAGTCCCATTAGGTGTCCATAACACTGGTTTCTACGCAGTTGCTTAGGGTTTCTTTCCACAAGCTCTTCTTACACACACACCACACTGATGGCGGGGCTGGGCGGGGGGAGGGGGGTAGACAGAGGTAGAGGGGAGCGTAGATCGCTTTCATTTCATTTTACTATCATTCTGAGTCCTTTCACACTGAGCGGCTAGTCCCCGCTCCTCTGGGGGACGTTGGGTTGGGTGGGTGTTGGGGGTGTTTTAGGATGATTTAGAAAAGCAGATGAAGATCGCTCGTTTATTTGGATCAACCCCAGCAAACTACCGGATCCCCGTAAGCGACCTTATCGCAGACGCCGCCCGACCCTCGGGTTGTGGGCTGAATGGCTGTGTATGGGAGGTATTTCCTCACGAGGGATCTGTTGTTTTTCTTTTCCTGTGCAGTTATGCCGCTGATCTATCGTGTAACTTTGGCTAATTCCTGCAATAAAAATATATTAAAAAAAAAATAATAATAATTGATTGAGTCTCGGTATCGAATTTTTTTCTCCGGAGAATAGTCTAGACGCCATTGTCTTTCTGTTCTCCTGCATTGACGTTTCTTATCCCTGAGAGCCTCTGAGTACCAGGGGGCGGTTTTATGGGCACGTTTCAGCGTAATTTTACTTATTGGGAGGGTGGCTTCAAGGGTTTGTGTAATCCAATCTTCATAAGCCTGATTGGCTAGACAAGGATCCTCATTGTCGAGGGGTTGGTTGCTGGCGAGCTTAATGGTCCATTCGTCGACTGGGAGGCGTGACCAGGCTCTGACGTGTCTTATCGTGGGTCTAGTGGGTAGAGGCTTAAGTGTGGTCCAGGTGAAGGGTACCAGTAAATGATCCGTCCACGGGAGGGGAATAGGTAGTCCTGCTACAAGGTCTACACAGTTGCTGAACACGGGGTCCAGCAGATGGCCTTTAACGTGAGTTGGGGTCCTGACATGTTGGAATAATTGCAAGGCAGCTAGGTCATCTACGAGCGTAGTGACTGTATGATCCAGCGCAGTGTCGAAATGAAGGTAGAGATCACCTAACAGAGTGAAGTTGGATGTAGTGCTAACGCGTTCAGCCACAATCGAAGAAAGATGATTGTGGAACTGTCGTAATTGGCATGGCCACGTTAGCGATTAGCTGAAACTACACGTTTCCCTCCTTAACTTGGCTATATATGAAAACGCCATTTTGAATGTTGCGGCGGCCATCTTAGGCCATAAGCGGCCTCGTGACTGGCGTGCCCTTTAGTCCGTTGTCCGTGCCACTGACCACTTCAGTCTGCCCAGCAACAGGCTATTTTTAGTATTGGTCAAGCTTGCACATGCGCAGTCCCAACTGACCAGTTATCCCTCAGGAATGTGCACCAAACTGACCAGCGGAGTTGTGCCCCCTCCAATGAGCTGGCTGTGTTCCAAAACATGACCATATATGTACATGAATGTGTTCTACCTTGTGCCGCCTATCTTTTATTGCCCCAAAACTGTATATAAATCGGGGTCACACCGGTGTTCGGTGTGATACCTCTTGCATTACCGAAGGGTGCTGTATGAGTGTACCACCACCCCATGGGGTCTTAATAAACTTGTTCTTTGACTTTCACAGTTTCCGTGCCAACAGTTCTTGAGTGTAAGTGGGTTATCTACGGAGCATGTAGGCCGTGGGAACCCTGATTACTACAAATTGGCGACCACGAAGGGACTCATCGGCGACTCGGATGCCCGAAGGAGAGGTCGTGACGAAGGCTTGGAAACTCGCCATGGACGCGCGCTGCCACTGAGTGATCCGAGTCTTGGCACCCACGGTGTTTCTTCCTTTCCTTCTGATCTGACCTTCCAGGTGGCGCCGGTCTCCGACTGAGTTTTCGATCGTCTGCGTTGCTGGGAAAGTGCTGTTTGGCTGATTTGATCACAAGACCTTGGCAGTTGGAATCTGGACATTTGAGATTTTGGGTAAGATTTGTGTTCGGTAAGGTAGTCTTCGGACGCTTACTGAAGTTCTATGATTTGTGACCGGTAAGGTAGTCCTCGGACGCTTGCCGGAGTCCTATGACCTATGACTTTGATTTGAGTTAGCTAACGTTTGTGAATTTGTGAACTTTGAATTTATATGTGTAGTGCACTTCACATAGGCAGGCATGTAGAGATGTTTCTCTAACTTTGTTTTTTTCCTCTGAGCGGCACATTTGTGTGAAGTACTGTAAGTGCCATTTTATATACGGTGTCACGCTTTCGTGATACTTTTTGAACATGCCTGTTTTCAGCACACTCCGAGGAATGTGCTGTTTTGGAAATGGTACCACAATTAGGTTAGCGGAACCACAGCCGGCTCCCCCAGAGGGAACACCGAACAGGGAGATGTATATTAAATTTGGCCTTCCCCCTATTATGTACAGCAAATTATGGCATAAGTACACGAAAACTGATCCTGAATTGCAATGGCCTCTACATGGGTCGTTCGAATTACGTAAAGTACAGTTTGTGGAACAATGTTTGTTTCAGCGCAGGTCTAGACAAAATATGTTTGATTGTGTGCGAATGTGGGAGAAAGCGGTGCGTGAGCAAATGAAACGTGAAGTTGCCTTGGCGGACAAAGAGCAGCGCAAGGCTGCTCGGGATAAGGCTTTACAGCTTGAGGAAAAGGAGGCTCAGGAGAAGACAGAGAGGGAGGAACGGGAACGTAAATTGCAAACGACTGGTCAATTTCCTATCCGTCGACCGCTTTATCCTGTCCTTAATAATGAAATTGATGATTTTTCATTACTAGATCGGTCACCGCCTCCGTATGTTTCGCCTACGGCTCCAGACGCAGATTCGGAAGATGATGGACAGGATAAGCTGGAAAAGAAGGGTGTATCTGCTCTCAGGTTTACTGCAGAGAGGTCCGCACATTTACGTAGTTGGGCTCGTAAAGTGAATAAGAACTGTGTTTCTCAGTCTGAGGTGATTGCGGAAAGGAGTAGTTGGACGGATCAGGAATTGTTGTATTTTCTGTCTACTTTGGCGGATGAAGTTGTTGCCGCGTATCGTCAACTTTCAGATACGTTAGAATCTAAAGCTGTGTCAGTTCATCGTGAGAATTTGGATAAAGGTTTATTTGCTCTTACAGATGTTGATGACCTTTTCAAGCAACTGGTCCAGCTGCGAGATGAGACCACCAGTTTGCGGGAGGAGTGGAGAAGGAGACAAAAGGAGTCCGGGTCGGAGTCTAACGTGCAGACTAAGGAGTGTTCTCTCCGGGGTTCAGATAAGAGTTCCGCGTTGCATGTTATGCCTATGCGTGAAGCCGCACCCTTGTATGTTCCACCTAAAGGGGAAGGTACAGATGATGACAAAATTGTCAAAGGATGCGAAAGGATATTTTATATATAACTGGGTATATACGCCTTGGAATAGAGCAGATGTTATGGCATTGAAAAATTCTCTACCTGATCTTCGGAAAAATCCGGCGGCATTTTATGAAGGGGTGGAAGGGGCTATTTCGTCTTGTGTGATGACTCTTGTTGACATAGATTTGTTTTTTGGGTTAATTCTTCCACCTGATATGTGGAGACAAATTCGTAAAAATAATGATGAAACAATACTTGGGGGGACATGGAAAGAAATAAATGCTGCCGATTTAGATAGGGAACCGGCATGTAAGCCTTGTCAGTTGATTCTAGACCTTCCGGCGGCTATTTTGATTAAATTAAAAACGCTTGTTCCTTCTAAAAAGATCGATTGGACTATGTTAGCTTCGTGCAAACAAAAGCCTGATGAAACGGTTTCAGATTTCTTTACACGCTTTGAGGAGGCATTCCATGATTACAGTGGTCAATTTTTAACAGACGATACGGGTCGGCATTTGTTTGTAGATAAGTATGCGGCTAATCTCCTACCGGAGATTGCAAAGCGATTGAAATCGAGTGAAAGTTCCTGGGCCACGGCGACCCCTGCGTCTTTGTTAACTATGGCTCAGTATTATGAGCGGCAGGAGTTGGAGGCTAAAGAAAGTGTTGATAAGAAGGCGAAAGAATTGAAAACGAAGGTGATGTTGGCGCAGGTTCGGGGAACACAGGGTAGAGGGAATGATAGAGGTAGACGAGGTGAAGGGAATACGTCGTATGGTCGTACGGATATAGCGGAGGATCAATGTGCCTACTGCAAGGAGTTTGGGCATTGGGCTGATGATTGTCCGGTACTTCGTGAGCAGCGTAGCCAACGTGGTCGAGGAGGTGGTAGGTCGAGAGGAGGTTAAACGGGAGCGAGAGGTGGCGGAAGTGATCGTGGAAGGGTTGAGGACAGGGGCCGTGGCCAGGATGAACGAAACACGTTTGACAGACGGAATCAATATCAGATTTCGGAGGGTGAGAATGGGGAGCATCAGGATTATGTGCATGCATAGGACTGCGTAGGATGGGGTAAGGAATCAGTTGAAGTGCCGGTAGATCAGCAGGGTCCATATGTAACAGCGGGTATTCTGGGTTCTACTGATCAATTTCTAGTCGACATAGGAGCTACTCGTAGCGCGTTGTCGAAAAACTTGGTTCCGAGGGCTCCCCTGTCTGGCGAAATGATTACATGTGTAGGGTTCGATGGCACACCCTCCCCTAGCCCATTGTCAAAGCCCCTTGCACTATGTCTTGACAAATTTTTCAGTTTTGGTCAATTTTTGTTATCGCCCCATACCCCAGACAATATCCTGGGCATTGATTTGCTTAAATATTTTCGAGCAACGATTCGGTGCGCTCCTGAGGGAGTGCGGGTTATCCTGAATGACAATTATCCTGACTCGGATAGGTTTTTCACTATCTTAGACATTCCAGCCTTGGCCTCTCTACCGCACACGTTATGGGCGACCTCAGATACGGATGTGGGAGAGATGCGTATTCCACCAATACACATTACTGTTAAGGAGGGGGTCCCTCTACCGCGAGTACCCCAGTATAAGATTTCGAGAGAAGGTGAAATTGCATTGACACATATTGTTCAGGATTTGATCTCTGCAGGAGTAGTGGAGGAGGTCCCTTATAATGTTTGCAACAGTCCTATTAAAAGAGATACTGACGACAAGGTCTATCGCTTTATTATTGATTTGAGAGAGATTAACAAAATTGTCATTCCCCAATACCCGGTGATGTCCGATATTACGACCTTGCTTACATTGGTGCCACCAACGGCCACAACATTTAGTGTTATTGATTTGAAAAACGCGTTCTTTTCCATCCCTGTCCATCCTGATAGCAGATATTTGTTCGGCTTCACGTTAAATAATAAATCGTATAGATTTTGTCGTGTTCCCCAAGGTTATACTGAAAGCCCTAGCATCTACAGCCAGGCTTTGAAAAGACAGCTAGATTCCTTTGAGTTGCAGACTGGCGTTGTTCTCATCCAGTACGTGGATGACCTTCTGCTTGCTGCAGACTCTTATGCACAATGTGAAGAAAGTACAATTGCGTTGCTTTCCTTTTTGGCACAGAACAATCATAAGGTTTCGAAAAAGAAGCTCCAATACTGTAGACCCCAGGTGACCTACCTCGGTCATCTGTTGTCTAAGGAGGGGCGTGCATTAACATCTGATCGAATTCAAGCAATTTTAGACACACCAGTCCCCCGCACGCAGAGAGATGTACGTGCCTT
Organism: Lissotriton vulgaris; assembly: GCF_964263255.1. Taxonomy (NCBI): domain Eukaryota; kingdom Metazoa; phylum Chordata; class Amphibia; order Caudata; family Salamandridae; genus Lissotriton; species Lissotriton vulgaris. The sequence continues at coordinate 884,016,586 of NC_141699.1, read as the reverse complement.
CATAGGGTTGACGTCGTTTTGTAGACAGTGGATCATGGGTTTTTCATACATCATAAAACCGTTGCTAGCATTACTGTCCAAAGCTACACCAATGCCCCTTGAATGGACAGATGAATGTCAGAAGGCCTTTGAACAGTTGAGACAGGCCCTTTGTTCTGCACCCGTGTTAGGCACACCAGACTACACGAAACTTTTCACATTGTACGTGCACGAGAATGATGGGTGCGCGTTGTCAGTGTTAGTACAAGTACACGGGGACAAGCAGAGACCATGTGCATACTTCTCTGCCATTCTTGATCCTGTAGCACGAGGGTTGCCTGGGTGTTTTCGAGTGGTAGCAGCAACAGCAGTAGCTATACGGCAGAGTGAGGGAATAGTGTTATCACATAAACTGCTGGTGTTAGTTCCTCACGCAGTAGATGCTCTGCTAAATCAAACAAAGACCCAATACCTTACGAGTGCGCGACTAACAGGATATGAGCTGACACTTTTGGCGCCACATATTACACTGAAAAGATGCGCTACTCTGAACCCCGCCACTTTATTGCCCTATCCGGTCGAGGAGGGTCAGGAAGAAAAACATCACGACTGTGTTTTCCTGACCGAGGAACAGACAAAGGGTCGTGTTGACTTACAGGATGTGCCACTTCCAGATGTGGATGGGGAACTGTGGGTTGATGGATCGTGTTTGAGGCTGCCAGATGGTACGACTTCCGCAGCCTATGCGATCACGACACTTAAGACAGTGGTAGAAACAGCACGAATACCACAGAAATCGGCTCAGGCAGCAGAGCTGATAGCCTTAACAAGAGCCTGCGAATTAAGTGCTGGCCTATGTGTGAACATATACACAGACAGCCGGTACGCCTTCCGAGTAGCACATGACTTTGGGCTACTCTGGAGAGAGCGTGGGTTTCTGACATCTCACGGAGAACACATTATGCACGGAGAGCTAGTGCGTGATCTCCTAAACGCGTTGCTTGGTCCAAAGAAAGTAGCGATAGTAAAATGCAGTGCCCACAAAAAGATCACGGATAAAGTGGGCCAAGGAAATGCCTTCGCAGATAGCATAGCGAGACAAACGGCTATGTCCCGGACTAGCTCCCCTATGTATGTGATACAATTGCAGGCTGAGCGATGGAGTGATGCTAGAGCAGAAATATTGGATATTCAAAAATCGGCTACTGAATCAGAACTTGCGGCATGGGCAGCAGATGGGGTACTAGATGATGAGGGTTGTTGGAGAAGCAAAGACATGGAGAAATGGAAATTGCCTGCGGCTTACTTACAGGCGATGGTCCAGATGACCCATGGACTGGCGCATGTCGGAGCTCTTGCAATCATTCGACTGTTAACACGAGTCTGGAAACATCCCGAGATTGCGAATGCAGCTAAGAGAGTAGTACAGACCTGCCTGATCTGTTTACAACACAATCCTGGAAAGGGGACCCATACTCCGAAAGGAGGGTTCGTTCCACCTTCTGCACCATTTGAGGTACTTCAAATGGATTATATCCAACTCGAGCGCTGCAACAACCTGAAGTACGTCCTAGTGGTGGTATGTGCCTTTAGCAAATGGGTTGAGGCCTTCCCCACGAAAGACAATACAGCTCTGACAACGGCTAAGGTGTTGCCTAAGGAATTCTTTCCTCGCTTTGGAGTTTGCAAATTTCTGTGGAGCGATAATGGGCCTCATTTTGTTGGGAAGATTGTGGAGTATGTACTGAAGGGGTTAGGGATTCAGCAGAAGTTCCACGCTGTGTTCCACCCTCAGTCAGCAGGTCTGGTTGAGCGGTACAATGCTACGTTGAAACTTAAACTGGCCAAAATTGTGGCATCCACGTCGTTGAAGTGGCCAGATGCTTTGCCGCTAGCACTGCTCTCTCTTAGATCAGTACCCCATTCACGAACTGGCCTTACACCATATGAGGTGGTGTTTGGGCGCCCCATGAATATCTGGGGGGTGCCCAAGCCGCGATTAATACATGATGTGCCTTGTGTTATGATGAACGACTATTTGGCACGATTAACAAATGATTTGCTTTCTATTCATCAACAGGTTCGAGAAGCGCTCCCTGACAACTCTACTGGAGAGGGCCATGATCTTCACCCTGGCGATCATGTGATGATCCGATCGTTTGAGAGAGCGAGCAGTTTGGAGCCAAGGTGGAAGGGCCCCGAACAGGTCCTCCTTGCGACCCGGACCGCTGTACGAGTGACCAACAGGAAGCGGTGGGTGCACTCGACACACTGCCGCCGTGTCTCTCCGGATCTGGTGACTCCTGCTGTGCTGACTGATTACAAAGAGATTCTGGAGAAAGAAAAGAGCCCAGCTGTGACGTCGGCCGAAGTGGAGGGAGCCTTCCCGGACCACGCTGTTGCTGGACGAGAGCACTACCACCTGCGTCCCCGATAAGAAGATTTTTGTTTTTTTGTATATGACTGGTTGGTTACCGCTCCAGGTTTGTGAAACGGAAACCGGGAATTCCAAGGGGGGGGGATCAGTTCTGCCAGTGTAGCGACACCCGTCTTGGCCCGGAGAAGAAAACAACGGCTACCTCGGAGTTCAGCACCGTATTTTTCTTTTTTTTTTAGGTATACACACATGTGTATTTGAGACTTTGTGGACAATTTGAACTATTTGAGACTCTGTAAGAACTTTTCCGAACTATGGCATCACCAGCATCACGAGATAAGCGAATCTTGGGTGCCATTCTCTTTGTTTTGACTATTGTGGTGATAGCTGTAATAGCCTGGGTAGTTGAACTTGTGGTACCTGCACGTGAACATTTGCTGCCGACTACCCCGGCTCCATCTGAACATTTTCACTTTACCTTACCCTACCATGAAGAACGACATCGGCAAACTTATCTGAACAACAGTTTTATTCAGATTCTTCATCACACGCACAATATGACCAATACTTCAAATTGCTGGGTGTGTGGGATGTTACCGGGGCACCAGAAGAGAGGGGGCACCCCACTCATTCCACTCCCGTTCTCTCATAATGGATCCTGCAATGCCTGGTACACCCTCCTCTTTACCTTGAGATGGCCAACCAAAGGGGGGGTGCTTTTCCGTTTGAATAAAGTATGCTCCCATGACAAGGATGGGTTTCCACGGGCCGAAGGTACTCGATTTGAATGGGAGGAGTACAGGCCCGACAATGTATCTGCCCCGCGTGTGTACAGCAATCAACGAAACATCAATGTATCCAGCTCACATGTCATTAATGTCATTGCTACTAAAGCCGATTTGTGTATTAGAAATAAAGGTTCGATAGCGGTAGTGAAAAGTGAATGCAACACCACACTTACTTTTGATAGCCCGAATGGCATCTCATTTGTAGCATCTCGAAACACGTATTTTATCTGTGGAACGAAGGGTTATCATCAGCTTCCATTGGGATGGTTGGGCACGTGTTATGTATCGTTTGTGCTACCTCCTGTATTCATTGCCCCACCAATGTATCACAATGATTATATCTTGTACCACGATTTTGTCCTGAATAGGGTCAAACGGACTGTCGTTCTGGATGACATAGACCAGACTGATACTGCCTTACAACAGTATGTGGACTTCAATTTGGGACTGTTTTCCTTTGTGGGGGCCGCGTTGAACAGCCGGAAAATAAAACGATTGACACGTGTTGTCGAGGCCGTAGCGAATGACACTGCCATTGCCCTAGGAAATATCACTGAGGAACTTCAGATTTCTAGAATAGTTACGCTCCAAAATAGGATGGTGTTGGATGTAGTTCTAGCTGATCGTGGGGGGGCATGCAGAATTATCGGAAGTAGCTGCTGTGTATATATACTAACCCTGGGCGGAGTTCGCGGAGTGGGGCTTCGCGGAGCTACGCGAAGTGGGCGAGAAACTACGCCCACCTCCGCACTCCGCGTAGCCCCACTCCGCAAACACCACTGGCCGCCAGCCCCGCCACCCGCCTCCCTCCCGCCCTCCCTAAATACTTTGAAATCAAAGAATCAAATAATTTATAAAGCACTTACCTTGCCGCCGCTGCCCGCCGCGTCCCCGGGGCGCACTATCTTCCGTCATCTATACTAATGCGCATGCGCGGGCGGCCGCGCATGCGCATTTTCACAAGAAAATGCGCATGCGCGGCCGCCCGCGCATGCGCATTAGTATAGATGACGGAAGACGGAAGATAGTGAGCCCCGGGGACGCGGCGGGCAGCGGCGGCAAGGTAAGTGCTTTTTAAATTATTTGATTCTTTGATTTCAAAGTATTTAGGGAGGGCGGGAGGGAGGCGGGTGGCGGCCAGCTACGCTCCGTCTGCGGAGCGTGCGTAGTGCCGCCTGGCTCCGCCAGCTCCGCAAAATGCGGAGTAGGCGGCACTACGCACACTCCGCAGACGGAGCGTAGCTGGCCGCCCACCGTTAATATATACCTGACAATTCTCCATCTGTTTATGATGCCATATCAAAGCTCCATAAAATTGCAGCTGAGATACATCCGGACAATGGAACTTGGACACTTTCAGGATGGTTCTGGTCAATGCTTACTACTTGGGGCTGGAAACTGTTAACGATTCTATGTATAATTGTGGGGGCACTGTTTTTTGTTTGCCTATGTATCCAATATGGCCCTGCCTTATGTTCCATGTGCCTATCAGCTTGCATACCATCAAGACGAGCACTTGCCCATGACAAAATGATGCTTCATAAAGAAGTAACACAAATAATGTTAATAGACATCGAGGACGAACATCCTGATTATGTTCACTATGAGGTAGATTCAGCTAAACGCTAAAAGGGTCGTCTGTCGTAATTGGCATGGCCACGTTAGCGATTAGCTGAAACTACACGTTTCCCTCCTTAACTTGGCTATATATGAAAACGCCATTTTGAATGTTGCGGCGGCCATCTTAGGCCATAAGCGGCCTCGTGGCTGGCGTGCCCTTTAGTCCGTTGTCCGTGCCACTGACCACTTCAGTCTGCCCAGCAACAGGCTATTTTTAGTATTGGTCAAGCTTGCACATGCGCAGTCCCAACTGACCAGTTATCCCTCAGGAATGTGCACCAAACTGACCAGCGGAGTTGTGCCCCCTCCAATGAGCTGGCTGTGTTCCAAAACATGACCATATATGTACATGAATGTGTTCTACCTTGTGCCGCCTATCTTTTATTGCCCCAAAACTGTATATAAATCGGGGTCACACCGGTGTTCGGTGTGATACCTCTTGCATTACCGAAGGGTGCTGTATGAGTGTACCACCACCCCATGGGGTCTTAATAAACTTGTTCTTTGACTTTCACAGTTTCCGTGCCAACAGTTCTTGAGTGTAAGTGGGTTATCTACGGAGCATGTAGGCCTTGGGAACCCTGATTACTACAGAACTGCTTAGGGGGGCCTGGGGGGGGGGGGGCGATAAATTAGTGTACCTGAGAAGCAGTTATTAGGAGAAAGTTTGAGACTGAAGGCTAAGCACTCACAGTCAGGGATTGTTTCCGGAGTAACTCGGCAGTGGAACTGTTCTTTATAAATGATTGCTGGGCCTCCTCCTCTCCCCTCAGGTCGGTCCTGCCGAGTAATTTGGAAGCCTGGCGGGAGGGCTGTTACTAGGGCAGGGTTGGAGTCTGTGGCGAGCCACGTTTCCGTCAGGAATACTACGTCTGGCATGCGTTCTTCTAACAACAGGGCAATGTCCCGAGGTGGGTGTCTATCCAGACCTCCCGACACTACTGCGTTAAAATCCCCTCCTATCAGGAGCTTCCCCTCAGGTAGGGAAAAAAAAAGCCCCCCCAGATCGTGATATGACTGAGTCTGGAGACCCGGTAGAATGTAAACCGTCACCAGATTAAGCCTGCGTCCCTCCCATTTCCCTGAGAGTGCTGCGAAGCACACCAGCAGATCTGTCTCTAAATGTTCAAAGCAAATTGGAAAATTACGGCGCAGTAGAATACCAACCCCCCGGGACCCCGAAGTGAAGGCAGCATGTGTTGCCAATGTATATCCCCACCTGTTTAGCGTGTGGCAAGTATTGTCTACAAGATGTGTTTCTTGCAGGAGGACAACATCCGGGAGGTGCCTTTTGACGAATTGAAGTATTATACTCCACTTAAGCTTGTCCCCTAATCCGTTGATGTTCCAGCTAAGCATTTTAAGCCTCTTATCCCACCTCATAGCCATCTATGAATGTTGTTCAAGCATGTTTTCTCGAGCTCCTGCTCCCGCGCACCAGCACACCATTATATTTCCTGTGTGACCAACCCAACCCCCCCCACACCCGCCAACTGTACCAAACATCATTACATAACAATGAAACTGCTGTCCCCCCCGTCGTCCCCCCCACCCTGCTACCCTGCCACGTAGGTTTCTAATGACCCACATCCCCAACCAGCAGAGTGCCTTTCTCCCCAAACACCCCTGGAAAGAACCCCCCTTCCCCCAGAAAATCTGCTTAAAGGGGAAAATGCTCTTGCCCCAGCTCCAGTCACCCAGCACCTGCCCCCACAAAGATGGTAACTTATTAAGCATGTGCACATATATTCCAATGAATCCTCATGGCACCATTAGATCGCTCTCCTCTTCCATAAAATCCTCTACTCAATGCCCCATTAACTGGCCGGGCCCACCTGCCCATGCAGGACGTATAGTCCAATTTTTGCAACATCCCTGACCCCGGACCTCGCCTATAGCGGGTCCGGAGAGCCTTCAGCCCATACGGATAACACCCACCCCGGGGGAGGACCCTGACCCCAACAACATACAATTCATTTATACATTACATTCCAACTCGTCTGGGTCCGAAGATGCAGTCCCTCAGGTAACCTGAGTCCATTAGCGCCTCTGGGTGTCGCCCATATTTGGGCTGGGAGACCTCCATCTCCATGAATGCCGAGTCGTTCTGTCCGTATCGGATCTGCCGTCCAAAGAGCCCAGTGACCCAGCCCGAGTGTCTCTCCACTCGCCGCTTGTAGCTGAAGTAGCCGACTCCGATGTTCCTCTGTCAAGCCAATCGTGTACCTCTGATGGCGTAGTAAAGAAGAGGGACCTGCCGCCAGCGACAATTTTGAGCTTGGCCAGAAAAAACCTCATGTATTTGATACCTTTACTTCAAAGTGCTGCCTTCACACCATAAAAGGAGCGCCGTTCACGTTGGACTTTGAGCGTAAAGTCTGGGAAGAACCTAACAGTCGCATTCTCGTATGGTAGGTCTCCCAACTGCCTTGCCGCCTGCAGGATAGCTTCCTGGTCCCGAAAGTTGAAGATTTTCGCAATGATCGTCCTTGGAGGCGCTCCTGGCTTGGGCTTGGGAAGCGGCGCACGATGCGCCCTTTCGATGGTAAACATGGTGGAGAGACGTTTTGGTTTCAAATGATTGAGGATCAAGTCCTCAAGGAAAAGGTCCATACTGGGTCCGTCCGAACCTTCTGGAACGCCTACCATGCGGATGTTGTTCCGGCAGGCCCTCCCTTCCTTATCCTTGAGCTGCAGGGCTACCTGGAGATGCTGGTGGACAGGTTCATTAACCCTCTGCTCGAGCTTCTTGGACAAGGCCTGGAACTCGCGGATGTCTGTCTCATCGGCCCTGGCCTTGTCTGATGTCTTGCCGAGATCCGTGCAAATGATTGACATCTTGTCGATTTTCATCTCCAAGGTGGTCCCTAAAGTTTGGATTGCGGCCATAATGGACGCCAAGGAGGGCTCACTCGGCACGGGATGGCCCCCCGCCTCTCCCTCGGTCTGTGTGGTCCCCAACGGGACTGCATATTTATCCAACTTAGTAGTCTGAGCAGCCGCCAGCCCTTCGGTTTCATTTTGTTGTCTTCCTCGTTCGGGTCGCCACCAATCGGGCTCACCGAGGCCCGCGATGATGTCTTTCAAATTTTGACAGGGATTCACAAGAGTCAGGTATGAGGACGTCCCGCCGCCCCTGGTATTTCTGTGCCGCTGCTCCCCGCAGACCCCACCGTAGCTCAGTCAATTGTGTGTCCTCCCCTTGCTGGCAGGTGCGGGGTCATGACCCCCCCCTTGCGTGTGTGTACCATGCACCAGCTGGATCTTCTTTTACCACCGCAGGTCCCCGATCAATACTCAGGCGTGCTTGAGGGTATGCTAGATGTATCTCCACCTGGCCCCCCCTTCCCATGGGGGGCTATGGGGCCAGAGCAGGGTGCAACTAGCCACTTCCACTCCACAACAGGGCACTGGCACTCTCGCCCTCCACTGCAATTCCACTCCTTACCGCCTCTATGCCTGGAAGTCCACCTCCAGGCAACCAAGAGTCTCTTCCAGTGCCTCCGAGTTGTAGGGACCCCATCTCCAGTGGGGGGGGGCCCGCAATGCCCAAGGCCACCCCAGTCTCCAACAATCGGGATCCAGTGACCCCTGGATGCCTCTATGGCGCTCTTCAGTGGAGTTCCCAGGGGGCCCTCAACGCAATCCGCACTCTCCAGAGGACTACAGGCCTCACCGGGCCTCTTCGCGCTCTTTGCCTTCCCCCCCTTGCCACAGTCCCGTTGTGTGCCTCGCGCTAGTGCTGGCGGGGGCTCTGCAATCCGGCCCTTCTCTCCCTGCGTCAGTGCCTCCTCTTGCAGTCCGGTCACCAGCAGTCCTCAGTAGGGAGCATCCTACCCCCTCAACTCAGACTCCCAGGCCTCTCCACAAGCCCCGGGCACGCCACGAAAAAGGGTGCCCCGGAGTCCCCGCGGACCAATCGAGGGTGCCGCTGCATCGTCGGCCCGTCGCAGACTGCAGTACCTCTATCCTCATCGGTATTCTACTTTCTGAGGGGCCGCCGAGGCCCGGACCCGCGCTCACAGTCCGGCGACACCACAGGCCTCCGCACCAGGCTCTCGCGTAGTTGGCAGATGCAAACTTCCGGCTCCCAGCTCTCGGGTCTACACGGGCGCTGCCGCGCACCACAGACATCCCGCGATGTTAGGAGGCAGTTAGGAGCCTCCGGGTTTCTGCCGATGGTCCCGCATACGGTCTCAGGGACATCCCCACCATGAATGTGTACAGCTTACAGGAGTTTGGCTGGATATGTGGAGGATTTGGGGCTTTGCTAAGCAGCCATCTCTGCTGGCGCCAAGTCACGCCCCCCAAAATGCATATATCTTAATCCTGGCCCTAGCCCAACCCTAACTCCTTGGTTCCTTTAGGTGAGTGCCTGCACTAATCTTTTCAATTTAAAGCTTTGTTTGTTATATAAAATAGTATTTTGCAAGTCAGTTTCCTAATGGAAATAGTTGCTTCCAGAGTTCCTACTAAAATTCATGAGTATTCTTGTGATCATTATCATCTTATCCCTGTGTTTATTATGTATTATTTATTTGTTCTTTTCTTGAAAATTAAATAAAAACGATTTGAAATAAAAAAAAAAATTGATACTGAAGTCTCGTTCTAAAACAAAATGGGATACATAGAATAAAAGAGACACATCTTTTATTAGATGAAGCGTGCACATTTATAGGCACGGATTATAAGCACAGGGCTAAATTCTCATCTTCATTCAAATGGGGGTTTGCATAGGGCTTGAAATTAGGAGTTATGTGATAGTTATCATACTCACATTTGTCCCTGATATTTTCTGACCATGGTCAAAACTGTATAAATTTAGCAGGTGAAATGGCCATGAAAAAAAAGTCAAAACAAGAGGTATGTGGTAAATTAAATACCAATTGTCAATGGTATGCCTTCTTTCCAAGTTGAATGCTAGGAATTGAGGTGTTTACCACACCTGGTAAATACTACATCCATGGGTAAATAGTGTTACTGTGTGTGGTAAATATTCCCCATTATTCTGCACAAGTTGTAATCATGGCTATTTACTTATTTTCTGCTAATTGCAACATTGTATTTCTTAATAAAAATGATTTCACTCTTTGTATTGAACTGGTTTCGTTGTGCTTCATGCGTTCTAAAATTTAGCCAACGCAGCCACAAACACGTACCTACTTGTTTTACTATTCTGACGGACATAGAAAGTGGATTAACTGATAGATCATCCTCGAGGGTTTTGATTTCAGTCATGTGTTTTCCAGCCATGTAAATAATCATGGCAAAGGCATAAAATACTAAAACCTAAGACATGCAACTTTATGACAGAAGACCCCCCTCATTGAGAGGATGATGTGGAAGTAGCCTGGTAACACAGACTGTGATCCATTCTTTGAAAACTACACCGTCTAGTTTTAAGTGGAAAGCAGCAATTGTTGCAAAGTGATGTTTTGAATTACAGATTCAAGTATGTAATTCGATATCCACACAGTTCACACATGCATATGCATACCAAAAGCTTAATAATTGTCATAGTTACTCGAAGGGCTGAGTACATGTAAATGTGACATAAAGACTGCGAAGGTGGGTGTGGCCAGCTACCAAGATGGCCGCCTGAAAGTGGACATCTCTCCCCGCGTCAGTTTCAAACTTCCATCTGCTCAAATATGAATGCTGCAAGTGCCAGCCGCAAACACTATGAACTCTCTGAGCCTTCTTCAAAAGGGTGTAGGCGGATGTCAGGCAAAGCCAACTGAGATGTGATGAGAGGAATGACACCAGGCCTAGCAACTGGGGAGCAAATAGAACCATAAGCTTCTTATTCGCCTACCCTTAAATAAGGTCCTGCAAACATGAGTGTAAAATCAAATCAGAATCCAGGGGAGGCGTAAGGAACCGCAAAAAGGTGAAATATTTTTATTTTTCCTTGTTTGTTCCTTGTTGTATGCATGCTGCATTCTGCAGCACACATAGAAAGAGTAAAGCACCATCCTGCACAAAACCAATCATCCCGCAACGCAGGCAGCCTTACACCATGGTGCAAGGGCGCCTGCTTTGGCGAATGGCAGCCAATTGTGCGTCATTGCAGGGGAAAGCACAGGGAAGCGTCATATTGTTGTAAACATGACGCATCCCTGTGTTTTCAAAAAATTATGCAGCTCGGCTTGTGGCATCGCAGTGCATCATTCTGATGTAAATGAGGCTCTTGGACCCTAAAACCCACTCCTGCTACAGTAACATTAGAATCTAAGGGCCATATGTATCAACATCCCGTTTTGCGATTTCTAAATAGCGATTTTTAAGGAATCGCTATTTAGAAATCGCAAAATGGTATGTATGTAGAAAATCGCTTCTTTTTAGCGATTTCTTAAAATTCCTTAATTGCGATTAGCAAATTGCTAATCGCAATTAAGGAATAATTTCCCATTCATTTCTATGGGCCAGGAGGCCCATAGGAATGAAGGGGAAATTTGCGATTCGCAATTTGCTAATCGCAAATTGAGAATATTTTCAAGGATGCAGGGGTGTCCAAAGGACACCCTGTTGCACTCCTGAAATCTGCATGGGTGCACATGTGGCGCACATACATGCCCTAAGGGCATGTTTGTACGTCACATGGCACTTGAAAAATGAAAAAATATACATTTTGAAAGGAATTCGCAACTTACCACCAACTAGAATTTGGTGGTAATTTGCGATTCCTTAAGGCCAATTTGCTATTTTTTTGGCTTTCTACATTGCAAAAATTTGTGTTTACTTAAATGCAATCGCAAGTTAAGGAATCGCAAATTTTGCGATTCCTTATTTTTCTAGCAGATTCCCTTGATGCATACCATTAGTCCAAATTGCATTCGCAAATGCCAAAATTCTGCGAATTTCAGTGTTTGCGAAGTCAATTTGGCTTGATACATATGGCCCTTAGAGATTCAGAAATCTACATACTTGGGCCAACTCAAGACATTTATTGAGAACGTACCACTCAATATGTATGGTCATGTAAAATTCTCAGACCTCTTGGTCACAGAGCTCTGAAGTCACCCTCAGGAGTAGCTGCTCAACCAATAATTAAGATATTTATTAACTAGCAGGACCACAACTCTGTGCTCCTTGTACCCAGGGTAAAGGCAGACTGCAGTTTCAAAACTCTGCTCTGTCATTCTATGCTGACTTCATGACTGCAATGCAGGGGGCTAGACAATCCCTCCTATTTGCAAAACGCTTCCTACGTTCCTTGAATATAAAATAAACAATGCACTGCTAGGTTGAGGGTCACGCAAGAGAGAACTCACATCTTCAACATACCAGTCGACGCACATCTCATGTTTAGAAACATCTATATGTTGAATGCACCAGCAGCAACTTCTCATGTTCTCCCAATGTAGCTGAATCACCATCCCAGACTGACCTAGAGAACACCAGTGATATATACTGATAATAACCAAATATACTTTTGGACATCAGATTCCATGGTCATATCCTTCCAGTGTTTGAATAGATATCGGTTTATTGTTAAACCCCTCTCTTATGAGCAACTAACCATGTGGTGCCATTGTATGATGTAATCTTATTGTTGCTATCTCATTGCCTTCTCCTCCTATCAATTTTGTAGTGTTTTTTTTTCAGTTTCTGCAGTGCAGGAGTAAGGTGCAGAGACAGGATATCAAGTTAACAATATCGAGTTGCACATATATCGAGTGATTTATATTGGGGGACAGGAATATCGACAGCAAAAATATTGTGGTCAAGAATATCGAGTTACGGTAAGTAATATCGATTTTAAAAATATCTAAGTGTTCAATATCGTTTGCAAAAATATAGGAGCGCATTAGGGTGGCGGGGGAGGCACAACCGTTGTGCTGGCGGAATATTTCATTTTCCGCCTTCCAGCAGCGGTCTTTGAGACTGCCATATTACAATGGGCAAACATAGCCCATTTTCCGGAGGGAGCCACTAGAACCCCACCATCGTGCAGAATTACGTCCCGTCCGCCATACAAATTACGATGCCAGAACCAGCTCATCACACTGCAGCGGAGAATCCACCCACACGGAGACAGCAGAAGCACTACAGCGTAGAGCTAAACCCGACTCCCGGTCCCCTCCACCCGGTCCTGACCGCAAAGGATACAACTCTGCAAGCCTCACCACTGCTGTACCTCATCTACTACCAGTAAATAATGCACCATTGTTTACAGCGCCGCAGGTACGCAAATACACAACTACGCACAAAACTACAACACAACTCTGGTGCTGACATACGGTTCCTGTCCACATCAGACACTCTGGTGGAGACAGGAACATATCCCCCAGTGTACTCACACATGTCCTACCTGTCAGAAACGCACCCCTCCACAACCGGGTCACCCATCAACCGTGAAATCACTGCAATCTCCCGGTCACGTCACTGCAGCGGGGAAGACGCTGGAAAATCTGTGCACAATGTAGTAGGCAGGGGCTGCGCCAGGTATGGGCAGTCTGGCCAGATTCACAGGACTCCACCTTCACCCTTCACACACTACACTTCCCACACCCATTTGGGAACATGCTGTGTACACTTCCTGTGCCCCCCTGTACAATTAATCTGCCAGGTGTATCCATACCTCGCACCTCACACATCAAAGGACAAGGGAGATTGACTGGGAAGGTGGGGGTGAAGAGGAACACCCTGCACAGAAGCTCAGGGGCTGGACAACCCTCCTCCTCATACCAACTTTTCACTCATGTGAAGCAAACCAAGTATGATCACAAAATGAACATACACTGAACTGTTCACACTGCCTGTCAAGTCACTCACAAACACCAAACACTGACACCCAGCCACCTACTCATACCATAGCTCAGCAGCAATGGAGGACAATAAATTGCCCAGCAAAAAGTGAAGTTGACAGTGCTGGAGAACTATGGAGCGAGCCACATAGCATCTGTAGATCACATGCAAGAGAAGGAACATATCACACCACCCTTAGTGAGCAGCCACACATCTGTGTCAACTACCTTAACATGTATATGTCAGCAGCGCAACACACATTCATTATCACACTCCCTGACTTTCAAACACAAGTAGGACCTTCACACATACCCCTCCTCTACCCACCTCACACCTGCAACACCTGTGAGAAGCACACAAAATGGTGGTCGAAATTATGTCCTGTATGTTCAATGACAACCAATCAAACTCCCTGCGGTGCATCCACAAACACCACACTCACTCTCAGGGATGCCAGAGCCAATGCTGACACAAAAACTATAGCCAAACACAAAGCTCACAACCAACATCCTCAGAAGTCTAACAAGCCAAGCCACGTGCAGCCAAACAGTGGAAAGGCAATGTGACCCCAGACAGACCAGGAGTACACACCATTGTCACTCAGTGCCAATGCATAGACACCATACCCCAACAAACAAGAATTGCATAATCTCAAAACAAGCATGAACACTAACTGGGATCAATGAGACAATCAGGTAACACAGAGAGAGACACCACATCACTCATCAAGTGAACCTGTTGTCATAGTGTACCACAAACATGCATCTGCACAAACCTGACAATTCACAGGTCAAAATAGGAGGACAAACCACCAATGTGCACTCAAAACACGCTCAGGAACAAGAATCCACTTTGGTGCATGTGACATATACACAAGTAATGCAGGCTACACTTGCAACACACATCTGAATGTATCATACAGCAACAACTACTCACACACAATGCCATGCAAATAGAACATCACACACCCATAGCATCTGTCAGTAGAAAGAGCCAACACGAGCCAAACACTGCATACATCCACAACAATAAAACAACAGATGCCCATACCAATCCATCACATTACAAACTCAGCTGCATATCAAGGGGATGCACACCAGGCAAGTACAAGGCAACATACACTCACCGCACTGCATGAACTCCAAGCTGTGTGTGCACACCAACCAAACCAGTAGCCCACACATCTGAGTGCAACACTATGAACTCCCACAACAATAATCATCACAGCACACAGAGGGGATCACCCTAAGTAAGGGTAGCAGTACCTCAGCAAACACACATACAGCTTACCCATCACCCACACATGCACAACTCTCGGACACCCAGGTGCAAACAACATGCCTGGAGGACTATGCTGCTCAAACATATGCACTGCACATGAGCAACCATGACAGCAAACCAGTAGAAGAAAATAACACATAACTAATTGGGAAATTGTCCTGAGTGTCACATTGGTCCTGTACACAGTTCAGCATCACACAGCATAGTGTCACACTATGAAGTGGTGGGTAGGCTAACACAATGCCAAGCCATGGGGTGGAAGACATGAGATTGAAGTGGTGATGCCGACCAGAAAAAGGAACACTAATGAGCCCAACCATAGAACCAAGAACAAAAGATCTGAGCAAACTCAAGATGATCCATTCACAGAGCACTACCAGAGAAGGAATTTAGCCTCTAATAAAAGCAATGCAATGAGTTGCAAGGTTTCTCATCTCCACTCTGTTATATAACTAGAGAAGAGCAAACATATCCTTGGGGTGTGGGAGCACTGGCCAAGACCGGCAGCCAGAATTGAGAGCCAGGACTGCTAAGAGAGTGATGGAGACCGTTGGCTACTTAAGTTAAAGCTGTGTTGGAGCTTTCTAAGGTGTATAACTCGACTGATGCCCCATGCATACTCAGTGCCTGATTCACTTGGAGCCTACGCAGTCGTGACAGAGGCTCCTCATTCGTGGAAGAATCTCCGCGATAAGGATTCTCATTTAGAAGATTCTGCAACGAGTACAAGGAGTCCACCACAGGTGTGTAGCCTCCTCCACGACTGCGGATGCTCTTAGTGAATTGGGTCCTCAGTGTGTCTAAGCGTTGCCTGCCATTGTTCTTGAAATATAAATAATAATTCATACCTGGAAATAAAATAATGGATACAAATGAATTATTCAGAAAAGAGAATCACAAAATCTAGCTTATGCATACTAACTCTTTCTGCTTGGTCTTCATTGTCAGGTCTTTTCATTGTGAGGAAAAAACCTATTAAGAAAAGGAGAGGAGGTGATTCTTCCTAGCCACATGATCTTATGATACAAGTACTTGATAACTATTGGCGACGTGATCAATGGACCTATCCAACCTTCACAGAATTTCAACCTTACTGTCATTTCACTCAATATCACAGTCTTTGACTTCTCAGCAAGTGACATCTTTGGAGAGGTTAAACAAAACAAAACAATTGTAAATGTTCTTTTAGACACCGGTGGACGGCCTGAAGGTCCACAAGGGTGCAACAAGTCAGGGTATCCACCACTCAGGCACAGGACAGTCTCTCCTATTGAGATCCCCTCCTGCCTGGCAGGGATCTCTGTGCTGTGAAAAGAGCTTTGAAGGTTTGAGTAGCACCATCTTTAAAGTGCCCATTCGGCTAACTTTTTTGCATTGTGAAAATAAACTCCCAAAGGGGGAGTTTGTTTCCCTAATATACAAAAAAAATGGCCAATGCACATGGAGGGCCTGGTTTATAGTTTTGCGGTCAGGTACTCCATCAAAACATGACAGATATCCTGTTTGTCTTATTAAAAGGGTCTTAGGATATAAGGCACTATTAATAAGGAAAACCAGATATCCGTCACGTTTGCAATGGGGCAAACCATTTGCCAAATTCCAAGCCTGGAGTTTTCTCCCTGGGCATGGGAGGCATGGGAGGCATGGGAGGCAGTCTATATTTTCTCTTTGCCCCATGCCTTTAATTGTGGTTATGGTTAGGGAAATGAGTGGCAGTTGCCCACCCTATATAGGGTGGGATGATTGTCACTACCAGGCAACCTCTAGGAGGAAAAGTCTTCAAACCAGAGGTTTACTCTGACAGATGCAGTGAAGGCTTCTCTAGTGGCCAATTTACACGGATTCATGGCGGCCTCCTGCTCTGCCAAACTCTCATTGAGGCCCTAAGTGTTAAATTAATAAAATAACGAAGAGCAAACACCTAGGGAATATCAGAGAGTTAACTTGAAAAAGGTGCAGTCAGATTGGAAATATAGTAGCAAAGCAGCCTGCAGGGTGCTGAACAGGGCCGGGCTGGGGAACCAAAAGCAGCCCTGACAAAATGGTCAAGCCTGCGCTGCTTCGTTGGCCTCCTCTCACGATCTCTCTCTTTCCATCCATCCATCCATCCATCCATCCATCCATCCATCCATCCATCCAAATCCATCATCTCTCTCTCTCCTTCTCTCATCTCTCTCTTCTTCCTCTATGATCGCTGCCTCTCTACCGTCTACTTCCTGCCCTCTCTTTCTCTCTCTCTTGAAGCCTCCCCGCGCCTGTTGCAGTTAAGGTCGGGGAGCTTGCAGTCCTGGTCTCCAAGGACTCCGGTCCAGTGGAGAAATGACCGGTCAGTGGAATAAAAGGCCTCTCCAGCCCTGGAGCTGAAAGCAGGAACACAGAGGAGCATTGCAAAGAGTAACCTAGTCCTCTGCTGCTGCATCCCACACGCACGCACAGCCTCCTACATACTGTCTACGTTAACTCTACCCAGTAAAACGTGCATCTTTCCAGTCAAACGTTTCAGTACATGGAAGCAAAGTGCTGCACCGGTGGGATTAGAAACATCCTCTACTCGGCTTACACATCTTTGTATCTGCCCCACTCCTGGAGTCAAGCTGAAAGCATTAGCCGAAAGGACGTACTGCTGCTGGGTCAGATTTGTGAGACCACAGATGACGAATGTAGCTTGGCAGGAGGGTTAACTCTGATAAGTGCGCTCTGATGTGGAGCCTGATGGCGCGCGCGCAGTGGCCGGTATCATCTGTGTTCGATTGGACATAGAGCTCTCCAGCGCGCGCAGTAGCGCGTGGGCGCCACAGGAGACATCAAGTCTTCCCCAAAGTTCAGACGCTTAGTGGAAATGTCAGAGCCACTTACCGAGACGAGCAGGCGCTGTTTGCCAAGTTAGACAGATGGTTAGCATCTGGAATGCGATGCTCTGGGCAGCAACACAATAGGTGAAGATATCATGTAAACCAGGAGGTGTCACCTGAAATGAGACGTGGAGCTGGAAGGTGAAAGCAGCATTCAACTAATATAGACCAGGCCAGACATTGTGTTGCTTTAATGTGCAATTTCCCATCACATGCTCCCATTAGCCCTTCTGGTATGTTTGTGAATACCCAGAAAGAAAATATTAACCTTTCCGTCATTTGTTATCCCAAGGGGAAGCCGCCATAATTCTTAGCAGAGACGTTTTGTGGTGAGTTGGGATTTCCTCTAACATGCAGCTTGGGTAAGTACTTCTCTGCTGTAGCAAACCTCGTGCATAGTTTTCACTTTATAGCACAAGACTGAAAATAGTGAGTTCACTATCAAGCCATAGTTGTTATGGACGACGGTGCACCTGAAATCCCAGAGCTTCTGGGTTTGTAAAAATTACCCAGGTATCCGGACGGCCACAATATTAACAAAGACTGGAAAAACCAATAGGTCTGGCCTTGTTCAAGCTCTTGCAATTTCAAAATATATTTTTATTGCATGCGTGTAGCACAAAAGTAAAGAAAAAAACAGACCATGTGGAGAAGGGCGGAGCCTGGCTTCAAGATGGCTGCCAAAAATGTGAGGCTCTGCCGGCCTGGAGGCAAATTCGATCAGAATCCTTCCTAACCAGCTGCCATCCGTGCCTCACGCCACTGGGACTGTCTCTGGTTAATGCAGAGAAGTGTGCCAACAGAGCTTTAGTTGATGGCCTATGGTGCTAGTGCTGCTGGACTATCTCTGTGTCATGGTGACAGATGTGCGACCTGGTGTTGCTGCGGACGCCTGGCAATCCCTTGCCTGGATCTCAAAGTGTGCTTGCTGCCCCCACGTTGGGGCAGTGGGCCGCCTGAGAGAGGGTTCGGTGACAGCCATCGCTGAGGGGCCCACCTTGAAGGTAGGAGTTGGTATGGCCATGGCCGACTGGGGAAGGGGTGTTACAGCCTCAGCGCACGTGGGCCTCTGTCCCTTGCTCTCCCAAAGTGACAAAATACATATGGGGATCCCAACATTAGGGGCATCAACGGAGAGGACCTTAATCCCTCCTCCTTGAGACTGTGCAGTGGGCTGGGGTCCTAGACTTGCTGATGTCTGGATGCTCTGAGGCTTACTTAATTCCAGCAGCAGACTGGGGGCAAGGCGAGGCCCAAACATTTTTACTGACTGGCAGCAGGAAAAAACACCCGATCACACTGTGGCATCCCAAAGAGAGCCCTTACCCCCCCCCCCGCCACCCCCACCCCCAATCGCTTAATTGGAGCTGGTGGTTTCCACGCAAGCCAGATAAACATCAGGCCAAGCTGGTATTTGATAAACAATGCACCCTGAACCTATCAGGGGGGAGGCCTCTGGAGAGCCAGCACTAGATGGACCCGCTGAGGACCTACCACCAACCCTAAAGTAAAGAGAGATATTGTCAGAAGTGTGCATTGGCCTCCAGAGCATTGACTACAAGATCAACATGCTGCCCAGTCACCTGGACAGAATGCATAATCGACTGGATAAACATGGTGAATGGCTACTTTAACTAGAGCAGCGTTTATCTGTCTCGGAGGATGGAGTGGCAGTACACAAAGAACAACTTCTGCAAATGGAGAAGGTTCTTGCAGTAATTAAGGCTAAAAATAAAGACTTGAGGCACGTTGTCGGCGCAACAACATTAGAGTCCTGGTCCTCCCCGAGCCCATGTAATGACCACAGTAGAAGAATATATGGGAATTCTCACTCCGAGTGAGCCTATTCGGTGATCATTTGACTGCCATGTTCTCGTGGCGAATGCTCATCATTCCCTGGGGCATGGCCCCAACAGGCTACTCGGTGAGGTTCATCATAGCGCTCCTGCTACATTATAGAGTCCGGGACACAATACGGTGCTTCGCGTGAGAGAAGTGTGAGATCCACTTACAAGGCAGCAGAAAATCTTAAATCAGAGCTAACAGATGAAAAATGGATGTACTGTTGCCTCCAAACTACCTTGCAGCTGCCCAACTATAGACAGAGGCTCATCCATATAAGATTCTTGCACCACAACTATCACCCACCCCAAGCCTGCGGTGGATGGGCCTTGCCCAGCAGGCAACATGCGAGTGCTGTGAGGTTGAGGAGGCTGACTTCTTGCTCCTTGCGCCAGGATGTGGTGGGATAGTTGACTATTGGACTGCTGTTTTCAAAACTATAGGTTTGATATTAGAAAGTCCTTTGCCATGCACTCCGCTCACTGCACTATTGGGATTTGTCGGCTGGTATACATCGCCTGACTGCGATGCTACTGCTTGTTTCTAAATTAAGTGCGGTGATGCACTGGGGTAAGCACATAAGTCTCAACCATGATGAATGGCTGAGCAATGCGGTGCGATGCCAGGAAAGACTAGATGACTACTGGGCATTGATGCCTGCAACCTCTCACCTCAGAGACACCTGAAGCCCCCTCAGTTGCTATTTGGCAATCCGGACGGATGTCACCGCCTCCTCCTTGACATCCTCATAACTACTGCTTTATCAATCTGACTGCTTGGTATATGACATCTCCTTTATTTGTATTAGAGCGGTACCACATAACTTGTACTCAGTAACTGGGATGAGTAGCCACTAATGCGAATATGGAATTTTCTGTGGTTATGTAACGTTTTTCTGTCGTGTATATTTGCAATACTTAATAAAAAAAAAAAACATGCAGCTGCCTAAATATGGTGGTCATGTGCCTGCAATAAACAACATGGAATTAAAAAATACCTTGGGTGTATTACTTTAATAGAACAGAATTGATGCTTCATGGCAGACAGATATACCTAGAACGGGACCAAATTTTCTTTTTAGTTTTAATGCACATCAATGGAAAATATGATTCCTATTGGTATAGAAAAAAAATATTATTGGCTTTGAATTGCTATAACCTTACTATCTAATTTAAATACACATGGATGATTTAAACAATAACACAGGATAAAGAGTTCAAAGATAAATGGCACTGACAATATAAAGCATGAGCTCATCAGCCACTCACTTCTCTTTGGACAGATGTGAACATGTGGTAGGCAAAATTCTTTCACTCACAGGGCAAGTGAGGCAATAGTTGAAGTGGGCTGACCCTTTTCCTCACTCTGCAGGTTGTGACGGGCTGAGGCAAAATGTGATTGACTTTTGACTGCTGACCAGATCAATGTATTGAGAGACTTGGTCCAAAGCCACGTTATGTTTGTATATATTCAGTTATTTACAATGTACGTTTTTTAATTACACAGGATGGATTGAGACCTATAGCAACAGGTACGCAAATCTAAAAAAAATGAGTTGGGGGTCTAATGTATAAAACTATGGTGCAAGGGTGCTGGCGTTGGCGCTAAGCAGCACTAAGTGCGTCAGTACAGAGAGAGAGTAAGGAATGTGCTATATGTAAGTAGATTTGGTGTATTCTTGCTCTCTTCTTTTGACGCAGCGCATCAAGTTGTCTTGCTGCATTGTGTTGTGCCAAATGTTAGTAAATCTTGACTTGGTCTTGTGGTTCAGCATTATACAGATGAACCATATTCTTATCTAGATGACGTAGCATACAATTTTAGCTATCCGATGTCTTACCATGTATTAGTAGACATAAATTCATTGATTTTCTACAACACTCAGTACATTAGTTTACAATTTTGAACTTCCTACACTGGTTTATCCTACATATGGCAGGAAGTGGTGGAAACCAGAGGACACTTTCGGAATGCACTGATGTCTATCTGATAAGCAGGATGTCTGCTAACTGCCAACAGTTTCTCCTATTCCCAAAAGGAGCTATGGTCAACAGTTTAAAAAAAAGCAATATGGTATAAGCTGATCAGGCATGAGTCTCATTTGTCTTTGTTTTTTAAAATGGTGTGCTTCACCTAGATGGTCACAGTCTCATCAAGGTAGTAGAGAGGGGAGCCCTTCCAATGGGCTTGCAGTGAGTGGTTTTGGTCTATATGATCTTGGAATGTAGTGCCACAATCCTTGCTGGTATTTTGCCCTTGAAATGAATATGGGTGGTACGTATTGGTTTTATTTTGTTTAATCATGGGTCAATGAATTGTATCTTAACTATTTCTTACTGTTTTTATGCACTTTTATGGTATTTTTTAAATGCCGAATAAAGATACATTGAATTTAATTGAATTGAATATGGGTAATTGAGCAATTTATCGATATTTGGTGAGACCACTGTTAGGCAGTAGGATTTAGCAAATATTAAGGCTGAAGGAGAATATGTGTTTGGAAAGGAAATATTTAACTATGTAGCTAATGTATTTTAAAGGTTTGGGACCGAAGGATTTGATAACAGAGGGTGGGATTGTGTCTTTTTAATTTATTGTGGCTTTGCATCTCTACATTTAGAAATATCCTTTCGGTAAGACACTTACGGTTAAAACACATCACAAGCCTTTTGAGGGTAGTTTGTTTTTTTTAAAAAGATTTAGAAGTAGGTTAGGCAAGGGATCACAGATGAGTGATAAGACTATACTTTCAAGGTAGAATATATTCCTGGCATCAACAATGTAGCAGTTAACTGCTTATCAAGGATGTTACCCGTAAAGAAAGAACTAAGGTGTGCACAGGAGAATGACAGATTTTATGAATATGTGTGCATAGTTCCTAAAGGAGCCATTAGCGAAGGAGAATGAAGAAAGGAATTACTCAAAGAGGGCACATTGGTAACATCTTTACAGAAAGTGCAAGTTGGTATGCCAGAGATACAAAAATTGTGTTGGATTAAAGTTGTAATGGACAATAAAGGAGTGCCAGCACAAGGAGAGAGCAGATATGGTCCATATCTTTGTAAACAGGGAGTGTTTCTGCGTTCTACTTTAGATGCAATACAGCAACTTTACTGACTGCCCTGCATGAAAGCTTAGTAAATGCACTACCCCAAGTCATAAAACATACAAAAAGAGATCCTGACAGTATCAAAATCTCTCCATGGAAGTCCAAGTTGTAGGAAAATCCTTAATGTCTAAAAACTCTCCTGGGCCTACTTAATTTACCCCCAGGAGGTACAGGGTGAATTTATAAAAAGATTAGTGTGTCTCCTGAGGGCAGTGCCACACAATACTTGGGAACATATTTGTGGTACCTCTGTACTCTCTGGGGCACCACAAGCAGACTATGAACATTTTAAAATGCCTGTGTAAGCACACCATTTAATAGTACTCAAGAATGTATAAATATGTACATTTTGGCAGCGGTAACCTGTGATGATACCCTCCTACCAGTCCATACACCTAGCGTGTAAGTGTGAGCGGGAAATCCGTTACGATCGCGGATTTTGCGGATTTTTGGGAAATCCGCAATCCGCGAATTTTGCGAATTTCCCGCAAAATCCGCAAACAAAAAATCCGCGAACGTAACAGGTTAAAAAGTTGAACCCCCACTCATGCAACTATTTTACAATGGCGCCAGCAAGCTGCCAGCGCCGTTGTAAAATAGTTACAAAGTTAGCTTTCACAGGAACCACTAGATAAAACGAAGCAGGTGCTGCTTTATTTTATCTAAGTGCTTCCTGTGCAAGCTAACTTTGTAACTATTTTACAACGGCGCTGGCAGCTTGCTGGCGCCATTGTAAAATAGTTACAGCTCACACAGGACTCAAGGGACCCCTGCGCCCTTCGGGACGATTGCATAGTAACACACACATGGACGCTTGAACTAGTTGATGCTCAAATTCAGTGACTCATTCATTAGCCCAAAAACAATCGTGAGCGTCGTCGAGGCTGGACAGGTGTGCCTTCTTCCCAAATCTACCGTGGAAAATCAGCTGTGATGCTGAATAGGCTTTGCATCCTTGACTTTCACGAGCGCAATACCCGTGCTGTTCCTGTGACCAGGAGCTTCTTTCTCTTCATCTGCTGAACTGATCTTTCTCTGACCTTTTATTCACACAAGACGAGGCACATACTCTACTGGGCACATTGTGTTCGCACGGGTTTCTGCAAGTTCGCACGCGTTTTGTACAATTTCGCAATTTGCGAAATTGTACAAAACCCTCGCGAACTTGCAGAAACCCGTGCGAACATAAAAAAAAATCCGCAAATTCGCGGGAATTCGCGGATATTGCGGATTGCGAGTTCGCAAATCCGCAAAATTCGCGAACGCGAGATTCGCAAAATTCGCCCATGCTTACTAGCGTGTCCTTAACTCTAAGACCATGATAACCTCCCACACCTACAAGACACAGCAGAAATGCTAGCTTTTGTCAGGGTGTCATTCCATTCATAAAAAAGAAACATACCTTAACAGATGAATGGAACACCTTTAGAATTCGATTGTATGACAGAAGCACGCATGGCTAAACCACAAGTGCATTAGTATGCGGCACTAACAACGAATACATCTTAATAATGCCTTCCTTTACCATGCATGTTTTTACCACGTAAAGGTGTATGTGTGGTAAAGATCAGAGCCAGTCCTCCGCCCTGAGCCCGGAAACATAGCCCCAGTACTTAAAACTACCCGACCTCAGACCACCTCTTGAGCTCTAAAACTGCCTGCAGCCCTGAAAACTGTCTCCTACCCCGCCAGATGCCCTAAATTTGCCCTCACATCCAAAAATCTACTCCGACCCCCTGGTCCCCCACCCTGAGCCCTAAAAACTGACCCCCATCCCTGAAAACTACCCCAACCCCCCCTGAGCACTAAAACCCGGCCCCCTGCCCTAAAAAACCCTCGACCCCCCCGAACCGTAAACATACCCCATCCCTAAAATATACCCCAACCCCAAAAAAAACCAGCCCCAGTCCCACTTATCAAACCGCATCCTGGAGCCTCCTCTACCGATACATCCTCTTCCTGTGTCCATCCATTCATGTCACTTAACCACTCATTGGCGCGATTAAAGCATATACGTGGTGAAGACAAGTGTGGTTCCGCTTTTGAGGAAATGGCACGCTTGCCTCAGCCTGCATTGTGAAGGCTGTTTCCCTTAAAATTCTAGTGACAGTACCACCTAAAAATAACATCTATTAAACTGTGTAAGGATTCATGCGGACAAGGCAATAATGATTATCACATTCCCCTAATGTTTATTAAGTAATATAGGGCCATATGTACGAAAGTGTCTGTGTGCGATTTCCAAATAGCGATTAAGTGGAAATCTATATTTAGAAATTGCATAATGATATGTACAAAGGTAAGTATTCCATTATATTTGTTTCCTTCAGATTCGCAATCGCAATTAGGGAATTTCCTATTTGGAAATCGCACTGATGTGATTTCCAAATAGGAAATCTCAATTTTATAAAGTCGTATTTTGAATGCAGATTGATGATGTAAGAGCAAGGAAGTTTAGACATACAGGGTCTGGTCACAACTTAGGTAGGTACTGGAACGAAGGTGTGCTTCTGTGTGATTACTGGCAGTGACATTTACATTGATTCAACACCATGTCTAAGGATGATGGGGATAAGCACCTTGGCAGCAGGAAGAGGAAATTACAATGTTCTGATAAAGAGCAGGAGTTGTTGACTGAGGTATATTCAGCACACACAGACCAGTTGTTTGGCAAATTATCTTTTTCTTTACCTGAGGCCAAGAAAATAAATAAATGAGACAGCCTCCTAGATAAAAGTGAAATCTATTGGTGCCACTCAGAAGAGCATAACAAAAATAAGGAAACACTGGTATGATCTAAGATCCTGAACAACAGAGAAGGTGACCAGCAGGATGTCTGAGGCATGTGGCACAGGAGGTGATCCCTCCAAACGTCCTACTCCAACTCCAATGGAATCATGTATTGAGGGGACACTTGGACCCTAAAGTGTGATGGGAGGTACATTTGTTTCTTGTATTAAATTTTCCATAACATAATGTTTGTTAGTCTTCAAGTTCAACATATTACCTATAAAACTCCATTAAAACGTTATGAGAGTTGTAGTACAACTAAGTTATATGATGTAGTGTATGTTGATGTATAAACTACATCTAGCTGTATATAATCTTTGTGACAAAAACACACAAATCACATTGGCATTACACAAACTTAGTAACCATTTATTTATAATTACTATGTACATACTTTTCCAAAAATCGCATCCAGGACATGTCTGAAAATATTGAGCCTGATGAAGCAATTGACACACAAGTCGAAATTGATGACAGCACAATTCCTACATCCATAATTCAAACTCCAACTACTAGGGGAGCAAACGTGGCACCACTGCCAGACTTTGAGGAAGGTGATGAAGAACAATCCCAAGGCAGGAACACAGCTTCATCTGCGCACAGGACACACAAACAATGTAGAGTCCAACATTGTACAGTTCACAATGATGATGTCTCTGATGACATGACAGCCATTTCACAATTGTTTGGTGGACTTGAGAAATTAAATGTCACAGTACAGAGCCTGCAAGTCAAACAGATAAAAATAGTGAATAGTCATCTGCAAAGCATGTTTCGTACAATGGTGAAATTGCAGAAAGGTCAAGAGCGTTGGATTGCTGGCATGCAAATGTAGCAACGTATGCAAAGCCAAAGGCACAAGCAGCACATAGCAAACTCTATTGCATTTACAAAATCAAAAAAACCATTGGCTGTAGCCACCATCACTATTGCCAGGAGAACTGTGAACATCCAAAATGACATGGACAGTGCTGCCAAGAGGTACTAAGTGGTCTGGTCCAAGTGACCACAAGTCTGGAGAACATTCATATACATAACCTGTCAGTCCCCAACATAATATCATCATCTGAAAGCAAAGACACTTCTAGCCTAAATAGCATATCTGTACCAGATGGATGCTGTACAGGTACAACACGCCAACAAACATTTGGCAAAGATATAACCCCAACTCCATAGCCAAATCCTTCTGAGAATGAGACCAACACAAGAGGTCATAAAAACACATTTTTTATGCACTCAGATGTATGTTTCTAGATTGTTTTTTTCTGTGATACAGAATTACAAAACTTAATTACAACCTGAATAAAAGGTTATCTTTCAGTATTAGAAAAAACATTGCAATCATATGTGATGGCTATTTCTTAGATGTGGTCATCATTTTTACCATAAAAATAGTTATTTGTGATCTCTGTGCATCATGCTCGACCCACTACTGCATGTGTCCTGTCCTGCTAAAACTGTAGTGGTGGCAGCTCATCATCTGCATTTGATTCTGGCGATATGTTGATGTTGTGAAGACGCTTCCTCATGGCAATGTTGTGAAGAATAGTACATGTGGCAATGATTTTGCAAGCGTTCTCTGGTCTGTAGAGTAGTGCTCCACTAGTCTTTTGTAGGCATCTAAAACGTGATTTCAGTATTCCAAAAGTCCCTTCAATTATTGTTGTGTTGTTTCTATGTGCCCTGTTGTACTGCTTTTCACTTCTGGTTCTTGGATTCGAGTATGGTGTCAGAGTCCAAGGGTGCAAGGCATATGCACTGTTTTCTTAAATAGTATGAGTAGAAGAACCAATTAAAAGAAGAAACAATTAGAATATTTGCGTACATGCTATTGAATATTGTATGTTATCCTCTTACCAAGTAAAAAACCTTCGCCAAAATCACCCTGAGACAAACGGTTATTTATTCCACTGTGGCGGGACATAAAGGAGTCATGTGCTGCCTCAGCATCTGGCTACAAGGTCACACGCTACTTGAACATTGAGTGAATGGGTGCTTTTCCTGTTTCTATAAATTCATTCATTTGCAGAGGCGGGACATATGGCAATATGTGTACCATCAACAGAACCAATAATGTTTTGGAAACTGTGCTTCCCGAGTGAACATTAGTTTTGTTCCATCCAGGGACTTCTTCAGGGCTTGGGTAAATATAGACAGAAGTCTGGTATGACAGTTACTCATGTATTAGAATTGAGTAATTTCCATTCGAGTCAGTTTACACGCTTTCCCATAACCCATAATCTAATATTCCAATTAGTTTAGGTAAATGTCTTTTTTTTCTTCTCTCTTTCTTTTTTAATGGAAACAATGTCCCGAATAGTAGAAAATCCAGTAGCGACAATCTTCGTCAAAGTCAGGTAGCTACCTGGATGGGACGAAACGCGTTGGCAGTTTCAAAAGTTTTTAAGATGAAAAATAAAAGATGAACTGGAACATAACATTGACTTGTCTTTGAAATAACTCTGCATTTTCTGATTATTCAAATTGTTATATTGTGTGTAAAAGTGTGCTGGGCTATCCTTTCTGTCGATAGGCAATTATCAACGGTTTAGCGGCCGTTTTCGGCGGCTAAGCGGCGATAATTCTATCGCTCTATTAGCAAGCTGTCGCTAACAGCAGTTAGCGACAGCTTTAGGCGATAGCGAGCGGTTTGGGGCCCGCTTTGCATGTCAGTGATATTTATCGCTAATGACATGCAAAGTGGGCGTACCCAACCTGTTAGCGACTGAAAGCAGTCGCTAACGTCGCTATCGGCTACTAGCAAGGCAGGCGTAGCGATGGAAATACTCCCCCTATCGCCAAAAACCAACGCCTGCTCAGACCTGTTCTTAGCCATGTTATCCAATGGGAGGTGGATAACATGGCTAAGAGCATTTCGTCGCTAATGCATGAATATCGCTGTATTCTCAGCGATATTCACGCATTTTGCCTGATTTTTATCGTTTTTGAGATAAACCTTGCTAATAGCAAGTTATCTCAGCGATAATTTCCGGCGATGCTTAGCGATAAAAAATTAGTTGCTAAACCTAGTTAGCGATAAATATCGCTAATCGTTGGTAATATGCCCCTAGATATCTCTGACTTTTACCAGTGTTAATCCCTTAATGCCAAAAAATGAGACCATTTGAAAATGCTAATTTGTCAAAAATGGCTGAACTGATTTATAAAGAATTGCAAAAGTATGCTTTGTGAGAAAAGTTCAGTTTTTTTGCCAAATTTAGTGTAATTCAGTTCAGCCACTTTTTCTATGTATTTATTTTTATTTGAAAAGTTTTATCTAGACCACATTGGAGAGTAAAATTTCCTATTGAAATAAACATGGGAAATCAGACTTTTGGGTCTCATTTTTCTTGGTTCTCGCCTGACAGATGCGTGCAAACATTCCACTAAGAAGTTGATGTGAATTAACTTTTTTTTATAGGTTTCATGCAGATTTATTAAACAGCACCACAGCTATTAGCAAAACTCTGGCCTAGCAATAACTAACTAAACCTAACTATAACTGCACAGTGGCTGCCAGAACAGTGTAGTGTTTTAGAGTTTCAATATTGACTGATAGTTGTGATTAGGTCAGAGTTTCCAATAAACTGAAAGCTGGTTTTTATTCTGCTAATAACTTTAGAGAAATGGAGCATCACAGGCAGAATATGCAAGTCATAAATAGCCCTCACAGAGGCTTAACAGTCACTCCAGGCCACAGATGACCCTATCATCCATGAATGTATGCAGACGTAGGCGTCAAGTTCACAAAACTAAAAGGACTCCTGGACCCATGATGGAACTTCTGTCTGACTCATACATCCATGACCAGTTTCGAAAATTGGGTTGGCAGACCATTGCTGACACCCTGACTTTGGTTCATCAATTTGGGACAAGGAATGCAAACCTAGAAAGATCTCATGCACCCTTTTAAGGCTCCATGAGTCCTGCAGGGTTTGCAAACACAAATAAGGCATAAGTTATTAAATGTATTACTATTGTTAGATTTGGGGGTCTGTAGTTGGCAAAGGTAGGTACTTGTGACAAATAGGGACCCTTGCCTCTAGTCAGGGTAAGGGGGTACATTCCTACAATAACCCCTGCTCACCCCCTTGGTAGCTTGGCACGAGCAGACAGGCTGATCTCAGAGGCAGTGTGTAAAGCATTTGTGACCACATAAAGTAATCAAGTGACAACACTACAGATGGACACCACACAGGTTTTATATAAAAAATAAGTATTCTTTATATAGACTTAGCACAAGACCACAAACGACAAAAATCCACAATACTGTACTGAAAATGGTAATTTTAGCTTAGTTCTGTTCAGTTCTTAAAATGCGACACTTTAAGTCAATGTACCTGACGATGCATGACACTTTCACAACAAAAGTGTTGCAGCGATGGAAATGCAGCAAAGTACCGGTGCAAAGAAATAAAGACTTGAAGATGTTCCAGATGCGGCACACTTCTCCGATGTTGCGAGAAGTCTCGAATCGATGCGCCAGCTGCAGCGGCGACACCCTTGTTCAGAGATGTGACGACGGCGGCTTTGGCGGCGACACTCTTCTCCCTCAATGCGAGACGCTTCCGCTCGATGCGGCAACTGCAGCGACCACACCCTTACTCAGAGATGCAATGACAGCAGCTCCGACGGCGGCAGACTTCTCCGTGGATGCAAGCCGCTTTTCTTGATGCAGTGCAATGCGTCAGCTACAGCGGCGACATACTTGTTCAGAAATGCGATGGCTGCGACGGCGACACGCTTCTTCTTCAGTGTGAGATGCTTCCCTCAATGCGGTGCAATGCATCAGCTACAGCGGCAACACCCTTGTTCAGAGATGCAACATGCTTCTTCTTCGGTGTGAGACACTTCTCTTAATGCGGGGCAATGCGTCAGCTACAGCGGCGACACCCTTGTTCAGAGATGCGACGGCACGGGCTGCGATGGCGACACGCTTCTTTCTCTTGAGTCGTGCTTCCAGCTCCTTGCGACACGTAGTCCCTCAGAAGGCCCAAAACAGCAGCAGGCACTTCCCAAGGAAATCTGGGGAGCAGGGGGTTGAAGTCTGTTGTCCCTCAGCAGGAGGCAAGCTCTGTTCCAAGCCCTTGGAGATCCTTATAAGTTGATGAAAGTACACAAAGTCCCTTTCTCCTCTCTTTGGCTGTCAGGCAACCACTGCAGGCCAACCCCCCAAGAAGCACTTCAGCTTACCTCTCCTCGGTTTCTTCAGGTTCCTCTCCTCAGTAAAGGTTTCTTCTTGTTTGTCCAAAAGTGATCTAATTTCTTGGAATCAGGGTCCCAATATTTATACCCCAAAATCCTTTGTCCTTTGAGGGCAGAGGGGCCTTTGCCCAGTCCAAACCAGTTCTGGAGCACTCTGTTGACAAGACTCCTTCTTTCCTTTCACAGTGCAGGGCAGAAACATCAGATGTCCCACAGGAAGTGGAACCAGCATTGCAGAGGGAAAGCACAGCCCGGAGCACTTTGTTGTCATGATTCCTTCTCTTCTTTCACAGTGCAGGGCAGTGACATCCACCGCACCGCAGGAGGTGGAGCCAGCATTGTGGAAGGCAGGCACAGCCCTATTCAGGTCCCAGGTGCAACTCCTCCCACCCATCTAGATGCAGATCTCTCTATTCACCACTGGGCTGACTCATTCTGTCTCTTGGAATCCCCCAGCCCTGTCACTCAAACTCCAGACAAGGAATACACAACCTAGCAGAGGTAGGCTTGGATAATTAGACAAGAAAATACCTACTTTCTAAAAGTGGTGTTTTCAAACACAGAATTTTAAAATAAAATTCATTCAAAGATGTATTTTATGATTCTGAGTTCAGGCATACTAAACTTGAATTTCTACCATGTTCTATGAGTCAGTTAGGATTATAAAATGTAATAATCTAACTGCCTATTCTGGCCTATGGAGAGCAGGTAGCCTTGCAATAGTGAAAAATGAAAATGGCTGTAATTCACTATTAGGACATGCCACACAAATCAGAGCTTGTCCTACCTTATACTTACAATGCACCCTGCTCTTAGGCCTACCATAGGGGTGTCTGATATGAAGAAAATGAAAAGGTTTAGGGACTGGCAAGTGGGGGCACGTGCCCGGTCAAGATTACCGTACAAGACTGCACATAGGCTCTGCAATGGCAGACCTTAGACATACTTTTACAGGCCGCTTCTGTGGGTGGCACAACCAGTGCTGCAAGCCCACTAGCAGCATTTGGTTTACATCCCCTGGGCACTAGTGCACTGACAGGTAAACCAAAGCAGCCAAGCATGGAATCACCAATTCAAACATCAATTTATAATAGGGAGAGCATATGCACTTTAGCACTGATCAGCAGTGGTAAAGTGCCCAGAGTCATAAACCCAACAATAACAAGTCAGACAAAATACAGGAGGAACGCAAAAAGTTCAGGGATGACCCGGAAAAAAGGGCAAGTCCAGCAACTATAAAATAAAAAGAAACTGAAAGTGACAGAGTCATTTAGTAAATCTAGGTTAAGGACAGGGTTTGGTTGCAGGGTCTGGGGGAAGGCCAGGCACTGTGTCCAAAGTCCCCTATGCATGACCGACGGTTGTGCATAGCTTGGTTTGGCCACCTGATCTAGGGTGGGGGCTGCAGGGGCTAGCTACCTTGTATAGGTTGGGCTATCAGGCAGGCCATGTAGCCCATTCATCCTATGTATGGCCAAAGGATGTGCAGCAGGGGCTAGCCACCCATTGTAAGTTGGGCCCAGCATGGGTGAGACAGCTGGGGAAGGTCTGGAATAGGACCAGGCCAAAGGAAAGGCCCCGTGCCAACTTTAGCTGCTCATTATCAAAGGCCGTTAAAAGCAGAGACTTGCCACCTGCGGTAGATTGGTTGCATGAACATGGTTTGTTGTGTTAGTATAAATAGGTTGAACAGACATATGATATGAATAAAAAAGAAATGTCTTTTTTATTTATACAAATTTGTTTATACATACAAATATTAGTATCTTCACAATTGAGATTGGCAGACTAATTTACATAGACATGGTAGTGAAATCCAGTCAATGACACATATATGATAAATATTTTAACATATTGAACCCAATTGGCCCGGTGAAGCTTGTTGTGACACATTCAAACCAATTATAAAACAGCTGCGACAGCCAATAGTGCAACAGTTACTACAGTTGACATGTAATTCACCACAAAGTGTTCTCTCAAGGCTAGTAAAGTTTAAGTGAGAGGATAAGTGCTGTTCAATCAAATAGATGTTGTTATTTAAAGAGAGTACCTTGAAAAAGGTAATTTGTCTAGTTAAAAAGTTATTTGTCCCCATGGTGTGGTAAAGATACGAAAGCCTGTGCAACCTGATCTGAGGAACTATGGTGTGCATAGAAGCACCAGATAAGTGCATTGCCTGGCTATAGGCCTATGACTGCCATATCGGGTTTAGCTGCTGGGTCTGCACCTGAACACAGATCGGCTAACAACCTACTTTTCTTCAGGGTTTTATAGTTCTGTTTTAAAAAAAATATATTTTAGGAGGGTTCACGGTTCCACATTTGCATTCCTGAAGCCTGCAGAAATCGGGGCCCAACAAAGGCCAGAGAGTCCTCTTTGGTTCCCTGAGATCGAGCAACAAAACTAACATGGCTTCATGAGTCCTGTCAGTTTATGAACACAGCGCTTGAGTCTGTGGAAATTGGGAAGGGGATATTAAGAGTCCATGAGTCATACCCTGGGATCCATCGACCCAGAAATTGTGCTCAAGTTCCTGAGAACCTGCCTTAAGGATCATGGACCCAAGGCAATTTGTGTGCATATTTCAGACCGCCCCTACCAATGGGGCCTGGGGGTCTGGATAAACTCTCTCCGCCACCTTGTGTTCCCTTTTGATTTGATTTTCAGGATACAGGAACCAAGTTCTGTGTCTTGTAATGGCAGCTGCAAGAGAAATTTCACAGTTACAGGCCGCCAATCAGAGCCTTCAAAGTTGCAGTCTTGACACCAGGTCTGTAAACTCGAAATGGACGATGTTAGAAACAATATCCTAGTTCAATCACATTTTTTACATTTGGCCTCATGAGCTGTCCATGAACCAAGATTTGAGAACAGGTCACACACTAAGGTACCTAAAATAGATAAATATCTCAGGGGGAATATCCTGTTAATTTGTGAAATTGCACTAATGTTATTTGCAAAATAAACAAGCATTGGCATAGCCAATAGGTCTCGCTTTTGGGACCTTATAAGTATTCAGTTATGCAGCACAATATAGTTGGTGCAACAACATCAACTGTTGCATCGCTAAACACTTATAAGGTCCCAAAGGCGAGACCTATTGGCTATGCCAATGCTTTTTTTTTACTATTATTATTGCTGTAGATGTGCTGCGTTCAGAGAGCTCTGTGGTATCTGATGACAAGTATCACATGATGCATTTGGCACATAGCCCAGTTCAGATCCTCCGGAGCATCTGTGGGTTTATTAAAGAAATCATCTGTTCCTGGTTTGTGATAAAGGCCTGCTACATTATCAGGTCCCGCCTGGAAAGATGCTGGCCCGTATCTTTACCATCTGAGGTCTTCCAGCATTGCAACCAAAAGGAAGGCAGCCAGTGCACAGAAGATAAACTTATTTAAATTGTGCATTTGGAAAGATTCTGCTCTTGCGTCTTCTGTGGTATTTTTTTCAGACTATGCTTGAATCCTAGATTTTGCAACTATCTATGCGCATTACCTCCTCGTCCGTCTTCCTCGCCACAGTAATTAGCCATGAGCCTCCGGCTCCTACAGAAACTCCAAGCCTAAAAAATGCTCTAGTCTCCCTAACCCTCCTCCAAGATGGCCCCCAGTGGCTCCAGCCAATCCCATAAAGGGATACAGAAACACCAACACGACCTGTTCTTTTTTTCTGCACTACTCCGAGTGCTGTCTCACTGCTGTTCAGGTTAGTGGGGCTGGGGTCTTGCTTGAGCAGACCCTTATGCCCTTGGGTATTTGTTAGGGGGGAAGTTAGTCTGTGCTGTTTTATTGTCGTTACTTGTTACACGCTATTTTAAATTTGTTCCCCCCCCCATCTTTACCGTCCACCCTGTCCTGCTGTAGCGGGCTTTCTGGTGCTCTTGTTTGGAGCGAGTACGTCTGTGTTCTCGCTTCGGGTGGGGGCCGCGCCGGCACTTCCCGCTGAGCGGGAGGTTAATTGCTTTTTGTGGTCCCTTGCCGACCGCGCGTCCTGCTTCAGCAGGGGATTTGCGCGGTCAGGTTTTGTTTGTCTTTGCCGCTTTGGGCGCTTACCTACTGGCGGTCGGTATAGCCGGCTGCGGGTGTCACAGTGGTGTGGCGCTATTGCTTCTTGGTTGTTGGAAGTGTGGGGTCTCGTTAGGAGGCACGCACATGACTTCCTCGGTTTTTGTATTTGCATTGTGGGCGTGCAATGGGAGTTTCCTTGGGTTGCTTAGCAACCTGATGCATATATTTGCCAATCAGGTGCTTTTGGTTCCCTGATGGTGTTTTGCATTCGTGTCTTGCTGTCATGGAGGGTGGTCCTTCGAATTTGGCAGATCCTGACTCCTTGGAGGCATCTGGTTCTGGGATGTCAGTTCCATCTATGGATTTATTGCAAAAGATGATAAATTCTGCTGTGGCTGCTGCTTTGCAGGATAGATTGCCTGTTCCTCCGGACAAGAAGGCTAAAATTGATAGTGCTCCTAATGTTGACTCTGACAATGAGGAGGATGTTGATGTCAAGGGTCGCTTTGT
The DNA here is from genome assembly GCF_964263255.1 of Lissotriton vulgaris. NCBI lineage: Eukaryota > Metazoa > Chordata > Amphibia > Caudata > Salamandridae > Lissotriton > Lissotriton vulgaris. Next base: position 883,981,472 of record NC_141699.1, on the reverse strand, counting down.
GCAGGGTGCCGACCTTAAGGAGGTGCTGAGTCACATTCGCAAAAACTTGGTGTTTCCTGACTCTGTGGTGCCTCTGGGGGATGATTTGTTCTCCCAATATCAGCGTCCTAAACCTGAGTTTTTACCTCTGCATTCTTCGGTGCTGAAGGTTTTGGAGACAGAGTGGAAGGATGTGGACAAGGGGTCTTTTCCGAGTTTTTTAAATAAACGCTATCTTCTACAGGATTTTGCTGTGAAATTCCCATCCTCGGTCAAGGTGGATTCCTTGATGGCCAGTATGTCATCTCAGGGGACTGTTGTTTCTGAGGATTCCTCTCCTGCTGAACCTGTGGATCGAAAGGTGGATGGTGCGGTGAAGCGCCCTTTTGCGGCTGCTAACTTTTCCATTTGGGCGGCGGCCTATTCGTCTTACACGATCCAATCCTTGCTTAAGGATTTTCAATCTCTGTCGGAATTGTTGGACCAGGGGGAGGATATCTCTTCTACTCTGGCAATGATGGAGCAGCAGGTTCGCCTACTTTCTGATGTCTCTTTTGATTCATTGGGAGCGGCGGCTTCTGTGGCTGGGTCTTCTGTCGCTGTGAGACATCAGTTGTGGCTTCGATCCTGGAAGGCTGATGCTGCGCCGAAAAATCTCCTGATGAAGATCCCCTTTTCTGGGGTTAAGCTTTTTGGTTCACCTTTAGATGAGATGGTGAAGAAGACGGCAGAGGACCGTAAACTCCTTGCTCCTGAACGGGCTGGTCGCTTCCGTGCCTTTGGTTCTCAGAGGGCTTTTGGTCCTTCTAGGAGGAGTCGGGCTGGTCAGCCCTTTCGTGGAAGGGGGCGTGGCCGGGGTGCTCCTTCCTTTGATAAGTCCCGGTTCTCCGGTGCTTCTGCCTCCTCCTCTCCTGCTTCAAAGTCATGACTGGATCGCTCCTGGTATGGGTCCAGTTGGGTGTCGCCTCACTTACTTCATGGAATCTTGACGCGAGACTGTGTCAGACCAGTGGGTGCTTCAGGTGGTTTCGGAAGGTTTGCGTCTTGGGTTTCCCCAGACTTCCCCAGACTGTTTCAGATCCACTCCTTGTCCCAGGGACCCTCTGAGACGAGTGGCGCTTTTGGAAGGCATCGAATCCCTGGTTGTCAAACATGCGGTGTTTCCTGTGCCCGACTATCAGTTGGGGTTGGGCGTGTATTCCATTCTATTTCTGGTGTCCAAACGCACAGGGGATCTCAGGCCTGTGATGGACTTGAAGTGGGTCAATACTTTCATTCCTCACCAGAAGTTCAAAATGGTTTCGCTACAGTTGATCCTTCCTCTGGTGTCTCAGGGAGATTTCCTGGCCTCGATAGACTTGAGGGATGCTTATCTGCATGTGCCTATTCACACCGACTCTCAGAGGTTTCTCCGGTTCTGCTTCCTGGGTCGTCACTACCAGTTCCAGGTATTACCTTTTGGGCTCTGCTCTTCTCCCAGGATTTTTACTAAAGTTCTGGCTCCGCTTATTGGTCATTTGCATGGGGAGGGCATTAGTGTTTTTCCTTATCTGGACGATATTTTGATATCTGCTTCTTCTCTTTCTAAGGCGGAGTTGCATGCCCAGAGTGTGTGCTATGTCCTGGAGCATCACGGATTCCTAGTGAATGTGCCGAAGTCCTCCCTGGTTCCTGCGCAGGAATTGACTTTCATTGGGGCTCTGTTCAAGACTCAGTTGGGGATGGTGTTCCTGCCCCCTGCTCATATTCTGTCCCTGATGTCTGCAGTTCGTTCCCTGTTGTTGGGGCCTTCTCATCCTGTGAGCCTGTGGTTGAGGGTTCAGGGCCTGATGTCGGCGTCTTTGTTGACGGTACCGTGGGCTCGCCTCCACATGTATCCAGTGGTGTCCCACATTTTCTTGCATTGGGACCCCTGTTTCCTAGATATGAATGTTTTGATTCCTATGTCCGAGGATGTTCGAGTGGTCCTGGGTTGGTGGTTGGATGAGGGTCATCTGTCCAGGGGCCGCCCGATTCTGATTGTTCCCATCCGCGTTCTCACTACAGATGCCAGCCTGCTGTGTTGGGGTGCTACTGTGGGGGATTCATCGTCCCAGGGGGTTTGGGCTCCCTTGATGGTGTCTTGTTCCTCCAACTTCAAAGAACTGAAGGCTGTTCTATTGGGTCTGTTGGCCTTCTCGGATCTTCTTCGGGGTGACCATGTGCAAGTCCGGATGGACAATCAGGTGGTAATGTCCTATGTCAACCATCAGGGGGGTTGCAGAGGTCTTTCCCTCAGTTGCCTCGGTCGTCGGATTTGTTCTTGGGCGGAATTGAATCTGGCGTCTCTGTCTACCATTTACCTACTGGGTCGGGAGAACATTGTGGCGGACTGTCTGAGCCGAGTGTTTCCTTCCGTGGGGTCTTTGTCCCTGACTACATTGCTGTTTCGGAGGTTGGTGAGGATGTTTGGGTCTCCGATCGTGGACCTCTTTGCTTCCCAATCAACTGCCAAGATCCACTGTTTTTGCACGATTATGCCTTGCCGGGATGCTTGGAGAGTGGATGCTCTGTCTTTCCCTTGGCCGAGGGGACTCTTGTATGCCTTTCCCCCTGTTCCCCTTATTCCGGCGGTCTTGCAGAAGATCAAGAGAGAGGGGTCCTTTGTCCTTCTGGTGGTTCCGGGATGGTGTTGTCACCCCTGGTATCCACTGTAGTTGGAATTGGCTGTGACTTCGGGGTGGGCCTTGCCATTTGTACCTTACCCTCTGATGGGGCCTCTTCTTCCTCTACCTGTGTTCAGGTCCCTGGGTCTGCGGGCATGGCTCTTGAGAGGGATTCACTGATGCATGAGGGGTGTTCCTTGACTGTTGCTGCGGTCATTCAGCAGTCCGGAGGCCTATTACGCTGAAGTCCTATGCTAAACATTGGGATAATTTTGCTTCTTGGTGTGTGGGTCGCGGGCTGTCAGTGGATTTTTTGGGCCCGGCTCGCATTCTGGATTTTTTGAATGATGGGTTTGTGTTGGGCTTGGCCATTTCGGCTCTTCGAGCTCAGTGGGCCACCATTCGGGCATTTCATGTCCTCCCTGTGTTTTCGATTTCTCCTTTGGTGGCACGTCTTTTTAAGTCTCTATATTTCAAATGTCCCCGTCCTATCCTGTGTCCTCCTCCTTGGGACCTTCCTTTGGTGTTGCGTTCCTTGCAGTTGGCTCCTTTCGAGCCGTTGGAGTCGGTGGACTTGAAGTTTTTGACGCTCAAGATCGTGTTTCTTGTGGCCATTGCTTCTGCCAGGCGTATTGGGGAGTTGGGGGCTTTCCTGAGATCTGCCCCATTTTTGGTCATTTTGTCGGATCGTGTGGTCTTGCACCCTCATCCTACTTTTGTGCCTAAGGTGTATTCTTATTTTCACCGGTCTGCGGAGGTGGTTCTTCCGTTTTTTTGCCCTGATCCTTCCTCGGATGAGGATGGCCTTTTGCACCTCTTGGATGTTCGTCGTGCATTATTGATTTATTTGTCATGCACGTCTTCCTTTTGCAAGGTGGACAATTTGTTTGTCAATTTTGGTCTGTCACGTCAGGGCCTGAAACGCTCCCTCTCCACGGTCAGTCGTTGGATTAAGGAGGCCTTTCTGTTGGCTTATGGTTCGGTTTCTGAGGTTCCCTCTCTTCCGATTCAAGGTCGTTCCACCAGGTCTGTTGCTGTGTCATGGGCTGCTTTCAAGGGGGTCTCCATGGAGGATGTTTGCAGGGCTGCTACTTGGTCTTCCCCTCATACCTTCATGTCCCATTACCGCCTTCAGGTTGGGGGTGGGGGTTATGTTTCATTTGCCTCTTCTGTTCTGTCTGCTGGGGTTACTTGAGAGGTTGTCCTTTTTGGTTGCTATGCCTCTTGATATTAAAATCTGTTTTCGCTGCATTGATGATGTGGTCTGTTTTCCTTACATGAAGCTGATTTGCTTTGGTATCGGCTCATGGGTAATTGCTGTGGCGAGGAAGACGGACGAGGAGGTAATGCCCCGGTTACTTACCGGTAATCTTCATTACTCCGAGTCCTTGTCTTCCTCGCCACTGTATAGTTTCCCTTCCCTCCCGGCACTTTTGGTGGCTTCATGTCCACGGCTTGGTTCTTCAGGTCGTGTTGGTGTTTCTGTATCCCTTTATGGGATTGGCTGGAGCCACTGGGGGCCATCTTGGAGGAGGGAGAGGGAGACTACAGCGTTTTTTAGGCTTGGAGTTTCTGTAGGAGCCGGAGGCTCATGGGTAATTACTGTGGCGAGGAAGACAAGGACTCAGAGTAATGAAGATTACCGGTAAGTAACCGGGGCATTCTCACTGAAATAAAAACAAATGAAGGCACATTTTTTTCTTCAGGGTGGGGGGGCTAAAAAGCATTGACAAAGTCAATCGGCCCCAAACGTGCAATCTCTTGACTTTACCACTGCTTGTTTTCCATCAATTCCATATACTAAATGCTCAGCTGCGCAGCAGAGACTAGGCTCAGCGAGAGGGGACAGACTAAACCAAGATACCAGTTTGGTCAGGATACGTTTTGACACATTGCCAATGCTGCATCCACATATGGTGGTGCAAACCTGTCCTACAGCTCCTGGAGTGTTAGCCGTGGGGTGCAGCGAAGAGTTATACCGTTGGCGTGCTTGGGGTAAACACTATTCAGCTCTGGCAGAAGAGAGACGTCTAATCGCCTTCAGTGCAGCCGCCACCTGCAGACACAGTTTCTGTCAGCTCGGCATCCTGTGCGATGAGCGCCGTTAACAACAACGAGGCTGATTAGAGGGAAAGCAAAGCATGCTGAAATACACGCCCACCGCGAACAGGAACGTCTCACGAAATGTTTACAAAAATGTTCCTGAATAAAAGGGCTCTACGTTAACCAGGACCCATTATGTCCCCCCGACCCACTAGGGGACGGCAAGAGAAAGCATTTTTCAATAGAGTGCCAACAGAGATGGGTTCTCCAAATAATACCTTGGAGACTTTCTGCTGTGTACCGCCTTTAAACAGAGTGAAACGCAAAGTGACAGTACATCTAAAAATTCTGCTGCCCTCGATATGTTGAGTATCACAATTATTATATTGTAAATGGTGTTTCACTGGCACTATATAGCAATTTCATGCAATTCTCCATTAAACTGATTTCCAACTTCGGAGGCAGCAAATGAGAAGTGACTTCCAGGTACAAAGGGTGCTTTTGCTTTGAGCCAAATGGGAATAATACAACATTACTGTATACATTAAAGAGGGAACAGGGAAGATTGCAATACTCAAAGGGCAGAATCAACACATTAGCAGTAATGAAAAGACAAGCGCTGTTTACAGAAAACTGTGCCCGGCCACGCGCCCGCGGTCACAAAGTGAACGCAACGCGAAGCCTTTGAAATCCAATACCGAACAGATGGCACACAGCGCGTCTCTGCTCGTAACTGCTTGCTTAGGCCGTGGGCGGATACATGCAGACGCCCTTGACCAATTACATGATGTCTTATTTAGAAAGATACACACAAAAACCAATGAAAAGAAAAACTCACTCATAAGCGTGTGGAAAGCCCAGAGCGATTCCAAGAAGTTGTTATCCTAGAGCAGCGCATGCGCACTGCCCTAGGCTCAACCTAAAAATGATTCAAATTTTAAACTCGGAGGTAACAATAACTACAGATATGGTATCAATATAATATATGATAAATAGAGATGTGCTGATCATTTCAAATGCAGTTTCAGAGTGAGTATCAGGGTTAGACACGGATATGTAAATTTTACACAGCAGGCATCTCTTCAGTAACGGCTGTATGACAGAAGCATGCATGGCAGAACCACGTGTACCTCTACAAAGCGGTCGCAACAACGAATGCGTCTTAACCATGCATTCCTTTACCACACTTACAATTACCACGCATGACTTTACAACAAATTTTGTTGTACAGGCATGTTTGCTAAAGGGACATGCATGGTAAATTACCACAACCGGACTACCCCTCCCCACCCTAAGTCCTAAAATCCTATACCCCTACCTCGGCCCCCTCACTGAGTCTTAAAACCGACCTCGCCCTTCCCTTGAAACTATCCCTTCCCCTTCACCAGCAATGAGGCCTAAGACCATGCCCCTACCAAAAACTACCCCGGGCCCCAGCTCCTCTTGCCCTGAGGCCTAAAATGTACCCCACCCTGCCCATAAAACTACCCTGATCCCCCTGCTCTGAGCCCTAAAATCCTGAACCCTTTTAAAAAGCCTACCTCAACCCCCCCACCCTAAGCCCTAAAACTGCACCTCACCCCGGCCCCAGCACTTAAAAATACTCCGACCCTTCCACGCACTGAGCCCTAAAACCCCACCCCTTCAAAAAACTACTTTAACCCCGCCCCAACCCATGCCCTAAAACCGACCGCCCCTAAAACTACCCCCAAACCTGGCCCCAGTCCAACTTACCTGTTTGCCTCCAGAACTTCATGTTCCCATGTTCCTATGCTTCATGTTCCTCTCCCCGCCCATCCGGACACTAAACCACTATCTGCCTTAACCACGCGTGATTCTGGCAAGTGTTCTTACACTTGCGGCGAAATGGAATGCTTGACTCAGCCAGCATTGTAAAGGTCGTTTCCCCTTCAGTAAAACAATAAAATATGGAAAAAAGGGCACGTGATTAACAAAGAATAGTAGTGAAAGTGTTTTTAAAGCACAGGTTGAGCTAGATAGTAGGGTTTTGTGGTGCAGCAGCAGGAAGAAAAATGAGCCTACTGTGTGATGCTTACCACCTTATTTGTTTACTGTCAACACCTACAAATCTACAAAAACAACACAGCAATTTTGATCAATATTTCAAGGGTGATATTCAGAAAATGGTACCAGGCTGTGTCTAATTCTAACCTTACATTATATTTACAAGGGATATCCTATTTCTTTTCAATATTGAGGAGGTGTGTACCATGCCTCATTGGGCACCAGTGAGCCGTGCAACCGACATACAAAGCTTACAAAAAAAAACTTGGCATCTGCCCTATCATTATGATTAAAGTAGAATAGCAAAGTCATTAAACAAACATTACTGGTTTGAGGTTCCCAAAGCTCTTCAGAGCAGTACTTGTTCCATCAATGGATTCAGGCTGCTATCTGTTGTCTTGTGTTATTTCCACACAAATGTACATTTTTGAATCTTCATTCATTTTTAAAGATACAGAAGAAATTAAGAATCAAATTTCTACATGCAAAAACAACAAGTGATGGACCGAATGTGGATCAATGTCACACATTCCCCCACTCAAAAGATCTGGGCCCAAATCCATCGTTTTTTTGCACTCCACACAACCCTGGGTTAGACAATGGCGATATGCAAATCAGCTCTGATCCTGTTGCCCCATGGGAACAGTCCAGTCCGAACTACAAAAGCCATGTCCTTCCCAGAACGGAATCAAGCATCCGAGGACCGGACCGGTTTCGAGGTAACACCTCTCATCAGCCCGGCTAGCTTGACTCCAAGTGGTGTGGAGTGCCTGGGACCCACGTATGGGCATCCCCAGCGCACTTAGGGCGGCAATTGCAAAAACAACAAGTGATGGACCGAATGTGGATCAATGTCACACATTCCCTCAGTCAAAAGATCTAGGCCCAAATCCATCGTTTTTTTGCACTCCACACAACCCTGGGTTAGACAATGGCGATATGCAAATCAGCTCTGATCCTGTTGCCCCATGGGAACAGTCCAGTCCGAACTACAAAAGCCATGTCCTTCCCAGAACGGAATCAAGCATCCGAGGACCGGACCGGTTTCGAGGTAACACCTCTCATCAGCCCGGCTAGCTTGACTCCAAGTGGTGTGGAGTGCCTGGGACCCACGTCTGGGCATCCCCAGCGCACTTAGGGCGGCAATTGCAAAAACAACAAGTGATGGACCGAATGTGGATCAATGTCACACATTCCCCCAGTCAAAAGATCTGGGCCCAAATCCATCGTTTTTTTTGCACTCCACACAACCCTGGGTTAGACAATGGCGATATGCAAATCAGCTCTGATCCTGTTGCCCCATGGGAACAGTCCAGTCCGAACTACAAAAGCCATGTCCTTCCCAGAACGGAATCAAGCATCCGAGGACCGGACCGGTTTCGAGGTAACACCTCTCATCAGCCCGGCTAGCTTGACTCCAAGTGGTGTGGAGTGCCTGGGACCCACGTCTGGGCATCCCCAGCGCACTTAGGGCGGCAATTGCAAAAACAACAAGTGATGGACCGAATGTGGATCAATGTCACACATTCCCCCAGTCAAAAGATCTGGGCCCAAATCCATCGTTTTTTTGCACTCCACACAACCCTGGGTTAGACAATGGCGATATGCAAATCAGCTCTGATCCAAGTCATGCAACAAGCTATTCACAAGCCTTGAAGTGTAAATCTCCACCTCCACCTATGCTATCTTTTCTACAGGGAGATCCTCACTCATATAAGTGCACTACTTAGACGGAAATGTGGGAGGGGTCAGGTGGAGTACATGTGAAAAATGGGCATACTTACTACTAAACAGGATGAGTTTACAGAGGAGTAGTGCACTGTTTAGGTAGGATTATAGAGGGGTTTATAGAGGGACCTGCTCTTACCCACAAAAGAGTAATTCCATTTCTATTCACAAATTGCATTTCTAAAGTTACCACAGCCATAAATTCATCCAAAACAGTAAATAAATTACTCCATCTCAGCACTATACATGACCAACCAATGGACTGCAACATCTTCCCATAGAAAGTAAAGATGGCAGGGAATTAATTTAAAACCCCATAGGAATTAATGTGTCTACTGTTTCTTTTTTTGTAGTGGTTACATTATGGACTTATACTCAAAAATGTGTTTCCGCAGCCTACTTCAGGGGGGTGGAGATGTAAGTCTTCGTTTTGGAGTAGCATTACACTTAAATTTGGGAATAGTCAAAAGCCCAAAAGTCACTCAAAAGTGTAAGGGTAAACTTACACATGTAAATTACTTATGAGTGTAAGTTACCTTTGAGAAGAGCCCTAACTGTGTGTTATGCCCGACCCTTTTGTACCACCTATATAACCACGTGTCGACTATATTGTGCTCAATATTGCAGTTTTACCATTTGTAATGATGTAAACCGAGGGATACTTTTAGATCACTTGAAAGCACTAACTTACAAACATCTTAAGAATGAAAGACTGACTGTGCCCTTGTGTAATTCAAAATTATGAGGTCCAGGATGTCTTTTGTGTTACTAGCATACAAACATTTGCTGTACCTTCCAACCAGTATGATTTTCCTTCTGCACCCTACTTACTATACTGTTATTTACTATAATTATATATGATAGGATGAATTCCATGTGATATGAAAGCACCAATGCACTCACAATCAAAAACGCTTGCACTACTGCTACCCCATCCTGTAACCATACTGGGTACTTAATGGAAACATGTACACCACTGAATGTGCTTTAATTGCTCTCTGTAGAAGGGGTAGCCTTTGTAAATGTGGTATCTGTTTTGAGTGTGCTACTGTGGCTTGCTCTGTACATAGTTGTTTTATAATTGTTCTGTGTATGTGAAGGATGCTTGCACAGGTGCTGCACATCCTGAAACCTTTCTGTGTGTGAGAAGGTGTGCTGTTTCTTTTAGCACTGAGAATTCAACTATGCTATTGCCCATTGCACTTGCTATGTGGGTGTGCGGGAGACTTACCCTGCTACTGATATTATTATATCTTTTCTGTCTTGGACGGCAAGTTTCACGTGGGCATGTACATGGTTGTAGCACCAAGGAGGAGGACAGAGCAAGGGGAGTTTGATGGCGAAAACCCCTTGCAAGGTGTGTGTATCAGGCTTGGGAGTAAGCATTTTGATTGAGGCAAGTGAGATGCTAATATAGTATTTGCATTCATATAACATTTAGTACCATTGATGTGTGTCTGGAATGGAGGGATGTGTAAGGTTGAGGCAACTGTCCAAGTTCTGTGTAATGGGAACGTCTGGTAATGTTGCAAATGCACAACATGAGGATGGAGATGACTGCACCCAGCAGCCTTGGGAAGAGATATGATTGTTGTTGAAGTTTCTGTTTGTTTTGATTACTGCCCACACTCTTAGAAGTTAAGGCATATTTCCTTAGGATTTGGAGGGTATAGACCTCTCTGCTTTCTTTATTCTTGCAAGTGTGACGCTTTATGCTAAACATTTATTTCAATCCTGAAAGACGTCTACATGGGTCTATACTATGTTGGCACGTTCTCATATTTCAACATTTTCTTGAGTCCCTATTCTACAAACCATCTTTATTCTAAGCTTAGAGATTGACTAGATGACTTTATGACTTTAGAACATAGTCATGTTTAGGAGATAATCGAATTTTCTTTAAGAAACACCTATTTCTATTTCTCAGTTTTTGTATTGCTGTGGCTATGGTTATTTCATATCTAAATCTACAGACACTGAACCAGTTGTGATATTTCAACATGCCATCTATAATTCTATTTCTCTTTAATACTCTCTTGATATATTATATACCGATTTGATTATTTATTAGTAATAAAACTACATATCTTCAATTACCCATTCCTGTTTCTGATTGTGGGGCCAAATGGTGTTCACGAAATGTGAATTGCTTTATTATTGTTAACTCCCTTTTCGTCTGTCATCTTAAAAAGATCCATCATATGAGAGATTGTAAATGATGCTCCTCCACGCTCTCACTACTCTACACTATGTGGGTGTTAGAAGTGAGTTGTGTTTGCTTTGAGCGTACAAGGAAAATTTTTCCATGTCTTGTGTGATGACCACTAAATTGCAGTCATTGTTTTATGGGATGCAGCACTTGGCAGTGTGATAGAGTATTTATGTGAGAGAGATGTGCATTTTTATAGTTTGTGGTTTGTTAGGTGCACTGTCAGGTGCACTGACAATCTTCTTGGTAATTTTTCTTTGTGTTATCAATCCCATTTCCAATGCTGGTTCAGGCAGGAGGTTGTCCAATCTGGGATCTTATCGATCTGGAAGAGGTGCGGAGGAGTGAGTGAGAGTACAAGATCTTCCAGAACAGACTGTATTACAGTTCTTCTTTCTATGACTACCATTACGAGATGTCAGTTATGGAGATTTGGCAAGATGCAGAGTGTTGTAAACATCCTGTTTTCATAACAGAATGTTGGTGTTCAGGTTATTTGGCAAATTGTAACCTACAAGGTGGACTATGGTATAGTCCTCCTGTGACAAGCAAAGTGGGGCAGATCATTCTTCACAGATTTGCGTGGTAAGTAGGCCTGGGCAATGAACTCCTCTGTTTGCAGGGTTTGCTGAGTTTTCCACACTCCGCAGAGCACTCAGAGTTCTGAAAAACTCCGTTCTTTTCTCGCTCGAGCTCTCCAAAGTCAAGTTGGCGAGCAGGGAAAATCCCCCTCCTGGTGAGATTTCTCAATTTAGGCGGTTAGATTCCTCTACATTGGTGGACATGGATAGCTGCAATCGCTCGCGTTTAGAAAACTGCCACTCAGATAGAAAATCTACTCGAATGACGAGAAAAGAAGAAAAGCCCTCTTGCCTTGCACATGGTGTACTTTGTGCTGATTTTACAGTGTAGGCCAAACACCCGGCACTGAAAATCAATGCGAATGGCATGACCAAACAGACTCAACTGTTTGCGGAACTCCGCATAGCGGGGGCAGAGTTTTTTGGGTCACTTTGCAGAGTTCCGCATAGCCTGGCCTAGTGGTTAGTATTGAGTGGTTAGTTAGGTGTGCTGGCATAGCCTGTATCTGTGCCCTCCAATAGCCAGTGAGATTCCTCAAATCCTTTCATACATTATATGTGTGACACACTGAAAATGAGTCGTCAGGTAGGGAAGTGGTATATTGTGTCCTATGGTGACACAGATTAAATCAGATTGAGACCACAAGGACAGTCATAAATAACAGTTACTGTCCTCCATTTTGTGGTCATAGGTAGAGTAAATCCAATGTACAAAGATTAAACCAGTATGCTTAGGGTGATATTAGTTTGAGAAAGTAATCCAAGTTCTCAACTCTTAATCACTTCTAGGTTTTTCATTGTTGGTACTGGGTGGGGCACTGACCTCAGCCATATGTCGCACGTTCAGATGATTTCATATCTATATGTAGGAGTTTTATGAAGGTCTCGTCCATCCAACATCTTACCTGGTGGGCGCATAGTAGAACTTTTGCAGTTTCATTGGTTCAGTTATAATTTTCAAATACTCCATGTTTTGATTCCATCTACTGAACTGACCAAAAATACAGCGCAAAGATGTCAGCGTACACTAGATTTCAAAATTAGGAAGGCCTCTCTTCAGTCAATACTCAAAACAGCTCTGAATTTCAAGAAACGTTAGAAAGGGTCACTGTGACTCCATAGGGTAATACTGTCTACTCCCTTGATATTCCACCCAGCATCTACCAGGCATCAAAGCCTTGGTGTTTTCATGTGTAGGTTCTCTAACACCGCATTGAACAGGCAGAGTACTTTAAAGGACATTAAGGGTCACAGTATGCATTCAGAAATATCTTAAATATTTCATGTTCATTCCAGAGATATTTGTATCTATTTCAGAGAGGTTTTACTTACTACCCAAAAGCTATTTGAGTACAGTATTAAACTTGTTTGATAGTTCAATATATTTTATTGAGTAGAATTCAACAACAGCAAAGACATACAGAAAAATGTACTATAACAGTAAGAATAAATGGGATATCATTACAATATAGGAAAAACATCATAAACGTACATAAAATTATAAAAATATGAAAAGCAACGAACTAGGGTAAAAGAAAAGAAAAAAACAGCAATTGTTACTAGTTTAAATTGAGAGTAAATCAAAACTTTCTATATATTATGGAGCATTCAGATTATTAATATAGGAATCAAGAGTATACCATATGGTATTTGTAAGCATGGGAGAGGTAGAGACAGGCAATAATAAAGATAACTAACCACGTTTGCGTAAAATTATCCAGTCTCACCAAGCATGAAACCAGAGTAAATTAGCTTTCTTCCAATTAGATGTGCTTGATTTTGCAGCTGTAGAAAATAGAAAGTCAAACAATTTACAGTCAATAAGGGAAAGTGCATAGGGCAGTGCATACGACTTACATATAATGATAGTGAGTGAAAATGGGAGGTGAAAACTTAACATTTAAACATTTAACTTTTTGGATACACACTGATACTTGTACATTTCATTACCATCACATGATTTCACCTCTGGTCAGGTTATTTAGGTCAAAGATCATTTGAGGTGTTTTCCGAGGTAGAAATCCAAAAAGCTGAACATTGCCTATGATTTCTGTTTGTTCAAGAAGAAGCTGAGGACTGTCATGGAGCCAGAGTTTTCTTTTGTAGGCCCAGCAAAGATGCCATGGACCTCGGTGCAAGGAAGGAAAATAGGCCTTCTGAATGCTGGCTAGGGAGTAAAATACAACAATAATTAGAGTTGAGGTGGCCTCTCTGCCCTCTGGGTCACTGAGCCTCATTCACCATTGATAGCTAAGCTTATGACTATTTTTCCAGATTAACAACTTTCACTAGGCAACAATCTCAACATGCAGCTGAACATGTGTATGGTTATTTAAATAGTCAGCTGCATCGGATGGTGCTCCGAACCACCCTAATGCCCAGATGCATCAACCATTTTAGGAAGTGCAAACGGTGCGATTCGCATAAATCGGCCTTTTGCACTTCCTAAATTGGTTACTGGGATGCATCAAGCATTTTTTGGAAATCGCTTTTTTTGCGAGTTCCAAAAAATGCGATTGCTGTTAAGGAATCGCACATTTGCGATTCCTTAACAGCAATGCATCATCCCCAAAACATTTGCGATTTCCAAAATTGCAAATGCAAATTACCACGAAGTTGAACTTCGTGGTAATTTGCAAAAATGTTTAAAAACGCATGAAAATGCATTTTTTAAACGTGCACGTTACAGGCACACATGTCCTTAGGACATGTGTGTATGTAACTCACATGTAAATGTCCATTTCATGAGTGCAGGGGGGGGTCCTTTGGACCCCCCTCTCCACCCTTGAAAGGCTTTGATGCATTCCAAATTGAAATTGCGAATTCGCAATTCCCATTCATTCCTATGGGCATTTCAGCCCATAGGAATGAATGGGAATATCGGATTCGCTATTTGGAACTCGCAATTTTATTGGAATTCGGTAAAAAATGCGATTTTTACCGAATTCCAATAAAATTGCGAATTTAATGATGCATTGCCATTTGCGAATCCTTAATTGCGATTCCTTATTTTTCGCAATTAAGGAATCGCAAATGACAACGTTGATGCATCTAGGGGTATATGTTTAAACATGGAAAAACAAACAATATAAGCAGGTTCCACTGGTCAGTAAATTTGGTAGTGTGTAGAAAAGGATTGTATGGAACAGGAGTGTGGGTGAAATCTCCGTTAGAGGTAAGGGCAAGAGCCAACATGTCTATTTTGTGAAATATTACTGGAAACTGCTGCATTTTTCTCCAACATACAAGAAGACACAGCTAGAAGCAAGCAAACTTCAGGTACGGATTATGAAAACCAGGCAAAGGAAACTGGGGAAAAGCTGTCAGAGGAGGCCCAGTTTTAGTGTAGCTGGCCAAATGAGAGAGGTAATCGAGAGTGTAGTCCTCAGTGACATTTTTAAAGTGTTCCCTATTTGTTTTTGTTTTTTTAAATGAGTCTGGGAAGCATTGTCTGATAGGTTACTTGTTATGTTTTAGTGAGCATCTTCAAAGTGTTTACAGATGTTTTATTGCTGCTAGTAAGGAGCATATTCACAAAGGCAACCATACATGTGCATATTTACTCATGTGTGTATATCTAGTACTCCACCTAGGTGTAAGCCTACACTCTTTAGCTAATCAATATTTTCAAGTGTATATTTACACCCAGGTGTAGACATGTCTAAACCCTCTCAAATCAAGGGATATAGCTCATACAACACAATTATAAGTGAACAGTTACTACAAGGAACTTTGCACAAGTAGGCGGAGATCTCCTCCACATTGGCAGAGATCTCACTATGAGAAAGTATTGGAAAAAATCTTGAAATTGTAAATGTAAATTAGTCTAAAATATTTATTATTAACCTAGAGTAAATTAACTAAAATCTTACAGCAGATTAACTCATTAAGCTAAATAGATGTTACTTGATTAATTCATTAAAATAAATCATTTTAATTTATCAATAATAACTTTTAAGAAATTGCCCCTCGCTAGAAATTTACTTTTTCAATATTTACTAAATTGAGTTCAATGTTATGTGCTGAATCAATTAAAACTATTGTTTTTAAAGTGTAAAAGTTTAATTGAATTTCTTTTAAATTAAGATTGATACATTTTCAAATATTTAAATAACGAATAATCATACATCATTGCTAACATACGCACACACATTCATGCATATCAAGATAATTTAATTAATTTATTCTTAGTTTTTATGAATGGTTATTTTATGTCTCTGTCTGAGTGCCCATGGTTAGTGCGTTACATACTCCAAGGCTCGGACAGAGTACAGTTGAGCCTGTTTTGTCATCTTTAGCAATGTAGTAACGTAAGAAGTGTACTTTGTGAAAAGCAATGATTTTACTCTTTCCTGGGTGTGTGTTTGTATTAGCATTTCCTTCCTCAGCCCCCCCCCCACAAACCACTCTTTACATTTCTCTAAAGCACTCCCATTTAGCACTAAGAATAGCCCATTGTCTAGCCAATCCCTCTGGTTCCTCCCACATATACCACTAAAATGTATACTTATGTGTGCAGGGACCTCAGCACTGAAATAATAGCAGAAGCAGATGCCTCCAGCTGTGGGTTTAGGAATAGCATTTTGAAGTATGTGGATAGTAATACTGAAGTACTGCTTTATGTACTACAAAATGCACTTTGTGACTAGATCCATAAGTGTTGAAATGAAACAAGAGAGAAATCAGCCAAGAAAAACAAAATCAGAAGCAAAGCTATACACAACAAAACATGCAACAGAATTAGATGCTCGTACAAAATGGGTTCAGGTGATACCAATTTCGAATAAAATGAATGAATGAGTTCTTTATGTTTACAAATCAGATCTTTTCCAATATTGCGTAGCAAAGCACCTAAGAGATATCACCCAAATCTCTGTTTTGACCTTCAACAGAATCAGCTCTTGGTGTGTTTCATAGGACTGGCTCTATTCTTTCAAACTGCATCTTGAATTTTACGTCCACATCAAACAGAAGTATTTCTAATTTGTAAAGGAGTGATATGTTGTATCCTCCTGGAGCAACAGACTATATTGAAAGGGGTCCTGAAACAGCTATTGTCAGGAGTGAAGCTTTACACAGACAGCCACACACAGACCCCTTCTGTTTAATATAATGTCATGCACCAGGATTTCCCAGAATAAGCACCTGCAAGCATATCATGACACAGCTCATTATTATTTGGGGATGAGGTTGTAGTAATAAATGCCTGAGATTTCAGTCCTTACTTTACTATCCACTTGAAAATCTCTATATGAAGCACAGCTTAAACATTAATGGAGGTAAATCTAAAATGTGTTGTTTGGTGGTGCTACTGTTAAAAGCAGATTTCTTGGGAAGGGCAAAGGTGGAACTGATACAGTTTGTGTGGGATCTACCAGCATTTGACTATAAATATAGAAGAAATGTGGTGAACTCGTCTATCTTAGCACTTAAAGTTAAGGTTGTTGCAGGATCATAATAAACAACAGAAATATGGGCTGGCAAACAAGATGTTATTAAGTGTAGGTTCTGCACCCTGCTGAAAACAATGTTTTCTTCTACTTTATTATAAGTGCATTATACCCCACGGCACTTGTAATAAGGTGGAATGTTTATTCGCACCGTTTGTCACGTAGTACCCATCTGCCGAACTCTAATTCAGTACCATTGACTCTTCCCAAACATGCATGGGTTTAAGCAACTTCTCCTGATGGGGAGTAGAAGGGGAGAGAAAAACAAGTTACTTACCATATATAACATTTAAATAACATTTTTTGTAAACTTTATCCCTATCCAGATTCCTCACCTCTTGAACTCTTCGGGGAACAAGACTGGATCCAGAACTTTTCAGAATTGCGCCCCTGTGCCAACAGGTAGCACACCATCACTCTCTGCAGTGGCATGGCACTCCTTCTGAAGTGAAGGAACATGCTCTATATAGGTGCAACCTCTGTGTGATGACATCTTTTTCATTTTCTGTTCTTCCCTACCTTCAGATTTGGATCAAGCGTGACAGACTGCAAACATGACAGTGTGTCAAACATAACTTCAGGACTTTTTAAAATCCTAAAAGTCGACTACAAAGAAAGAAAAGGAGATTGGTGGTGACACATATACTGTGAGACAGATGGAGTGGAAAGAGCATTTACAAACCTAGGTACCTTGTTCTTCTGAGGTATGCTTTGAACCTGAGCTTCCTCACCATTTGAATAGATGCCAAATGAGTACCTCCAAAAAGACTGAGTCTGAGGACGTTTTGCAGAATTGAGTAGCCAGAATGGCACTTTGTGGAGTTGAAAGTCAATGCAGTAATGTCTGTTAAAGGTGCTGACATGCTGCCAAATCAGAGCCAGGCAGATACCAAATGCCATGGTCACATCCTTGCTCCTGTGGAAAGAGCCTGAAGGTACTCAGGAGACTTACCTCTTGACCAGGACATAAAGCTTTTCTTATGCACAAGTTGATCCATCTAGATAAAGGACACTCTGTAACTGCCCTTCCTTTTTCAGCACTGGCCAAACTGACAAAAAGCTAGTTATCCATCTGGAAATGGTGCTTCTGAGTTTTAACGGTGCAGCCTGTCCTCCTCTTTAGAACAATGAGGCAGAGATAAAAATGGGACGCGATATGGACTTCCCAGCTTGGATTAATGACACCACTTTCATTAAGAAGAATGCACAAGACTGAAGCAACAGGTGTCAGAAAAGTAGCAGGTGAATGGAGTTTGCGAATAACTGCACCTGTGGGAATCACAAGGTGAAGAATCTCTAGCCAAAAGTCTCCATCAGAAGAGGCTAACAGAAACCAAAAAAGTAATATCTCCTTACTCTGCCATCATGACCTCACTCATTCCTAACTGGATAAGAATGTAATCAGCGCTAAACCCTGTGCAAGAGGTTCCCATGGTGCAGGCATGCCTTCGTTGGCAGTGAGCAGTCACAAGTGTGCCAGCACTAGGAGAGAGCTGAAGAGTATCATATCTTTATAGATAATGGCACTTTTCAGCTCTCTTCCGTTCAAGCAACACACAGCAGCGACTTTGTGCCTGCCCGAGGCCACGCAGTGGCCATCAAGAGGGCGGGTACCTAGTCAAGGAGGGCGGTCCCGCCCCCACTTGCCTGTCCGGCACATCCGCCTCACCGGTTGGAGGAGGCGGCCTGCCGAGAATCTCGTCCGGGCGGCGGGGAGGGGCTTCTGGGGTACTTATGCTGTGGTGCCCCTATCCTAAGCCTCTTTGCCGCCCGGACGCCGTACGATCTTGCGGGACACTCTTTTGTGACTACCTCGTCGTGCTGAGGTGAGCGAGGCCTTGGGCCTACCCTCTCCCCCCCCCTTTACTGTAGCCGCCTGCTCCCTCCGTGCGAGGTGGGAGCCTGGCGAGGCGGCCCGCTAGAGCGGGCTGCTGTGGGGGGGGACGTCCGGTTTTCCTTCCGGTCTTGGGCCTCCGGTCAGCGCGGGCCCGGCCTGTTCTCGTCGGGCCCCGCTGTATTTGCTATACCGAGTCCCGTTTTCCCTAAAGGTTTGGGCGTCTTTTGTGTGATCTCTCCGGCGCTGGAGTGGCCATGTTTGTGTGGTATTGTGGCGGCAATTGTAGGATTTACAAATATTGCATTTTGGCGGGTCGAACCTTTCCCAGGTTGTGCGTGGGTGTGTAATGTTGTGTATTTCTCCCTACCTCCTTCGCCTCGTCCGTCCCCCTTCCTCGTCGGCTGATTTTCCTCGCATTCTCTTTGGGGGTGCGGGCTGGTCCGGGGAGCCCCGCGTGGTGGGACTGTCCGTGGGGTAATTGTTCTCCCGGGAGTCCGATGCCGACCCTCTACGATCATCGGGGCTGTGGCCGAAGGGTAGGGTAAGCGTGTTTTCCCGTGTGTACGCTTAGCCATGCTCTGTGCATCTGGCGCTTCTGATTGCTCCTACCTGGGGCCTGAGCTGGATGCTTTCTCGCGACCTCGTGCTTGTGCGCAGTGCCCTCAAGTATGGCGCGGTGTGTGGTATTCTAATGTGTACAGTTATTTACAGGTGGGCGCGTGGCCCGAGCGGTCAAAGGCTCCGGTTTTAGGCACCAGTCTCTTCGGAGTCGGAGGTTCGTATCCTCGTGCTGCTTGGTTTCTTTTGGGAGGATTATGGCAAAGGGATAGTGCATGCTTGGTGGTGCGCGGGCTTTCAGGCGAAGGCAAAGACTCGTTATGGATGTACTCATGTTGATGGGGGGGAGATGTGAAGGATGAACCAATTTTTACCCGCTTCATCATTATGCACGTACCGTGTATTTTGCATTATCAAGGAATACGATCGTTCATGCAAAGTGTTTCCTTTTGATCGCTTCTGACTACGGGATCAAGAAGGCTTAATTTGGGCCCCGGAGTGGGGCGGCACTTGTGACTGGGGCCTGCGGAGATATGAGTGTGTTGTCCCCATATTTACCAGTGCTGCTGAGCTGACCAGTGGTCGTGGCCCCCATCTCAGGCATCGGGGCTGAGAGGCGTTTTGCTTGCATGAACGCTAGGTTTCTTGCGCTTTCTCGGTTTCAGGGCCGAGATGTTTGTGCGGCTTGCCATAATCATGCGTGATTGTTGGTTTTATGATATGTTTTGGTTTCACGGTGCCGCATTCGGTGCCTCAGGGCACAGATATCCTTTCTTTCCCGAGTTGATTGGGGGCGCGATTACTAATGCAATTGCTGTTAGTGTCCACCGCTACTCTATGCCTTCTGTCGGAAACCACTAAGTGTTGCTGTCTAGCGGGATATCCTTACGTCCGGGTATTAGTGTGAATTCACTGTTTGGGAGTTAATGTTTAATACCGTCAAGGTTCATTTTCGAGTCGCTGCCGTCCCTTTCTTGTTACCTACCAGTGTGATGTTTTGAGACTGCCTTGCAAATGTATAAGGCTTTCGCCGGGAGGCGGAGCTCGTGGGGGGGGTTTTCTCTCATCTGTCCGAGACATTTTGTCCAAGCAAGGGTTACATAAGTTCTTCGTTAGGGGGTCAGTTATGTCTGACGGAGGTATTGTGCACAGTAACAGCATAGGGGCCCGACGGGCTCATTTTCCGGTCGCAGTGCAGTTTTGGTTTTCAGCTTTGGCTTCCGGGCGGGGGCGGGCAGATGTACCCCAATTGACAACAAAATTAGGTCAATTAGTATTGATAGCAAAAGGCTACGCTGTGCATCTTTCAACATTCCGTCGCCACGGTTTAGTATGGCTACGCGCCTTGCTGTTCACTGCCCTGCCCCAGGCCCATCCTGTCAGCAACGCTAGCACCGGGCGGCTCAATCTGGGTTTGGTGGAGTGGGTCCAGTCGGCGGCACCACCTGTCTCGGGGTTCGTTGCCAGCAACCATGCACCTAGCTCCCACCCCTATGTCCGTTCGGGAGGCATGGCTGTATATTTTCGTGGTGTAATAGAACACCGCCCGGTTAAGAAAATCTGCTTTTGTCGGCGCGCTGGTGTATAGCCCGTCCTCGCGTTTTCTGCGGTGTGTGTCGGGGGGTGGTGGGGCCAGCCCCTTCGTTCACTCGAACCATGTCCTTCATTTCTCCCCCACCCCCCTGCCTCCGAGGCGTCTGCCAGGGTCCCCATGTCGGGAGGCGGGTCGGAGGCTTCGCATTGTCCTCCCTGGTGCGTTCATGTGACCCTGGGCGACTACACATGTGTATTCGGCGCCGGGCCAGCGCTGGAGTTTGCGTTCGGCAGTGCGGTCCTCTGCAGTGGCGACGCTCACTACGTTCTAGCGCAGACTTTCCCGCGGGGTCCGAGCGTCACATTAGCAGTAACGATACCTGAGGAGAAGGTTTAGTGGACATGTTTCTGTGGCATATGTCACACTACTTGAGGTATTAGTGACATCTGTGGTGGTATCTAGAGCATCTAGAAATCGTGGGGTCGCAATCGCAATGCGTGACAACACTTGAAATGCTTACCATTTTGCAGGAAAGTAGTTTAAAAAGGATATGAACCAACGGTGTGTGCTGATCATTGTCTCCATGGTTCAGAAATATACCTGCATATTGTTTGTGATGATGAATTAGAAACGTGCTAAAGTGCGAACTACCATGTTTTCTCAGTTGTGCCTTTGGCGCGGTAGAGAAAATGTGGCTGGTGCTAGAGGGGGAGTTTCGCTTCAGGTGTCCGAGGGTCAAGGGTTGTGTAAGCATGCGGGGAGTGATGCGCTATTGTCCTCGGCAGCCTTGTTCATTTCCGGCTTTGTTCTTTTCCGGTATGGTAGAGGATGGCATTCTGAAATGCGATGATTTCGTGTGGTCCTTGCGCTGGTTCTAAACAGGTTGTAGGCGGATCTCGACTACACTATTTTCCATGTATGCCTCAGTGACATATCGATCAGAGGATAAAGACATCTTCACAGTCTGTTGGAAAGATAGACTCCATGCTCCTGGGCAGCCGGCCATTTCCTTGGGCGGTATCTCTTACTTTG
Organism: Lissotriton vulgaris; assembly: GCF_964263255.1. NCBI lineage: Eukaryota > Metazoa > Chordata > Amphibia > Caudata > Salamandridae > Lissotriton > Lissotriton vulgaris. The sequence continues at coordinate 883,959,851 of NC_141699.1, read as the reverse complement.
TCCGGCGCACGTGGGTAATGGCGTCATCTTGCCACAACTGGCATGAGAAGTACGTTTCACCATGTCCGGGGCACGCGGGTAATGGCGTACATGTCCGGCCATTTTAAAAGGCAATTATGTGCGAGATGTCCGCGTAAGGATGCGCCATCTGGCTTCAGGGCTAATTATTTGTGGGGCACAGGCATGTTGGCTTTTGATTGTGTTTGGCATGCACGTTTTTCTAGTGGCAGACTGGTGGAGTGGCCTTCCACCCACCACCCCTAATCCCCCCCCTGTCGGGCAGTGTACACATGGTTCCACACAGCCGCCCTCCAGGCCATGGTACACAGAACAAGGGTGCTTGTACATGCCTTAAGGCCGGGCAACGACGGGAGCGGAGAGACGTTTTCGCTGGATGTCCTGGCCACCCCTTTGCCTGCTGGGGTTTTTGGTTCTCGTGCCGTTTACAGCAACACCGCACTTTGGCAATTGCTGGGCATAATTTGGTCTTGGATGCGTTAGCAATTGTTTCGCTCGGCCTTTTGCTTGGGCAGTGGGGCGTGTTGGCCACCAGGGGGAACAGTCTCTCGGTTTCAGTTTCTCCGCACACGCTGGAAGTTTGTGTGTCCTTTCCACGTTTTCTCATAGAATGTCATTTCTCAGCACTGCAGGATATCATCGTTCTTGCCCTCGAGTGCTGTTTTGCAAACGGGCATGTTCTATTTCCCGGACTGTCGTACACCTGATGATTCTTATAATGTATTATGACCACACAGCAGGTACCTCTACTGTTTGTAATACGTGGTTCTCACCCCTGAATGTTGGCCTGAAGATGTTTAAATTACCTTTAAATTTATTTAGGGTATTTATTCGGTAATTCTGTGGCCGGATTTCGGGTCACTTCATGCAATGATTCCCCAAGTAAACCGCATTCAGTGGCTATTAATTTAGCTGATTAACACAGGTGCCAATATTATAGATGCCACTTCTCTGGCATTAATGCAGATCCACTGGTTTATGTGACATATTCATACGTGAATATCAAAAGACACTTCAGTGTTAACGGGAGCCTCTAGGCAGATAATTGTTAACCGGTGTGTTCATATGTTTTGGAGCACGGCTCAGTGGGAATTCGGCTTTGAATGTGCAACATCCTGTCCAAGGGTGTCGTGTTATAAGGTGAGTTGCGGATGAGACCCTAGTTTGTCCTGCTCATCCGTACTAGCAAGAGAGGTTGACCGACTGCTTTTGCCCCTTGTAAATTCGGGATGTGGTGGTGTCACTGGTCCCAATTTCGGTCCAATTTTGTTTGGAACTCTCCTTTGGGTTAGCATGAGTTGCAGATGAGACCCTAGTTTGTCCTGCTCATCCGTACCAGCAATAGAGTTTCTATGACTGCTTTTGGCCCTTGTAAATGCGGGAAGTGGTGCTGACACTGGTCTCTATTCTAGCATTTGGCACTCCCTGATCAAGCTATAGATCAGCATTGCAGGTAGTGATCTCTACGTTGTGGGTGGCAGTTTGTCATCGGCATAGCATGTGATAGGACTGGTCCAAGAATATTACAGCAGGATGCTGGACAGGTATTTGGAATAAGACCCTTCACCTGTTCTTTGTCGAAGACGCTCCCTCCCTGAGACGGGCATAATCGTGAGCGTAGTTGCAGCAGGTGCAGGGGTTCCTAGGACACTTGATTCCTCCTCTGCTGAAGTGACCATGGCTGCATTGTTATCATCCCACCTCCTTCCTGGGGGCCCATATTCTTCCTCTTAGCGCTGCCTATGACACTCCCTTGGCCCTATTCTCCGATAACTCGCACCCAATCCTTGCGAGTCCAGCCCAAAGTAACCAAGGGAAAACGCAGCGTGTGATAGTGCTGCTTTTCGGGACCCGTTACTTAGTATCCGGACGTCTAGGCATGGCACGTCTACCTTATTTTGATGGTTTGACATGTATCTGACACGCAGATATTCTTCAAAGAAAATCCAGTATCCTTCCATGTATATGATTTTTCAAAGCACTCACGTTCCTTGCCCCCATTCACCACGAAGAGGTCTTCAGCCTAATGGGTAGGCACAACGGCCGGTCTCGGTTAGTCCATTGCTAACATGCGGCGTTGTGCTGGAGTCTAATATTCTTATGCCATGTCACAAACCTATAGACTGGTTATGCCACTTTCAGATTCGCAGACGTCGTCTGCCATGTATGGGTCCTCTTGTTTACTACAGTAAGTTAAGCGGGAGGATTGTCATTATTTGAATGTCCTGGGGTTTAATTGTTTGATAGCCCAGGCTGAGATTTAGTGTCACCCGTATAGCTGAGTGGATCTACATTAGACTCCTCCCTCCTTGGCTCCTCTTGCGAAATACTCCTCTTTCCACCTAAGCGTCTGTTACACATGTTCTTTTAGGCCAGACGATTTTAGTGGGGTGGATATCTCAGGCTTCTTCTGACCTGTACACGGATGGAGTTTTCAGAGTGTTTAATCTTAAACTAGGGTCAAAAGAAGGGTGTTTAGATGTGGCCCGGCATGCAACAATGAGTACCAATCACAGGTTTATAGGGAGCACTGCATGATTGGCAACAACTCGTAACTGAGAAATAGTACTTGGTACCCTCGATTAAGGCACATGTGTGGTCTGCCATGCTTGGGAGGGTCATTCGCTTAATCTCCCCCCCCCCCCCCTCCTTCTTGGATCTCCTGCCTTCTTTTCCGAGGCTCGGGGGCCCGCTGGCAGCTCACCCGCAGTCTGCTGTCGTCAGTGTAACACTCTATTCAGTTTACAGAGAATAGCTGTGGCTTCCACAGCCAGAGTACGGACTGCCAATAATGGTTTGGGGTGGGCCCGAGAAGTCTTAGGATTTCAGGCATGATCCGGGGGGGCAAGTGTTCGCGGCTGTCCCCGTGGCTTCCAGTTTGCCCTTGTAAGACCTATTCGCTAGTCATTCCAAAATATGCTTTGCGCACTGCAATAGACTCTGTATCCTGGGGAGGATTAGTCGCTTATGCGTAATCTTGCAGTTGATTATTTTCTGTGACTGCGCTTGTTTTCCGGGGGAGAGTCTCTGCAGGGGGGGCCCTTCCCATCACCTGGTCTCTGGCCTGGGATAGTCTTCCCTCATGGGGCAGTGGGACTGTTCCCGGGTGGTTAGGCACATGGGTGTCGTGGTGGCTGTTACTTCCCATACATGCCCCTGCACAGGTCAGCCTTGGGGGCTCCCTGCCAAACTAACTTAAACAATATCTTGTCGGTAGCCGCTCCCAGCCTATATCCCAAGGGGGGCAGGGGATACCGGCTGCTTGTAGACAGACCTGGGTATCATTGGCAGCATGTTGCGCGAATGCGAAGTTTGGTGGTCTGAAACAGTGCCTAGAAGACACTGGCGGGGCGCTAAGTCCAGCGAGGCTATCGTGAGAGCAGGAAGGCGCATATATGCGGCCATGACAAAGTTTCGCAGCACAGTGGGCTGTTTTTCTTACCATGACGTGATTCAGGAAAAGGTCATGGGGTACTTTGAGGAAGATGGTGTTCTCCTCTCGCCTGTTGGCTTATACCTCTTTCTGCTGGACTTGAAATAAGACCTCATGAGCAGAGGTTGCAGGTAGAACAGGTAACAATGGTGGGGGGCCTGTGCGGCAGCGGTGACCACCGCACAGGCTGTGGCGGAGTTACGGGGCGATCCGGAAGAAGAGAGGTGCAAATGATGTACTTCAGCGGGCACATAGGGGTGCCAGAGCCTAACCTGTAACCTCATGGGAGGTGCAGGAATCCGTGTCGGCACCCCAGTAGTCCTTCGGGCGGTTGTGGGCCTGTGCAGCCGGGGGTTTGCCTAGTCACGCCCAGCAAATGGGTGTGTCAGTATTTAATTATATTCTACAGCAGTTGGGTGGTTCGCCACTGTGCTGTTTGGCTCAAACAGGCGGACAGGTGGCGAGAATGCGGCCTGTCCTGGATCGCCCGTAAGCTAACCCACCATCTTTACATATGTTGTATGTAAATAAATCCTGCAGCAATTTTTTACCCAAACTCTATTTGTCTGTGTTTCCTTTGCGGGTTTGGGTATGTGGGGCGGGGGAATGTTATGTAGCCCTGAGTTGACTATGCGCCTGCCCGAGGCCACGCAGTGGCCATCAAGAGGGCGGGTACCTAGTCAAGGAGGGCGGTCCCGCCCCCACTTGCCTGTCCGGCACATCCGCCTCACCGGTTGGAGGAGGCGGCCTGCCGAGAATCTCGTCCGGGCGGCGGGGAGGGGCTTCTGGGGTACTTATGCTGTGGTGCCCCTATCCTAAGCCTCTTTGCCGCCCGGACGCCGTACGATCTTGCGGGACACTCTTTTCCCTCCCGTCCTCTTACCCAGAGTGTCATGAGTAGGGGCTGGGGGGGTGTTTTAATGTGTCTTGTTTTTCGTTGCAGGCGGAGTTACGGGGCGATCCGGAAGAAGAGAGGTGCAAATGATGTACTTCAGCGGGCACATAGGGGTGCCAGAGCCTAACCTGTAACCTCATGGGAGGTGCAGGAATCCGTGTCGGCACCCCAGTAGTCCTTCGGGCGGTTGTGGGCCTGTGCAGCCGGGGGTTTGCCTAGTCACGCCCAGCAAATGGGTGTGTCAGTATTTAATTATATTCTACAGCAGTTGGGTGGTTCGCCACTGTGCTGTTTGGCTCAAACAGGCGGACAGGTGGCGAGAATGCGGCCTGTCCTGGATCGCCCGTAAGCTAACCCACCATCTTTACATATGTTGTATGTAAATAAATCCTGCAGCAATTTTTTACCCAAACTCTATTTGTCTGTGTTTCCTTTGCGGGTTTGGGTATGTGGGGCGGGGGAATGTTATGTAGCCCTGAGTTGACTATGCTTGCTGCCCTGCTTGCGTGAACTTTTGAATAATATGCCCAAATTATTCCAAATAAGGAAAGAATTGTCTCAAGAAGCTATAGGGCTAAAGAGCTTGAATAGGATGGAAGCTAAAAGGGAGCTTAAAACACACTGAAGCAGGGGATCTATAAAGTCAACAGTGATTGTGAGGTCTGGTATTCCACAGCGAAACTTTTTTAAAGAGAATGTTTCATGAGAAATGTGCAGATAAGTACCAATTCTGGGGGGCGCTAGAGGGCACCAAGCAAGATGGTCGCACTTGCGGGAGGCTCTTGCTGCTCGGGTTCTCATTCGACAATCATCCTCCTCATCTCGAACTTACTCCTGCCCTAGAAGGTGCTGCCTGAACGCCGTGATCACCGAGCTCCATGCCACTACTTCTGAGACCTTTGAAACTGCCTGGAAAGCTTTAAGATCGAGCTCTTGCGCTACCCTAGTGAGCCGAGCGGGACAACATTGCTGGGAGCGCAGCAGACACACTACCTGCAGCTGCGCAGTCGCTGTGCCCGCCTGGAGGGGGACCCAATGGGTGATGTGTCAACATCCGGCTGCAGCTGTGCCACTCCCTGCCTTGGCGCTGGGCCTGGCTCCTTGTGTGGGGCGCCGCTGCCTTGCTGACCCTGCAGAGTGCCTGAACAAGAGAGGGTGCACACCCGCCGAGGCCCCTGCGGTGCCCGCATTGGACAGAGGCGGTGAGTGAATAACGCTACCCCTGAGATTGCCTAAGCTTCCTTGCCGGCTGTGGCTGCGGCCAGAGCCCTGCGACTGCTGTCCTTGCTGGTCCGGGAATTAACTGCTGCCCGAGAGCCGTGCGAGGTCGGACTGCGCCTTAGCGTCCTGCCGCTCCAGCGGTATTGCAGCTCCTTGCCGCACCAGCCTGCTGCCCAACACAGCGGTGGCGCGGCCAGCTGAGGGGAAGAATATACAGCTCAACACATGCAACAACCCCGCCGAGCGCTATGGTGCTGCGCCGGGGGCGGGGGAGCCATCCCTGGACCCGGTGCCCAAACATGCTTTCTACAGAAACTAGTGTCTCCCGGCTTGGAGTCTGCGAGGGGCACAGGGGTGTGACCGCACTACGCTAATTGCTGGGGTCTGTGGCCCAGTAACATAACATGCGCCTCCAAAAGAGGACTGGACTTGAATAGTGCGGGGCTCCACCGCTGTGACTCCACAGACCCGTGCTGTCCTCCTGCTTACTCTATACTTCAGAGGGAGCGGCCTGTGCCTCAGGCCCACACAAACCACCTTAGGTCCCCGCGCCGCTACCCGGGGGGCCGTCGGACCTTCCTCCACATGGAGCGGAGGATTAGCCAAAGAGAACCTGTTTCCCCATCATTTGTCCACTGCACAACGGACCCTGGGACCCTCACCACAAGACCGGCCCCACGCGGCGTGAGTGGCATTGGGGGCCATACCCTGCTGCTCACGATCTTCTGATTGGCGAGGTGTACATCACCATACTCTACTTCTCAGAACATGTATAACGAGGCGACCCATTGTCATATCAAAACACGGCACCTGCTCTGACTGATGTTCACACTCCGCACAGTGGCGACCGCTCCGAACTACACCAAGGTTGTGGACCGCTCCAGAGCAACGCATTTATTCAGCCCCTGTGGTGGCCTTCTACACACGCTCAGGTTTGAGACCCCACTGGACTAATGCAGAGCCTGCCGCACATGGATGCTAATCTGAAAGATATCCAAACACTCAACTGAATAGTGGACATCCCTCACGTCGCCCTACATCTCATGACCACCGAATAACAGGCGCAACTGTAACGACTACCAGACAGCCCCTCTCTCACCACAATCACTTCATCGTACCTACCACTCCATCACCATGGGGAAACCAGATGGACGCCAACCGAAACTTAATTTTGACATGCGTAAGTCTGCCCGTTCCCAGACGGAACCAGATGAAGACCAGGCCAATGCCCTGACCACCTCTACCGCAGACCTAAAATAACTCATATTAGTGATGCAGTCTAGCCAAACATCAATTGAATCAAAAATGGACTCTATGAGCGCTTGACTAGATGTGCTTACTCACAGAGTAGAGATACATGATGACCGATTAACGGATTCAGAGCGAAGCATCTTTGACCTGGAGGACACCTCCACCACCTCAGCAAATCGTACGCTTGAGATGGAGAGGGTCCTAAAAGGTATAGTGGCCAAAAATGAGGATTTAGAATCTCGCAAAAGGCAAAACAACCTCCGCATCATAGGAGTGCCGGACAACATCGCTGGGAGCGCAGCGGACACACTACCTGCAGCCGCGCTGTCGCTGTGCCTGCCTGGAGGGGGACCCAACGGGTGCTGTGTCAACGTCCGGCTGCAGCTGTGCCACTCCCTGCCTCAGTGCTGGGCCTGGGCTCCTTGTGTGGGGCGCCGCTGCCTTGCTGACCCTGCAGAGTGCCTGAACGAGAGAGGGTGCAGACCCGCTGGGGCCCCTGCAGTGCCCGCGTTGGACAGAGGCAGTGAGTGAATAACGCTACCCCTGAGATTGCCTAAGCTTCCTTGCCGGCTGTTGCTGCGACCAGAGCCCTGCGACTGCTGTCCTTGCTGGTCCAGAAATGAACTGCTACCTGAGAGCGGTGCGAGGTCGGACTGCGTCTTAGGGTCCTGCCGCTCCAGCAGTATTGCAGCGCCTTGCCGCACACCAGCCTGCTGTCCAACGCAGCTGTGGCGCGGCCAGCTGAGGGGAAGAATCCACAGCTCAACACACGCGACAACCCCACCGAGCGCTCTGGTACTGCTCCGCGGGCGGGGGAGCCATCCCCGGACCCGGTGCCCAAACATGCTGCCTAAAGAAACTACTGTCTCCCGGAGTCTGCGAGGGGCACCGGGGTGTGACCGCACTACGCTAATTGCTGGGGGCTGTGGCCCAGTAACATAACATGCGCCACCAAAAGAGGACTGGACTCGAATGGTGCAGGGCTCCACCGCTGTGACTCCACAGACCCGCGCTGTCCTCCTGCCTACACTATACTTCAGAGGGAGCGGCCTGTGTCTCAGGCCCACACAAACCGCCTTAGGACCCGCGCCGCTACCCGGGGGGCCGTCGGACCTTGCGCCACATGGATCGGAGGATTAGCCAGAGAGAACCTGTGTCCCCATCATTTGTCCATTGCACACCGGACCCTCGGACCCTCTCCACAAGGCCGGCCCCACGCAGCGTGGGTGGCATTTGGGGTCCATACCCTGCTGCTCACGATCTGCTGATTGGTGAGGTGCACACCACCATACTCTACCTCTCAGAACATGTATAACGAGGCGACCCATTGTCAAATCGAAACGCGGCACCTGCTCTGACTGAGGTTCACACTCCGCACGGTGGCGACCGCTCCGAACTACACCAAGGTTGTGGACCGCTCCAGAGCAATGCATTTATTCAGCCCCTGTGGTGGACTTCTACACACACTCAGGTGTGAGACCCCACTGTACTAATGCAGCGCCTGCCGCACATGGATGCTAATCTGAAAGATAGGCAAACACTCCACTGAATAGTGGACATCCCTCACGTCGCCCTTCATCTCACGACCACCGAATAACAGGCGCAACTATAACGACTACCAGACAGCCCCTCTCCGACCACAATCACTTCATCGTACCTACCACTCCATCACCATGGGGAAACCAGATGGATGCCACCCGAAACTTAATTTTGATATGCGTAAGTCTGCCCGCTCCCAGATGGAACTAGATGAAGACCAGGCCAATGCCCTGACCACCTCTACCGCAGACCTAAAAGAACTCATATTAGTGATGCAGTCTAGCCAAACATCAATTGAATCAAAAATGGACTCTATGAATGCTTGACTAGATGGCCTTACTCACAGGGTAGAGAAACATGATGACCGATTAACGGAGGCAGAGCGAAGCATCTCTGACCTGGAGGACATCTCCACCACCTCAGCAAATCGTACGCTCGAGATGGAGAGGGTCCTAAAAGTTATAGCGGCCAAAAATGAGGATTTAGAATCTCGCTCAAGGCGAAACAAGCTCCGCATCCTAGGAGTGCTGGAATCGACAGCCATTGGCAAAATGGAAGACTACGTCGAGCGCCTCCTCATAACATTGTTTGGCAGAGAGGCCGTTTCACCAGTCCTCGTTGTCAAGAGAGCTCACCAATCGGTAGATACCCCCCTGCTCCTGGGACCCCTCCCCGCCCGATAATAGCCAGAATACTTAATTATCGGCACCGGAATGCAGCCCTTCGCCACTCCAGAGAACGTGGTCAACTCCGATATGAGGGGACAGAAATATCGATTCACCATGGCCGTCCAGGAGCAAAGAAGGAAATTTCTCCAAGTGAAAAAAAAATGCAGCAACTTAACCTGCCCTATGCTATGCTGTTCCCGGCTCGTCTAAAAGTCACGCATCAAGGAAAACAGCATTTCTTTAATAACCTGCAACATGCCCAGGACATCCTCAAGACCCCACCCAAACAACCTGCAGGTCAGTCCTCCCCAACCCAACAACCAGAGGGCAATTGCAGTGCTTATGACATAGAATGAATCCTTGTGATGCTGCCCATGCCATGCGAACCGCAAATCACGACATGAACAGGCCATGCACTCCACAGGGAAGTGCAAGAGACCACAGCATATTACGCATTACCATGGCAAGAAAAGCATGCTCCTAGTAAGCTAGAATCATTACCAATTCCCAAGAGATGCACGCTCCCTTAACAACGATCCCCGCAGCACATAGACCTTCACGCAACCTTAACAAAAGCATCTATACTTTGTAGACTGGAGCTGAGAACTGGTCTTAGTTCCACTAAGTATGCTCCGCATCACCTCATTGGAGGAACTCATCAGAACTAATAACCATAACAGACAGTGTGCTGAGATGAATACCTACCATACTGCCCGAGCACCCTCGCTCAAGCGGGGTGACTCTGGTCCGCCCTCTAGATTTCACCCAGCAGGTGAACCCTAATTTACAGTAATGTTAATGTTTAGACCAGCTGCCACAGTTGGGAATCTGGCACAAAGGGAAATCGGGAGGGGGCGGGGAATGGGCCACAGCAGGATTGGGCTGCTGGTGTGGGAGGGGGAACCCTGCACTGCTCTTTGAGAGGAACAGGGGATTGTATTATGCCACTCACCACCATATCGATACGCACATGTTTGCCCAAACTGCAAAACCAAAGTAGACAGCGTTCACACCTTAGTACCAACACTCTGTACTACCACCATGGAAGACCGCCCTAGATACTCTGCATATAACTTCCTCACCTACAATGTACGTGGCCTGGGTGACCCCCGCAAACGCCGACACATTCTGTCCTACTTGGATTGCCATAATGTTCATTGTGCTATGCTGCAGGAAACACACTTTAGCCCCACTGCCTCAACCACATTTGCATCCCGATGGGCAAATTATACACGCTTCTCCTCATACTCCTCCTATGCCCAAGGCAAGGTTATATTGGTGAAGCGCTCTCTCCCCTACATCCCCATAGGATCCCACAAAAACTCACAGGGCCGCTACAATATCCTTTGGGGTCAGCTGTCAGCTCATTCCATAACTCTCGTCTCCTGTTATGGACCAAACACTGATGACCCAGAATTCTTCTGTGTACTCTGGGGAAAGATTCTAGACATCGGGTCCACGCATTTGCTAGGGGGTGGAGATTTTGACGTTGCCTTAGACCCCACACTAGACCGCTCGCACCTGCAACTGCACCACTATTCCAATGCACATTACACCCTCAAAACAATTGTTGAAGAATATGACTTGATTGACGCCTGGCGCCATCTGCACCCGCAGCTTCGGGAGGGATCTTGCTACACCACGGCCCGCTCCCTTTGGTCGAGAATAGATAGGTGGCTCCTCACTAAAGGTCTCGCCCCCTGGTTGTCACATGCTTCGCATCTCTCCAGCACAAATTCCGACCACTCCCGAGGGTTCATCCCCCCCCCCCCCCCCCCGCACAACGACTCGCCCTTCCTGACCTGGCGCTTGAACCCACAAAACTTACTAGACCCAGTCTTTAAACAGGAACTAGAACAAGAGATAACTGACTATTTCCCTTGAAATGAAGACTAGGTCGAGCAGTATTCCATGATATGGGAGGCCTTTATTGTCACCATTGGAGGACTCTGTATCGCAAAAAGTGGAGGAATCCTGTGGGATGGCCGTTCCACGCTTCGGAGACTGGAAACAGAGCTCAAACAGAGAGAAACTATGATGCAAGATGCCCCCACCCCTGAATTGCAGGCTCAGTTGAGAAGCTTGCTTACTGAATATCAGGAGACAGGGGAGAGTGAATGCAGGTTCAGAGGGAAATACCATCAAGCACGCCGATATGGAGAGGGTGACAGACCAGGGAAGGCACTCGCGTCCCTGATTCACCCTCCTCGCTTCTCTAACATGGTTCTCGAAATCGAAGACAGTCAACTACATAGAAACACTCCTGAGATTATGGGAGCTTTCCGTAGCTTCTACAAAACCTTGTATAAGACACAAAGAACTCACCCGGAGGACTTTACCCCTTCTTCAAGGATACCGCAATTGCATGGCTGGGAAACGGAGAAAGAGAATTTCTCCTAGCACACCATAAAGACGAAGAGATCATATCTGGCATAATCCAAATGCAATAAGGCAAGGCCCCGGGGCCGGACAGCCTCCCGGACGAATTTTATAAAAACATTCCGTCATTTGCTCATCCCTGAACTGCAACATGTCTTTGAGGAGGCACGCAAAACGGGCATACTGCACCCAACGATGCAAGAGGCGCGCAAAATCTCCTTGCCCAAACCAGGCAAGTTGACCTCGCACTGTGACTCTTATAGGCCCCTCTCCTTAATCAATGCTGACGCCAAAATATTAGAAAAATTGATCACCAACCACAGCAGCCCTCTCATGACTGCCCTAGTATTTCCAGACCAATCAGGCTTTGTACCCAACAGAGGCACGTCTCACAACCTGCGCACCCTGTTTGCGGTCCTCCATGATATTGATCCCGATATGAATACAGCAGCAACATTCCTCGACGTCACTAAGGCGTTCCATTCACTAGAGTGGGATCACCTTGCCTTCCTCCTGCAACGCATGGGGTTACCCGCTCCTTTCCTGGCCTGGTTAGATTTACTGTACACTGGCCTCCGGGCTAGAGTCATGGTCAACGGCGTCCAATACCCCCTTCACAATAGCCAGAAGCACACACCAGGGGTGTCCCTTTCGCCCCTACTTTTCGCCATAGCAATTGAGCCCCTGGCAGCCAAAGTCCGACAGCATTTCCGGGATCATGCTCTTATCTATCCAGAAATGCAAATACTAATTTCCCTATAAGCTGACGACCTTGCGCTGTACCTGCGCAATCCAGACGAAAGTCTAAATCCCATCCTCAGGCTACTCATCCTATTTAGTCACCTTTCCCTGGGGTCAATATCAAGGGGGGAAATATCAGATATACCCCCGTCCAAACACCACCACGCTCTTTGAGCCTGACTTTCCACTCACGTGGTGTGGCGATACGCTTACATATCTCGGGATAGTTATTTCCAGGAGCCGAGACGACTTGATGCTGTCCAATTACGGACACGCGCTTGATCTCCTAACTGAAAAAATCACCAGGTAGATTGTGCTTCCCCTATCCATGGCTGGCAGAGCCTCCCTGATTAAAATTTTGGTGCTACCTAAATAGCTTTACCTTTTTACGAACATCCCCTATGCTCCCATCCACCATTTTTTAAAGATATCAAAACCCAACTGATTTGTCTTGTTTGGGGCGGAAAACAAGCTAGGCTGAGCTGGGACATCCTCAAACGACCTTTTGCTGCCGGGGGATTTGAGATACCAGATCTAGAACTCTATTTCAACTGAGCCCTGTCTCACTTTGCAGCCTATTGGATAAATCCCCCTCTTTACATACCCCACCTGGTGATAGAGGACGGATACATGACTCCCATACCATGCTCAGTATATTTGAGTACCCCTTCGGGCCCGATATGTCTGGCCTCCACCACCGTTGAATGCACTACTAGCGCCAGGCAGGACCTGGCTCGTAGAACCCACTATCCCCTACGTTATTCACCCTTACTACCCCTCCAGGGGAGACACAATCTCCCGGTCACACAAAAAGGGGGCTGCCGCCGCCTGCTACACAAGCTGTTCATCCTTACCTGGGGAAAATTCTATGTAAACAGTAAAATTTGAACTAGTGAGGAATTCTTCTGAACCTCCTCACCCACCCCTCTAGACCAGTTTTATTACATTTGGCTTAGGCCGGATATGCATACCCTCAACCCATGCTTCCCGCAGGAGCCATCCATCATGCCCACCTTCTGCAGTAAACTACTCCTATGCATGTGGTATCACTCCTATATTGCACCACTCAAGCTGATTGGGAGTGTGACCTTCCCCCAGCCAAGAATAAATGGGAGGGTGAACTAGGGTATCCCCTTACTGAAGAGCCATGGTCCTTCTGCTGTCGCCATACCGGTGAGGTCTCCGCCTGCAGCAGATTGCACATCATACACTACAAATACATCCACCGCTTGTACTATACTCCTGCACGCCTGCATCGCCTACACTTGCGCAAAATTGATCACTGTGATTGATGTGAGGAAGAGGGAGCTGATTTCAAAAATTTGGCTTGGGACTGCCCGTCTGTCCGCTGATACTGGGGGGAAGTTATGTTCGCTTTGGATAAAATGACTAGGCTTCACGTGTCGGAAGACCCCCTCACCGCACTCCTGGGATACACTGAACTGCTGCCCGCTAAAATACGTCGATATGTTTCCTTGGCACTCCTCATTGCTAAACGCTGAACTCTTACCACCCTCCTCTCGCCCACGCGATATATGGGCTCCTCTCCAGACTTACCTCCTGGAGCACACCACAACCACAGACTCAATCACTGACCCCTACACTGAAGGGGATGGCGCACATGGCGGGATGGAGATTGATGCATATGGGAAATCAAACAGGTTGGGACAAAACAACTAAAATGTAGCAACAGAGTTGAGGGCAAACCATGTATGAATGTAACTAGGTGGCAGGAATCATCAAATGTGGACATTTTATCCTGTTACATTGGTGAACAGTGGTACCATTACTATGTTATTTGGTTTTTAGCCCATAAATGTTCGAGGCCTTTTTGAAGCCAACAATAATACTTGCCCACCTGACGCGACCATCCAGATGTGGTTGTACGCCGCTTGCTGTGTACCTCCTCTCCCGCCTCCAGTGCTATTTAACACATCAACTTGCATTGCCGGCCCACCTGGGATGTAGGCATCATGCTATGTATGGAACCTTTTGGCATCAATTAAGGGTTTTTTTAAGAAAAAAAAAGTACCAATTCTGCAGAGGAAGTTATATTGAGTATTTATATTTTCGGTTGCCTTGTCAGTGGGCAGTGGCGTCCTTTAAGTTATCGGGCCCCCTGCAGAATGTGATGATGGGCCTGGAAGACTCCCATTTCTCTCAGATATCAATTAGCTTGGGCTAAATAGAGTCATTAACAGACAGAGATGTAACATTTTAAGAGTATTAAAAACGGTTTTGACCTTATAACCCCACCCACGAATTGAGTTTTTACACATGCATATGAACGGCGTTAGCTCTCGCATTATAAAGACGTTCCGATTATAAAGGTATTCTGTCTCTGGGGAGCCATGGGCAGAGGTGGGCCTAGCAGGTACTATGTTACATAACTAGAACAAATGTACACTCCACATTCCCAAGAAAAAACAAAGTCGGAGAGAATTTTCGGAAGACTAATCACTTTTTTAGGTCTCGCCTACGCAGCGCACATGCTCTGCATAGGAAAGAGACCTGTAGCCATCGATTGCCTTTTTCAGACTGAAACGTGCTCGCGTTCCATTGCCTTCAATGGCAACGGGTGCACTTACGGCGATTACCTTGCGGGAACGAGCTTTGGCAACATATGTTTGTAATTAACTTACAAACACATGGTGCCCCTGGCTCGCTCCCGCAAGGGAATTGCACAGGCCCCCTCCTCTCTCCCTTCCCCCTGCTGCCAGCGCGAGGCGTGCGCTGCAACTTTCTTTCTCCTTGTTTATATTGAGAGATAACAGGTAAAATACGTTGAATTCTGTAAAGCACTAAAATGCTCAGTATGTGGGCTACAGCGAGGGGCAAGGTAGAAAGTACAGTATTTGGGAGCTATAACAACGAAGTACTGCACAATATAGGGGGGCTGCAGCAATCGTATGGATTTATGGTGAGCTATGAAACAAGGTAGAAAGCTACTTCATGAAAGCGGCCAGTGAGGTACAGTGTTCCCTATAGAGATAGGTACATTTACGAGAAATTACATATTAAGAGCTGAAATGAGGCACATGTGATGATAGCTTCTTACAGTGCACAGTATCTGGAGAGCTGTGATAAAACGCAATGTATGTGAACAGTGTTCAGTATATACACCATGTGGAGCTATGATGTGAGGTGCAGTGCACACTATTTGGGGTTGGATGGTGAGCTCAGTGTAGTCTAGGAACGGAGTGCAGTGCATACTGCAAGAGAAACTGACCGCGCAGTGCAGTGCTCTGATTCGCTCCGAGAGTGATTACAATTTACAATGCATACTAAGGCGAGCTATGATAGCGAAGTCCCATGCCCTGTATTACGGACTGTGGTGCACACTGTATGGGGCATGGCAGTGAGATGTTCTGCAAAAGGTGCTATTGCTACGGCACAATGCACACTGTGATGGTGAGGTGCAGTTCACACTGAGGAGCTAGTACTGGTAGCTAGTACTGGTGCATTGCACTGTACGAAGCGCTATGATGTTTTCAATGCACATGTTATGGAGGTGCGACGTATGGTGCAGTACACACCGTTTTGGGAGCTGAGGGACGTTGTACAGTGTACACTGTGAAGGGCACTGTGGGTGAGGTACAGCCTGCTCTGTGTGAGGAGCTATGACGGATGCACTGCCTACTGTATTGGGGTCTATGGAGACGATGACCAGTGTACACTGTTAGGAGAGCTAGGGCAGCGGGGTGCAGTGCACACACACAGGCCTCAGTTAGCGGAGCCGTAGCCACGAGGCGGTGTACGCTTTGAAAGAGGTCTCGCGCACACGACGGGAAGCATGAGGAGGACGCAGGAACGGAAACACGCCAAAAGAACGCCTGGAGTGAGGCTGCTTCATAGCTCCCACTGCCACCCGCCCACTGCGCAGTGTCTGTGGTAAGCAGGATCGTGTTACTTATTATGACAACCTGGGTTTACTTGTCAAAGTTGGTCAGAGCTGGTCAATAAGCCATTACTGCATGAATACAAGGCTTAGCCGTGTTGGTCAATTATACACAATTTAATAGATACTTGAAGATATCAATGCGGGGACACCATGACTTAATTGGACAGAGTAATGAAGTATGCTGACCCATTACTTCAGCCTCCTTGACAAACCATCTAAGCCCTTCCAGTCAATAGCCCCTCCAGTCTTTTTTACAAATGAAGCTCGGATGCGCACCCAGCCACTGTTTACTGTATTTGTTTGCCTGCGCCTTGTATCTGAGAAGGCATGCAGTCGCTAGGGCTCTGCCGCTGCACCGGCATTCTTACAATCTGCCATCCTTACTCAAACATAGGAGGTGAAAGAGTGCTGGTCTGACAGGATGTCAAATACTCACCGCCGGCAAGACAAACGTCAATTATTTTGTATAAGCGATGGGCATTGGGAAATTGTAAACCACACAAGATGATGGACGGAATGTTGCACATTGACAAAACATTCTTCCCCAGTCACAGATCTGGGTTTAATCCATTGTTATTTTGCTCACTACGCCGCCCCAGTTCAGACATGGCCATATGCAAATCAGTCTTGATCCTGTGCCTCATGGGAACAGTCAAGCCTGAGCTGCCAAGCCATGTCTTCACTGGACCGGAATCAAGCATCCTAGGACCGGTTTCTGGCTATCAGCCGTCTTCAGCCAGGATAGCTTGACTCCAGTGGCGTAGTGAGCATGGACCCACGTCTGGGCATACCCTTCCCACATAGGGCGAACAGCAAAACACACAAGATGATGAACGGAATGTTGCACATTGGTAAAACATTCACTCCCAGTCACAGATCTGGGTTTAATCCATTGTTATTTTGCTCACCACGCCACTGGGAAATGGTTTACTCCAAGCGCCATCGCTAATTGGGAGTTTGGTTGGGAACTGCGCTGCTTAGATTTTTGTAGGCAGTGTATGTTTCTTAATATAGCGCCTGCAGACCGGTTTATTTCAGCAAGATTCTAAATATGTCAAACAGAAAAGGTGAGGGGAGAAATGCTTACAATAAGGCGATTGTTCTTGGTAGCATTCCAATCCATTGTACTTTTGGCCACCATGTCACCTTAGTTTGGTTCCAGCCACATGCAGATCAGCCTTGACCCTGCTTCAATAGGAACAGCCCAGTCCAAACTGCCAGGCCATGTCCTCACTGAACTGGGACAGAAGCAACCCAAAACTGGCTTTGCCTTGATTGGAGCTGGTCATTCGGGTGTAGCTTGGCTCCAGTGACAGTAAGCGTGGGACGCATATCTAGGTATACCCTTTAGTGTGTGTGTAACTTCCTGATTGACCAATTGTATGCCCAGATGTGGGTCCCAGAGGACCTGGCTTTGTAGTTCGGGTTGGAGTGTTCCCATTCGAGCAGGACCAAGACTGATTTGAATATGGCTTGGTCTAAGCTGAAGTGGCATGGGGAAAAAGAATAATGGGTTGGAATGCTACCCCAGCTATTGCAAGTGGGTACACTTATAGCACGCATCATCCCATCACCTTCTGTGTCTTTAAATTCTGGATAGGGACGGGGATAAGTCTTTGTGCATAGATGAGTTTTCTCGTGTTGAAATCATATTTAGTTTTTTTATGTAGTCTTTGCTGAAGCTTTGCTTTTGGCATGCCCTATATGTTTCTTGCGATATAAACAAGATTAAGATTAGTGGACTAAGGATTACTTTCTTCCTTCAGATATGTTCTGAAGTGTGAATCTACGACCAGAAGGCTTCAGTGAACTGTGCTTGCGATGGATCGGGTTAGTCAGTTACAAGTTCTGCCATAGCTCCTCCACCCCAGACCAGTCTAGCCAGATAGGATTACTTCATGATAGGCACGGTCTTGCAAATTACACTGCATATCTTGAACACTGGTCACAAGGGAGCCATTATAGGTAATTTGATTGTGGTAAAGTGATCTTATTTCATTGGTCCTTTCACTTTGCAGGCAGCATAAAACACTGCCAGGGAGGGGGATCAAGATGGAGTCTCGTAATTCTGTGAGGAGGGTTGTACTGCCACCAGAGTTTAATGCTAGAGTTCAAACTCTTGTTTTGAAATGGTGATTGGATTCTTGTAGTCCTTAATTGTCTGAAAAGATGGTATCTATACGTTAACCAGCTGAGTAGGTTTAATAATCCATCAGCAAAATGCAGTCATGGCATTAACTGATTTCAACTGACGAGAACCTTCAGTCTATAACAGCAGGAAGATGGGCCCATGCTTTCGATTGGCATACGTGGATTCTGATAAATATAAATACAGACCACAGTAGATGCATTGGTTATCCCTTTTCGGAATAATAGCAACAAAAATTGAGGTCCAGTAGTTGTCTACGATACCATTTACGTCTCTTGAGTATCTTGGTGTTGTTTGTTATAATGGGTTTCTGATATGGGAGGGACCCTTCTTTAATCTCTCACCTACTCCTGCTATCATGTTGTATATCATGCAGGTCGCAGGAAGACTCGATTTCGATGTTGTGAACTGTGGACCATAGTGGCATATTACCAACAACTAGCGATAATTATCGCTTTGTTGGCTTAGCGGCAATATTTTTATCGCCGAGCTGCGGCGATTTTTATTGCTTAGGAACCTTGCTATTATCAAGGTTTATCTCCTAGGCGATAAAAATCGGCCGAAATGCATGAATATCGCTGAAAAGTCAGCGATATTCATGCATTACCGAGCTAATGCTCTTAGCCATGTTATCCTCCTACCATTGGATAACATGGCTAAGAACTGCTCAGGGGCAGGTGTTAGCTTTTGGAGATATTCGCGCTTAGTGCGAATATCTCCAAAAGTTGGTAATAGGAGATAGCGATGTTAGCGACTATTTCCAGTTGCTAACATCTTGGCACGCCCACTTTGCATGTCATTAGTGATAAATTTCACTGACATGCAAAGCGGGGCCCAAGATGGCCGCTATCTCCTCCTAGCTGTCGCTAACTGATGTTAGCGCCAGCTAGGTAATAGGGAGATAATTTTATCTCCGCTTTCTTGGCTTTTAAAGCCAAAAAAGCGGAGATAAACCCCCTTGATAATATGCCCCATAGTTTCTAGTCTTCTTCGCCTGCACACATGCTACCTTCCATGTACATGCAAAAAGTATTTTTTTTGGCTCCGAGGTTGTCACTCTTTTCATAGTGGCAACCACAGAGTTGCTGCAGTGATGTAGATTCTTACCTTGTGCTGACTAAACGACACTTGCAGTTTGAGGCGTATTGAGTTTCATTGCAGTGGTTAGATTTTAATAGTGTTTACTGGTCAGAGAGTACTTCTAGTGGAGACATTAGTTGTACACGCTGGAGGTCAGAGGTCTAACTCTGAATCATCTGAATGGGAAATGTGCAATTTTCAAAGCATCAGTTTCCATCTTCCTCAGCTCCGACGATTGTGAAACCAAATAATTTGAGGGTGATTTTAGCTATCGATAACCAGTGAGGTACTGGCATAGTGTTTAAACGCAGGGACAGCCTTAGAAGACCCGCTACGGATGGGAGGGCATCTGTGAAGCATGGTCCACAGGCAAGTTTGCAAAGGATGGTTTCCCAGTTAAAAACTATCAAATTGGACCAAGGCTGCACCGGCCCCATGGGAAACGGGATAAAACCCAATAGCTTTAGGGCTAAGTTGTTACTTTTGGAGGAACATTTGTAAATATGGATTATTGACCATCCAGCCTGGCAAACTGTGCAGGTGGAACAGAGACAATTTTCTTGCAAACAATTATTTGCCCCCTTAAATCATTTTGGAGGAGGTTGGACTCACTTGCTACATTCACTCCATACAGTGTGGGTCGGGTAAGAATGCGGTGTATCCGCGGCTGCTTTTACCTTCCCAGAACATCACTGAATTGTAACCTATTATAAAGCTTTTTTGTCTTGTGGGATGCTGGAGTGGTTAATGCGAAAATGTATCAACTCGTTATTCCCTAGTCCATAAAATACTCATTTGGTGTATTATTCCTAGAATAACCGGCATGACACTCACCTCTATCACCCTGTGCCCTTGGAGGCATGCCACCCTCTGCACCTGTATCCTGCCACCTGTGAAGAACCTGTCCCACTGAAGAAACCAGTGGTTTGTGTCACTGCAAAGTTGCAATTATTGTGGCAAGTAAGAGCACCATCCTTGTTCATCAGCCTCACTTGCCAGGCCTGTACTTGTGAAGTAGGTGAAACTTTTCTGTTCGGAGCTAGAAGTGTTCTTGTAACAACCCTACCACATCACAAAATTGGGGCTTCTTTCAGCTAAAACAGACTATAAATACTGCGGTCTATAAAATAAAAAAATATTGACACTTTTTAGCGTCACTGAAGGTGACGACTGTTTTCCGCGCAGCAGTTTTTTTTATCAGTGGGAATATGATTTGGGTTGGGTTGGCTGAATCTGGTATATGCTTCACTGTAGTTTCCAGGATTTTAACTCTCGAAGACGGACACATCTGTCTGTCAGAGTGAGTGAGTGTTCCCAAAAAGCCATAGATTCAATCAGCGAGTGGCCGTTGCCACAATGATCTGCTCTCCTCTGACTGGGAGCGAATGTGTTGGTTGGACGGCTCTGCTGTGGGGTTTGAAGCATGCCGTTGGGAGTCTTGAGGAGTCTGGGACCTTGGAGTTACTCTTTGACTGCGATGCCCTCTTGCTGTGCTTCTCACATCCTCATGAACAGATTGTGTCTTCCTGGAGAAGGCCGATCACTCTGTTTCCCATCATTTCTGGAGTTCAGCGTGTCCTCCATTCGCTGCAAAGATGGCTCTGGGGCAGCCTCAGCATAGTCTTTGATTCCATGAATACATATAGCAAATGCATAGGCAGTTTTGTCAAAAATGTTTTGACAGGGCCCTTGCACTTAGCTAGTGATTGGGGTAAATTTTTTTTACAGAAGTCACTGCATAGCACCCACTCAAAAGAATTTGTGGGCCTTTCACATCTGATGATATTAAAGAAACAAGCATTGGCATAGCCAATAGGTCTCGCTTTTGGGACCTTATAAGTGTTTAGCCATGCAACAGTTGATGTTGTTGCTCCAAGGATATTGTGCTGCGTAACTAACTGGCAGATGCATCAACGTAGCCTTTTGCTATTCCTAAATAGCGATTTTTAAGGAATCGCTATTTAGGAATATCAAAAGCCTATGCATGTAGGAATCGCTATTAAAATAGAGATTCCTTAACATTCCTTAATTGCTACTCGCAAATTGCTAGTCGCAATTAAGGAATGCTGTCCCATTCATTCCTATGGGTCTACAGGCCCATAGGAATGTATTGGAGATTGCATGAGCAATTTGCGAGTACCAGTAGATACTCGCAAATTGCTCATGCAATTTCAAGGGTGCAAGGGTGTCAAAATGACACCCTGTTGCACCCCTGAAATTGATCTATGCACATATGTTTCACACACACATGCCCTAAGGGCATGTGTGTGCGCAACATGAAACTTTAAAAAATGCACAAAAGTGCTTTTTTCAAAGTTTTAGCAAATTACCATTAAGTCCAACTTCATGGTAATTTGCTCCCCCTATTAGCGAATTCGCTTTTTTTTTTACTTTCATGCATTGCATTTAAGGAATCTAGATTTGGGATTCCTTAAATGCAATTGCAATTTAAGGAATCTCAATTTAGAGATTCCTTAAATTGCGATTTTTGCATTTTGGGATGATGCATCCCAAATGCAAAAATACCGGGAGCAAAAGGGTAGATTATAAGGCCCACATGCATCATTGTTTCATTTTGCACTTCCTAATTTGCGATTTTTAGATAATCGCAAATTAGGAAATGCAAAATGGGATGCATGTACATTTTCTCAAAATATTTGAGAATCGGTAAAAATCGCAATTTTTACCGATTCTCAAATATTATGCGATTAGCAAAGTGTGAATTCGCAATTCCCATTCATTCCTATGGGCTAAAATGCACATAGGAATGAATGGGAATTGCGAATTCGCATTTAGAATATCGCAAATCCTGATTGCATTTCAGGGGGGGAGAGGGGGGTTCAAATGACCCCCCCCTGCACCCATGAAATGTTGTTTTCGCATCATGTTGCACACACACATGTCCTAAGGACATGTGTGTCAGTAACATGAATGTGTAAAAAATGCTTTTGCAGCGTTTTTAACACTTTTTGCAAATTTACCGAGTGGTTCAACCACTCGGTAAATTTGAGACCCTAATTGCGAATTCGCAATTATAAAAGTAATCATGCATTGCTTTTAAGAAATCGCAAATTTGCGATTTCTTAAAAGCAATCGCATTTTTAGAAATCGCAAAAATGTTGCGAGTTCTAAAAATGCTTGATGTATTCCAAAAAGCATTTTTGGAATCGCAAACGGCCGATTTTAAGGAATCGCACCGTTTGCGACTCCAAAAATGCTTGATGCATGTGGGCCTGAGAATCTGCCCATTTGCTCCCGGTATTTACTTTGATGCATATGCCTGTTAATACTTATAAGGTCCCAAAAGCGAGACCTATTGGCCATTCCAATGCTTGTTTTAAATTCCTTGTGAAGTGAGTAAACCACATAAGAGAGAAAGCGTGAACCGCGCGCTCAGTTCAAGGCACCACGTGACCCTGATGATGGTGTTGGAGTCAGGGAGGGAGCCCGAATATCTCGTGTCTCCCCGTCTCGTTCCACGGCACGGTATTCGCAGCGCTGCCCATTTATTCCATCTGCATTTCCCACGCGGGCTGGAGCTGAAAGCAGGAGGCTAATGCTGGCACTTCCGTCCATTTCTCCAGCGCCTCCAGGACAGACACAGCGAGAGAAGGGTGGAAAACAGGACAGACAAAAGGGCGGGAGATGAGAGAGGAGGAAGACGGCAGCTAGTTTTGAACATTTTTGCCAGGGGTGCTTTTAGGTCCCAGTCTGTTTTTTGTTATTCATTCTTTTATTGTTTTTTTTCAGGACTGTTAAGTCTTGCAGGGTAGGTGGTCCTTTATGGCAGTTAATGAACACGCGTTTTTTAAGGTTCTGTATGTTCTGAGGTTTTCACTAACAATGAAAGATTGTTGCTAATGCTTTCCACGTTTCTGGTTCCAAAATATTCTTTCAGTCTACCAGTCTGTTTATACGGGGAGCTTTGTTCTGGCTGTGAACTTTTTTACATTTTTAAAGACAAAACTGTAAGGATTCCTTAACTTATAAACACGGCTGCGTCATGTTCTGGGCAAAATATTTTAAAGCAAGATAATTTCCAGATACTTCTTATGAAAAAAAATTGTTATTCAGAGAACTAAATGCAGCATTGATGTTTCCTGTTGTTGTATTTTTACCGCTTAGAAGATAAAAAGGTGATTTAATGGTTATTACTCTTGCGAACATCGATTCACCAAAATTCCACCTGTTGCGGCTCACGTCAAACTCTGTCAAAAAGGGGAATGCACAGGGCCTGACGGAGCAATAACGGTTGCAGATGCACATATGGCCAGGACCCTTTGTTCTTTCCAGCACGTGGTTGTTGCATTAGGGCTTTGCCCCACTTGTATTTTGCCCCCCGAGCCGCCTTACTACATGTCAATAAATAAACTTTATTCACAACAAAAACAAACCTCTAGCTTTATTCAATTTTTTTGGTGCCAGTCGAAGTCAGCCTTTCGCCACGGGCGGTTTCTGTTGTGCTCTGAAGGTGGAGGTAGGGCCCGACTGGCCGGTGCGAGTAGTGGGCTTTTCCCTGGTGGGCTGGAGGGGTGGGGGCCTGTTTTGCAGCAGTGCTGCAATATTTGCCCTTTGTAACAAAATAAAAGCGGCAGCGGTGCTCGCAGCTAGCGTTTATCAGTGGCAAATCCCATCCCACCCCAACCCCAAGGCTGGGCGCGTGGAGTTGCCAGGGATGGTTTCTCTTCCCAGTCTGGCCGTGGGTGGAGGGGCTTCAATAATAGCTGCGTAAACACCAGTGGCGGTTCGTCCATTAGGGGCGTTGCCCCACCATCCATGGACGACCGTCACTGCTGTCTGACACTGTTACACACTAAAAAAAGTAAAATTATAAGCAACAAAAGTAAAATTATGAGCTACCGGAGTCACAAATCGTGACGTCATCCAGTGCGATCGCGGAAGGTGTGGGCGGGCCTGCAGCAGTAAGTGGCATGTGGCTGGCTGGCAGCGTGTCGTGGCACGCAGCAGTGTGTGTGCGCATTTAGGACAAGTCATTTTCATGACTTGCCCACGCATGCGCACACACGCAAAAGCACCTTCCCTCTTCCTCCTCCCCTAGCCGTGACACAGGCAGAGACCCGGGGGAGCCGGGTCTCATTATGGGCAGTATTAGCCCTGCTCTTTAGCCAATCCTGGCGCAGTGGCGATGTTATGCCTGCGCCAGGATTGGCTGAGTCTCACTCAGCCAATCCTGGCACAGGCATAACATCGCCACTGCGCCAGGCTTGGCTAAAGAGCAGGGCTAATACGAGTTCACGCGCAAGAGGATGGTGGTGCTGCCGTGCGTGGCTGTCGCTGTCGGAGCCCAGAAAGGGCTATTATAACTTTATTTAAAATTTTGAGTATTAGGAATACGCACTTTGTGAACACATATTACTTGCTTCCTCTTTCGGCAGCTTTGGAAAGATGGGGAAAAGGCTTAACGAAAAAGCAAGCCTGCCTCACGTCGACTCGCATTGAGTGCGTGTCCCCGTCCTGCTATTAAAAGGTATGGGCCAGATGTATCAAGGCTTTTGCAACTCGCAAACGGCCTTTTAGCATGATTTGGAATGTATGAAAAAATCGCAATTTAAGGAATCGCAAAAAATTGCGATTCCTTATTTTGCCATAGCATTTAAGGAATCTAATTTTTGCGATTCCTTAAATGCTATGTATGTAGCAATTTCAATTTGCGAATTTGGGTTAAGAACTTGCAAATTACCACCAACTTGTAGTTGGTGGTAATTTGCGATTTCTTTTAAAAATGCCCTATTTGGCATTTGTAAGGGTGGCATGTGAAGCACATACATGCCCATAGGGCATGTATGTGCACCACATGCACACACATGTAAATTTCAGGGGTGCAGCAGGGTGTCTTTGAGACACCCCTGCTCCCTTGAAATAATTCTCAAATTGCGATTAGCAAATTGCGAATTCGCAATTTGAGAATTATTGCACTATCATTCCTATGGGCCTCCTGGCCCATAGGAATGCATTAGAAATTATTCCATATTTGCGAATTCGCAAATTGCGAATTCGCAAATAAAGAATACTAAGGAATCGCTAAAAAATAGCAATTTTGTACATACATTCCATTTTGCGAATTCTAAATAGCGATTCGCAAAAAATCGCTATTTAGAATTCGCAAATCGGAATCTTGATACATCTGCCCCTATGTTTGTTTTATTCTTTAGCGGGTGCGCCTTTTTGAACGATTTTGAATGGTTATTGTTCTCTTAAGCAGAGCATCAGTACTCTGTCCGTTTGATGTGAGGAGTTTGGGGTGGGGTAAAGTGAGGTGCACTGGGGACCATGTGATTCTTCTGGGGAGGGGTAACGTTGTATTATACAACGTTACCTTGTATTGAGGGTTCGATTCTTCACTCTGAAGTACTTGATGACAGTTGGCTGTGCTAGAACTCAGTACTCTGTTGACACTTTGAAGGCTCTCAGCTTCCTGGTGAATAATGTACCCTATTATTCCTGTGTGCATTGTGCTCTGCGGTGTGGAGTACGGAGTATACAAGAAGGGTTGGGGGGGCACAGGTGAAGTAAGATGTTCAGAGATAAGCAGGGGGAGGCAGGTGCCTGCAGGCTGTGCTGAGACCTGATAAACATCCCCAGGCACCTGTGAGTCAGACAGTATACTTGTAACTCAAGAAAGGCATGTGTTTATCAGCTGGCAGAGCTGTGGTACCGGTGGCACCCACAGGCAGCTGCTGGAGTCAGTTTGTAAAGGCAGGTATTTCGGCCCAGCGGGCTGTCGAGGTAGACATGCTAGAAGTGGTCGTTTACTGACCCTCGTGCCGTAATACAGGTGGAGTGAACATCCAGCGCTGCGAAGCGGCTTCGCATCACGTGACGCCTTCAGACATTCCCGTTCTTTTATTCTGTGACCTGTAGTTAGTTTGCATTATGCATGTGTGTCAAGAAGTTGCAACCTACAATAAAGGGCATGCAAGCAGAGGCCAGGCAATGCGCTGATTGCAGGTGTATACCCGGAAATAAGAAGACTTGAGGAAATAGATGCCCAGGGCTGTGTGGGAGTATGTGATAAGGGGAATAGAGACAGTTTGTTGGTACTGGACTTTGGCTGCATGCAGTTTTTAGGAAAGGGCCCCACAACATGCTCAGCGCCTTGAAGCTCCGTCTGGGTCATGTGGAGCTCTCTAGTAAATCATGTTTCGGTTTCAGTGTCACGAGGAGAGATGAATGTTATAGATGAACAATTGGAAAGTAGTAGGTCTGGCATTGGGAACCTGGTGCAACGGTTATGTTTTTTATTACATGCTGCAAAGATCCACCTAAACTGTAGCAGCATGTATACGTAATTGCAATATTCAGTTAAAAAAGGACCATTGTTTATAGTTTTAATAACACGGTACTGATGCTTTCTGGCAAACTGGTGTACTTGGAAAAGCGAAACCCTTGTTATGAGTTTAATGCAGACCAGGCCTAACAAGCAGCACGTCAGAGCACCCAGTCTTGCCAATTTTCAAACCCGTTAAAGGTGGGGAGATAAATTGACTAAAGATTAATGAACAGTAGAAATGGATCGAAAATGTGCCAACAGCGAAGGAAGACATGGACTTCCCTACTCTTGTAAACCTTGAAATAAAGTGCTTATAGAAGCACCTTTCAGCAAAGGATTGAGTGTATCCTCAGTGCGGTGGATGGTTGAAACTGAGACATTGTGCGGTTCCCTTTTCACCTCTAATGCACTAGCATCGTGCAGAAGAGCAGATCCGTGTGGCATTGCCGTGTGTTTAGAATTTGTTCACATTGGTACATAAGCATCATTTAAATATCACTATAAGGAGCATGTGTGTTAAAGTAAAAAGGACATGGCAAATAAGTTTCATTACCGGTCTTTTTTTGAATAAAGCTATTCTCACCAAATAGTATGCCAACACACCACGAGAAAAGAGGCTCAGGTCTGCATGTCGCCTTCTTCACCTGTCCAAGTAATCCGGGATATAATGTGCAGGGGTGTGCACCCTTGTGTCCATGTGCACCAGTCGTGTCTCATATGTGTGCTGCAGTTTTTTTTACCGCAAGGATAAGATCAGGTTGGTCTCAGTGGAGCAGGCAGCATCAAGTATTAAAAGCCATCTCTTTGGGGTAGGGCCTCACTCGGGAGGATGTGCAGACAGACGCACCAGGAGCTGGATGTTGTGAAGTCAGCATACCAGTAGTTGGGTGTGGGCGGAGCCAGGGGGTCAGAGGAAGAGGAGGAGCGGACTTAGGAAGTGGGCAGTTAGAGTAGGGACACCGAGTAAGCAGGCTGTACTAAATAAAGCTCTTGAATCTAAAATCAAGGTGTTTGTGATTATTGGTAGCTGGACGCTACAGCTGGCGACGAGGGTGGGATCTGGCACATCTGCCACCCACAGAACCCTGAAGGAGTGCCCTGTCCCGAGCAGCGTGAGAAAAGGAAGAAACGCTGCCGTGGGAAGCGAGGCTGCCGCCTAGATTGAGAGGCCAGCAGCACATGCCCTGCTCCACAGTTAGGCCACTGTGTAGAGCACAGAAGGAGCGGAAAACAAGAAGCGCTGGAGCACTGAGAAGAGGTGCGTCCGATCGCGCCAAAAACGCGACTCACCCCCAATGCGTGCAAGTTGGCACGCGCTGAACGAGCAGAGGTCGGGAGCTCACCCCGACTCTGCCTACCGCAATAATCCACGAAGGAGTGCCCCCTGATGCTGCCTGGTGCCCTCGGGAAAGCCCTGCTGATCAGCGCTATCGAGCGCCAGAAAGACAGAGTTGGAGCGATACACGACATCGGGACCTCACCCCCGATGCGTGGGACTCAGCAAGTTATCGCCAATTGAGTGCGGGACCCAGAGAGACAAAGTGGGAGCCCATCCCCACCTTACCTGAAACTCCGCGGCGGGGAAAGCTGTGTGGAGCGCTGAGCTAGCGTGAAGCTCCGTGCCTGGCCGGTGTTCGCGCGCTGGCGGTGATCACGCCAGATGCGTGAGGAAGCGGAGATGTGGTAGCGACGTCGGGAGCTCACCCCGGTCCTACCCGCTGAGAAGACATCCTGATCCTGGAAACGAGGGCCCGACCTCCTGCGTGGACCTTGCCCGACCGGTGAGTGTCTGAAGTTACCGGTGGTTGAATGCCCGGTGCAGGAGCCAAATCTCGTGGGAAACGAGATTTCAAGCGCGGCGGCCATCTTAGAGTCAGGCAGCTGGAAGGACATCCCTGTGAAATTTAGCGGCGGCCATCTTTAAGTCAGGCGAACAGTGGGAATAAGCATTGACAAAGGACAAACATTGGCAAAGACCAAACAACCATTGGCAAAGGCAACAGACATCCAAACAAGCACTGGCGACTACAAGAAACAAGCATTGGCAAAACAAACAAGCACTGGCGACTACAAGAAACAAGCAGTGGCAAAATAAACAAACACTGGCGACTGCAAGAGACAAACTTTGGCAAAATAAATAAGCACTGGCGACTACAAGAAACAAGCATTGGTACATGCCAGTAAACAAGCATTGCTACATGCAAATCAACGAGCATTGGTGCATGCAAAAGCAAGTGAAGCAAGCATTAGTGACTAACAATACAAACATTGACCCATGCAAACAAACATTGGCAAATGCAAGTGAAGAATAAACAGACATTGGCACCTGTAAGAGGAAGCAAGCATTGGTGACGGCACCAGTACAAACATTGACGCATGCAAACAAGCGTTGGTGCATGCAAGTGGATATTAATAAAGTGCCGAAAAGACGACAAACCAGCCCATGCAAATGCAAGAAGCAATCTAAGAAGACGAGCATTGGTAAAGGAAAGTCACCAAGCATTGGTGCCTGTAAGGGCAAGCATTGGCCCAGAGCGAACAAACATTGATACATGCAAACAAACAAGCACTGACACGTGCAAATCAACAAACGGAAGCAGCGTTGACAGTGACCAAACTAACACGAGGGAAGACAAGTAAACAAGCACTGGTGCAGGCAAACAACCACGTGTTGGTGCGTACAACTCAACAAGCCTTGGTATGTGCCACTAAACAAATGCTGGTAAATGCAAAAGCAGTAAGCGAGGACAACGACACGTGGACAACATTGCACGAATCTTGGCAACCAACCAGAGTAAACACATGCTAACGCGAGAGTGTATCAATCAACAAGCACGAGCAACCACAAGAGTGACTCAACGAACAAGCAGCGACAAAACTGAGGTCAGCACGGGTGGAAACACGAACAGTGGGATACGCAAGTGACTGTGCAGTGGCGAACGTCGGGAAGTTACGCGCGTCCGTCAAATAGAGGAGGCCACAAACAAATATAAACCACGACAAAGCATAAGTGATTACTCCTGAATCAGCAACAAGCACGAGCCAATGCGCATGTGGGGCAGCCAATGACCACACACAACAAGCAAGGGAAATCCAAGGCAACATGGACAGCACAAGGTCCCGCGTCTACGACCGGTCAGGACTTCCTTCTCTCAGGGCGGGAGGAGACGTAAATCAATGCTTCACTCCACATCTTGAAGTATCGCCCCCAGTGGCACAGAGTGACGATTGGATTGAGGACCTCAAACGGCACTGGTGGCTGGAAGCATTGGATGATTTCTTGAAAGCCAACGGTGAGCAAAGGGAAAGAAAATGTCTACTGTTACTCCTCCGTCTGGTGGGTCCCGGGGGCCGATGCCCAATTAGAACATTTTCCAAGGAAGAAGCAGACACTTATGACAAACTCCAAGAGGAACTCCATGCCCATCTCAATGCACAGGCAGAGGTAGATCACAATCGCATGGTCTTCAACACGGCACGGCAGGAACCAGGCGAACCATTGCCGCATTTCATCATTCGGTTGCAAAGTCTGGTCCAAGGCTGTCATTTCAACACGTTTACGAATGAGGATGCCGTTCGGCTCAGAATAATCGAAGGCTGTGAAAACCCCGAAACAAGCCGCAAGATACTTAGAGGACATTGGTCGCTAAATGAAATTATCAAGAAAGCTGAAATTGGGATGCACGTCCATACAAGAGGCAAATGGAGGGATGTGCATCTGAGTACAAAACTTCGAAATACCTGGGAAGTGAGAACCCAGAATTCCAACAACCACAAAAAGAGAGAGAGAGAAGGCAGGCCAGAGAAAAGACAAAAAAGACAGCGGAGGAGGCACAGTAACATGGAATGCTCAGAGTCAGACTACTCAGCGTCTGGCCACTCGGAGAGAACCAAAGAATACTCGGAGTCACCCCAGAATCATCCGTCCTCCAGGAGTCCCTCAAGAAGTCAGTCACCGCACAACACACGTCACTCTGACAAAGAGGGAGCGTCCAGTGGGACAGACTGCACTCCTGGGCAAAACGACAGTCTGCACAACCAGTGGGGGAGAGAGACAAACAATAGGAGGAGCGGCAGTGATCAAGACAGGAAATCGACGTTGGAACATCAATCACCAAGGGGCAAAGATAAGCCCGAGGAAACAGCTAGCAGAAGGATGCACCCCCCACCGATCAGAGACACTAGATCACCAAACAAATGGAGAGGAAAAGACCCACACAGTCATGGGCCTCAAAGCATCCCTGGGCCCCGCGACAACGTAGAAACAGAGCGTGGATGGATAACATCAGACGAGGAGAACGAAGAGACAACCGCCTGGGATCAAGCGCAAGGAACAAGCGCGGAATCTTCAAACAGTCTCCCAAATGAGACAACCGTGAAAATGTTACGACACCGACACACGAAGAAGCCTTGCAAAGGCAATTCCGAGACGGAAAGCAGCTTGTCACGGACTACCCGGTTCCGAAGACCACCGGGTAAGACATTCCCAAAGGAGCACCCCTCTGATTCAGAGAGCATGTCGGTCCGATCCTTTGAATCAGGAGAATCGTGGTCCCGACAACGACCACACGCAACATTTTTAAAGAAACATCATCATCGGGAAGTGAGTGAGGACCCCTCTGACTTAGATAACATCTCGGTCCGATCTGTTGAGTCGACAGAATCGTGGTCCCGACAACGGCCATGGCGCCAAGCACCTGAACACATCAGCGAGCCAAGGGACACTTTTCCCGTTCAGAACAACGCGTCTAGCCCCAATGACAATGCACACTCGATTACTCCACCAGACAACCTGCCACATCGAGCACAAGTGCCTTACGACGCAAAGACTAAACCGTCCCCCCGGGTAGGGGCAGAAAGGCTGACTCGAAGGTCCTGGTCCTGGTCCCACAAAGGGGAAACAGACATCGTGGCCAGTAGCACTCAAATAAGGATGGACCAACCAGTTGATCCGCAAAGGAAGTCGGGCCCGCCTGGAGAGCCAAGTCATCATCAGACAAGAACGAAACACACAACTATCCAGCCGGTTCCAAAGTTTGTTTGGATCAGGTGCGAGCAGGAGTGGGAGAAGCAACCCGAGGCAACCACTCGATCTCCGAGTCATGCCAAGATGGCCTCCCCAAGTCATACTCCACCGGCTGGCATCCCAGACTCGAAACAGGAAGACAGTGTTGATCTCGACCTGACAAGGCAAAATGAAGCGACAACACATACAGATACTAGGAAGGGAACTAAAGTAACCTCCCCGTGGAAAAGAGGCCGAGCGTCAAGTGAGCGAGAGTCACAATGGGGGACAGACTGCCGATATCAAACTGAGCTCACCGGAGGCACCCCAGACATTGAAGGCCCCATCCCTCCAGACATCCACAACAGAGCTTGTCTAGTCAAAGACGAACCATTGGCGAATACTTATCACGACATACGTCCATCCCAGAGACTGATAGTGGAGATGGACTGAGAAGTCAGTTTATTTTGTTTGTTTTGTTACAAAGGGGGGAGATGTTGTGAAGTCAGCATACCAGTAGTTGGGTGTGGGCGGAGCCAGGGGGTCAGAGGAAGAGGAGGAGCGGACTTAGGAAGTGGGCAGTTAGAGTAGGGACACCGAGTAAGCAGGCTGTACTAAATAAAGCTCTTGAATCTAAAATCAAGGTGTTTGTGATTATTGGTAGCTGGACGCTACACTGACAAGTGCCCGTCAATCGGATGAGTGCACACAGTGGAGTCTGGGCGAGAGGCCAAACACCACAGGGGCACCCGATTGCCACGGAATTTAGTTACACGAGAAATAGAACCGAAATCATATCGGAAGATACAGTGAATAAACAAAGCGACCTCTAAAGAAATCGACTCTGTATAAGCACCCCAAAAGGGTGATGCTGCGGCACGTGTCACCTAAGAGACGCTGAGGGCTACAGTGTCAGGCCACGGGGCAAAGGTCACGAATATGAGAAAATGGGCTTCCTCTGTCCCTGGCCACCACCTTCAGTGTAGAAGAGGGGCTTCTCTGTGATTCTGAGGGTCAGGCCTGGAGGGGCCATGAAAGCCCCCTCATAGGATCAGAGCCCTAAGAGGCTGTGACCCCACCCTGTGTAGAGCCCACATCAGACCCCTGGGCTCTTAGCATCAGACCCCTGAAATTTCAACATACATGATCGATCCCAATTAATCAGGTGCAATTATACATCTATTTCCACAGCGTTTTCTAGTGGCCGCGCTGCAAGAGCCAGAAGGCAATTAAAAAACACAGGTGGAGGGAACAAACACAAAACCGCCAGGTTTGCCGCTTCTTCCCTTAAAAATTGCATAAAGATCTAGTGAGTCCTTACGATGTTAAAACACAGGAGTATAATTCAGTCTATGTTTGTAGGTCCACGGCTGCATTGTACCCTCATAAAAACGAGAGCCTCTTACAGTGATAAAGCTAGGCTTTATGGCAATTCGTGCTTTTACAAAGATGTTGAGTGAGTGTAATAACTAAAACTTGTATAAACGAGTTGATTCTGCTTCTAACAGAATCTACTACGCTGATCCCATCAACAGGAAAACGTGTGGAAGTATTGGCTACCAGTCTTCTTGATTTGGTAACATTTAAACTTAAAACATTATTAGGATCCTTAGTGAGGTGGTGGGAGCCTTCACATTGATCTATTTATAACCAATTTCCGTATGTTTGTTACAGACAACACTATCCATTTAAAAGTAAGAAGCGCTGATGAGAGCCCCTGTACTTAATGCCCGGGACTCGAAACAATGAGGAGTATTACACTATTTTCCTTTTCCTTGGAGGGTGCCATGCTGGTCGGCAGCTGTTAACTACACTTGCCACACACCAAGCATAGCTTGACAGCAGATTTTTATTATTTCATTTTCACTGTCATATCATTGCTGGTGTGCCAAATCTAAATTCGCTTTACATTTTGCAATTTTCTATGAATGAAAAGGTACTTTCGGTGTGTGCAGAGTGCAGACATATTGCACCTTTTAAATAAATAAATAAATCGTAAATCATACGTTCTTATATAGCGCCTTTTCACCGTAAGGTCTCAAGGCGCTTGCTTTGGGAACCCGTCCTGGCTATTCCCTGCGAGATAACCCCTACTGGGCATCCCCAAGGTGAAAGCCAGGCATCCCATCGCGGTGGGGCCGTAGTGGAGATTAAGCAAGCTATTGCCCAGAGTTGCAGAGTGTGAACCCATGATTTGAGTAGGCACCAAGGCGAGAATTATCAAGTCCGTGGACATTTTGAGCTCAAGACCCTGCTGCGTCGGGAATTGAACCCTGGTCCCGGGTCTGACCTCTGCGTCCGGGTCTGCCTGGTGATACATATTAGGTAAACTATATGCAGGGCCGCAAGAATTAAGCAACAGATGAGGCCAATAATGTGACAGGGCTGACTAAATAATGCAGCAAAAATTTGTTTTGGCGGTGAAGCAATGCTGCTTTACTAATTTGTAGTTTTTACCCTTTAATACAATATGTGCAAGCATTTCACCGTATTAATATCAGTTAAACTACTAAATGCAGCAGTCTGCAATGAAATGAGAGCTGCCTCTGTGTGACAAAAGGCCTACAACATGTGTGACAGTATGTTTTTTAAAACTTTTTATCCATTTTAGCTAGAAACAGTTTTTTTGCTAAAATATGCAAAGTATGCAGAAAGTTGTGGATTAGATGGAACGTGTGGCAAATTTGCTTTTAATTTCGTGCGTGCCAGGTATCATAACATAAATTTTCCTTTTTGGGCAGGTGTGTGATCGACAAATTTAAAAGGAGTCACTGCAAAGTTTGCTTCTTTCTCCACAAAGTATTCTGAATTATTTTGTTTGCAATATTTGCTTGGTAAATTAGAATACTGTTGACTCCCTTTGAAAACTGATGCTTTTGTTCGATTATTTGCGTTTTGGTTACCAAAACAGAAAATGGAGTCTATTTCCGTCCCAGCAAAGGTCTCCAGTTTGTTTATAAATGTTTCCAACAAATCAGTCACAAAATTTAAGAGGGGTGAAGAAACACGTTGCTCTAGCTCATCTAAGGGGTGAAGAAACACGTTGCTCTAGCTCATCTTTTCTGTTTTGAGAATTTTGAAATTACAAGTTCAATTTATTATTCGAGTTATTGGCCACTTTTTTTAAAATTAATTTCCTATTTAAGCCTTGGTTTAGTAGGAGATTGTTTTATTCTTTTGCATGTTTGTTCACAAAGGTTATTTAACTGCTCAGTAACAGTTCCATGAACGGGGTGTTTATATTCTTCTAAATATTGTCTGTTGGTTACTTCTCTGATTACGTTTCTGTTTATATCTGGGCAGTGATGGGGAGATCCCCCGAGAGAGTGTAACTACGGAGGACTGGGAGAGAACAAAGAGTGCTAGAGACAGTAGAGAGAAATCAAGAGACAGACACAGAGGGTGAAAGAGGGTGCAAAGAAGAGAAAGACAGACCTAAAGAAATATGGATGTAGATAGAGATAAACCGAAAGAAAGAGATACAGGCCTAGAAAAAGAGAAAACAGACACTTGGAGATAAAGTCAATGGAAAGCAAAGAGAAAAGAGACACAGGACGCACCTGTGAACCAAAATGTCATGCCTGGTGTGTAATGGAACTAAACTGGATGTAATTGATAACATAAGAGAAAGAATAGATTGATAAATAAAGCAAGAGAGATGAAGTGAAATTGAAAGAAAGATGAAGAGCCAGAATGGGAGAGAAGAGAGAGAGAGAGAGTGTGTGTGTGTGTGTGGAAGAGAGAAGCAATGGATTGTTAGAGAGAACGAGAGAGAGGGGGTGAAACAGAGAGAGATGGAGCTAAACAGAGCCAGAATGAGAGAGTGTGGCAGAAAGAGAGAGAGAGGTATAACGAGTATTCCTACTTACAAAACCTGTGTGGCTGTGATATCTCTAGAATAATCAGACACTGGAACAGACCATTGAATGTTGGAATCTAAAATCTTTTCCCGCTTTGGGGTAACTGCTACAGGAATTTGTAAATATGAGAGAATGTTAATTTGCTTTGGCAAGTAATGCATTGTAGACTGCACTTAGCCCACATGAAATGATATGTGGGACTGGAGGACTGCTTTGGCAGTGAATTGAATCTGGAATTTCTGAGTTTGAGTTGCATGGTCAATATTTATTTGTCACTTTCATAGTTATTTAGACTGTGTTTCTGTTTTATATTGTTTCTGCCAATATGTAAACTCGAGCCACAGTTTTGGTTGATTTTGATTGCAGTGGCTCAGTTAATTTGGTGATTCACAATTCCAATCATGGGTTAAACATGGCTTGTTGAACATAGATGAGATGTACTTGCAAATTGTTGGATTGCATATTGCATTTCAAGTTTTCAATTTGACCAATCTTTTGACTTCTTACCAACGAAATATGAGTGTCTTCCTGGTCGAGGTCCACACTGCTTTTTCTCTTGTCTGTCTTTTATCAAGACCCTGCAGGACTATGGGGTGAAAGAAAGCTTGAATAAGCAGCTACCTATGTTATAGGACATCTCTTTATTAATGTAATAACTGAACTTTCACAATTGCTTTATTAACCTTCCTGCTTTCTCAAATTTGCTTGAAAATGAACCATTTGGCCACTATTTTTTCAAAATTTTCTCGGGGGGGGGGGGGGGGGGGGGGGGGGAAACCCCCTCGAACCCTCCTTAGGTTGTTCGGGCTCGCTCGCTACGCTCGCTCGCTAGCTACAGTCCATAATGACAATCATTTTACGCCCTACCACTTACAAATGACACCAGCCGCCACTGGTAAACACCAGGGGTGGCTCCTCCATTAGGGCGCAGGAGCGTTGCCCCACTGTTTTCTTAGCAGTGCGAGAAGCAGAAACATACAATGGTATTTTCAATACCATTTTATGTTTCTGCTACTCGCGATGTGAGAAAGTAGCGGGTATACCTGGTTGCGGTCGGGCGGTCGGGGAGGAGTGGCTTGCACAATGCTGTGGGGCCTGACTATTTGGTCTTCCCCCTGGGGCCGACCAAACCAATTCGCGGGCACTCTGCATTTTCCCTACATAGGCTGCTTGCAGACTACATAGAGAAAATGGCCTCCCATAGGTGCCATTGCATCGTTATGATTGGCTTAGGGGAGGGGAGGAAGGCTGCCTGCTTCCTGTTCCTACCAGAGGCAGGAGAGCAAGAAAGCAGCAGGAAAACGTGGGACCCGCCCAGGAGTGGAGGCGGCGCGGGACCCGGTAAGGTAAGTTTTAGTTTTAAATCCCCCCCTGCATGAACCCCTGCACTATCCTCCCACCTACCACCCAACTGCGAGTCATGCGAACCGCGACTGGTATACACTGAACACAATAGCACATGATGCCTAGCCTAGGGTTGCAATGTGCTCATGTCGGGTTGGACGGCAGCCATCTTCGGCCAGCCCGGCACGCCCATTAAGGCCTCTCTCTACCTGCACATTAGAAGACCAGGGGTTGATCAAAGCTGCAACACTCAGGCTCCGAATAAGCAATGAGTTTGGCTGCTCAAGGCAATCCTGGCACTGCTCTCTGCACGGAAGCAGCGTCTGGATTGGCTGAGACAGGATCCATTCCTGCAGTTGCTGAACTACTCAGCCAGCCTGTCTCTCTCCCCCTCTTCATGTGCCAATGTTGTAGAGATGGAAGAGTAGAAAATCTCCATACAGTTTGATAGCATGCAAGCTCTTAATCAATTAGCCTGCCTCAAGTAAGTCTAATTTTTAGCAGCCTCCCTTGTGTATGGGCATGCGCTCTGGGAACTGCAAGATGTTACTCAAAAATATGTCAGATATAAGAGGCAAAACTGTGGCGGAGGGTCATGTGGGGAGACCCATGCATGCAGTTCGTGTCTGTGGACATTTGTGGCACACTTCTCATTGACCAGTGTGAAGTGTGCTGCACACAGCACTACCCAAATCACAACAATACTTCCTGCTTTATGCTTTTATGTCCCTTTTCTTTTATTCAAATTTATTGTGTTGTGAGTAGCTCCTTAAAAAAATTATATTCACATTGCACACATAATCTTGCGAGGATCGGCCATGTGTTTCAAGCATGCTACTTATGTCCTTAGCCCTCTTTGTCCATTGCACAAGAGTTCATGAAGCGCTCCTAATCACCGAGATATGGTTTCTGTCTCAAAGAGGAGGTCTGCTTATACCCTCTACAGTATGTATGTCGATCTGACTTGAGAACATATGCAGAGCTTGGGCAATTACTCATTCAGGACGCTGACACTGCTTCAACTGAAGATTTAGCCCCTGACTCATGCCTAGCTTCTTGAGCACTCGCGGTGGCAGCCACCAATTTCCTTAGCGGTCTCAGAGAAAAGATGCATTGTTGATATCTTAATGGCGTTATTCCTACGTGCCTCGAGGGAGGCTTCAATGGAAAATATTAAAGGCTAAAACAGTTGTTTAAAAAAATTCCAGTCATAGTCTTCAATTGTGGCCTTTTGATTAGTATATGGG
Source organism: Lissotriton vulgaris (assembly GCF_964263255.1). Classification (NCBI taxonomy): domain Eukaryota; kingdom Metazoa; phylum Chordata; class Amphibia; order Caudata; family Salamandridae; genus Lissotriton; species Lissotriton vulgaris. The sequence goes on along the minus strand of NC_141699.1, from coordinate 883,921,829 downwards.
CAGTTCATATCCAAAACGCAGAATGTGTGTGGGATCTGTAAGGATATTATAGCAGGGCAAAATATGTTCTACAGAAAGGGCTGAAAGCAAGAACACTGCTTATGTTAAGGCCCTTAAAAAGACGTAGCATTGCACACTCTCTGACAGTCCTGGAGAAGCCTGCTGTGCTCAACAGCGCGCCCTGCCAAAAGCCGACCATAGTTGGAGCCAAGCTGACAGGCAGCGATAGAGCAACTAGACCTTTCCAGCTGGCCTAGCGCCAACAAACACCACTTTGTTGCACTAGGTACTGAACACTAGTAACTTGCAACAGGCAGATGTGTAGTGAAAATGAATAGAGGGCGTATTTCTTTCTATGTATTTTTCCATCACTTAAACTCTAGATTTACGCTTCCAAAATAATTTATGTTAACACATAGGCAAATAACTCTAGTGCGTTATAATCGAGTCGAAGCATTTCACCTCAACACTTTTAAAATCCATAAACTGCCACTAGTTGTTTCTCTCACGACTATGAATCGGCTGCAACGAACCATTGGTCACCTCAGTGACGAATCAAGGGTGCCATGGGTCTCCATTCAATCAAGGAAAATGTGCATTCCATCCCATTGTTTGGTAGGAAGCATCAACTATGGTTCAGTAGACCTCTCAGATATCTGGACCTCAGTGCCACTCCACCTGCTGCACTATTGAAAGCGATGCCCCTGGGTCATCTCATGGGCTGGATCTGATGGAAAGAGGAGTACACCAAAAGTGGAACTCCTTTCAACAACCATGAGTACTGTCTGTAGACATTTTGGCACCCTGAATGCTGCTGGGGAATACATCGAGGCCTAAGGAAGCCCCTTTTGTGTACACAGGTCAGGCTGTGGCTTACTTCACCAGAGTAGTGACTATGAACAGTTGAATCCCCCACAGCTTAGTTCCATCATTCTGGTGGCGTCATTTGTTGGAGAGGGATGATTTATTAGTGTGTAGTAATGGGAAGGCAATGCAGGGGGCTGATGGAGTGATAAAAATACTTATGGCTTTTTTTCAACCTAACCACCATTTTTTTTGTGAGAGGCCGTGGAGAGGAAGCCATGGCATGCAAGGAGAGAAAAAGATCCAATGGGACACCGCTGGACAAGAGGGCATACAGACCCATAACAAGACAAGAGATACCCAACCAGGCACAAGTGGCCAGTAGACATGGTGTTGAAACTAACCAACAAAATCCTGACTGATGAAGACATCACAGTCTTGAACGAAGGACCAGGTTTTGTGCCCAATATATGCAAGGACAAATTCCAACTAAGATGGGAACAAGCAAAGTTCTTCAGGAAAATCAGAGTCAAAGTCTTCTTTCAGAACAGTGCGATAAGAGACATGAATGAAGGCCACAACGACTTATACTAATTTCTCACTTTAATCCACCTCTAACTTCAATATCACCAGAGGTCATTGCTTTAGAAGAGGCTGTCATGAAAGAAGTACAACAACCATGAAGTCCCTGATCAACAAAACCCACCTGCTCATAGAACCTGCAGATGAGGGAGGCACTGTAGTGATCTAACATGAAAGGGATTACCAAAAACCATGCCTGACACTACTAAGAGTGGAAAGGGCCTATGAGGTCTTAAGATTGGACCCCATGAAAAGACTCTTCAACAAAAACTCGTGGACGACGTAGGGTATACTTGGGTGCACTCAGAGGGATTTTGTCAGCTGCTGGCAATATAAAGAAATTCACTTGGAATACAAGAATTATATTGTTTCCTTAATGAAGTGTTGCTCAATCATTGATTTTTGTGTGTCAATTGTGATTATGATTAAATAATTGTAATTTCTGGAGAAAACGTAGCACTCCCAGCTCATTCTTTGAATACCCATGAAAAGACTGCAGGATAAAATCAAAACACTGGTTGATGAAGAAAATGAATTGATCGCCCATAAAGAAGCAGAGTTCCTCATCACTGGGAACCCAAAAGTATCCACTTTCTACATCCTTTCTAAAATACACTAAGGCCGTCTGCTACCCCCCTGGCAGACCAATCGTTTTAGGGATAGGTTCCATCTCAGAAACCTTGTCCTGTTCTTGTGTCACTATATTAGGGAGAGTATATCCCGTAGGCCTCCTTTTCCTGAATGTCTGCCTCTCCCTCCAAATAGACAGGTGTGGTGAAGTTATCGAATCTCCACCACCACTCCAGAGGTCTGAGAACTCCAACATGGCCGCCTGTGTACCACTGTAGTGGTGACGGTCTAGACTTTCTCCCCCAGAGTGCCGGAAGCAGGATCCTGGAGGAGGGACAAAAGGCAGAGATGGAGAAATGGTAAGGTCACAAGCCGCGGGAAGCTGGAGAGATGAAGGAATACGAGGAAGGCACCCACGAGTCCAGCAGAACCGAGGGGATCATGAGGAACATCGCAGAAGACGACTCCCAACCTGGCTGACCGGCGGAAGGAGGAGGTGGATAATGCCAACCGGACCGGCTCTCCTGGAAGGGACACAGAGGCGGGTTCTCCCTACACCACGGCCCTGGAGGGTTGTGGCGCCAGGCAAGTTACAGCCGCGCGTCCATTCTCTTTAAGGAGGTGGTGGGCGGGTCTAAGAGCCACACACCGAAAACAACATGTTAAATCCACCCTCACGTAGGCAGTGCACTTTAGGGACACCTGTGGTGGAGCATAGCCCCTTTTCCCCCCTCTTAGTATATAAAGGTACAGCTGACTTAAAGCCCTTTTGTTTTCTTTTTTTTAATTTCATTACCCTGTCCCTTCACTTGGAGACATTCAGCCAGAGGAGACAGATCGGCACCCCGACGGAAGAAAAGAAGAACCCCAGAGAAAGCCCAGAATTCTAATACAGAGAGAGAAAGACTTTGATTTGTTTGGATTTGTTTTATCCCTTATTCATTTGTGATACCTGGAAATTCTGTTTTGCTACAATAAAAAGAATTCACATCCAATAAAACCTAATGTCACAATCTCATCTGAATTAAAGAGAGTAAGAGGAAGAGGACTTCCCTTCAGGGTCAAACACATCAGCAGGGCTCCTACGGGCCCCTTACCTATTTTTTGTGATAATCATGTAAAAAATAGAGCCTTTAGCATGTTAAAACAATTAAATCAATTCACACTGACTTCATTGAGCCAACTTCATCGAGGCAAGGGTGCTGCAATTTGTACCACCTTAATGCAGACAGCTCCTTGTGTCCCTGTGAAGATTTTCACCCTGAGCCTGGGCCCAGTCAAGCCATGCCAAAAACTGGCACATCAAGGCACAGACCTGGAACTATGACTCTGAATAGGGCTCTGTCATCATTAACCTGGACCTGACCTTAATTCCACGAAGCGCGTTTGCCTTGAATATTAAAAGTATAGAGGTAAGAAAATCAATTGTGAACACAAAAGTTTGTGGGTCTGCCCACATTTCAAAGATATTCATAACTTGGAAAGCTAACTTCTAACCACCAGATTTACTCACTGATTAAACTAAGCGATAGGAAATCAATGTATGACTGCAAAACTAACTTTTCTGAACTGAAAAATAGATGAATGAAGCTAAGAATAACTTAAACACATGGGTATAGGAATACATTATACACACAATTAGTTTTTAAAATGAGGGCCATCAATTTCACTATCTTGCTCCATTTTAGCTTGTTTTCCTCTCTTTTTCAGTCTTTCACATGTTTTTTTCTACCTATTCCCTTCCCTTTTCTGGCTTACCTCTCTATTCCCTCCCATGTATTTATTTCTGCACCATCTTTTTTCTTTTGTTCCTTTCTGCTTCTCCCCTTACATGTCATCCTGCTCGTTCCTTTTTTCTCATATTGTCTCTTTATTTTCATATGTTTTTCTTCGTTCACATATGTCTCTTTTTCCAGTGAATTTCTTTCAGTCTCTCTTAAGCTCCATCCACAATAATATAATTTCCATCATACTTCTCCATTTCTCTCATAAGTCACAATCTCTCCCTTTTATTCCCCAACTTTCACTTTATCCCAGTCTCTCTCATTGTCCCCTGCTGTTTCTTCCAGATCTTCCTTTTTCATTCTCTCTAATTCTTCTTTTTCCCATTCTGTCATGCCTTCTCTTAGTCTCCTTCTGTCATCAAACTCTTCTCCATGTCCCATCTCAATTATCTTCCTATTTACTTATTTAATTTGTCTGCCCTCTCTCATTCTTTACTCCTCTCTCCTTCTTTCCCGAATGCCCTCTCTCCTTTACTCTGGCTTCATTTCCCACTTCTTGGCTGTTCTCTCTCTCTCTCACTCTCTCTCTCTCATTCCATTCCTTTAGTTTCCTCTTCTCCCTCTTTAGCCCCAGATATTTACTTTTTTCACAGGACACCATCTTTCTTTTGCTCTCCTTTCCTAGCTCTCTTTTTAGACATCTGCTGCCTTCCTCTATCTCCTTTTTTCATTGCAATCCCCTTTTTGTTTCTTTGTGCAGTGAATACAAGAAGCAGGCAATAAAGACATAGGGGGAGAGAAGTTTACTGGCCCCAGACAGGAACCCTGTTACATACGATGGTAGAAAAATTTAGCTAGTGGGATATTTTGAGTGCCAAAAGAAATTCAAGCAGAGAGAGTGATTTTCGGAAAGGTGTTTGTTGCAAACAAAGGGCTCAACATACTTGGTTTTATATCACCAGGGACTTTTCGGAATGAATCTTGGGCCTGGTAGAAAAATGTGGTTATCATTAGTAATGGAGTCATTTACTAATGAACAGGCTGTTTCTGAGGAAAGCGGAAAAGGGTAGATTAGTTAGTTTAAGGAGGGTTTTCATGACACGTTAGGAACAATTGCAGGTGTTAAACATAGAATCAAAGTACAGTGTGGTGCTATGCCAGTCAAACACAAATTAAGGAATGTTCCTTTCAGTATACAGGAAGAGTTGTCACAAATTCATAACAAAATGTGTGAAGATGGGGTCATAGAACCATTGAGTCTTCTCTCTGGCTTTCTCCATTAGTTATAGCAAGGAAGAACAATTGACAACTTAGGGTCCGTGTAGACCTCAGGAGTTTGAACAAGGTCGTTTGAGTGGATTCTCACCCACTCCCACGTAATGATGACTTGCCTCCACTTTTGCAGGCACCAAAGTGTTCAGTAAAATCGACTTGGCATCTGCTTAACCCTTCAATGCTCGTGACGAAACAATTCCGTCATGAGTCACGGTTGCGGGCTGTGCTGATGGCGGAATGGTTCCGTCATGACCACGCCCGCAATTGGAATGTCCAGCACAGGGCTGGAATTCCTGCTGCACGCAAGCGGTTAACACCACGTCGAACTAGATGAGTAATCTAAACACTGTACAGCTTTTGTTTCTCCTGTGGGCACCTTCCAGTTCAAAAGGATGCCTATTGGCCTGGCATCTGATGCTCAGTTTTTCAACATGTATTGGAAAAGTTCTCAAAGGGGTCAAAAGCGTGGTAACTTTTCAAGATGACATATTTGTGGCTGGTGAAAATCTTGTTAGTCATAACAAAATCATTGAGACTGTATTGAACAGGTTACTGAAATGTGGTATTGTTGTAAAGGTAAAAAGATGTGACTTTGCAAAAGAAAGTATAGAGTACTTTGGTCACGTAATTTCAGAAAAGGGAGTGTTACCCAGGCCTGGTCTGGTGGATGCTATCACAAAAGCTCCTTATTCAAAAAGCAAAGAACATGTGGCATAATTTCTTGGGGTTTGTGAGTTTTACTCGAAATTTGTAAAGAATTTCTCTGGCAAGACAGTAAATTTGAGGGAACTCATATAAAAAGAAATTATTTGAATGGCCTTCTGCTTGCCAGGATGAGTTTCACGTTCTCAAGAAAGACATTGTTTCTGTAGGAGTGTTGGCACCTTTTCAATCCTACGAGGGAATACATAATAACCGTAGAAACGAGCAATGATGTACTTGGTGCTATATTGCCACAAAGATGCAAATATAGGCAATGAAGTTTCAGTAGGTTTTGCATCCAGGTCTCTGAAGAACAATGAGAAAATATTTTCTGTATTCGAACAAGAGTTGCAAGCTTGTTGTTGGGCTGTAAAAAGATTAAAATGTTTCATTTGGGGAAGAAGGTTCACCCTGAAGACAGACCACAACCCTGAGTAAATATCCTTGGTGGTACTGTTATCGAGATCAAACTCCTAGACTGGAAAGACTGGTTCAAAAGTGTTACAGTATGATTTCAAAATAGAATACATACCTTGCGGTAAGAATATCAGAGTAGATTACTTATCCCTCTCACCAGTAACCTCTGATTAGAGTATTTCAAGATATGACTAAGATGATGAGGAATGCTTGATAGCTTCCAGGGATGTTTGTCAGGGAACAAGGCGGGACCGTCTGGAGCATTCACAGGGTGTTTCCCCAGTGGGCCAGAACGCTGGGGACTGTTTTTGTTACTGGGGACCAGTTTTGCAGCAGCAGTAACAAAAGCGCAGCAGCAGTGTTTCCCACCAGCACCCCAACCCGCGGGGGTGGTCCAATGAAATTGCCTGGGCTCGTTTCCAGTTCCAGTCCGGTCTTGCCAGGGAAAGGCATTCAGTGAGAATGAATGGAGTGCAGGGATGGGGGAAGATGGAGAATTAGAGATGGTGAAAAAATACGTAATAGAAGGGTGGCCTAGGGAGAGGGTGTTGCCTGTGAGATTGCAGCCTTGTGCCAACATTTCTGAAGAGCTCTCTTAACAACAGAATGGAATATTGATGAAGGGAGACAAATGTGTCCCTCTGTTTGCATTGAGGGAAAGGATCATTGATAATGGCCATGAAGGACATCTCTGTTAAACCATTACTAAGAGAAAAATCTGAGAAGATTATTGGCAGCCAGCAATGGATGTTGATATAATTGCAGAAACCGAACCTTGTGTAGTCTGTGTCAACAGTGACAAAAGTTTTAAACATGCAGGTCAGCCTTTGCAACATTGTGAGTTACCTGAGGGCCTGTGTTCCAAATTTGCTCTAGTCCTTATAGGCCCTTTCAACATTTTAGCACGTAAATTAAAATTTGCTTTAGTGATCGTTGATTACTATAGTAAGTGGTAGAAAGTTGAGTTTTTAGAAGAAACCAACACAGCCGCAGTCTTGAAAGTCCCTAAAAATGTGTTTCTTAGGGAAGGTTGTCCCAAGGAAATGGTTTCAGATAATGGAGTGCAGTTTGCCTCAAGGGAAATTAGGGATTTCTTGAAGAAGAATGCTATTGAACATAAGCATGTTGCGCTTTATCATCCCCTAGCCAATGACTTGGTAGAAAAGATGAACTGCACCTTAGTGGAGTGCATTCAATGGTCTGCTCAGAATGTTGTGGATTTGACAGAAGCAGTTGAGAGCTTGTTATGGGCTCACCATTCTGCACCAAATGCAGTAACTGGTATATGCCCGTTCGAATTGATGAAAGGATGTGTACCCATGTCAATGTTATGTCCTGCGTGTTTGAGGGATTATCAAATTAAATCTGAGAGAAAACTTTCTTTGGACAAAATTATATGTTCTAGACTTGAAACGCATCAGAGTAAAATGAGAGAATACTACGGTGCCAGGCACTTTGGGCCCGATTCACAGAACTAACTTAAGACAAAATCCTAAACTTACTATCATTTTGGTATTCACAGAAGGCACTTACTTATTTTGGTATTCACAGAAGGCACTTATCATTTCGGTATTCACAGAAGTCATTTAGTTGTCCTAAAGTTAGGATTCCTAACATTACTACTCCTAAACTGAGAAAAATCCTAACTTTAAGACTTTCGGTATTCTCAGAAGGCATTTTGGAGTCCTAAAGTGAGGGATAAAAATCAGATTTCCCATACAGTAGCAGCATTAGTCATATATACATATAATGTGTTAGCATGATGTATCTACATATTCTTCTCCTTTTATACGCATAATGTCAATCTATATCTGTTTTAGCTAGTTGATAAGGGTATAAGCTGTTCGTTTGCTCTGTTCACATCGAGTAGGCCGAGAACTATACAAACGCCATTTTGTCTGCCTGTGTCAGACCCGAGTAGTAATCACGTGTTACCTTCCAATTGTTGTCAGGTCCCAGTTCAGTTGAGTTACTGGGAGCAGCTGAATGCATGCTATTCTTTCTCTGTCCTGGGACTCAAGGTCGCATCTGGCTTTGGGTGCGATAAGCACATACCTGAAGGCGCCGTGCCTGCACTCCCGGGCACCGGGACAAAAGGGAGTCATCCCTCCTGACCTTCCCAATTATAAGTAAGCAGAGCTTAGAACCAATCATGTCTGCCATATATGGTCCTTCCTTGAGGCTCAAGAAGTCAAGTAGTGTTTTTTCCATTTACGGTGACTTCATGTACTAAATTGAAAGTATATATGTGCTGTCTTGAGTGAAAGCCAGCAGTCGTCTCCGCGCACCTGAAAGGGTGAAGGTTGGAGAGGCTCCTCTATAGATTCTTTTGTAATTTAACTATTGAACATTCTTCACTGCCAACTGACTGGTTATTTTTGAATTGGTATTGGAGCTATTGGTAGGTATAGGTCCTTTATGTTATTTTTTATGGTACGTCAGTTGGCGGCTCTGATGGGACTCCGCGTTGGGGTCGTCCTCCCGTAATCGGGTAGAAAGGACAAATAAAGGGGAGCGCTGGTCGAGTGGGTGGACCGACCAGAGATTCTGACTTACTCCGCTCTCGCGATCAGGGGGCCCCAGCTGCTAGTGACCCTTCGCCGGAGTCCTACGGGCATAACCCAGGAGCTGACCGTGTTGGTCTTCAGGAGTTGGCAGTGGAGAGTACGCAATTGCACCTGCGTGCACCAGGTGAGTGAGTTGCTATTGGTGTCTTTTGGAACACGCTGTTGAGCGGCGTTTTTGAAGCAGTTAACTGTATTGGATTTGGTGGTCAGTGTAACACAGAGAACTTTGTGGGTCTGACAGGGCAGCATTGTGGCTGCACGGGCAGATGCTCCACAGACTTGTTTGGTGAATAATAGAGATACCAATCGGACACCTTGGTGTGGCTTGTGTGGTGCACACCCGGTCGGATTGCTCTCGGAAAACCCGTGGTCATACCTGGGTAGCCTTTGGGACATATCTGAAGCAACGCTAAGGCAGCGGGCTTATCAGAATAGTCCTTAGGGTGAACCGGGAGGGTCGCGGGATGGTCTGTAGGATTGTCTGTGGTTAATTCCTGTCCGACGGTCTCTTGGTAGTCTCTGGACTGCCTGATTTTGGTATCTGTTAGTCTGGAAATCTGAATTGATCGGTTCTCCATGAACGGTAGTCGACCGGCTCTAGTACTCTGTTTTGGAAAAGGCATGTCGTTTTGAACTTTCTTTTTGAATGTACTTATGTATATATTGTCTTGTCTGTTTTACTGATTTTGAATGGTGAATAAAATGTTGAGAATGTATGAACATGGCCATGTTTGAAAGATTGTTTTTCTGAATGAAATTGAATTGTCAGTGAATAAGGATGCTGTGTTAAAGTAAATTATGTTTTGTATGTTGTTGTCGCCGAAAAGGCACGAGATTGGATGAAAGTCAGCCTGCCCCGCCAGAGGGTAGCCCAAGTCATGAAGTGTACGTTAAACATGGTATTTCACCCATTCTGTTTAATGTGTTATGGCATAAGCATACCAAAGACAATGTGGAACTACAATGGCTTATGACTGGGTCTTTTGATGAGAAAAAGATACATTTCTTGCAGGATCAGTTATTCTCCAAACGTAGACGGCAGGCAATGTTTGATTCTTTGAACATCTGGCAAAAGGAAAAAAGCATAGACGCATCAGGGAGGAGAAGTTATGTAAGATGAAAGGAGGTCAGACGATTACACAGAAAGTTATAGCTAACGACAAGGATCAGATTGGGAAAAATATTGATTGCACGAATAGACAATTTAGGTTGCAGGTGGATAAAAGGTATGTAACTAGGATTGAGCCAGAGGATGAAATAGCGGATTTATTAGATGCGCTTCCACCTCCCCCTTATGCCCCTCAACGCATATATCCTGTGATCTCTTTGGCTCCCACCTCGGCTCCAGTGGCTTTGGCGCCCGTTGTATCCTCTTCCCCACCCCTTTGGGAACTTCTTCTGTTGTGTCTCCCTCAGCATTTGGATTGGTTACTCTAATGCCTGATGCGTTGTCCTCACTCACTATGTTCACAGTTGTTTTGTCCCCCCAAACTCCAGCTTGGGCTTCTCAGTCTTCGAGTACGACCCCCACCTTAGCTGACCCAACTGCCTGTCGTGTCCTGGGGGATCTTGGCGCGCGACGGTTGTTTACTCGATCCGCAGTAAGGTTAGATGAGAAACAGACGGTTGCGAATCAGGCATCCCAATGGATGCGGAATGCTATTTATACTATAACAGATATATGGAGTACCCTTAGAGACTATGAGCCTGTTATGCAGCAGCACACCCTGGAGCATATGGCTGCACGTCTCATTTCCTTATGAGAACAGTGTTTCCCAGACGGAAGAGCCCCTCAAGTATTGTATGATATTCTGGATCGAGCTCATAAGTTTGAACTAGGATTGGAAGATGTGTACAGGAATGTCGAGACTTTAGTGAAGTATTGAGGGTGGCTGCATTTGAAATGTCCAAATTGGGATTCCCAGCATCCTATGCGGGAAGTTCATCCTATTTACCATCCAGAAATACCGGAATTGAGAAATGAGCAGGATCAAGTAACTAGACCTTGTGTGGAGGCACGATTTTAGGAACAATGGGTCTATACCCCTTGGAAAAGGAGTGAGGTCCTCTCCCTGAAATCGCAACTTCCCAACCCCTAAAAAAATCCTACTGCTTACTCTAAAGAGCTTACTGAGGCTGCCTCTTCGGCTGTCATGACCCTGGCTGACATAGAGTTATTTTTTGGTTTACTAGTCCCTGTTGACGTATGGCGTCAGGTGCATGATCAGGATCATGCTACAGAATTGGCAGGGACTTGGGAACAGATTAAAGAATGGGATAAGGACCGAAAGCCCGGTGATAAACCTAAACCTGAAATATTAGGCTTTGGCGGGTCGGATTATTATGTACATGCATTCCTTAATTCCGCCCCGTAATGTGGATTGAGACAAATTGAAAGCGTGTAAGCAGAAAAAGGACGAGAGTGTTTCGGATTTCTTAACCAGATTTGAAGGTGTGTTAATGGATTTTAGTGGACAGGACTTGTCAGTGGAATGTGGTATACGATTATTTGGTAATCGTATTGTGACTAATCTGTTACCTGAGATCTCCACGCGGCTACAAGCAGCTGAGAGTACTTGGACCACTTCCACTCCTTCGGTGATACTGAGTATGGCTAAGTATTATGTACATAGGGAAAATGAGAGCAAGGATAAGTCAGAAAAGGAAGCAAAGGATCTTAAGGCACGAGTATTATTTCAGAAAGTCATCAGGGGATGAGGCAGAGAGAGAGGCAGTAGCAGGTCTGTCCCGAAAGGGGGGGGGAACTGGACGAGGCGGAGGTCCAGCTGTTGTTTTTTTGGAATAAACCAATGCGCTTACTGTAAACAGGAAGGGCATTTGCGAGCTCAGTGTCCACTGTTGTTGGCTCAGAATGGGGCAGTAAGAGGAAGAGGGAGAGGTCGAGGTGGTGTGGATCGAAGTGATATGCGAAGAGAGGGAGTAACGCACGGTGAGTCTTAAAAGAATTACTTTGGTAATCCGAGAGGCAGGCAGTATTACAATGAAGACCTTGTGATTGAGGGAACTGATGGGTATGCTTACACATAGGACAGCCACAGACAGACTGGGGGCCAGGTGTCAGTACCCGTTGATCAGCAAGGGCCGTATGTGCGAGGGTGATTGATGGGGACTTCTGAAGGCTTTTTAGTTGATACGGGTGCAATGAATAGTTTTATTGCTCGTTCGCTGGTCCCATGGGCTGCTCTGTCCAGGCAGAATAATGTTTCGGTAGGATTTTCCGGAATTCCGGTGGTGAGCCCCATTTCTAAACCTATCCCGTTTACAATTGGTCCGGTCACAGTAGACCCTCCGTTTTTGTTAACTTCGCAATGCGGAGAAAATCTATTAAGGTTGGATTTGCTAAAGAAACTGCATGCAAAGATTCATTCTTCCCCTGATGGTGTTTATTTGACCATACAATCTCCTGGTAGGCATACACTGCAATGCTTTGCTAAAAATGAACCCCTCCCTCCGGAGCTCGCTGCTATCCTGTCGACCCTGTAGGTTACAGGGGATACAGATGTCGGTCTATTGAAGATTCCGGCTGTTTCTATTACTTTGAAATCAAATGTTTGTTTACCACGTATACCCCAGTATAACATTTCACTGGCTGGTGAAAGGGCTTTACTCACCATTATTCAGGATCTGATTGATAAGGGTGTAGTGGAAGAAATGGCTGCCAATGTATGCAATAGTCCTATATTACCGATTTTGAAAAAGGCCCCTGTTGGAAGCCATCCAGGCTCATGTTGATACTTACCGTTTTGTAATTGACCTGCGAGAAATTAATAAGATAGTGGTGCTGCAGTACCCTGTGGTTTCTGACATCACTACTATTCTCACTATGATTCCTCCCACTGCCAAGTATTTCTCAGTTATCGATCTGAAGAATGCTTTCTTTAGCATTCCAATCCATCCTGATAGCTGTCATATTTTCGGCTTCTCCTTATCTGGGCGCAGCTTCCAGTTTTTTCACGCTCCCCAGGGGTACACTGAGAGTCCTAGTATTTATAGTCAGGCTTTGAAAGCAGTATTGTATGATTTGACATTGCCTCCTGGTAATGTGCTCCTCCAGTATGTAGACGATCTGTTGGTTACTTCTGATACAGAGGAAGGTTGCAAGGAAGCCACTGTTAAATTATTGTCTCATTTGACAGCCAATGGTAATAAGGCATCCCTCTCCAAGTTCCAACATTGTCGACAGGAGGTGACTTTCTTTGGTCCTCTTCTGTCAAAAGAGGGGAGGAGACTAACCCCTGAACATGTGACTACCATCTCTAATATGCCTGTACCTCGTACTCAGCGTGATGTTCGTGCATTTCTTAGCATAACCTCCTACTGCCGCCAATGGATTCCTAACTTCTCTCTTATGACTAAACCTCTTTTGTACTTAACCACTAAAGATGTGCATGAACCTCTACCCTGGACTGATGAGTGTCAGGAAGCTTTTGACTCTTTAAAATCTGCGCTTTGCTCTGCACCCGTCTTGGGTACTCCTGACTACTGAAAACCTTTTGTGCTTTATGAACATGAGGTGGACGGTTGTTCGCTTTCTGTGTTAACACAAGGATTTGATGGTAAGCAGAGACCTTGTGCCTATTTTTCAGCGGTGTTGGATAACGTCGTCGGGGCACTTCCTAGCTGTTTAAGGGCAACTGCTGCAGTATCGGTGGCCATTCGACAGTCGGAAGGGCTGGTTCTGAATACGGAGCTCACAGTGATGGTACCGCACGCTGTGGATACAATTTTGAACAAAACGAAGACCCAGCACCTTACGAGTGCCCGTCTTACTGGATATGAATTAACTTTGTTTGCTCCCCATATTACAATTAAGCGGTGTGCCACTCTGAATCCTGCCACGTTGCTACCCCTTCCTTCGGATGAGAAAAACGATGACGTACATGATTGTATATTTTCGACTGAAGAAGAGACTAAGGAACGGGTAGATCTTACAGACATTCCTTTATCTGACCCCCAAGGAGAATTGTATGTGGGTGGCTCTTGTTTCAAGTTAACAGATGGCACAACAACAGCTGCATATGCAAATATGACCCTCCACACTGTAGTTGAGGCATCTCGAGTACCCTATCAGTCAGCACAGGCAGCTGCGTTAGTGGCATTGCTTCGGGCCTGTGAGTTGAGTGAAGGATTGAGAGTAGACATTTACACAGATAGCCAATACGCCTTCGATGTGGCTCATAGTTTCGGCCGGCTGTGGGCGGAGAGGGGTTTTCTCACTTCCCATGGTCAAAGGATACAACATGGTCCTTTGATTTTGTGATTACTAACAGCATTGACATTACCAGAAAAGGTGGCTGTAGTTAAATGCAGTGCACATAAGGCAGTGGTAGATGCAGTAGGTGAGGGAAATGCTTTTGCCGATCAGGTAGCGAAGGAAACTGCCAAATCCAAAATGTCTTCGATGTTTGCAACTACCTCTGCTAGGTGGGTGGCGGAAAAAGAGATGTTTGATAACACTATGGAGAGTGTCCGAAAGATACAGAAAGAAGCTACTCCTGCTGAACTGGCTCACTGGGAAAAGGAAGCGGGGAGACTAGATGAGAACGATTGTTGGGTTGATCTGACGGAAAAACAGAGGTGGTTGTTGCCCAATGCATTGGTTAATGCTGTAGTGACCATGGCACATGGCTCAGCACACATCGGGGCAAAGGGCATTTGTGCACTTTTTGATCCTGTGTGGACCAATCCTAATATCCCTAAGACTGCTGCCCATATGGTTCAGTATTGTATGGTCTCTTTACGCCACAATCCTGGAGGCAGGGAACCTGTTCTCAGTGGGAACTTTGTACCACCATCTTTGCCTTTTGAGGTGCTCCAAATGGATTATATCCAACTGGAGTGTGTGAATAATCTAAAGTGTGTTCTGGTTGTGGTGTGCGCCTTTAGTAAATGGAAAACACTACTCTGGCAACAGCAAAGGCTTTGATAAAGGCGTTTTTCCCACGTTATGGATTGCTTCTGGTGATCTGGACAGATAACGGGGGACACTTTAATGCAGTTCTTATCAGGCATGTTTGTAATGGTTTGCAAATTAAGCAGAAGTTTCATGCAGCACGACACCCACAGTCTGCGGGATTGGTTGAGAAGTATAATGGAATACTGAAATTAAAATTGGCAAAAATTCACGAGGGCACTGAAAGTGGCCCAATACCCTTCCATTAGCATTGATGTCATTACGAGTTACCCCCCATTCCCGATCTGGCTTGTCGCCATATGAGGTCGTCTTTGGATGACCAACCAATATTTGGGGCTTCCCGAGACCTAGAACGTTCCGTGATATTGACTATCCTATGATGACAGATTATATGTATGCTTTGACTAAAGATCTCCGCTCCATTCATCAACAGGTGTCAGCAGTGTTGCAGCCCCTGCGGAGGGTCCCGGACATCGTTTGGAGCCAGGACAGTGGGTCCACAACTATCAGCGAAAATCCAGCTTGGACCCTCGGTGATTCTTTCGGCCAAGCGGACGGCGGTGAAGGTGGACGACAAGCGACATTGGATTCACGTTTCCCATATCAAAAAATTGCCCCTCCCGCTTCCTCATGATCAGTGAAATCAGGAAGGAATTTTGACACAGGAGAGTGAACAAGCCCCTCATTTTGTCCCTTTTTCTGACGCTCTGGAAGTTGGAGAAAGACAAGGAGAAAGAGCAGCGGGCTCGGGAAGGGCTTTGTCATCTGCACCAGTGATAACCCCGGATTCTGTTGCCCCTGCCGTTGAACGAAAGGCTCATAAAATTCCTGTTGTAACGGATGCATCCTCTCCTGTCTTCTTCTCTGATCTGGAAATGCCCGGCCTTGTTTGATACAATCTGCGGCTCCGAAAACAACATGGTACCCCAGGTGAAGAAGGTAGGAGATAGGGATTGACTTCAGTAATAGGGTTTGTCAGAAGCTTTTCTGGGGTACTGAGCGAGACACTGGACTGAACACATTGAGAGCCTGGAACATTTTGTTTGCTCTGTTCAGAAAGAAAGACTGAATTTCCTGTAAAAAGGGCCCAGGTTGTGTTTTCTTCAAGAGTTGTGTGAAAACGCGAGGATCTGTTTTGGTTTTTTCCTTTGTGATGACGATAGGAGCCTGCCTGTGAGGCTCTAGACGGACACTGGAATGAAGCACCCTCTGGCAGGTTGAACTGCATTGCCCGAGTTTAGTTTTGGACTTTTAGCTAGCATGTACCCTTTTGACCATTTTGCTCCCGAAGAGGAACGTCCTCTTGCACCCCGTTATTACTCTATATATATGCCTGTTTTTTCTTGGTGGACAATGCATATGAAAATAGCCTTTGTGATGACAATAATGACTTTGTTAATAATATTAATGAGTGTGTTCGTATATTTGGAATTTCGTCATCCTATGCATACTGTCTTAGGAACAACTACCCCGCCTCCAGAACATCTATTTTATACCTTAGCTCCGCATAAAGAAGGGCATCGTCAGACTTATATGAAAAATGTATTTGTTGATATGCTTCATCAAACGCATAGTGCTACGAATACAACCAATTGTTGGGTTTGCGGCCTTCTACCCTCTGTAATGCACAAACATGATTTATTTATCTCTCTGCCATTATCATTATTAGGAAGTTGTGAAGCTTGGTTCAAGTTGTTATCCATGATGTACATGCATTCAACTGTAGATACTAAGCGATATTCCGAAGAAGACTATGAGATGATCCTAGCCTACATAGAAGTACATCAGGGTTTTGATCCGCAGGGAAATGAAGTGGAAGGGTCATTAGATCCGGATGCCTGTAGGAATCTGTATACTGAACATGAAAATGTCACCTGGTTGAAAAATGAAATACTAGACTTTGCAGAGTTTAATTTTACCCAGTATTTTCAGCAATTTCAGGAAAGAAATATTACAGATGACAAAGCAATCCCAGTGCCCCTTTTAAACAGTATTTCAGCATTTTGTGTTCAGGGAGCAGGTTACATTCCAGTAGGAGAAAGTTGATGTGATTATACTTATTGGCTGCGCACCTTTAGTAGCCCTCCATTACTGACCCCCCCTAATGCATATTTCGTTTGTGGAGAAAATGCATATACATGGCTTCCCCGTGGTTGGGCTGGCCATTGTTATTTGTCCTTTTTGTACCCTCCAGTATATATAGCCCCCTCTAATTATCATAAGAATCATCGATTAGATAAACAGAGTCCGCCACTTGTTAGAGATAAGAGAGAGATTGATACCACCGACATAGATCAGACAGACACTCATGATCAACATTTTATTGACATTGTGAAGGGGGTGTTTCCTATTTGGGGTCCTATCATTACCAGCAAGAAAGTAAGGCGCCTGTCTAGGGTAGTTGAAAGGGTGATCAATACCACTGCAGGTATATTAACCAATCTAACTGTAGAGTTTCAAGCGACGAGACTCGTCTTGCTTCAGAATCGAATGGTTTTAGATGTCATCCTGGCCGACCGAGGAGAAGCATGCCGCGTGATCGGCAGCTCCTGTTGTGTATATGTCCCTGACTCCGCCCCCTCTGTTTATCTGGCCATTCAAAGGTTACACCGCTTGGCCTCTGAAGTGCATGCAGACACCGGTACCTGATCTTTATTTGGTTGGTTTTGGGGTCTGTTGTCCGCCTGGGGATGGAAAATTTTGATGGTACTAGCGGGTATAGCTGGCATCCTATTCACCTGTTGCCTCTGCATACATTGTGGGCCTGCTTGCTGCTCTTACTGTGCTACTGAACTTGCTTCCTCTGTGTCCAGTCCCTCTCCAGCAGCAGTAAAGGCTCAATTGGTTCAGCAGGAAATAAAGGACTTCAAAGCTGCTCACGCATCCCGCTTCGTGGGACACGTGCGAACGTGCGCCGAAGCCCGGGCCAAGGGCGGGCCCGTCTGAGCCCGTCAGAGACAGTTAGAGGCAGGGCTGGGCCAGGACCTTTACATCTGCTCCGGTATTGGTTTCCCTCTGTTTTCTTGGCGCGCAATTGTGACTTTTATATCTGTTAAGCTTGTCTCTGTACCTTGAGTGGGATTAATGCTAATGAGTTTCACTGGGAAGTTCCCATTGTACTATTTACAGTGTAACGACTCTTAGTTTAATACCCATAAGGGGTGCAGAGCAACAATAATGGGGAAGAGGAAAGCAATGGAGGGAGTTGGGGGAGCTAATGGGCCACTAACAGTGCAAAGTAAGAAAAAGAGGCAAAGAAAAACAGTAAAAAGTGCCGCAGCCAATTGTGTAATGGATAGGATAGATAGTGTTATCCAGGAATGTGAAGATATTCTAATAGAAGACCCTAGTACTAAAGTGGTAGAAGCCACAACTAACACCCTTGTAGTTCAAACCAAAAAAATTAGTAATCCCGCAATTGTTCCATAGAACCAAACAGGGCGGAAAAAAGGGGGCAGTAAACCAGCTACAGCTAGACCCAGAACTTCATGTCCACAATCTCAGGGATGCACAGACAGAGAAGAGGGTGTTAAGTGAGGTGGGCCCCAATGTTCTAGACTATGTTCTAATAGATATGCTCCCCTAGCTTCACCTAGTGATCAACCCGTCCGCACACTATCACACCCGCCTTCGGTTAGTTCGAGGATGACAGACTGTTGCTCTTGTAGTCACTCTTCCGAGGATCTAGTAGCGGTCATTCGGGAACTCAGACGGGTGATTGTGCGGATGAGAGCTAGGCTGACGGAACTCCTTGCACCCGTTTCCTCTACATGCATTTAGAAACCCAATTCCAGCCAAGGCGGACAAAATTTACATTCTGTCCGAGCCTCTTCATACTTACAAATTCTCTGGGCACAGTGGGGGTCACATTAGAACCATCTAGGGGGATAGGAGGCGCACAAAATCACTCACTTAATGGCCCTCATCATGGCCCCGAGAGGGGAGATAGACCATGCCCCCTTGTCACCTCTCAAAGCGTACTGCATAAATCACAGAGCACTGGTGCCCTCCGGGCCTTAACATCTTCCCTAGGCCCAAAGCATACCAGGGTTGAGAGTACATCTCCAAACATAGTCTTTATGGCTAATGTTCCGAAAATCACCGACCCTAGCAGATACGAAATCAGTGATTCACTAATCAATAAATCGATCCATTGGATCCGTCATGTACGAGGGTGCCGCTCTATCAGCAGGGAAGATATTACTAAAGCTAGGAGGTGCACCTCTCCCAACTCTCCATTGGATAATATCGAGGTAACCTTAGTGGATGCTACACTGGTCAATAATTTGGTTGCACTTGAGTTTAGAACATCTTCCCCAGACTTCTTGCGTATTCAGCTCAGGCTCTACCCCATTGTACCTGTATGTAGTGAGGCGAAGGAGTAGGCTCCAGGTAGTAGAGGGGTTTTGTCTGCGTTAGACGCAAACGATTGACTCTACTATAATTCTTCAGAGGCAATTGAAAGCAGGTACCGTCCCCCTATGTCATGGTTCCTCAGCTTCGCATTACTATGAGCACCCCCTGGCTTCCCCTTTGCCCATACCTCAAAACATTGTTAATAATAATGACGTTCCTTCCCCAAACACACAAGCACAGAAGCATCTGAAAATCCTTTCTTGGAATATAGCCGGACTAAAGAAAAATATGTCTGTACCATCGTGGAACGGGTTAGTGGGAACCCATGATGTATGTCTATTTCAGGAGACTTGGAGCGTGGGGGCGCTATATATCTCCGGATATACCACATTCCATACTCCTGCTATTACTACCGGAAAAGGCAGGCCCTCTGGAGGCCTAATAGTGTGGATTATATTAAATTTGGGATGGTCTGCCTCTATACATGATAGTGATAGCCATGATATTATGTGGTTAACTTTAAAGGGCCCTAAGGGTGACGAGTCTCTGGAACTTTTTAATGTCTATATAAGGGGGACCGTGAGTGGCAGGTCCTCGGCAATTTTGAACAAGCTGGAAGATCTCTTATCCAAATGCCCCCCCACTGCTAAAATCGTTGTGGCTGGCGATTTCAATTGTACATTTGAGCCATTGAGCCACAAAGACCTTTTTGATACAATGGATGAGGACAACATATAGGGTGTACCCCTCTTAGCTTTGCTGCCAGTTAAAAGATGGTCTGAGATCATAACTCAAGTAAACGCCATATCCTTGGAATTTGGGCTTAGCGCCGCCAATGGCAGAACCCCTTCAGATATACGGGGGAAAAATACTTTTAACGAATTAGCATGCCCATCCCGAATTGATTATATTCTGGTGGACTTGCGTCTCTGGGTAGATGTCATCGATATGGAGGTGGGCCATACCGTTGACAGTGACCATAACCCCCTAACGTTAAAAATGAAGAATCGATGGGTCCCTCAGTCTACAAAACCAAACTCAAGCCTGAAGGCCCAACTTCCCACTAAGAAGTTAATACTGTCAAATTGCGGTAGGTGCCTAAGGTGGCCTAAGCTGGTGGAGGGGGGGGGTCTAAAGATTGCGCATATCTCCTCAATTTTAGCTGCGAAGACAGACGATTTGGAGGAAACTTTGGCAGCAGTGCAGGGGCGGGAGAAGATTCCCCTAATTCACCAAGAAACTATTCATTTGATTGGTGCACAGTTCGTAGGAGGTTCCCGTACAGGTCATGGAAAGAGCCAACAAAGAAACTTTAATTTATGGTTCCCTGACCTGAAATTACCTGAAAGAGGGGGTCCCCCTTTTCTATTCAATTTAGCTTTGTGGTTATTTAACTGTGGGTTGTGTTTTGGTAGCAATAGCACGAGCATTTGACATTATCAGTTGGACCATGTTTGATTATTTATATGTGTGATACACTGTAGTAATTGTGCATACACTTGGTGGTGGCTGTTCTGAAACTGTTAATTGTTTTTCACTACTATATTTCTTGGTCACATTCTATTTCTAGTTATTTGACAAATGGAGGGAATCAAAACTTTCGGATTCAGTGATGAAGATTTTACAGCATTAGTTGGTAGAGCCCTTACCAGTGACAGTACGATTCCAATACAACAAAGTGAGAATGTAGAATGGAATAATCTCCTTAACATGAGGAAGGGATTGAAGCGCATGGAGTCTCATGCACATTATATGCTTCAATATCTTAAATCTGGAGTTATCCCGTCAAGTCTACGAGTCAGGAATGTGCCGGCTCTGTCTGTTGAAGTCAGAAAGTTCCTGGAGCGGTGGTCGCTCATTGCTAACCGCTGCTCCAGGGACTGGATGATGCTTATCATCGAAACAGCAAGGGATATGATGGAAGCCTTAAATAAGGAAATGTTATCTTTAGAGGAAAAAAAAAACTCCTCTACGGCACTTGATGAGGCTAAGGCTAAATTGGAAAGGATTAATACTGATATGAAGGACTTTGAAATATACCTCACTAATAAGAAAACTGATAAATTAAAGAAGGATATCAGATGGTATACTCAGGAAAAGGCATATCCTTACCTGCAAGCTACCTTCTATCAAGAATCCAACCAGAATCAAGTACAGTCAGGGAATTCAAAGAGATATAGAAGAAGAGGCCTCAACTTCTCGGACACATTATCTACTGACTCTGACAATGAAACAGGGCACAACAATGAGGATCAACACTATGAGAGACGGCCCTTTCAGGGCAGACCAAGTGGACATCAGACATATCGGGGGCATCCATCCCCTTTTTTAGGGAGAGGTCAGTTTCGTGGGAGGAACAAACGTTGGGAACCAGACAGGAGGGAATTACAACAGGGGGCCCCTCTACATCAGCAGCCGTATGTCAAAACCAGACACAACCAATACTGGCATTGAATGCTGATGGCAGAACCTCACTAGATAAGAATAATGATCTACCAATCTTCAATTTGTCATCCATACAGCTTGACAATGAGGAACGTACACTACTTAGTAGAGGTCTTTCTTTTGTTCCGAGCACTTATCCCAATATTTACAAACTATATCAAGACCTTTTTTCCTTCTTTCGGAAGGTTCGTCTAAAAAACAATTTTCAAGAACGTCCTGTAGGGGTGACAGAAATTAATCGGTCAAATTGCAAACCAGGTCACAATTTACCCCCACATTGGAAATGGTTGGCCCGGAGGTTCATAATTTTGAGCAATCTGTTTTGAAGGAGGTGGGCAGGTTAACAAAAACCTCTCAATCTGTTCGTAGCAATCTTACAGGCACAGAGAACAAGGCCCTCCAGAGTTTAAAATCAAATAAAGAAGTGATTGTGAAACCTTGTGATAAAGGGGGAGGGATTGCTGTTCTTGATAAAGTGGATTATAACAATAAGATTAACAACATGTTGGCAGTGACTCATCATTACAAAAAAGCACATCCAAGGGATCTCATGAAACTTAAACAGACTATCGAAGATATAACTGGCAAGGCCCTGGACAGAGGTGATATTTGCCAACAGGAGTTTAATTTTTTAAATAAATCTTGTCCAGTCACACCAGCCCTTTATGGGGTGCCACAAACACATAAGTGTGTGACTGACCCTCCTATGCGGCCTATCATTTCGACTATTGGCTCAAGCACTGAGCCACTTTCGAAGTATGTTGACTCTTTTCTATGTCCACTCACCCGTACTTATACCTCCTTCATTCATGACACAGGTGACATCATTTCGAAATTAGAGGGTATGCCATTTGACCCACAGACAGAGATTTTGGTGACGCTTGACATTGAGGCGTTATACACTAACATCCCTCAATGTCAGGCGTTACAGTCAGTGGCTGACCTCCTAACCAGGACTCCAGGGGATAGACCAGATGGATTCATACTGGAATGCCTGGAAGTTGTTTTATTTAACAACTTCTTTTTATTTAATGGGGCACTGTTTCAACAAATAAAGGGCACCAGCATGGGTGCTTCCTGTGCTCCTAGTGTCGCAAATATCTACATGGGAGAGTGGGAGAGGAGAAATGTTTTCAATGAAGTGGCTCCATTTTTCGATCAGGTCGTTACGTGGAGGCGCTTCATTGACGACATTTTTCTGATCTGGAGAGGTAATGATGATTCCCTAAAAGAATATCTACTCTGGCTTAATGCCAGTGACTGTAATCTGACTTTCACTGCTAACAGCAGCTCTCAAAGTGTCGAATTCCTGGATATTTGCATATTCGAGACTAATTTGATTTTGGAGGTGAGCCTGTCTCGCAAACCGACAGCCAAGAATACAATTCTCCAGTACCAAAGTTATCATACTTGTATACAAAAGGATCCAATTCCGTTTGGAGAGTTTCTTCGAATTTGAAGAAACTGCAGCACGATGTCAGAATTCCACAAGCATGGGGATGCTTTAAAATCTAGGTTTTTGGCCAGAGGATATCCTAATCGTCTGGTGCGTCATGCTTACAAGAGGGCTAAATACTACAATAGAGATGCCCTACTGGAAGGTAACCAGCGTGCAAAGAATGACCAAGTGGTCTGTGTAGTAAATCATTCTCCTTTCAATTTTAAATTGAAAAATATTATCCAACGAAATTGGAAGATATTGAATGTAGGAGAAGAAGAGCCCATTCTTGAACAACCCTTGGTAGCATTCCGCAGGAATCGTAACTTACGTGACATCTTAGTTCACACGAGACTTGAAAGTCCCAATAAGATAAGGCAAAGCACCATCACAGGGTTATCTCCTGTTCTTGGCAATCACAGGTGTGGCAGTTGCCACGCAAGTGATATAGCGTGTATCACTGATTGCCTTGTCTATAAAGAGAAACAAATTCAACTTAAGGATTTTACCAACTGTCGGAGTAAAAATATAATTTATGGCATTTTTTGCCCCTGCGACTTGATTTATATTGGCGAAACATCGCGTGAATTTCGTGTTCGATTCAGTGAGCACAAATCCGCTATTCGCAACAGTCGCTTGGAAGCACCACTTGTTAGACACTTCCTTGAAAAAAGCCACTGTGAGAAAGATGCTCGTTGGTGTATCTTAGAAAAAGTGAAGGGTAGTGCTGGCATTCCTATGGATATTTCTTGGAAACGACGTGAGTGCTTCTGGATATTCTGTTTTGATTCTGTTCGACAGGGTCTGAATGAGCAGATACAATGGTTCATCACCAATCCTTGGTAATTTACAGTAACAGAGAAATGAGTATAAGATGACAGTATTGGTACGGTGCTGATAACAATGTTTTAACCCTGATATAGGCAACTATACCATTGTGGGAATGATCTAACTCGTATATGAGTATAAATGCAATAATGTGTGATCCCAGTTTTTCCGTATGTTGCGAATTTCAACTATAACATTGTGACGGCTGGAAGTAAAAACTCGTTACAGGCAGTAACTATGTCTGTTACCCACTTATTGTGTGTGTAGTAGATACATAATGTGCGCCTTGTTAAAACAGCACCCCAAGATGGCGGCGAGTTGCATAGTGCGCTCTTTGTGCCTATTCTCTAGACTCGGAGGAAGTTCCGGTCATGTGGGAGTATTGGCATCTCACTTACACAGGTGCATCTGGTTAAGCTCTAACCCACGGTATATTTAAGGAGGTGCATTTCCACCCATTCAACATCATGGAATTAACTGCGGTCGTAGGCGGAGGCGGCTTGAGAAGGGGACGAGGAAATTTCTCTTAATAGAAAAGTAAGTAGGATGCGGCAACGATGTAGTACTGGACAGTTGATGCGTGTTAAGGTGACATGCTTCTACAGAAGGCGGTCACGACTATGCTAATGTCTGAGGGAGGACAAGGAAAGGGTGCGGTTAGATCGTAGTCATCTCGTAGGCTTAGTTTGATTGTGCGGGTTTCCGCGATATCAGTTCTTTTATCTGGCAGGTTTGCTCGGACTCTTAGGCCTAGTTTGATTGTGTGGGCTTCCGCGATATCAGTTCTTTTGCCTGGCAGGTTTTACTCGGACTGTGATACTCATGTTACATGTCCGGTTTTTTAAAAGGCACATATTTGAAATCACTGTATCTATAACCATTAGCACTCATTTTATATTGGTGTAGGCAGTCTTTATTTAGGGCACCTACTATGTATTTTGAAACAACTGGTCCCCTTTCTTAGCATATGAATGTTCTCTTTCCTTAACAGGCTTTTACATTCGACATGACCTAAAAATAAGATGGTGTAAAGGACATACTAAGTGTATCAAGAAAAGACAATTCAAAAGTAAGTAGATTTCTGTGATCGCCTATAATGACTTTAGTAGTAGGAATATATCATAGATCCCTGTATATTCATATACCCCAAAAAAGTTATTTTTAGATGTGGCGTCCCCTCCACATTTCAATAGAAGGACAAGTCGATTCTAGAGTTCTTGGATAAGTCGACCTCGGCCCCGTTCTACGCCCTGCACAAAAGTTACAGGTAAAAGGCTTTCCCTTGGTTCATCACCTACCCTGTGTATTTAATATTAACTAGGGCTGAACCGCTATTGTTATTTTTGTACTTTTCAGAAAACTCCCTCCCTGCGCTTTGAGGAGAGTATGGAAACAGCCCAGATATTTGCCATATTTAGTAGAAACCTTCAGGTAATCGAAAATGGCATCATTTCCTCATTTGCATAGTGATAACCATTAAATGCAGTGACCAATAGGGTTGTATATGTCTTTTCCACAGTAGATCACGCTGGGGTTGTAACTTAGTAGGATTATGAAGACCTCCATGGCAAGATAATTTACAAGGTAATTGTCCTATAAGCCTTCTAGCTTGAGAGTTGGGATGGGGAATATTCTGTGAATAAAAGGAATCTTCTCTCTGTGGCAGTTGGGAGAATACAATCTGTTTTGGGGTTATAAGGTAACACTATGGGGTGTGAGATTGTGTGAACTTGGATGGGTGTGTTGGTCCATTCTGGTGTCTCAAATGTAAATGTATTTAAACAAATGTTTTGCAGGGCATACTAGTTAAAAACTTTTTTTCTGTTGTGTATATTTTTTCAGACTTGAATTCCAGGTGTAGAGATCCTGTATTAAACTGTCTCTGGCTGGTCCTGATGAAGGTGGTCCTCACTGCTGTTTTTTCCACCGAAACGCGTCGACCAATTTTAGACCAATGTTCTTCATTTGTAGATCTAATGATTCTGGTCTTATACTGGACAACTGATACAACGATATAGGATGTCTATGTTTGTTTTGAAATGGAATGTATGTTTAGTAAGTACGTATGTGGTTGTATGCGAGGCTCTCTACCTGGTCTTGTGTAATTGATTTTGTATTTTACATAATTGTGGATAACCAATGAGAAACATTTATGGCTCCAATGTACTGAAAGAATTTCTCTTGGAGTTTTTTTGTATAATAATCAATTTTTATAATTACTGTATTTATATAAAAAAATGAGATAAAAAAGTTTGATACGAAAAAATGAAATAAAATAACCAAAAATTCAAATATAAGTGTACATACATTTGTATATGCCCTGTGTTTGTGAGGTATTTTCCGTGTTAAAAGTATTTATAGGTCAAGAGGGAGTTTTTTAGTCAGTGTTGTATTGCTCCTTCCCCTCTACTCCCTGACCTGAAATTACCTGAAAGAGGGGGTTCCCCTTTTCTATTCAATTTTGGTTCACGGAGACCTGCAAGGAGAAAAGACAAGTTTTAAAAGAAGCTGTAAAGGAGAAAAACTCTCCCATGGTCAAAACAGTGAGAAAGGATTATAAACTTACCCTGAAATTAGCTAAGCGTGACTGGGAGGAGGCTCATTGGGAGAACTTAAAAGAGGCATTGAGTAAGAGAAATTCTGCATCTTTCTGGGCTCTAATTAAGAAGAGAGAAAGGAGTGATAACTCTCCCATTCCTAATCATATTGGGAGCCAGGTTTGGTGGGATAACTTTGCTCGAATGTTTGACAAAATATCGAATACACAAATATCGATATACAAAATTATCGCAACAAAAATATCGATGGCAAAAATATTGGAATCCTATCCCTAACAAGGTAAGTACAAATATATCGAGAAAAAAAATATAGAATGACAAAAATATAGTTTTTTGTAAAATATCGTTTAATTTTTATAAAATAAAAATCTAATATTAACAAAATAATACTTATAAATGTAATAAACATATTTAAAAATATACTATAATATTGTAAATTAATACATAATGTAATACAAATTAATATTAATAAATATATAATACATAATATATTTTTCATTAATAATAACTCTAAATTAATTATTTTCATAACTTATAAACAAATAAAAATATAATAAATTACTAATACATTTATATACATAAAATAATCATATAAATAACAATTAATAACAACATAAAACTAATAAAAAAGCTAAATACATTTTAGATAGCGAATGAGTAAAAATTACTATTCCCACTCCAGAGAGTGCGACAGTAGGGAAAGTGTTGGATAGCGTAGGGGTAACAGTTACTATTCCCACTCCAGAGAGTGCAACAGTAGGGAAAGTGTTGGATAGTGTAGGGTTAAAAATTACTATTCCAACTCCAGAGAGTGCAACAGTAAGGAAAGTGTTGGATAGCGTAGGGGTAACAATTACTATTCCAACTCCAGAGAGTGCAACAGTAGGGAAAGTGCTGGATAGCGTAGGGGTAACAATTACTATTCCAACTCCAGAGAGTGCAACAGTAGGGAAAGTGTTGGATAGCGTAGTGGTAAAAATTACTATTCCCACTCCAGAGAGTGCAATAGTAGGGAAAGTGTTGGATAGCGTAGGGGTAACAATTACTATTCCAACTCCAGAGAGTGCAACAGTAGGGAAAGTGTTGGATAGCGTAGGGCTAAAAATTACTATTCCAACTCCAGAGAGTGCAACGGTAGGGAAAGTGTTGTATAGCGTAGGGGTAAAAATTACTATTCCCACTCCAGAGAGTGCAACAGTAGGGAAAGTGTTGGATAGCGTAGGGGTAACAATTACTATTCCAACTCCAGAGAGTGCAACAGTAGGGAAAGTGTTGGATAGCGTAGGGGTAAAAATTACTATTCCAACTCCAGAGAGTGCAACAGTAGGGAAAGTGTTGGATAGCGTAGGGGTAACAATTACTATTCCAACTCCAGAGAGTGCAACAGTAGGGAAAGTGTTGGATAGCGTAGGGGTAAAAATTACTATTCCCACTCCAGAGAGTGCACCAGTAGGGAAAGTGTTGGATAGCGTAGGGGTAGCAATTACTATTCCAACTCCAGAGAGTGCAACAGTAGGGAAAGTGTTGGATAGCGTAGGGGTACAAATTACTATTCCAACTCCAGAGAGTGCAACAGTAGGGAAAGTGTAGGATAGCGTAGGGTTAAAACTTACTATTCCCACTCCAGAGAATGCAACAATAGGGAAAGTGTTGGATAGCGCAGGGGTAACAAGTACTATTCCCACTCCAGAGAGTGCAACAGTAGGGAAAGTGTTGGATAGCGTAGGGGTTAAAATTACATACTTAAAAAAAATTCTTTTTTTAAATAATACAAATATGAACTATTAAATAAATATAAACCATTTACAATACATATACATATTTATTAAAAACATGATTAGCTAAATATATGTAACCAGAAATAATCATTAAAAAATACAATTTTATAATATTTAATTACCAATTAATAAACAATTAACAATTATAAAATTAACTTAACAATGATTTTTAAATCATTATTACTTAATTACATTTAAATTAGTTCCCACCATATTCCCCTATAAACACACAACCCGCAACAGAGCACATTTATCAATTAATGAATTATTTAAAATTAATTACCAATTAATTAATATTAATTAAAATTAATGTATGCTTCCTACTAATTAATAATTAATTCTACATAATGAAATTACTTCCCACCCTATTCCCCTATAAACCCATAACCCGCTACAGAACATATTTATCAATTAATCAATTAATTAAAAATAATTACCAAATTAATTAAATGTAATTACCAATTAATTAAAATTAATGTATGATTCCTACTAATTAATAATTAATTCAAGATAATTAAATTACTTCCCACCCTATTCCCCTATAAACCCATAACCCGCTACAGAACATATTTATCAATTAATCAATTAATTAAAATTAATTAAACATAATTCTCAATTAATTAAATAATAATTCCTACTAATTAATAATTAATTTAACATGATTAAATTACCTCCCACCCTATTCCCCTATAAACCCACAACCCGCTACAGTACTAAAAGACAACATTTAATTAAATTACATTAAAAATAAATTATAAAACATAAAAAATACAATATAATATACACAAATTTATTTTAAAATCGATATTAGTAACATCAAAATTATTTACTTCGATATAACTGACATCGATATTTAAAACTTCGATATCACTAATATCAATTTTAAGAGATTTAAACTTCGATATAATTGTATATCGAAATTTAAAACTCAATATTTTGTCTGTGTACCACTTTGCTCACCTATATGCGGAGGAAGTTGAGGGGGAGTCAGATCATTTGCTCGGTAACCAGACCCCAACTCTCTCCGATGCCACAAATCCATTTAGATTGAATGAGGTTGTCAGCGCCATCAACAGTATTATTCCTGCAAAAGCGGCAGGACCAGATGGTATCCGGGCGACCTATTTTTATTGGAACCCCCTAAGTGGGCCCGATATATTCTACTCACAATTAATAGTATAATGGAAGGAGTGGAAGTCCCGAACTCGTGGAAAGAAGCAGAGGTAATACCCATCTACAAAAAAGGTAATCGACAGGATCTCGCCAATTATAGGCCTATTAGCTTATTAGATTGCATGCAGAAAGTGGTAGGCAGAACCCTCCTAAACAGGATTCAGCTTTGGATGGAGGAGGAGGGAATCCTTTCTAATTGCCAAGCAGGCTTTAGGAAAGCCACCAGCACAGTTGATCAAGTTTAGACTACTTCTCTTTTATTGGAAAGTGGTAGCCATTGGTAAGGGGAGCCTATATCTTGCGGTCATGGATCTCAAGACGACTTTCGACGTGGTCCCTCGCGCAAAGTTATGGACAGTGCTACAGGATATGGGAATTCCCCCCTACATTCTATCACTTCTAATACGCCTCCATGAGGATACTTATGCTCGAGTTAGATCGGGGGATCAAAGGCAAACCACGGAGAGGATACCAGTAATTAGGGGTGACCGCCAGGGTTGTGTGTTGGCTCCCACACTTTTTTCACTTCATATGAATGGTGTGGTCGATTTTCTGAGCCAAGTTCCAGCCGACGCATCAACCCTAGCGGGGAAAAAAATTGCTACCCTCCTTTTTGCGGACGATACCCTTCTTATTTCAAAAACTCCGATGGGTCTCCAAAAACTCCTTACCCGTTTCTAACAATCAATTTTGCACATCAAGGGGTCTTTCCATAAACATTTCAGAGACTAAGTTCATGGCTTTTAACCCTGGGAACCACTTTAGACCTAAACTCTCTCTTAATAGCCTTCTTTTAGAGCGAGTTCACTCCTTTGACTATCTGGGGATTATGCTTTCAGACAAAATGCTATGGGGGTCGCATCTGAGTAAGATGCTATTCAATCACATGTTGACTGTGGGTGCCATGTCAAGAGAGCAACGTTCTTCCCCGTCTTGTTTGGTTGCCCCGGCTTTAGTTATATATGAAGGCAAAGCGGTGAGTTCGGCAATCTATGGTGCCGAACTCTGGGGCTTTGAAAAAATAGTAGAGATCCAAAGATCTGAGAATAAATTTATCAGAGACTTGGTCTCCGCCCCTATTTATAGACCACTAAAACCTTTATTCCTTGACATGGGCAGACGCTCGATTAGTGAGATGGCTAGACTCCGTCCCCTATTGTATTGGGCAAGATTAAGATGCACCCCTGAATTGACACATTATGCGGCTGGCCTTTCTGAGCTGATCACCCTGGACTCCAACAAAAGGGTCAAATGGCTAAGGGATCTGAAGGCTCTTATGTGTAAACTGGGTCTAGCCGAATCCTGGGAGAATTAGCCCCTTTGACTAAGGTGGAGTTAAAAAAGATCTACTGGAACTGGGTTAATCACCAGTTTGTACACCACTCCAGGCTCGGGTGATTAACTGAAGAATTTCTCCATCACAAACAAGTTGGTTAGCAGGAACCATAGCTAGATTTTATTAGAATCCCTAAAGATAGGACACTCTACATGCAGTTCCGATTTGGGTCCTTAAATCTAAACTCCACGCTTGCTCAACGGGAGCCAACAAAATATACCTCAACCCACTGTCCGTGCTGTGAAGCCCAGCAAGAAACTGTAGCCCATCTTTTATTCGCATGCCCTGCCTATAACCAGGCTAGGACAAAATGGCTTAAGCTAATTTGTAATTTGTGCCCAAATGGGAACTAAAAATCATCAAGTGGCGCTTTGCATTTTGCGAACAGATGCCTCAAGGTCTCTGTTTGTTTGCGTATTTGCCAAGTATTTGGGCTGTGCATGGATTATCCGTTCAAAAGTAATTACCAAGGTAGTAGGTCCAAAGATGTAGCCAAATAACGATTGTTTGAGCGGACCCTGTTCTATGACTTTTTGTCTTGTTAACCATTGATGCTTAGCGATATACCAGAGATATTTGAAATAGAAAATGTGTACTCTACCTTGTAATGGCAATATACTATTCTGGAAAAGTATGTTTTAAATTTCAGTTTTTCATCTTTTAAATTGTTTTTATGTATTGTCAAATTTTATACTCCTTTTATGATTCTGTAATGCTTTTATGATACTTGCTATCGAATAAATCTTATTTGATTGATTGAAATAAGGGATATCATGCAGATTGATGAAGGGATTTTTGAAGGCTGACTTCCGTTTTAGTTAGCTACATCATGCTAAAAGTGCGGTTCTGAGGGATAAAATTCCGATTTCCCTTACAGGAGCAGTATTAGTCATAAATGTATATTGTGTTAGCATGCTGTATCTACATATTCTTATCCTTTTATATGCATAATGTCAGTCTATATCTGTTTTAGGTAGTTGATAAGGGTATAAGCTGTTTGTGTGTTCTGTTCACATCGAGTAGGCTGAGAACTATACAAACGCCATTTTGTCTGCCTGTGTCAGACCCGAGTAGTAATCACGTGTTACCTTTCAATGGTTGTCAGGTCCCAGTTCAGTTGAGTTACTGGGAGCAGCTGAATGCATGCTATTCTTTCTCTGTCCTGGGACTCAAGCATCTGGCTTTGGGTGCGATGCGCATTCCTGAAGGTGCCGTGCCTGCACTCCCGGGCACCGGGACGAAAAGGAGTCATCCCTCCTGACCTTCCTCATTATAACTAAGCAGAGCTTTGAACCAATCATGTCTGCCATATGTGGTCCTTCCTTGAGGCCCAAGAAGCCAAGTAGAGTTTTTTCCATTTACGGTGACTTCATGTACTAAACTGAAAGTATATATGTGTTGTCTTGAGCGAAAGCCAGCAGTTGTCTCCGCGCACCTGAAAGGGTGAAGGTTGGAGAGGCTCCTCTACAGAGTATTTTGTATAATAAACGATTTAACTTTCTTCACTGCCAACTGGCTGGTTATTTGGTAATTGGTATTGGGGCTATTGGTAGGTATAGCTCCTTTATGTTATTTTTTATGGTACGTCAAAAGTTAGGACTCCTTACTATACTACTCCTAAACTGAGAAAAATCCTAACTTTAAGACAGGATTTTTCTCAGTTTAGGAGTTGTAAAGTTAGGCACCACAATACTGCTAACTCCGGAGTACGTCTCAATAAACCCCCATGATATTTTAAATCGCGGAAACATACAAAGACTTTTTAAATCCATCCAGGACTTGAGCACCATGCAGTCTAACGACATAATCGCCATCCAATTAATTCCATCACTAAGCAAACAACCCAACTAATATTGGCTACCCCAACAATTTGAGAATTGGTTCAGTCAAAAGCAGACCAATTTAAAAATTGGGGCATAATAATATCATTATTTAGTGCCCCTTGTTATCCATCAATTTTGGAGACTAATCAGGCCCAGGTACCTAGTGCAAGCTCAGCCCCCTATTCAGTATCAAAAACAGCAAAAAGCCATTCTCCGAAAGCAATACAGATGTACAAACCACAGCAGCAAAACTCAGCAACAGTAGATTGGTCCTGGCTCCCAGGGGCCCTTGCTGGAAGCCAGAATGATTGAAATATTTCCAATCTAGGCATATCAATATGCTTGTGGAACATCAACAGCCTAGGACAAAAAATTCAATCAGCAGCTACTAGTGGCTTCCTAAAGAAGCATGACATCATTCTACTGCAGGAAACCTGGGCAGTTGACAATATACCCATAGAAGGCTACCTTGAATTTGCATTGTTTGCAACAAGACAGTCTAAGTTCGGTAGGCTAAGCGGCGGCCTAGTTATTTACGTGTCAACCAAACTATCTCAGCATGCTAAGCAGCTAAAATTTATGGACGATTGGCTTAGTGGAATACTAATGGGAAGCTGACAGACCGAAAGCCAGCTACATCTTCTCAAAGTTTACATATCCCCGCGGACCTTAGAGAAAAAGTCCAAATTGGATAGCCTGACTGATAAATTATGTTATTTGCTTAGCGAGTACGACAGCATACCAGGTATAAACACAGGCAATTTAAACACAAACCTTTATAGTAATCCCATCGAGGATCCTGAGCCCACTCTACAAATGGTTCTATCACACCTACTCTCAGTCAATTCCCACTGACAACAGACCATCTAAATTGGGGGAGTACGCAGTTACCCAGCTCAGCAGCATTGGTTATACCGTCCTGAATGGTTGTTTCCCCATGGATAAACCCCCAGCCTGGACACGATCTGATGGCAGAACTTTCTCTTTCTTGGATTTTTCTCTAGGGAGCATAGAAATTCTCCCACTGATTGAGACCTACTACATTGCACCACAAGGCGATAGCAACCATCGACCTCAAATAATAACAATACTTGCGAAAACCCTGTGTGACCAGGAGTTAGCCTACACCCACGGAGGCACCTACACAGAAATATTAAAATGATTGAAATGGTCAGTCGACATGGCCCCATCTCTGATGGAAAAAACAGAGCACTGTTAAATTAACAACTAGACATTGATTCCACAGCTATAAGTAGCTGGGCAAATTTTACCAACCAATTGTTATATGCAGTGTCCGCAAAGAGAAAAACTGGGCAGCAGGTATTTCAATCACACATTTCACCAGCAACAAAAAAACTAAAGCTTCACAGGAATCAAGCCCTTCAGCAATCAAGGAAGAGCCCAAACAACAAACCAAAATTTCTCAATTCTAAGCAAGCTCTAGCAGCCTTCAAGTCCGCCGTACACAGGGAAAAACGAGAAGCCTCTGATCCATTTTCGCTAAAGCTCTTCCATGAAAGCAGGAAATCAAATTCAAAGAAATTCTGGTCCCTTGTGAACAGGAACCAGTGAGGCGGAAATGGTCACTATAATGCAAACATCGATGTCGACTAATAGATCTACTTCTTATCCTCTAACTTTAAGATCATCCATTACAAAGACAACTACCCTACTTCGCCAAGCATAAATAATGCAATGATACTTTCACCGGAGGCCGCAAATCAAACACGGCCGTGGCCAAGCCCTTTACCCATTAGCACTCCTGAAGAGTCCGTTCACATGAGTAGGAACAACACCAACATGCTCACTAAAAAGCCAACAGTGACACCTGAAGGAATAAAGTACAGGAACCTGCGCTCTATAAAGAAAGCCAGGGCTGATGGCATGCCAGGTCCAAACGGATTCCCCAGGCAATGTTCAGATTGCATGCAGAAAGTGGTAGGCAGAACCCTCCTAAACAGGATTCAGCTTTGGATGGAGGAGGAGGGAATTCTTTCTATTTGCCAAGCAGGCTTTAGGAAAGCCACCAGCACAGTTGATCAAGTATTTAGACTACTTCTCCTTTATTGGAAAGTGGTAGCCATTGGTAAGGGAAGCCTATATCTTGCGTTCATTGATCCCAAGATGGCTTTCGACTTGGTCCCTCGCGCAAAGTTATGGACAGTGCTACAGGATATGGGTATTCCCCCCTACATTCTATCTCTTCTAATACGCCTCCATGAGGATACCTATGCTCGAGTTAGATGGGGGGGATCAAGTGCAAACCACGGAGAGGATACCAGTAAATAGGGGTGTCCGCCAGGGTTGTGTGTTGGCTCCCACACTTTTTTCACTTTATGTGAATTGTGTGGTCGATAATCTGAGCCAAGTTCCAGCCGACGCACCCACCCTGGCGGGGGAAAAAATTGCTACCCTCCTTTTTGCGGACGATATCCTCCTTATTTAAAAAACTCTGATAGGTCTCCAAATTTTCCTTACCCGTTTCCAACAATTTTGCACATCAAGGGGTCTTTCCATGAACATTTCAAAGACTAAGTTCATGGCTTTTAACCCTGGGAACCACTTTAGACCTAAACTCTCTCTTAATGGCTCTCTTTTAGAGCGAGTTCACTCCTTTGACTACCTGGGGATTATGCTTTCAGACAAAATGCTATGGGGTTCACGTCTGAGTAAGATGCTATTCAATCATAAGTTGACTGCGAGTGCCATCTCAAGAGAGCAACGTTCTTCCCTGTCTAGATTGGTTGCCCCGGCTTTAGTTGTATATGAAGGTAAAGCGGTGAGTTCGGCAATCTATGGTGCCGAACTCTGGGGCTTTGAAAAAATAGTAGAGATCCAAAGATCTGAGAATAAATTCATCAGAGACTTGGTCTCCGCCCCTATATATACACCACTTAAACCTTTATTCCTTGACATGGGCAGACGCTCGATTAGTGAGATGGCTAGACTCTGTCCCCTAATGTACTGGGCAAGATTAAGACGCAGCCCTGAATTGACACATTATGCGGCTGGCCTTTCTGAGCTGATCATCCTGGACTCCAACAAAAGGGTCAAATGGCTAAGGGATCTGAAGGATCTTATGTGTAAACTGGGTCTAGCTGAATCCTGGGAGAATCAGGCCCCTTTGACTAAGGTGGAGTTAAAAAAGATCTACTGGAACTGGGTTAATCACCAGTTTGTACACCACTCCAGGCTCGGGAGATTAACTGAAGAATTTCTCCATCACAAACAAGTTGGTTAGCAGGAACCATAGCTAGATTTTATTAGAATCCCTAGAGATAGGACATTCTACATGCAGTTCTGATTTGGGTCCTTAAATCTAAACTCCACGCTTGCTCAACGGGAGACAACAAAATATACCTCAACCCACTGTCCGTGCTGTGAAGCCCAGCAAGAATCGGTAGCCCATCTTTTATTCGCATGCCCTGCCTATAAACAGGCTAGGACAAAATGGCTTAAGCCAATTTGTGCCCAACTGGGAACAAAAAATCATCTAGTAGCGCTTTGCATTTTGCGAACTGATGCCTCAAGGTCTCTGTTTGTTTGCGGAGTTGCCAAGTATTTGGGCTGTGCATGGATTATCCGTTCAAAAGTAATTAACAAGGTAGAAGGTCCAAAGATGTAGCCAAACAACGATTGTTTGAGCGGACCCAGTTCTATGACTCTTTGTCTTGTTAACCATTGATGCTTAGCGATATGACAAAGACATTTGAAATAGAAAATGTGTACTCTACCTTGTAATGTCAATATACTATTCTGGAAAAGTATGTTTTAAATTTCTTTTTTTAATCTTTTAATTTTTTTATGTATTGTCAAATTTTATACTCCTTTTATGATTCTGTAATGCTTTTATGATACTTACTATCAAATAAAGCTTATTTGATTGATGGAAATAAAGGATATCATGCGGATTGATAAAGGGATTTTTGAAGGCTGACCTCCGTTTTAGTTAGCTACATCATGCTAAAAGTGCGGTTCTGAGGGATAAAAATCCGATTTCCCTTACAGTAGCAGTATTAGTCATACATATATATTGTGTTAGCATGATGTATCTACATATTCTTCTCCTTTTATATGCATAATGTCAATCTATATCTGTTTTAGCTAGTTGACAAGGATATAAGCTGTTTGTGTGTTCTGTTCACATCGAGTAGGCTGAGAACTATAGAAACGCCATTTTGTCTGCCTGTGTCAGACCAGAGTAGTAATCACGTGTTACCTTTCAATGGTTGTCAGGTCCCAGTTCAGTTGAGTTACTGGGAGCAGCTGAATGCATGCTATTCTTTCTCTGTCCTGGGACTCAAGGTTGCATCTGGCTTTGGGTGCGATAAGCGCATTCCTGAAGGTGCCGTGCCTGCACTCCCGGGCACCGGGACGAAAGGGAGTCATCCCTCCTGACCTTCCCCATTATAACTAAACAGAGCTTTGAACCAATCATGTGTGCCATATGAGGTCCTTCCTTGAGGCCCAAGAAGCCAAGTACTGTCTTTTTCCATTTACGGTGACTTCATGTACTAAACTGAAAGTATATATGTGTTGTCTTGAGCGAAAGCCAGCAGTCGTCTCCGCGCACCTGAAAGGGTGAAGTTTGGAGAGGCTCCTCTACAGAGTATTTTGTATAATAAACAATTGAACTTTCTTCACTGCCAACTGGCTGGTTATTTGATAATTGGTATTGGGGCTATTGGTAGGTATAGCTCCTTTATGTTATTTTTAATGGTACGTCAAAAGTTAGGACCCTAACTATACTACTCCTAAACTGAGAAAATCCTAACTTTAAGACAGGATTTTTCTCAGTTTAGGAGTTGTAAAGTTAGGCACCATACTACTGCTAACTCCGGAGTACGTCTCAAGAGGCTCCTGTTTCTTAGACTTTATTCGATTGTTTAAAAAAACATCATAAAAGTATACAGAATAAAACATTGCACATACAAAGTTACAACACCAGGGGAAGTACATATCATACGGTTGGGCAAGAAAGTTTAGCATAAAATGTAAAAAATTATTGTACATAGATTTAGGGGAAAACCATACTTTGTCTTGCTGTGATAGATTTTAGAATAAAGGTAGCAGTAAAGAAACATAAATCCGGGCTCGCAAGTGAAAATAATAACTTCATTGCATTTCCTGTGGTATATGTAGAATATTTCAGAAACATAGGTTTAAGATACGAAATGCGCTGAGCTTTGTACAAAGGGCAGAGTAGGAGAAAGTGCAGTGCGCTTTGTTTAGTTAAACCGTCACACGGACAAGGGGTAACAGAATAGCATTTCATTGTAGGAAAAGCAACCAAATTATGTACAATGCCTAGTCTCAGTCTGGAAAGTACAAATTGATGAGACCGTCTACTAATAGCATTAAGGTACATAGGTATACCAGAAACATCATCTTTAAGGGGATAATAAAAAGCATGAGTAGAATACTCTTTTGTTGCAATTTTCCGCAAATTGGTTTTGACCCGCAAAAATTCATTTTTGACTTCATGTTTGGTCAAAGAATTAATACATACAGGATCTTTACTCACATCCATATCAAACAGATCCTTAACAGTTGAAATCACATATTTTAACCAAGGAATGTTGGAGACTTTTTCTAAAAGTAGACAGTCCTTGATAATGTCTTTAGTAAAGGCAGTTTCAGACTTGGTAAAAATGGATTTCCAGACCAACAGTGGCCTCAGTCCGATTAGGTCAGCTAAATAGTCCAGATCTAATTCCATGTGTGTTAAGACAGTGGATGCCGAGGGTGGGAGGCAGAGCAACCGTTTGAGGAACATATTTTCCGTAATTTGCAAGGCCCTTACATTGCAATGTCCCCAAACCCCGGAACCATACAATGCTACCGATGTACATCTATGTTTGTATATATTCAACATATCTATGATACGGCGGCTTCTCACTTTTGAAGCAAAGCGGAAGACGCCTAGGGAGGCTTTCCCCATTCTTGCTTTAACATTAGTTTGCTCTGGGACCCAGGAACCTCTGTTATTAAAAGTAACACCCAGATAACAGAAATTGTCAACAGTCTCAATATGGTTTTCCTTAAAATAAAAGGGTTTAAGATGTTTTACCTTTTTGCCACACACCATAACAAAAGTTTTAGAATTATTAATTTTAAGTTTCTTCCCCTGGATAAAATCGTAAAAACCATTCATCAATTTTTGAAGGCCTATGGGGGTCCTGGAAAGTAAAACAGTATTGTCGGCATAAAGTAATACCGGTATGGGAAGACCTCCTGCTTGAGGGGCATCAGCTTGAATTTTCTTTAAATCTTGCTCAACTGAATTAATAAAGAGCGAGAAAAGCAACGGGGCCAAAACACATCCCTGTCGGATGCCAGATCTTACCTTGATCTTTCGTGTGCACTCCCCCGCTGGTCCATAACGAATTTGGGCCGATAGGTTGGAATAAAGTCTAGCTAAGAAGTGTATAATAGCAGGGGGGGCACCCATACCCAATAAAGTTGACCACAGCAAAGCGTGGTCAACCAGATCGAATGCGCTAGAGAGATCCGCAAAACACAGGTACAGAGATCCCGGTTTGGCCTTGGTGTATTTTCCAATTAGAAGGTTCAGGTTAATACATTGTTCTATAGTACCAAGGCCTTTTCTAAAGCCATATTGAGATGGGGCGAGAATATTATTATCTGTAGCCCATTCTTCCAATCGTGTTAATAAGACCCTACTCAGGATTTTTAATGAGGAGTCCAGAAGGGAGATAGGGCGGTAGTTCTTGGCCTCTCCTCTATCCCCCTTCTTATAGATTGGAATTATAATGGATAACCCCAACTTAAGGGAGTCTTGTTATTCACAGCGGCATTAAACGCTAGGGTTAATAATGGACTCCACAGGGCCAAATTATATTTATAAAGGTCAATTGGCACCCCATCTGGGCCAGGTGCCTTCCCCCCTTTACTATTCTTTATTGCCATATCTACTTCATGAATCATGATTCCCAGGGGTTCAACTGGAGTGATAAGGTTGTTACAGATGTTATCATTAGTCTCTCCAGTTGGGTCAAAAATCCCTGAGAAATGTAAAACCCAACTATCTTCGCTTACTTGAGCGATAAGGACTGGGAATTCTTCCTTTTGGAGGAATGGGCTATTAATAGTGCTCCAGAACAGCTTGCTGTCCCGGAGGGCTGCAGCTTTATTCAAATCGTCCCAGGCTAATTCTCTTAGCTCTTGTTTCCTGTATTTCAATTCGATATTATAATTGGCCCTCAAGTGTTTAACTGCTTCCCTGTCTCTAGGCTTGTTGGAAAGGGCAAGCTTAAGGGCTTTTAACGCCTTGGTGCACGCCTGGTTAAACCAACCCAGTGTTTCCCGTTTAATTGGGAACTTCTTGGTAGTAAGGGTTTGCTTGATTATGGTACCCAGCTTCTCAAAATTATTTACGATACAATCAGGTGGGGCATCGATTTCGAGACAACAGAGTATCGTTTTTAAACCGGCTTTCACAACACTACGGTGTAAATTCTCGGATTTTCCCCCACACCACTTAATGCGTATCCCATTTGGCCTACATGGGATAATGTCATCAACAACCCTACCGGTAAATACCTTCCTAGTGATCTCACAAAAGATGGACATAGTTAGAGCATTTTGGTCACTCAATCCAAGGTCCAGGATAAGCGGGACCGTACAATGCGGGACTATCCGAGTTGAGATGAGCAGATAATCAATAATAGAAACAGTATTCCTCCCCGTAAAAGTGGGGGCCATATTACCCTCGTTATCAGGGGCATGTTGGTGGATGGACATATCATACTTTAACATAAGGTTGTTGAGGGAAGTACCGTAAGGGGAGTGTAGAAAATGTAATGAGTACTCCCCATTGTCCCCATCATATCCGCAGGCTGTTGTATAAGAGAGAGGGCAGGTTCTGATGTTAAAATCTCCCCCCCATATAATATCATAGGATATGGCCGATTTATAGAGAATTGTGTCTAAAACTATTTCAAGTTCATCCACAACAGAGGTACTGGTTGGGTCAAAGGTGTTATTATAGTGGTTAATCAATAGAATATTTCTACCCCTACTAACCATTATTTCCAATATCTGCGAATGGGACCCCACTAGATGGCTTTTTCTTACATGTATAGGGAGGTGTACAGATAGTAAAATCAGTAATCCGCCTTTAGCCCTCCCCATAACAGATTCTTCAGCATGACAATTGTAAGAGACAAAACCATCGTAGTGAATATCTTCCACTGACCATGTTTCTTGCAGACACAAAATGTCAAAGTCCGTGATTTGCTCTCTCCAGCCCAGGGCTACAACTTTTTGCCACCACCCTGCAATATTCCAACTCACCATTGAATATCCTGTCGGCCTATGGGCCTGTACCAATTCAGTGGGGGTAACTATGATGGATGATGTTGCATGACCCACATCTGTAGGACCCAAGACATGGGGTACAGGAAAAGCTGCCTTCGGGTCAACAGGTGGAATAGATATCATTTTAGAAGCAGTTACCATGCATTGGACCGGAGGTTTGAAAATAGATGGAACTTCTCTGTTACCAGTGGCAGCAATGAGCTCAAGAGATGGGACATCAGGGGGTAGTCAATCAACTCCCTCCATACCTTCTAAACAACCATAGCGATTATATTCAGAAAAGGGGTAGGGTTGGGGCATGTATTGGGGTAGCCTTGGTGGTCTGGTGTCAAACGGTCGCTGCCTGCCCCTACGTTCCACAACAGTCCAGTCCCATCTTCTAGAATGGTGATAATTATTAGTTGGTGGAAAGAAGTGGGAAACTGGGAGGGTCTGAATAGTGGAATCAAAAGATCTGTTGAAGCCTGCACATATATGAGAAACCGTACGGGGATCTCTAAAGCTAACGGTAATGCAGTCTCCATTGATGGTTTTGGGAGTCTTACCAACCCAGGGGACCCTCCTAACCATGATGATTTCATTATGTAAATGGGTCGGGAGGGGTCTATTCCAGTTAAGCCATTTGATAATCTTGCTTTTCAAGGAACTAAAAGTTTCTGTTTCCCCTTTTTTCTAATGGTGGTACTCCAGCTAGGATAACCGTAAACCGATTAGCTTCTGGTGGGAGATCAGGCCGTCTAAGTCTAGGGATTTTATGTTCGTTGGCCGGGGATCCCTGATTTACCTCATCCATATACACTGGGGGATTAGACTGACTGGCTTGGTGACTCGCCACGTGCTGGGCGGTTGTATTGTTGGGCATGGAAGGGGTGGGTAGACAGTTTACTAATGAAGGGATAGTGGGTTGGTTCGGGTTTGGAGGGGGAGGGACCAGAGGGGTTGGGACAATGGGCGGGGTATTTTGACATTGGGACTTACTAGAAATCGCTAGGATCGAGGCAGTGGTTTTCTCTATGTTGGATATTCTAGAATCCAACCTATCCAATTTTGCCTCTAGCGGTGATATAATTGATTTAAGTAAGGCCACAACCCACTCCATGGACGCCTCTCTCCCAAGGAGAGTAACTTCTTGGGGGTTGGTAATCTGGGGTGGCTCGCCCCGCACTTTAGCTGATTTGGCAGATCTTCCCAATTTGGTTTCTTTTTTGTTATATACTCTTTTCCGTTTCCTAATAGCGCCTTCCCTCTCCCCTTGACTCTTAGATTGAATAATACTCTCTTCATGGTTAGACAAGAAAGAGACATTATTACTGTCGGGAACATGGTTAATATCCGCGACAGTAACAATTGTGTTAACTATGGTGTCAGGGTCTACTCTTGACAGGGGTGTTACCTCCAGGATAGCAGGCTGCGTTTCAGCCATTTGGCTAGA
Source organism: Lissotriton vulgaris (assembly GCF_964263255.1). Classification (NCBI taxonomy): domain Eukaryota; kingdom Metazoa; phylum Chordata; class Amphibia; order Caudata; family Salamandridae; genus Lissotriton; species Lissotriton vulgaris. Next base: position 883,879,746 of record NC_141699.1, on the reverse strand, counting down.
ATGTTCACTATTTCTGATTGGTGTTTTGGCATTGGCGAGGGGCCCTATAGATGAGCGTTTAAGAGAGATGAGTTCAGTTGATAGGCGTTTCTCCAAGATGACAATTTCTTTGTCTATGATGTTGTTGGCCCTTATAAGAAATTTTCCATACCTCCAGCGGTTGAGAGGCTTCCAGTTAGCGATGATTTAATCCTGGAATCTCTGCCGGCCATGGCCCAAGTAGCAGGAGGAGGCTTTGACAGGTTAGGGGGGTTGCCCGGTCCGGTCACTCCTGGTCACGAACGGGCACAAACGGGCCCGCTCTTGGCCCGGTCTTTGCCCCGAGCTGCGTCCCGCGCTGCGGGAGAACAAACAGTGTTTATAGTGATTGAAAAGGGCGTGGGGCGGAGCTCCAGGGAGAGCGGACCAGAAGCTGACCACGGTCTCGCAGGGACACCTGGGTCAGGTAGTCCCTGCACGCTTGCAGCCCTGAAGTTCCCGAGTTCAACCAAAATCACCCCCACCGAAAGCGGGCAGAGTCAGCACCAGCACAAAATCCCTCGACGATGCGGCACCCGCGGAGCGGGTGCGGCGAGCTGCAGAGCAGGAAACAAAAGGTGAGGTGAGCGCAGGTCCAGCAGTGCGCTTGGCAGCTACAAACGATGTGTCCCAAAGGTCAGTGACAGCCCAGGTGGTTATAACAGCCTTCTGATGGGCGGGGGGAGGAGCTCCAGGGAGAGCGGACCGGAAGCTGACCACGGTCTCGCAGGGACACCTGGGTCAGGTAGTCCCTGCACGCTCGCAGCCCTGAAGTTCCCGAGTTCAACCAAAATCACCCCCACCGAAAGCGGGCAGAGTCAGCACCAGCACAAAATCCCTCGACGATGCGGCACCCGCGGAGCGGGTGCGGCGAGCTGCAGAGCAGGAAACAAAAGGTGAGGTGAGCGCAGGTCCAGCAGTGCGCTTGGCAGCTACAAACGATGTGTCCCATGATATTTTAAATCGCGGAAACATATAAAGACTCTTTAAATCCAACCAGGACTTGAGCACCGTGCAGTCTAACGACATAATCGCCATCCAATTCATTCCATCACTAGGCAAACAACCCAACTAATATTGGCTACCCCAACAATTTGAGAATTGGTTCAGTTAAAAGCAGACTAATTTAAAAAGTGTGGCATAATAATATCATTTTTTAGTGCCCCTTGTTATCCATCAATTTTGGAGACCAATCAGGCCCAGGTACCTAGTGCAAGTGCGGCCCCTTTTCAGTATCAAAAACAGCAAGAAGCCATTCTCCGAAAGCAATACAGATGTACAAACCATATCAGCAAAAACTCGGCAACAGTAGATTGGTCTTGGCTCCCAGGGGCCCTTGCTAGAAGCCAGAATGATTAAAATATTTCCAATCTAGGCATATCAATATGCTTGTGGAACATCAACGGCCTAGGACAGAAAATTCAATCAGCAGCTCCTAGTGGCTTCCTAAAGGAGCATGACATCATTCTACTGCAGGAAACCTGGGCAGTTGACAATATACCCATAGAAGGCTACCTTGAATTTGCATTGTTTGCAACATGACAGTCTAAGCTCGGTAGGCCAAGCGGCGGCCTAGTTATTTACGTGTCAACCAAACTATCTCAGCATACTAAGCAGCTAAAATTTAAGGGCGATTTGCTCAGTGGAATACTAATGGGAAGCTGACAGACTGAAAGCCAGCTACATCTTCTCAACGTTTACATATCCCCGCGGACCTTAGAGAAAAAGTCCAATTGGATAACCTGACCAATAAATTATGTTATTTGCTTAGAGAGTACGGCAGCATACCAGGTATAATCACAGGCTATTTCAACACAAACCGTTATAGTAATCCCATCGAGGATCCTGAGCCCACTCTACAGATGGTTCTATCACATCAAGTCTCACAGTCAATTCCCACTAACAACAGACCAACTAAATTGGAGGAGTACGCAGTTACCCAGCTCAGCAGCATTGGTTATACCGTCCTGAATGGTTGTTTCCCCATGGATAAACCTCCAGCCTGGACACGATCTGATGGCCGAACTTTCTCTTTCTTGGATTTTTCTCTAGGGAGCATAGAAATTCTCCCACTGATTGAGAACTACTACATTGCACCACAAGGCGATAGCAACCATCGGCATCAAATAATAACAATACTCGCAAAAACCCTGTGCTACCAGGAGTTAGCTACACCCACGGAGGCACCCACACAGAAATGTTAAAACGATTGAAATGGTCAGTCGACATGGCCCCATCTCTGATGGAAAAAAGCAGAGCACTGTTAAATTAACAACTAGACATTGATTCCACAGCTATAAGTAGCTGGGCAAATTTTACCAACCAATTGTTTTATGAAGTGCCCGCAAAGAGGAAAACTGGGCAGCTGGTATTTCAATCACACATTTCACCAGTAACAAAAAAACTAAAGCTTCACAGGAATCAAGCCCTTCAGCAATCAAGGAAGAGCCCAGACAACAAACCAAAATTTCTCAATTCTAAGCAAGCTCAAGCAGCCTTCAAGTCAGCCGTACGCAGGGAAAAACGAGAAGCCTCCGATCCATTTTCGCTGAAGCTCTTCCATGAAAGCAGGAAATCAAATTCAAAGCAATTCTGGTCCCTGGTGAGCAGGAGCCCGCAAGGCGGAAATGGTCACTACAATGCAAACATCGATGCCGACGAATGGATCTACTTTTATCCTCTAACTTTAAGATCATCTATTACAAAGACAACTGCCTTACTTCGCCAAGCATAAATAAGGCAATGATACTTTCACCGGAGGCCGCAAATGAAACACAGCCGCGGCCAAGCCCTTTACCCATTAGCACTCCTGAAGAGCCCGTTCACATGAGTAGGAACAACACCAACTCACTCACTAAAAAGCCAACAGTGACACCTGAAGGAATAAAGTACAGGATCCTGTGCTCTATAAAGAAAGCCAGGGCTGATGGCATGCCAGGTCCGAACAGTTTCCCCAGGCAATGTTCAAAACGGAAGCCGAATTCTGGTCAGAGCTTTTGACCCACCTGTTTTTGGAATGTTGATCAAACTACAAAGTTTCCGACTCCTGGAGAGGTGAAACCATCCATCCCATTTACAAAAGTGGGAAGAGAAACAAACCCAGTAACTATCGAATGATAGCTCTACATGACGTGGACTCATAATACTACACCAGTATTCTATTAGAAGATCTCCTGACTGGGCCAATGAAACAAAGCGCCTCCCATTCAATCAAACAGGTTTCGTGGCTGAATCCGGAACAACAACCAACCTACTGACATTATCTGTCCTACTAGAGAAAGCTACTGTCCAACAAACTCAACTGCACTGTTGCTTTGTGGACTTAAAAGCAGCCTTCGACCACGTGCCCTGGGACCTATTGTGGCAAAAATTAAAAGGCTGGGGAGTTTCCCAATCCTTGCTACTAGCAATAGTTCAACTCCACTCCTTAACATGGATAAAAATCAAGCTGGCTGAAGGCTCCCACGTTTCCAGGAAGATTGTGACCAGCAGTGGAGTAAAACAAGGTTGCGTGCTGGCTCCACTCCTTTTTAACCTGTTCATATTGGACTTTTCGCCAATCCTTGACAACGTCAATTGTCATCCCCCTCAATTAGATGGAGTACGAATCAGCAACCTCCTATACACTGATGACTTGGTGCTGCTCTGCCACACGATGGTGGGCTTACAGAGGCTACCTGATGAACTGCTCCCCTACACTCAAAACAACCTTTTAGAGCTAAACCTAGCAAAAACAAAAACAATCACCTTTGTGAAACCCAAGAAGTCGCGCAGAGGGTGGCACTTCAACAACGTAAAAATTGACTTAACACCTCAGTATATATATCTGGGAATATTTTTAGACTCCAGAAGCTCATTTGCTAAGCAAAAAGAAGCACTGAGGACCAAAGCTCTGGCTTTAGAGGCTGCAGCAACAAAACTGTCAAAAAACTATTAGGTCCCACCTTTATCCCACTGTTAAAAGTGATGAAGACAAAAACATCTAACTTCCTGACGTAGGGCCAAGAGATCATGAAGGGAACCACAAACATTCTTCTAAATAAACTGACAACTTAAATCTTTAAATGTGCATTCCATCTTCCGAATTCAGCATCACTGGCACAAGTCCGCCTGGAATTTGGCTTACTTGACCACCATGGTGTAGATGCTGGGGCATTTATAAACTTTTGCAACAGACTGCGTCAAGCCCGGGAAGACTCACTGGAGGCCAGACTCTGGCTAGAAATTCATAAAAGTCATGCCAGCCACAAATATCGGCTCCACCTGGAGCACAGCCTACAATTACTTGGTATTAAAGATTTTTGGGGAACAACCACCCCCCCCCCAGTCAGCATTAAAGCTAGTTATCAAGAAGAGTGCCAGGTTGTGGTCCTTTCACTCAAACAGGGCAATACTGTCAAAAAGGAAACACGCCTGGGCAGTAATCACTAACCTTGACCCAGGAGTAGAATCCCTTCATCTATTAAGCACCACAGCACTTTCCCTGAAACGAAAGTTCCTGGCGCTGAGGTTGGGTGAATGGCCTTTCTTGAAAAATCTTTCAGAATGGTGCCGGAAGGACAGCCACACCCAATGCAGGTTGTGCGGTTACCACACCGAGGCGTTGGAACACATAATCTTCTTATGCCCAACAATGCTCACTTCTAAACGCTCATTATTGCGAGAAGAATGGATAAGACTTGGAATCGATCTTGCCGCCAAGCCATAATAGCAGCCTTCACCCTGAATAACACAAAGCTGAATATCGGGTTAACAAAGTTTGTAACCAAAGTATTAAGCCAATTGGAAGTTATCGGGCCGCCACCCCTGTCCCACTAGAGCTGAGGGAAACTCCGTCATTGGACACACCAACGCCTTGTCGGCTATTAATAAATTGTTGATTCGAACCTGGTCCGCAAGACTTATAACAGCAGTTAAGAAGCCAAGTAGAGTTTTAACCAAAATGTTATTCCAACAATTTGAAGAAATGTATCCATTTTATGAACACAATGTGTGCTTTTATATTGTAATGTTTTTAATTTACCAACAATAAAGTTTTTACTCTGGCATCATGCTTTTGAAATTCTAATTAACCATTTTAGAAGGGTACTACGTTATCAATACTCAGTAAAACAATTATTAATAAGTGGAAGTAGTTGGAAAGACAGCCTAGAGGTTCCGAAAGCATTCAAACAGAAAATGGAAAGTTTGAGTGGCCTTGTCACACACTTTTCACATCTACAGACAGCAACCATGACCTTTCCTCCCTGTTAATCCCTCTCTTGTGAACAGTTCCTTTATGCCCAGAACATCTCTATCTGATAGACAGTGCAATAAATGGTTTGTCAGGTCCAATCCATTTAGTGTTGGTGAATATCCTTTAACTCACCCCTAATTGTATCAAGTCTAAAATATAAACCTCCAATAAAATAAAATTATTAAGAGGTTATTGAATTTAGGTTCCTTTTTTGGGAGGGTTGGTCAAATTACATAAATGCCACAAATATAAGCTTTGTCACTACCAATGAGCTCAGGATAATTAATGAGCAAACTGTAAGAGACGCTGGACTTTGCTTGCAGCTTGCACAGTTTGATGTTTGGTACACATGCCCCAGGTTTTATTTCTAGGGATAAAAACTATTCCTTAGTCCGAGCAACATCCCTCAGCACACATATAGCTGGACAGTGTAACATGCAGTACTACAGCTAGTTTTCTAGGTATTGCTTACTAATATTAGGAACCTCTTTAGTTTCATCATCAAGACTCCTCAAAGTGGCAGGTCAGACATATGTTAATTGGAGCCACACTACCAGAGGGAACGGAAACAATGTTTACAGAGCATACTGAGGTTGGTGGTTAGCCAGCAGGTAACAGAAGACAGGAGAGGTAAAAATACAGTGGTTCTAACAGTGAAAGAAATGGAAGACAACCATGGGTAGACAGTTTATTACAGCCTACGCCCTTATTTTTCCTTCTCTTTCTTATTTCTTCTACTTCCTTCATTACACATCCATCGCCTCCCTCTTAGTCTCTCATCTTCGTGCCCCTATCTTTCCTTTCTTTGTCTGCTCTTTTTTTTGCTCAGCACTCGATTGTTTGCATGTTCTCTCATTTTCCCCATCTGTGCTTCGTGTCCCTCCATTTACATCCTCGCCTTTATGTCTAACTTTTTTTCTGTTGTCTTTTTTTTCCTAACCCTTCACCTTCTTTTCCCCATGCTCACATTTTCTGTTTCCCTTCGTCTCTTTCGTTACCATCCTTTTTTTTACCTTATGTCTCATTTTCAAATCTTAAAAGACATTATTTCACTTCTAGAGTGCAGAGCGGAGTGACATAGAGCAGAGTAGAGTAGATTAGTGTAGAGTACAGTGGCATATAGTGTACTGTGGTAGAGTTCAGTGGAGTACAGTAGAGTGGCGTAGAGAGCTGTGGCGTAGAGAGCCGTGGCTTAGAGTCCAGTGACGTAGAGTGCAGTGGTATTGAGTACAATGGTTTAGAGTAGTGCGCTGCAGAGTGGCGTAGAGTGCAATGGTGTAGAGTGCTGTGGTTGTAGAGTGCAGTTGCGCAGAATGCAGTGGTACAGAGTAGAGTGCAGTAGTGTAGAGTAGAGTGGAGTAATATCAAAGCCCAGCTGTTTCAATAAAAACCTGTCCTTATGAGCCAAGTGAGGTTCAGTAAGACATACTATGTGGGGTTTATACATTTTCAGTTCTTCATGCACTAACTGAAGTTTACTGGAACTGTTAAAACCCAGAGACGTTCCAACACATACAGCGTGTTAATCCCATTTTGGATAATTTTTTACCTGCCTTAACCTGGCCCCTATCATGAACAACAAAAGAATAAATACACCCCACACCACACCTTGAGTTCTTCACCATAGAAAGTGGTAATGTTAAGTGTATGACCTTTATCACATTTGGAGCTTTATCCTGTTATCCCAAAAATAAACCTTGACCAGTTTGACTTTTGACCCAATATGCACCCCCTCCCTACCTCTCAAACCCCAGTCTCCCCACCATGAAGCCAACCTCCCTCTCTCCTACTCTAGCTGAAGGAGTCACCCCAATCCCTGGACTGTCTGCTTGACAGCCCAAGAATTCCAACCCACTGTGTTTTCCACCTCCCACGCCACCCGAGCATGACCTGTCTGTTCCGCAAGAACAAAGAGGAGGACAAAGAAAAAGAAAAAAAGGGAGTAATTCACACCTTAAAAAAGAAAGAAGAAAAGAGAAAAAAGGACAGAATAAAAGCCCTCCTTAGAGCGTTAGTAATCAGGTCAGAAAGAGAAGGGTTCATAAAGCTTATGTATCACAACCCCCTCTTATTTCAGACAAAATATGTGCAGCCTAAGCATGGGCGAATTTTGCGAATCTGGAGTTCGCGAATTTTGCGAATTTGCGAACTCGCAATCCGCAAAATCCGTGAATTCTCGCGAATTTTTTTTTGTGTTTGCAAGGATTTCTGCCAGTTCGCAAGGATTTCTGCCAGTTCGCGAGGGTTTTGTACCAGTTCGCAATTGCGAACTTACATGTCGGCTCGCAACGGTCACGATTATGTTGTTTCTACGTCTGGTTCATCATCACAGGTTCCCAGCACCCTCTGTTTCACCCCTGCCACCCTCTGTTTCACCCATGCCACCCTCTGGTACATCAATGCCACCCTCTGGTTCATCATCACTGTAGATTATGGGGGGGAAAAGCAAGCACACCTGCCTGCTTCAACTGACATGAATTAATTTGGGGTTGATTTATTAATGTGTCACTGTTTTAAAATTCCAGTCTGGCACCTGCTTCCTTATCTGTAATTTGCTTTCTGTTGCAGTGCAATTATTTTTCCAGGACCTTTGTGGCCTACTTGTAGCTATTCTATGAGCCTGCTGTGAGGGTCAGAGCAGGGTCATACAAGTGTTGCAACTAGCAACTGAACTCTGGAGGGGCCCTTGTCAGGAAGCACTACAGGGAATGGTTACTAATGATGACTTTGAACTTTTGAACCTGCTGAATGCTTTTTTGTGTTCGCAAGGAATTCTGCCAGTTCGCAGGGATTTCTGCCAGTTCGCGAGGGTTTTGTACCAGTTCGCAATTGCGAACTTACATGTCGGCTCGCAACGGTCACGATTATGTTGTTTCTACGTCTGGTCCATCATCACAAGTTCCCAGCACCCTCTGTTTCACCCCTGCCACCCTCTGTTTCACCCATGCCACCCTCTGGTACATCAATGCCACCCTCTGGTTCATCATCACTGTAGATTATGGGGGGGAAAAGCAAGCACACCTGCCTGCTTCAACTGACATGAATTAATTTGGGGTTGATTTATTAATGTGTCACTGTTTTAAAATTCCAGTCTGGCACCTGCTTCCTTATCTGTAATTTGCTTTCTGTTGCAGTGCAATTTTTTTTCCCAGGACCTTTGTGGCCTACTTGTAGCTATTCTATGAGCCTGCTGTGAGGGTCAGAGCAGGGTCATACAATTGTTGCAACTAGAAACTGAACTCTGGAGGGGCCCTTGTCAGGAAGCACTACAGGGAATGGTTACTAATGATGAGTTTGAACTTAATAATAATAATAATAATATGAACTTTATTCGGATTTTTAAAAAAGATCCATAAAAGCAGTACATAGTAAAAATGAATCTGCAGTGCAATATAATTACAGATAGCTTTAAAAACAGCAAAAAGGAGTTTCAGTAATTTATACAGTACTGTTATATTTAGAGGTTTTTCCTGTGTCCGTATATACATTTCAGAAAGTTAAGAACATGGTAACATGTGGCTTCAGTATCCAAAAGCTGCAGGCTCAACATGGCTACTCGACATTGTCTAAGACCCCAAGATTTTAAAAGAGTCAGTAAACAAAGTTTGCGGTGTTCCTGATAAAATTTGCAGAACAGAACAGTGTGAAGGGTGGTTTGTATTGATTTCCCATCGCATGGACATGGAAGTGGATTTGGGTCCCAAACGTTTGGCGTTGGAAAGGCTACCAGTTTGTGAAATATGTTCAGCCTGAATCTTATCAGGAGAAATCGGTCGAAGGTGCCAATGTCGAGGTGTAAATAGGGCTGCATTAGAAAAGTAGATTGGACCATTTTTGCGTGCTGTACCGACTGTTTCCCAGCTTCTGATTGTAATCTCAGATTACCCAGGTGGTCCAAGGCTCGTGTTTTTAAGTTATTTTTTGAGAGTTCTCCAATTTTTTCGGGGTTTAAGTAATATTTTTCTATTCCAAGGTCAAAGAGGAAGTTCCGGATATAGGCCAGCCATTTGATTTTTAAAGCGTAGTCCAGGGACATTGCATCTGCCAGTATTGTTTTTGTAAGGTCGTTTTTATCTGAGGCCCAGATACGTCGCCATAGAAGGAGTGGTTGAATTTTCGCAAGATCTTCGATATATGGAACGCCCAATTCTAAGTGGCAGGCGTAAGTCGAGGAACTTTTGGGGGCTGATAAAAGGAATCTGAAAAAATTATTTTCTGCAGTTTGCAGAGAGGTAACATCCGTATGGCCCCATAATCCTGCTCCATATAAAGCTGTAGATTGACATTTTGCTTTGTATATGGTCATCAATTCTCTGGGCGGACGTTTTCCTAATTTTTGTGTAAACGACACCAATGCGGCTAGTGCTCTTTTAAAGCAATGTTTTCTGGCTTCTACTGCTGGTTTCCAGGAGAGTTTATTATCTATCATGACTCCCAGATAGCAGTATTCATTTGTAGAGTCTATTCTTTGGGTATCAAGATAGATAGATTTTTGCTGATTTCTCCCAACCCCAGCCTTCATTACGAAAGTCTTTTTTACGTTTATATGAAGGTCAAGGGTTCTCATGAACTGCGAATATCTGTTGAGGGACCTTTGGAGTTCACGGGGGGTTTGTGCAAGGAGGACGGCGTCGTCCGCGTAGAGCAGAGCGGGGATCGGGCGATGTTTGGCCAGTGGAAGATCGCGGGCACCCTTCAGGAGCTCTACCTCCAGGTTGTTGGTGTAGAGGGAGAAAAGGAAGGGTGCCAGGACACATCCTTGTCTAACCCCACGCTCTACTCTGAAGGACGCCGTCAGTTCCCCCTTTGTGCCATAGCGTACTCTTGCGGATGGATTGGAATAGAGTTCACTTAAAAAGTTCAGGAGTGATGGATCTACCCCCATTTGTGCTAGAAGGGACCATAATTTTGTATGGGAAACACAGTCGAAAGCCGCGGACAAGTCTACGTAGGTCATATAGAGTTTTGCTTTCTTTGCATGCACATATTTTCCAAAAATTACCGATAAATTTAGGGCTTGCTCCACAGTTCCTAGTCCTTTTCTAAATCCGAATTGTAGGTCGGATAGGGTGCCTCTCTCTTCCGCCCAATCCTGAAGTCTTTCTAGGATCACTCTACCTGCTATTTTCCCCAGTGAGTCCAACAAGGAAATTGGGCGGTAGCAGGCAGGGTCCATGCGGTTACCTTTTTTGAATATCGGCACCATGATGGACCTTGTCCATGACTCCAGAATTCCTAATTTTGCCGTTGCGGTACAGACCCTTGTTAAAATCGGTGCCCAGAGTTCTGTTTGGTATTTAAAAAAAAAAAAAGTCTGCCGGGACTCCATCCGGGCCTGGAGCTTTTCCTTTTTTGGTTGAGTTCAGTGCCAAAATAATCTCGGAGATTTCGAAGTTTATGTCTATAGGGTATGGTAGGAATGTTTTTTCCTCCTCTTCCGTCTCTTGATCAGAGGTTGGTTTTTGGAAGATGCTGGTAAAGTGTGATACCCAGGCTGCAGCGTCTATAGCAGCTTCGATTTTTGGGCACTTGTCGTCTACCAAGAAGGGAGTTCTTATGATTCTCCAAAAGGCTTGAGAGTTTTTTTCTTGTGCACTGGTGTGGAGTTCATACCACAGCGCTTGCTTGAGTTCCTCTTTCCTCTTTTTCCTTGTTTTGTGATATTCACTTCTGAGGGTGGCTATAGTGCGAGGGTCCCTTTCATCTTTATTTAGGGCTAGCTTTAGGTTTGTGTGAGCCTTAGTACACTCTTGGTTGAACCAGCCTTTGCGTCGGGATAGACCGGGTTTTTGTTTTGCCGTAAGTAAAACCTTTAATTTGTCCATAATTTGGGCAAAGTTGTTTAGAAGCTCCACATCTTTTGTTGCTATATCCAGGCAAGTTTTGATTTGGGGATAGACTGATTTTATTAGCTCTGTAGTAAGTTCTTCTGGGTTTATCCTTCCCCATTTTATTGAGTACCCATTTGATTTGTCCATGTTAATATTTTCCTGGGTCAATGCATTGGCTATTGTTACTGGAGAACATTGTTGGTAGTTTAGTAAGACTTCCAAGTTTAATATTGCATGGTCACTTTGAGGATTTGGTTTGACTTCAAAGTTTTTTACTCTGGATTGTAAGGATGTTGATATTATTATGAAGTCTACCGTAGTTTTGTAGCCTCTTCCTAAGTAAGTAGGTGCTAATGAATTATCTCCATGGTCCAAGGTGTTTGCTATCTGGAGATCCAGGTCGGATAGGAGATCATTCATTTGTCTGCCCATGTTATTATGCGAAAAATGGGTAAGTGAGAAGCCTTCTTCTGTCACCATGCCAGGACATTTTCTTTTTGGTTGGGTACAGGCGTGAAGGTTGAAATCGCCTGCCCATATTATTGTTGCCGGGCCTCTTTCTCATTGTTTCGTTCTGAGGGTGGTTAGTTTTTCGTGGAGGTGGGTCAGGACTCTCTGAAAGTCTGGTTCATCCAGGTTGTTATAAAAATTAATGATAACCATTGACTCTTTTTTCGGAAAGAAAAGACCAAGGATCTGCAAATTAGAGTCCAGTTCTATGACCTTTATTTTGATATTTTGGATTGTATTAGCTACGTAGGTACACAGGCCTCCCTTTGGTCTACCTATCTGTCCCGGCTTTGCGAGAGAGGAGTACGTCTTGTACCCCTGTAGGTGGTGTTCTTGTAATGACCATGTCTCCTGTATGCATATTATTTGGTGGTTATGCGTGTGATGCGTAATTGTCCCATCCTCTATTTTTGTCCTTAATCCTGCGATGTTCCACGAGATCAGGCTCAGGATTGTTGGACTAACCCTTGAGCTTTTTACTATTTTTGGTTCGTTAGAGATCTCTGGGGCTGGAGGGATCTCTGGATCTAGAGGGACTAATGGGGAAACCGTGGGTTCTGATGGGTCTGTGTGGATTTGGGAGTTTTCTTGTAGCTGTGGTGGTCAGTCAACGCACTCTAAGGCGCTGTACCTATTTACTAAATGAGGGCCATTCCAACTATCCCAACGTGTGGGGTCACTGTGCTTTCTCCAGTGATCCTGGCCACTCCATTCATCCCTTTCTCTGCCTTGATGATTAAGGCCTAGTGGGTTGAATGGGGGGAGCCGTCCTTGCCGCGGCTGTTGCCATTGGTGAATATTGTGTTGCGTGGAATGATGAGGTTGCCACCACTGTTGGGAGGTGTGGTGTAAATATTGAGGAGGATGAGCAGGTGGTTGGGTGACGAGATGTGGGGGTTGAGGAAATTGGGAAGGTGGTTGCCACTGAAAGATTGATTGTTGTGGTACTTGTGGAAGTCGTGGCATATGTGGGGGCTGCTGGTATTGATACGTATTGTGTTCTGAGGGATTTATGGGCCCGGTGTTTGATGGGAAAGCGGGACAGGGGAAATTTTGCCTTGCGGATGGGGGTAGGAAATAGGACAAGGGAAGGGGATTTATTTGGGTGGCGGGTCCACTGTTGGGTGAGTTACAGATATAGTTAGATGCCCCTATCTCCCTAAATTTGATGCTGATGACGTCCCCCGCTATGGACTTCGTGCTTCTGCCGACCCAATCTCCTCTACGTGCGGAGAAGATGTCGCCCCTGATGTAAGCGGGTAAGGGTTTATGGAGTTGGAGCCACTGGGCACATTTATTCCTCAGCTCTTGGAAAGTTTCTCTTACACCCTCCTTCAGTGGTGGTACAGCTGTTAGCACCACCACGAAGGGAGAAGCTTCCGGGGGTAAGTTGATTATTTTGGGCCGAGACTGCTTGATCTTAGGTTCTAGTGGTTTTTCTAGGAGAGGGGTCTCTACTGGAATGGTGGTATTTCCACTGTTACCTTTTACTTGTCGGTTGTTTGTTTTGGTTTGACCTACTGGGTCTATTTGTGTTGCGGGGGGGAGATCTACCGCAACCGGGGTGTCTGGGGGAGCATCTGAATTGCTCCCTTTTGTGGCTAGAAGTTGCATTGCTGACGCCTTTCTAGCTGGTAAGGTATTAGGCTTGATCGTTGTGCCTGTTGTTTGTTTGATACTAGGTGTTTTTTTTGGCCCATGCGTTGGAGCGGGACCATTACCGCTTATCTTGCAGCTACATTTCGTATTGATTAGTGACGAGAGTCTGTCCAACTTTGATATTAGAGGTTTAATTTGTGCTGAGATTGTGGCTTCGAGGTCTGATTTGAGGTCCATAACCATGTTTTCCACCCAGCAGGGGATACCTGCCGAGGAGTTTGAGGTGGGCGTGATCAGGTTGTGATTCTTTATTTTTATAGTAGATTTTTCCTTGATATTTGGCATAGCCTTAGTGAAGGTGGAGGTGTTTTTCCTTGTTTTTGTCAGTTTTAAGGTCGTTACTGGATCAGGTAGTATGGAGTTACTAGTGGCGCTCTGGTCTAATTTTTTAGTTGGTGATTGGCAGGCTTCTAAGTCTGGGGTTGCCTCAAGGTCGACATATGATTGATCGGAATCTGTTTGGGTTACGGATAAATCTACAGAGTTTGGAACAGTCATCGTGGGAACAATAGTTAGTGGTAATGGTAAAGAGCAGTTGTTAGGGACCTGGTGAGCAGGGGAGTTTGCGGTGGCAAATGAGCCTAACGAGGAGCGTTTAGCCTGCATAAGGTCCAGGGAAACTCTTTTCTCCAATAGAATTATGCTCTTATCAATGGTGTCGTTTACCCTGGATATAAAAAGGTCTATGGGACCGGTCACTTGTGTCACCAATGTAGCTTTCTTAGAAGTGCTTCTGGTTTTGGGACGCATCGTGATCGTCAAAGATGTAAGACAGAAATCGTGGGGACCTAAGGGAACGAAGTGAAAATGTAGGGTGACGGGGCCGGGGCCGTCCTCTGCCGTCCTCGAGTCTTCGCCCGTGCTGCGTCCCGCGCTGCAGGAGTAAGATGTTGTTATATAGCGGGCGTAAAGGGCGAGGGGCGGGCCAGCAGGGAGAGCGGACCGGAAGCTATGCGTCGGTCTTGCAGGGACTTCTGGGAAATGAAGTCCCCGCACGCTCGCAGCCCCGCTGGTGCCTCGCGCCTCTCACCGCCTTCCTGCTTTGCTCCTGTACTGCAGTCGCCTCCAAGCTGATGGATTGCTCGCAGCGCCCACCGACGAAGCGGCACCCGCGGAGCGGGTGCGGCGAGGAGTGGGGCTTGGCAAGGAGTAATGGAGGTCCGCTGCGCTGTTGTGCCGGTTTCTCTTGCCCAGGTATGTCCGTGTAGTAACTAGCGTCCCACTCGCTAAAGAGCAGGAAATGCTTTTAAGTTCCTTCGATGGGCGGGGGGCGGGCCAGCAGGGAGAGCGGACCGGAAGCTATGCGTCGGTCTTGCAGGGACTTCTGGGAAATGAAGTCCCCGCACGCTCGCAGCCCCGCTGGTGCCTCGCGCCTCTCACCGCCTTCCTGCTTTGCTCCTGTACTGCAGTCGCCTCCAAGCTGATGGATTGCTCGCAGCGCCCACCGACGAAGCGGCACCCGCGGAGCGGGTGCGGCGAGGAGTGGGGCTTGGCAAGGAGTAATGGAGGTCCGCTGCGCTGTTGTGCCGGTTTCTCTTGCCCAGGTATGTCCGTGTAGTAACTAGCGTCCCACTCGCTAAAGAGCAGGAAATGCTTTTAAGTTCCTTCGATGGGCGGGGGGCGGGCCAGCAGGGAGAGCGGACCGGAAGCTATGCGTCGGTCTTGCAGGGACTTCTGGGAAATGAAGTCCCCGCACGCTCGCAGCCCCGCTGGTGCCTCGCGCCTCTCACCGCCTTCCTGCTTTGCTCCTGTACTGCAGTCGCCTCCAAGCTGATGGATTGCTCGCAGCGCCCACCGACGAAGCGGCACCCGCGGAGCGGGTGCGGCGAGGAGTGGGGCTTGGCAAGGAGTAATGGAGGTCCGCTGCGCTGTTGTGCCGGTTTCTCTTGCCCAGGTATGTCCGTGTAGTAACTAGCGTCCCACTCGCTAAAGAGCAGGAAATGCTTTTAAGTTCCTTCGATGGGCGGGGGGCGGGCCAGCAGGGAGAGCGGACCGGAAGCTATGCATCGGTCTTGCAGGGACTTCTGGGAAATGAAGTCCCCGCACGCTCGCAGCCCCGCTGGTGCCTCGCGCCTCTCACCGCCTTCCTGCTTTGCTCCTGTACTGCAGTCGCCTCCAAGCTGATGGATTGCTCGCAGCGCCCACCGACGAAGCGGCACCCGCGGAGCGGGTGCGGCGAGGAGTGGGGCTTGGCAAGGAGTAATGGAGGTCCGCTGCGCTGTTGTGCCGGTTTCTCTTGCCCAGGTATGTCCGTGTAGTAACTAGCGTCCCACTCGCTAAAGAGCAGGAAATGCTTTTAAGTTCCTTCGATGGGCGGGGGGCGGGCCAGCAGGGAGAGCGGACCGGAAGCTATGCGTCGGTCTTGCAGGGACTTCTGGGAAATGAAGTCCCCGCACGCTCGCAGCCCCGCTGGTGCCTCGCGCCTCTCACCGCCTTCCTGCTTTGCTCCTGTACTGCAGTCGCCTCCAAGCTGATGGATTGCTCGCAGCGCCCACCGACGAAGCGGCACCCGCGGAGCGGGTGCGGCGAGGAGTGGGGCTTGGCAAGGAGTAATGGAGGTCCGCTGCGCTGTTGTGCCGGTTTCTCTTGCCCAGGTATGTCCGTGTAGTAACTAGCGTCCCACTCGCTAAAGAGCAGGAAATGCTTTTAAGTTCCTTCGATGGGCGGGGGGCGGGCCAGCAGGGAGAGCGGACCGGAAGCTATGCGTCGGTCTTGCAGGGACTTCTGGGAAATGAAGTCCCCGCACGCTCGCAGCCCCGCTGGTGCCTCGCGCCTCTCACCGCCTTCCTGCTTTGCTCCTGTACTGCAGTCGCCTCCAAGCTGATGGATTGCTCGCAGCGCCCACCGACGAAGCGGCACCCGCGGAGCGGGTGCGGCGAGGAGTGGGGCTTGGCAAGGAGTAATGGAGGTCCGCTGCGCTGTTGTGCCGGTTTCTCTTGCCCAGGTATGTCCGTGTAGTAACTAGCGTCCCACTCGCTAAAGAGCAGGAAATGCTTTTAAGTTCCTTCGATGGGCGGGGGGCGGGCCAGCAGGGAGAGCGGACCGGAAGCTATGCATCGGTCTTGCAGGGACTTCTGGGAAATGAAGTCCCCGCACGCTCGCAGCCCCGCTGGTGCCTCGCGCCTCTCACCGCCTTCCTGCTTTGCTCCTGTACTGCAGTCGCCTCCAAGCTGATGGATTGCTCGCAGCGCCCACCGACGAAGCGGCACCCGCGGAGCGGGTGCGGCGAGGAGTGGGGCTTGGCAAGGAGTAATGGAGGTCCGCTGCGCTGTTGTGCCGGTTTCTCTTGCCCAGGTATGTCCGTGTAGTAACTAGCGTCCCACTCGCTAAAGAGCAGGAAATGCTTTTAAGTTCCTTCGATGGGCGGGGGGCGGGCCAGCAGGGAGAGCGGACCGGAAGCTATGCGTCGGTCTTGCAGGGACTTCTGGGAAATGAAGTCCCCGCACGCTCGCAGCCCCGCTGGTGCCTCGCGCCTC
This sequence comes from Lissotriton vulgaris, assembly GCF_964263255.1. Lineage (NCBI taxonomy): Eukaryota > Metazoa > Chordata > Amphibia > Caudata > Salamandridae > Lissotriton > Lissotriton vulgaris. The sequence continues at coordinate 883,863,016 of NC_141699.1, read as the reverse complement.
TCACCGCCTTCCTGCTTTGCTCCTGTACTGCAGTCGCCTCCAAGCTGATGGATTGCTCGCAGCGCCCACCGACGAAGCGGCACCCGCGGAGCGGGTGCGGCGAGGAGTGGGGCTTGGCAAGGAGTAATGGAGGTCCGCTGCGCTGTTGTGCCGGTTTCTCTTGCCCAGGTATGTCCGTGTAGTAACTAGCGTCCCACTCGCTAAAGAGCAGGAAATGCTTTTAAGTTCCTTCGATGGGCGGGGGGCGGGCCAGCAGGGAGAGCGGACCGGAAGCTATGCGTCGGTCTTGCAGGGACTTCTGGGAAATGAAGTCCCCGCACGCTCGCAGCCCCGCTGGTGCCTCGCGCCTCTCACCGCCTTCCTGCTTTGCTCCTGTACTGCAGTCGCCTCCAAGCTGATGGATTGCTCGCAGCGCCCACCGACGAAGCGGCACCCGCGGAGCGGGTGCGGCGAGGAGTGGGGCTTGGCAAGGAGTAATGGAGGTCCGCTGCGCTGTTGTGCCGGTTTCTCTTGCCCAGGTATGTCCGTGTAGTAACTAGCGTTCAAGTTTGAACTTGTGAACCTGCTGAATGCTTTTTTTGTGTTTGCAAGGAATTCTGCCAGTTCGCAAGGATTTCTGCCAGTTCGCGAGGGTTTTGTACCAGTTCGCAATTGCGAACTTACACCGCACGACGCAAAATTGTATCACCAAGAAAAAAAAATCCGCTGCGTGCGAATTTGCGGATTTTCGGTAAATTCGCGAGCGTTCGCGTATTGCGAATTTACCGAAAATCCGCAAAATCTGCGAGCGTAACGGATTTTCCGCCCATGCTTAGTGCAGCCTCCTGTTCCGCATTACAGAACCATATTTGACCCTCTTTAACAAATTTAAGTCTTGCTGGCTCCTGTAAAAAATCCTGTGCTCCAGCAGCCTTTAAAGTTTCCACACCCTGTCCATTGTGGGCTTGCATAAATCCAAACTAACCACTATTGACATTGAGTCTATTAATACTGGAGTAGTTGGTAGTGCTTTAATGGAAATTGCTTGCTTTTAACCCCTTCACGCGCGGCGCCCGGAAGCTGGTGACGAGCTGAGCTCGTCGCGGCCACACCTGTTTTTAGAACGTGCAGCAGAGCGGGGAAATTAGCCCCGCGTGCAAATGTTCCAACGGCCGTGACGAGCTCAGCTCGTCATGAGTACAACTCAACTGTACTTCAGGACGAGCTGAGCTCGTCACCAGCATGGGAGGGGTTAAAGAAAGTAACCGATGTATACCAAAACTGGGAGTGCATTTAGGCCCCCATTAGAAGCTGTGGTATTTAATCCGGTAGAGCGATTGATGGGAAGCCTGTGCACCCTCCCGAAATGCTTTTCTGAACAGCTGCACAATGAACTGCAGTGGATCCTCTCCTTCCCTCCCTTCCGGTATTTCAAATACACACAAGTTATTTAGTCTTTGATGATTTTCCAGATCTTCAAGCTTAGTATGTACAAAATGCAGATGGCTATTGTGTTGCTCTGAGGTTTTTTGAATGAAAACATCTCCATTGTCTATATCTGAGACCTGCTGTTGAAGTTCCCCCATCCCTACAGTAAGATTAGTAATTTTACTAGTAGCTTCTGACAGTGAGCAATATATATCCATGCTATAGGCTCCCTCTGACTTGCACATAGTGCTATTGTACTTCAGCTTGCTGAGTCTGTAGTGTTTGCAGAATAGTTAACAAAGTTGTCTCATGCTCACTGTCAGGCAAGAAGGGGTTGGACATGGCTGCAGGCGGAGATCCAGCAGCTGTAACACCCCTAGGCGGAGGGGAACTAATATCAGGTGAAACCCAAGCCTCCAGGCTGTCAGTAATTGAGGTTGTAAGCTCTACTTACCCTTGGTTACATTTCTTCCCTCTCATGTGAATTTTGGGAGTCATTTGAGGCAGTAGGCAAACCTGAAATTATTGCTTTAACCTCTCCTTTGGACACAACCCAGTTTCGCAGTGGACTACCATTAGTGGTCTTGTGTCTTACCGGAGTCTTACAAATTGAAGAGATAAAGCTATCCTCCTGCTTGTTTCTTAGTAATTGAGTTTGCGCATTCTTGTCTCTCCCTGCACCATTGCCCCCAGATTTATTAGACCACACATCCGCTTTAAATCCCATCTCTGTCGTGCTCTCACCTGGGTTATTTAGTCCCGCAGTATCAGTATCATCGGTAGGCACTTCCTTATGTGCATTCAGAAACAATAGGTTAGGACATGGGCTAACACTGAGTGGTGATTCTGTTTTAGTTTTAGCAGTATGGTTGCCATGTTACGTACTCCAAATACCTAGAGCCTGGCCACCTCCCCCTTCAGCAAAATCAGATCCAGACCCCCAGATATACTATTGTTACTCAAAATACCAGTTGTGTCATTATCCTTAGATGGCTGGTTGCCATCTAAAAGCGATGTAGCCAGCTCCTGTCCTCCTGCAACACTGTATCCTGCAACACAGTTTTTTTCCAGAGCAGTTGCCACAATATCCATATTTCCAGATGGTGCAGCATCCATCAGCATCTCGGCGAATGAGGTCTCACCTCCTGGAGAGTCTTTAGAATATGCCTGCAGTATCGAAGCAGCCTCCACAGTATTAAGTAATTTCAAAATAGGCTGCGCAGTGGCAGTAACCTCCTGTGCATTAGAGGGCTCCTGCACCTTGTTGTTGTCAGGTCTAAATCCACCCCAGGGCGGGCTTTACTACATTTGTGAGCTCCTTTAGCAACCCAACTGATGTTAACTCGGGGTGGAGCCATGGGAACATGCAAGTTGTTTGCAGAAATGAGCAGTACTGCCCCAGGCCCATTCCTCCCAAGAATAAAATGAAGCTACATAGGCAATGCCTGTAGGACGCAAATTTTCAGCAGAGTACCCAAACACTTCACTGACAGGAGAGGGCAACCCCCCTTGTCAAGTCACCCTGAGCCAAGGCAGTCAAATCAGGTATTAAAACCGGGAAACTTGGAGGGAGAGCCACTGCCATTGAGTGGCAGGAGTAGAGCAGAATCAGGTGAGAGTACTAGCATGCACTGCAGGTCTTAAATCAGTGATTAAACCCACTGGCGTCGCCAAGAAGATCTGAAGCGGTAGAAAGAGCAGTATCCAAGTAACCTGGGCAGCTAGGGCAGGAGCCAAGAAAAGCAGACGAGAGTACTAGAATGTGCTACATGTTCTCATGTGCAAGATGAAAGCTGCTGCCAGGAGCGGTTTGCCACAGGAGCCAAGCACAATCAAGCAAGAGTGCTGTAATGCACTACCGTTCCTAGTGCGCGGGATGAAAGCCGCCACCGGGAGCAACCGCAGCATGAGCCAAGCAGAGTCAAATGATTGCTATATTGTGATGCACTGGAAAGGGAAGCCTCCACCAGAAGAAGCTGCAGCAAAAGCCAGAGTCGCCTTAAAGCTGCAAGAAGAAATCCACTGCTAAGGACAGCCAATTAGAAGCCAGGCATAATCAGGTAGGTGTACTAGATATACACCGCATGACCTGGAGCCCAAGATGAGAGCCACATCCGGGAGCACCCAATATGGAGCAGAGCACAGTCCGGCCCAAGCATGGGACAAACACAGGGCGGAGCTCCCAGCGGCGAGAAAAACCCGCCATCCTCCTCCGCCTTTACATTGGTCTATCATTGAGAAACTTACACCAAGCCATAACATTAGCAAAAGACTCCTGGAGAAAGAACAGAGATGGATATATAAATTACAGACTAATATCCCAGGATTGAATGATGAAATACCATGGCACCAGCTGAACCTTTGAAATATTGCAAAATGTGAAACTAATCATATTCAAACAAGATGATGGATGGATTGTTGTACAATAGAAAAACATTCACCCCCAGTCACAGATCTGGGTTTAATCCATCATTATTTTGCTCACCAAGCCACCCCAGTTCAGGCATGGCCATATGCAAATCAGTCTTGACCCTGTGCCTCATGGGAATATTCCAGCCCGAACTGCCAAGCCATGTCTTCCCTGGACCGGAATCAAGCATCCTAGGACCGGTTTCTGGCTATCAGCTGTCTTCAGCCAGGATAGCTTGACTCTAGTGGCCTAGTGAGCATGGGACCCACGTCTGGGCATACCCTTCCCACATAGGGTGAACAGCAAAACAAACAAGATGACTGACGGACTGTTGCACAATGGCAAAACATTCACCACCAGTCACAGATCTGGGTTTAATCCATCATTATTTTGCTCACCAAGCCACCCCAGTTCAGACATGGCCATATGCAAATCAGTCTTCACCCTGTGCCTCATGGGAACAGTCCAGCCCGAACCTGCAAGCCATGTCTTCCCTGGACCGGAATCAAGTATCCTAGGACCGGTTTCTGGCTATCAGCTGTCTTCAGCCAGGATATCTTGACTCCAGTGGCCTAGCGAGTATGGGACCCACGTCTGGGCATACCCTTTCCACATAGTGTGAACAGCAAAACAAGCAAGATTATGGACGGACTGTTGCACAATGGCAAAACATTCACCCCCAGTCACAGATCTGGGTTTAACCGATTATTATTATGCTCACCAAGCCACCCCAGTTCAGACATGGCCATATGCAAATTAGTCTTGACCCTGTGCCTCATGGAACAGTCCAGCCTGAACTGCCAAGCCATGTCTTCCCTGGTCCAGAATCAAGCATCCTAGGACCGGTTTCTGTCTATCAGCCATCTTCAGCCAGGATAGCTTGACTCCAGTGGCCTTGTGAGCATGGGACCCACGTCTGGGCATACCCTTCCCACATAGGGTGAAGAGCAAAACAAACAAGATGATGGATGGACTGTTGCACAATGGAAAAACATTCACCCCCAGTCACAGATCTGGGTTTAATCCATCATTATTTTGCTCACCAAGCCACCCCAGTTCAGACATGGCCATATGCAAATCAGTCTGGACCCTGTGCCTCATGGGAACAGTCCAGCCCGAACTGCCATGCCATGTCTTCCCTGGCCCGGAATCAAGCATTCTGCTGCTCTCAAAGTCCCCAATGGGGATACAGCGTGTCCTAAATGGTTTTTTAGATTTTTGTGGGGAACATGGCTTAGAAATCAACACCCTAAAGACAAAATTTATGGTATTTAATTCCCCACATAAATTACAATTTACACCTACCATTGGCCAGACCAGTCTTGAAAGGGTACACACCTTTGAGTATCTTGGGGTCATGATAAATGAAAAAATGACTTGGTGCACACACCAACAGAAAGCACTACTTAAATTGACCCAGTACTCGGGAGGGGTGTTGAGGCTAATAGGAAATAACAGGTCATCTATCAAACCCGTCGGCCCACCACTCCAGATTTACAAGGCACAGGCAAGGGGGGCCGCTATGTATGGCTGTGAGCTATGGGGTCACGTAGTCTCCCCAGACCTAGTGAAAGAGGAGAACAAGTTCATTAGGCAGGTGGTCCGACTCCCGCCCAGTACAACCCTTGTCCCACTAAGGCTAGATCTAGGGCTGCGACCTCTAAGCGAAGAACTGGCACTGCGTCCCTTGGTTTATTGGCGGAGGCTGTGGGCAGTCCCGGAACTGATCAGTTATAGGCAGGGTCTACAAGAGGTCCTAGCCATGCCTAATGCTGGGAAAATTAAATGGCTAAAATTCATCAAAACTGAACTAAAGGGCCTAGGCCTATCGACACTGTGGTCTGATCCCTCGACGGCATGTCCATTAATTTCCAGAAAAAGGCTGGCAAAGGTCTACCACGACAGTAAACTAGCGGCACTCTGTCGTCAGGCAACACTGGGGTCACTTACGGATTCATTTTTATGTATTAAGGATCATTACAGTTTTGAACCAGCCTTGGAAAAAATCTATCCTGTCTTACTCAGAAAACTCTACCTGCAGTGGAGGCATGGGACCCTCCCACTAAGAGCTCTAACTAGTAAGTGGAGAGACCCAACTATTAGTTTATGCCCGGCTTGTAGAGTGGCCAATGAATCAGAGCTCCACATGATCTTTTTTTGCCCGGCCTATAAAGCTCCCCGCAAGAAATGGATTGTCCCTATATGTAGGAGCTTGGGGTTTGCGGAGTGCTTAGCCGCGTTCAGAGTACTGAAAACAGACATGACTGACCACATTGTTTTTGCTGTAGCCAAATACTTAGGTGCAATGTGGCCCCTGAGGATACAGAGCCTTAAGGCTGGTCATTAACTGTACTGCAAAACCTGGAACTTTGTATATTGTAAAATTTCCACGCATTAGGATTAATTGTGATGTTTTAAATGTTTTATTGTTTTAACAATTATGAAATGTATCTTGTGTATCTTTTATGGTGATAATATTACCGAAATAAAGATTTATGAATGAATGAATTAAAAATAAATACATATTCAGTTTCATTGAAGGAAAAAATCCTTTAACTTTTTATATTGCCCAAAATGTTAAACAAATAGGTAAAATTCTTTACCATTAATATTTTGCTGTCAAATATGTTTTTATTTTTTTAAGTTTAATCAACTTTTACAATGTTTCCAATATTTTTTGATGTGGATACACTTGCCTACATGTGATAAGTTATTAGTAGTAACGATAAACTATATATTTTTTCATAATTATGAAATTAATTAAATATTGTACTGTATCGTATTGTAATTGCATTTATATAGTTCTTACTAACCCTGACGGGGCATCCAAATGCTTTTTTGAGGAGTAGCATGCTACTCCGGAACCCATAAAGGATTAGTGATGAATTAGTATAGTGAATGATGGAAGTAATTTGAGTGGTGGATATGTTAGTCAGTTATTTGGATTCAAAAGGATATTGGGGGGATAGAAGAGGGAAAAGGTTTGCATTTATATAACTCTTGCCACCCCTGATGGGGTGTTGAAGCGTGTTTTCAGCGAGTAGCACACTACTCCAGAACCCATAAAGGATTAGTGATGAATTAGTATAGTGAAATATGAAAGTAATTACACTGCAAGGCTCCACTGACCAGGGAAGCATTCAGAGATTCAGGCTCAACAATCACATTCAAGGAGCTCCTCTGCCTGTCTGCAACTAACCTGAGAGCCCAAAAACATGCCTCAGGCTACGAACGCAGTAAAAAGCTGCATGGCGAACAATGTTACCATATCACTGAGTGGCATTAAAGACAACATTGAGAGCTCACAGCCATCTAATTTTTTTTAAGTCTAAGGGAACTCATTGATACACTCAAGCTGCACGTGACATGATAGGTTACTGTCCCATACTCACCACAATTGACCCGGCACTCAAAGATGGACTTCACAACATCGTTAAAGGGGATATTGTTGACACACACAATGCCATCAAAAAGTCCCACAAGAACACTTATTCCCAGTTACTGGGAGAATCTGCACAGCAATTAAAAGACACTGACTGCTTAACTGTCCTATTAATTGAGTCAAACACACAAGGACCCACCATATGTCATCTTTGATGATACTGTCCCCTCTTGTGACTGTCACTTGCACCCATTGATGAATAAGGATATCCCTTGATGACATAACAGGTGGAACTCTTCAACAAGCTGCCTACCATAAAAAGATGAGATACAACAGAACGCATATCCCTGGAAATAACACAGAGGTGCAGAAACTGAGATTAAAATGCCTCCATCAACCGACTGCAAAGTCATACTAGAGCAAAGAGAGTCTTATAAACCTACAGCAGAGTACTGGCTACGGCCAATAAACACACTACAATAACTACAAGTTCTATTGATCCTTGGCACCACTGCATATCACCTGGCCCACGGGTTGCAAATATCACATAAATGGGAGGGACAGAAAGGGCACATGTAGTAGGCAAAGGGCTGCTGTGGCCTAGAGAAACAAGCACAACAATGGATGCCATGGAGACGTGGGAAGGTTCATTCTAGAAACTAATACAGAAAATGTATGTTGACACTTCAGGGTGGGGTGGGGGTGAAGGAAGGGGAAAAGGATGGGAAGAGAAGTATGTTTTCTGGAAAAACATCGCCTTTCCCAAGCAGTGACGGTTTTTGCTCAGTGGGGTTGTTACTGGTGTACCAGGCCCCTCAATGACATCAATCATGTACCAGCCTTTGTCCCTACATCAGTCTTGCAGGCCTGCACTCAATTAATTACTTGAAGTGTCTCATCCTCACTAAACAGTGCAATTGAATCCCTCTACACTGAACTGGAGGATATCCCAGCAGATGTTGCACTTTCTGTTATCTCCCAAAACATAACATCAGTGGTTCGTCCTGCTCAACCTATATCGCATTTTTCAGCAAACAGATCCTTCACAATTGCCAACACTGTTACAGCTGGTGTACCCAGTACAGGTTACCACTGCTCATTCAGACTCATTAGGTGAGGGCACAGAATTCCGCAGGAGGAATGTCGAGTGGCCACAATATCATGAGCAGAATATCAAGGAACCAAAATATTGTAATCGGGTAATCTGACATCTGGTCATGGCTTTGTTGAGAGTGAAGATGCCGCTCTCACAGAATCATGCCTACGAGTTTTTGCTGTCCCTCCTGAAATACTAACGAAAATCTGCAAAAGCATTAAATCAGGTTCTCCCCGGGATCCTGCTCCTCCCAAGGTACTAGGAGCAAGTCTAACTGTTCTGGAGCCTTACTTTAGACATGTGCTCCAAGTTTCCTTTGCCTCCGCTTGTCTGCCTGAAGAATGGAAGAAAGCTATTGTATTCCCTATAAAAAAAAAAACAATGTTAGCCAGGACACCCTAGAAAACCTGCGACCCATCTCTCTGCTACCTTACCTAGCTAAAGTGGCGGAAAAAATAGCCAATAACCAACTCATGGTCCATCTTGAATCCCACAATGCCCTACACAGCTCGCAATCTGGTTTTAGGTCGGGCTACTCTACAGAGACAGCTCTCTTGAGAGGGACCGAAACTCTACGGAAAGGAGCAGATGAGGGTCAGACCATGGCACTTATTATGCTGGACCTCAGTGCCGCGTTTGACACTGTAGCACATTACATCCTGCTACAGTGTCTAAACAAGGCAGGGGTCACCAAGGCGGCACTGGGTTGGCTGAAAGCCTTTCTCACCGACCGCTGCTTCCAGGTTCAGAGAGGCACTCACCTCTCAGACAGCATAGCCTTAGAACAGGGGGTGCCTCAGGGCTCTGCCCTGAGTCCCACCTTGTTCAACCTCATAAAGGCTCCGCTGGCAGAGGTGGTCCAATCGTACGGCATAGAGCTAGTCTCTTACGCCGACGATACCCAACTGCTGATCTCCTTGTCCCAAGCTCCCACCTTAGCTGCTGACAACTTTAAAACCTGTATGAAGGATCTTGCAGGTTGGATGACCCAACATTGCCTCAAACTTAACGGCTCCAAAACTGAGGTGTTAGTAATAGGAGGTAAGGACACTAGCTGGACTAAAGACTGGTGGCCATCCTGTCTAGGGCCCCTACCCACTCCTTGTAGGGAAGCGAAGAACCTGGGTATTCGGGTGGATCCCAAACTCTCCTTCGACAGCCACGTACATAAAGTTGTAGGAAAATGTTTTGGGGTTATGAAAACCCTCAACCGCACTCTGGACCTCCTCCCTTTGGAGGCCAGACGCACCATGACTCAAGCCCTGGTAACCTCACGTATGGACTACAGCAATGTGCTTCTTCTAGGAACCTCCGAAAAGAACATCAGGAGACTGCAGGTGCTCCAAAATTCGGCAGCACGTCTAGTTCTTAGACTACCTAGAAGAGCTGCCTTCAAACCTACCCTAGCCACTCTACACTGGTTGCCTATAAGAAAGAGAATTCTATTCAAAGCGCTCCTCATGTGCTATAGGATCATCTCGCACAAAGCACTGTCCTACCTGACAGATCTAGCCGTCCCCTACGAGCCTAATAGAACCCTTCGCTCCAGGGGAACAGGCCTTCTCAAGATCCCCCGAATAAAAAAAGCCAGAATGGGGGGTCGCTCCTTTCGTGCGCTGGCAACCAACAAATGGAACTCTCTTCCCACCAATATTAGGCTAGCGGACAATGAATCCACATTCAGAAAACTTCTGAAAACCTAACTATTCTCCCTTTAGCTCCCCCTCTTTTTTTCCACCTGCACTCTGACCCTTCTCCACAGCGCGGGGACACGCCGGGAGGTGTCGCCAGGTGCTTTATAAACCCCTTTATTATTATTATTATTATTATTATTATTGATTGGTAAGTATTTATTTTCAAAAAACAAAAGGATGGGTTGAGGGTCCGAGGGAATATTTAATGACCTCAGCACAGTTACATTCCCCCTAACAAGATATAGAATACATAAAGAGTAACTGTGGGTCTTGAAAGAAAAAATGTCTATGTGTGTGTTGATGACTATGTGTATGCCTCTAACTTAGGGCAAACAGCCGGACATTTACACTGTGTGAAAAATATCCATAAGTTACTTTTCCTGTGCCGCCCAATTCATCATCTGGACTACTTCACATAGTAGGCAATCCTTGTTGTAACCATCTCTAGAGGTATTATAATGAGATGGTTAACTGCAGTGATGTTGATGCCCAGAATGATCAGTGGCTGTTATATGTTTGTAACTGAAAGCAGTGCGTATGTGAGTTGTGAAAAAAGGGAATGTGCTTGTGTTAAAATTGGAGAGTGTACGCAATATTAACTTTTTTTCTGGAGCCGTCCACTTCCAAAGATATAAAAACATAAGAGTGCAAAAAAGTCAGATGGTTCAAACAAATAACTTTTGACTGGGTTTACTGGTCGACATGTTTCTGCGGAGATTTAAAGACCCAAGGTGGAGTCTACCTCTTCTTCAGGACCCATTAACTTTTTGCTACTGCTCAGAAATGATAAAATATACAGTGAACACACAAATGATAAATATCACCTGTTCACTCCTGGTAGTCCTCCTGTTTGGATAGCTGAAATCCGGATGTCGAAGTCACCATAACACAAACACATAGACAAACACAAGAACAAAGTAGGATAACAGACCATCATTAGTATGGGTTACCACCAGCTAGATTAGATTATTGTTCTTTTTACATATAGGTTCAACTGACCCTGATTTAAAAACAAAATTGCAAACTCAACCTCTGGCTCACATCAGTTGCGAGAGGAACGTGCTTCTCCTCACCTGGCATGCAGCTCAGGATAACGGGGCACCGCTCTAAAGTATAGAAAATTGTTTAGTTATAACAGTCTCTGTGACCGCTGAACAGATAGAGACTCTATAGGTCTCTTAGTTCAAAGAGCTGCCACAGTAATTGCTCTCCTGTATAGTCCTCTGTGCTCTACACGTTGTACTCAACATCTAATTGATAGTAGAGCTATAAGGAAAGATCATCAATATCAACCTTTTTAGTAGACAGCAGACACAGATCGATATGCCTGAATTTTTGGTATAAACGTTACTTGTGTAGCATTAGAGTGCTATAAATAGCAACCTCTAATATGTAACGATCTAAGTTGTATTTTTCGAGGTTGTTAAACTACTCTTACTTGCTAGTGACATATTCGTATGTATAGAAGACTGCTCTCCACTGTGCGCTTTGTACTGGATATGATGTTTCAAAAGTTAGTCCTTATGCCTCAGGTACACGTCAGGACATATACGGCACATTCGGTTTTACAATTGTATGTTCCTACAATTTTGTAGGAGTGGTGCTGAATGGAGTAGAGTATGTAGACATGTTACAACCAAATTTATATGCGCGACAGGTGGAGCACTTTTTGAACCCTTTCATAGGTTGTAGCCAATTGGTGACCTTCTTTATTTCTGGCAAAACCTTACCTTAAACCGAACCCATAGTACCACTTCTCCTGAAGGTAAATAGGTTTGTTCACTACTCTATCTTGGAGTACATTATCAGTTAGTACGATAGGCCAATGTTTGTTGATTATGCCTCTCACCTGCCATTCTTCCCTACTGTAGGTCGTGATAAGTCTGGGAGTGTTACTAACCTTACGGGCATCAGCAGTGTCAAGGGCTGTTGGTATATCAACTTCTAATTCAAAAAGACTGCTTCTAGATCTAACCGCAGCTTTTTCCTGTGCCTCCTTCAAAATCCTATCTTTATAACCTCTAGCCTTAAGTCTGTCCAGTAGATCGTCTTGACAAACTCTGAACTCATCTTCATTGCTACATATACGTTTCAACCTCAGGATCTCTGCGTAGGGAATACTAGCAATGAGATGCTTTGGATGAGAGCTAGTGGCATGTAAGGTAGTATTACCAGAAGTAGGTTTTCTGTATAGAGTGCTTTCAATTTTATTGTTGTTGATATACAATTGTACATCTAAAAATTCTATCTCACTTTTATGGATGCGAGAATTGAAATTTAAATTAAAGATGTTGTGGTTGATTTTATTTATGAAGCTCAACGCTTCTTCTTCACTCCCTCTCCACACAATAAACACATCATCAATATATCTCAGATATTGTAGTGTAGTTCCTAGTTTCCCACTAGGCCCTGCGCATTGGAATAACATAAACAGTAGTATCGACGTGGAACTGGAGATATTCCAGGCCTCCACTGACTATGCTAAACTTAATTGGGTGTGTTACCAACTAGCTCAGAGGTCACAGGAAACTTTCTTCTCTGCATGGGAAGTGATCAGCTTCCCTGGCACAGACAAGAAGGGATTCAGCTTTCCAACAACCGTGCAACATGACAACTTTGCTCCTCAGATCAAGAGTCAATCTCTAGGGTCGTGTGAAACAATAGACAGATATTTCACTCAGTCAGTTTAGTGCAGTTTACTTTCACGAGATGTAGAGAATAGAGAGACGGGCGTTTGTCAATAAAGGGTTAACATTTATTGAACAGTCTTTCTTCTCGTACAAGAGAAATGTATTGCCACAATTGCAAGACTTGTTATTATAAAAAGTACGTACAGTAAGATAAGTATTGCGAAATAGAACTGTAAAAGCATTGATATGGTTTCTTAGCCTTACAATGGTTTAAAAGTAATAAAACATATATACAGTCATATATACATTAGGCTAACATACTCAACTGGTGCTTCTAACTAAGCCTACCCCAGTGTGCCTGACCTAAGCCTAACACGTGGAAGGGGAGTAAGTAAGTAGCTTTAAGTTAAGTTGGTTTTGCCAAGGTTTGTTTCAAGAATTCTCATCTAAGGGTTTAGTCAACACCATACCTCTGAATAGAATGATGGAGGTTTGGTATCTCCTTCAGGGGTCACTCTCGATATCCCAGTCACCCGCAAGGGTAGACCGGAAACGCCGGAGCTGGATTTCTCTGCAGGAGAAAGGCAGCGGCTCTTCTTCAGCGCGTCGAGGAAGGAGGGGGGACAGCGTCCGCGGGCAGCTGGAATCTGCTGGATGTCTTCGCAGAGGGACGGCTGTTCAGCTCCTAAGCGTACTGCACCATCGTTCGCGCTTTAGCAGCAATAATGGTATCAGTAGCTTCACCACCACAGGGACAGCAGGCTGCAGCGACAGGGTGCTAGCTTCACCAACACGGGGTCTTGCAGACAGCTAGCAACAGTACAACAGCTCCTATTGCTTAAGGCAACGTTGGTAATATTTATACCTGACAGGTGCCGGGTTTGACGCAAGTTTGCTGGACATAAGACGTCAATTAAAGATGTCACTAGGAAGTGATAGTTATCAGTTGCTCATTAGAGTTCCATTACTAATCAAAACACAGCAAGCGGGAATTTCCAGGTTTGCTGAGTTTTTATCTTGTTGAAGAACTCGGAGTGTTAATCTAGGAATATCAGATAGTGACTTCTGCTCTGTCATTGCACTAATTGGTCGCAAAGGAAGTGGCAGAGAACTATGCTGGAATGTGGCTCTGTTCGTGTGAGGCCAGAGATGACTTTTCTGAAAATCGCACTTGAACGGTTATGCCAATATAGGGAATAAATGGATTTATAGCCGAATAGGGGCATAAGGTCACAGTATCGATCAGGAACCTAGATAAACACGCAACACCCACTCCACGTATTCATGTCCATCAAATTACTAAAACTAGAGCAATTAGATGCATGGGTAACATTGCCCACCCCAAAATACATAAATGCATTCGAAATAGGCGTACTTGTAATACATGAAATTTAGGTACTGTACGTTTTTTGAAGCATAGAAATCATTCAAAAATTATTGCATATAAAATCAATGAACGATTATGCAAAAAGAATTACACATGAAGTATCTCTGACAGAAGAAGGGCGAGATAAATCATCACATATATAAATGCATTGCAATAAATGTGCTAGAGGCTGGTGTAAGTTTGTTATGTCTCTAGATGTGTTTAGAAATAGAAGTTTGAAGCTTCTGTTCTCTAAAAATAGTTTTTACATTAAGCAAAGAATTGTTCGTGCCAAAAAGGAGGTCAATATTAAAAATGTCCAATTCAAAAGAATTATTGCTTGAACGGGGAAATAGTTCCAAAGCTTTTTGCAGTTTTTGTTGATCAAAACTGAAGGCCGAATTCAGAGTTCATGGGAACGCTGTGTGTCGGAAAGCTTCTCCAAAGTTATTGTTTCTGTACGGGTGAGAACATCGTATCAGACAGGCTCTCAAAGAATTGGTCTACAAAATCAGGTGATAGTTCAACCAAATTTGATAGTGTTGTAACTTGGCAGGTGTGAGAATGATTGCTGTCATCATAGTCAGGAGCAGCAATGCTCACAGATGGCCGTACCTGGGTGATGCTGCTTTTGTCGCTTGCTCCACTATTACCACCTAGTCGTAGCACAGGAGTCTCCACAAATGCCGTCATCAGGATTGGTAGCCGCTGGGGACAACACAATGCATGAGCCGTTATCGGACTGAGCAAAGTATCGACGTCCATTGGTACTGCTGATGGAAGTGAAAGACAGATGTCCAACACGCATTCATCTCCGCAAAGCATACATCTTAGCACAGGTAAAATGCAATTTTGCCATATAGGTCTGAATGAAAGGAACCAGGTCATGTTTAGATCTCTCAGCCTGGCCAATCCAAGGACGTTAGTTATCATGTCCCGGTAGCGCATTGCTAGGATTGTCTCTTCCATTCCCATGGGAGCTATGTCTGAGCTTTGGCTTGCCATAACGAAGCAGGAGGGTCAAAAATAAAATCCCTGCTACAAGTCCCAAAAATAATGGTATGCCGCCAAAAACAGAGTGTACAAAATTAGGAACGATTCCCAAAATTGCCTGGAAGGGTGTTAGCAGTCCCGTAAAGACTGTCTTAAATATGCCTGGGATGCTTGTGGCACTAGACATGTTAAGGAGTTGGCTCAACATTTCTACGAAATGCACGGGGCAATTTGTTGATAAAAGGTCATGAACTTCAGTAGCTGTCCTTGCAACTAGAAGATCATACGCCTCTTTTGATGACGTTATAGGCACTGTTGTCTGTAAAAGTACAGATTTCATTTTGCTTAAAGTATCAATTCGTATAGAATAGAGATTCAGACGAGGCCAGATGGGAGTCACTGTGTCTGCAGGCCCACTCGGAAACAATGCTTGCATACAGCATTTGACCATGGATGTTACTCTTACTAGATAACTTTTCCCTGGCACGAGGCCACAACATCTGTGATCCGTTCTAAGAATGTAACTCCTGTTTGCAAGTTGCATAAAGAAGGGCTCTATCTGAGTTGCAGGTGTGACTAGCTGGTGGCATGAAAGGTTGTTAGAATTTCCATCACAAGCTCCGTGTAAATTAATACCCTGACACAAAAGTATACCGCTTAGTGAATGTTTACAGTTGTCACCACTAAGAAATACATTTTTGTCGCTGTCACTATAGCAAGAATGAGTGTATGGTAATTTCCATTCTGATTTTACATATCCTTTACCCAATTGTTCATACTGGCCAGCAGGTATGTACTCAAGGCACTTTTTAAATCGGAAAGTTGTTATCGGAATTGTGATAATTCCGTGTATTATCCATTCAATGACAGGACTCTCTGACATTGTCAATGGTAATCTCTCGAGTTTTTCGATGCTCAGGATTGTATAGTCTGCTCCTTTCTGTGCCAAACTGATCTGTTTATCAGTAAGGTTAAAACTGGAAAATAATGACGTTGTGTTGATTAAACGCCAAGGCACATAGCCTGAACGAAGATTTTGCAGCGTCCAGCCTAGTTCTATAATAGAGCGTAATTGAGATTGGCCATGTTGTAACATTAGCAAGTCTCTGTCTATCACATCAAAGGCAGATGATACAATATTGTCCAACGAATATATTCTGGAAGACAGAGTCATTAACCCATTGTCTACTACAGAAAGTGATTTCTCCAAATTAATACGATCAATTTCTCGTATTTTCTCAGCAGTTTCAATTTGTTTGACTTTCCAAGCCTCGTTGTAAGCAGCATAGATACTGGTCGCTATGAAACGCTTTTGACGCTGTTTGCGTGGTCCAAGAATGAAATCGCGCAAATCAGCACCATCTTTTAGTAAAGACAAGTGTTGCTTAATTTCAGCCAGTGTGGATGTTGTTAGCCATTCAAGGCAGAGCTTCCCTACACTGTATGTTGTTATAATCCCTGGATGTTGTCTCTGGGAGTATCTCGAGTCTAATCTGGTCATTTTTAAACCCTGTGTTTTGTTCAGGAATCTATCTTGACAGCTGTTTGTGTCAGTAGGCCAGATTAACCACTTTTTCCAATCAGGATGTGTTCTGTTGAAATGTAGAATTTGTGACACGTCTAACTCAATATCTGTTGTTGTATTTTCAGGTATTGGCTTTGGTATAGACGGTGTTTTAAGGTCTTTGATCTTAGCTAGGCCAAGACAAGATGTTTGGTGTATTGTGTCATTTAAAAACAACATTTGTTCTGGTATCATGCAGGTTCTAAATAGTGCTTCAATGCCTTGCACCTGCCAATCTTTTGTACCCCAAATTGTTTTTGTTTCAATATTATTTTTCCAATAATCAAAACCAAATGTCATAATTTTGTCATAAAATGCTTCTGAATATATCAATTTAGAATTTGTCAGCATTGTTTTCATTCCTGTTTTATCTAACAGTTTGTAATAAAACGTTTCTGCATCACTGGTGTTAAACCCTGAGAAGTATTTGAATTTCTCAAAAAATGCTTTAGAACTGCTTTTAGGTGGTGTAGAACAATGTTCCCATTGATTATACATAAAAACATTTCTAGGCTGTGCAGATTTATGCAAGTAGTGATCCCCATAGTGGGTGTAACAGAATAGCTGCTCATAACTAGATGAACCTTGTAAATAATCATGATCTGTGAATCTAGCTGACATTACTAAATCAGACATCATGTCATTAATACTGTTAAAGTCCCAATCATCAGAGAATGTACTAGGTTTTACAAAGTCACTTAAGGAAACCTTCAGTTGATGAGGATACTTCAGGATTTCGACCGGACCATATATCTCATAGTCTGTTTTCTCCCATACTACCCCACCAGGTATTGGAATTGCAGTGACATTTACTGTTGACAGTTCTCTTTTCTTCACGTGCGATGATCTGTGTGGTTTCAGGACTAGGTTGATGTTCTGACTTGCTGTGTCCATTGTAATATATTTTCCCTTAAGGAATTTTCCCAAACACAGTACCATGATGAGCCAAAGCAGGAGGAAAAATACACCTAGACCGAACCAGAACTCTAGCCAAGGGGAAATAAGGTAGATTTCCTTTAGTTGATGAAAGAGTTCCGTTGCTTTTTCTTTAAAAGTCTTTTTTGTTTCTGGTATCACTTCGGGGTCGTTTTGATCTTCAGAGAAGTTGTCGAAGTTGATGAAATAACCAGAGGCAGTTCTGTCAATTGATGGGATTGTTCTTTCAATCTGTCTCTCGGTAGCACTTTCTGATGCCACATTAGTGTAGACTGGTGATGTTTCTTGACGAACTGTTTCAATCTGTGTTTCAAGAGGCACGAGTTCCATGGCATTATTGCATAGTCCTTCATTGTGCACTGTAGGCTGATCGAATGTGATGAGTCTTTCAGTTTGAACCTCTTGGATTGTTGCAAGTTTGGGTATTCTGTTGTTTCTTGGGAGTCCACTGGGCCTACTGTTGATTATAGGCCACATGCTTGTGGTTTTACCAGATCGATGGACACGACTCTGTTCTCCTTTTTACCAGCAAGGGGCGGTAGTACAACTGATCTTGTTCCGGTGACTGCCAAGACAGGTACTGCTTTTCTGTAAGAAGGCCCAAATTCCTTCTTAACCGCGATCTTTTCTCTGACTAGATCCCCAATCTTTGGAATCCAGACAGGCCTTGCTGGGGCTGTTGCTGGTGGTGCCTCGTCAGTGGTACTTGGCTGTTGCTTTAACTTTATGTTGCTTAATGATTTTCTTGTTTCATTCAGTTCCTGTAAAACAGCCAAACAATCTTTTACATCAAAGTGTGTTGTTTCTTCTTGTACCACTGACATCTGACTATCGAGGTCCTGAATACGCATTCTAATTCCGAACAATAGTTCGTATGGGCTGAAACCTTTTAGAGAATTTCTTGGCATGTTATTAAGACTAGTCTGGACACTTATTAAATGTTTGACCCACCCAGCGCCTGAACCTAATACCTTTGCTGTTATAGATTGCTTTATGTCCCGGTTTTTTCTTTCTACCACACTATTCCCTTCGGGGTGCGACGGGCAAGAATACCGCAACCCAATTCCCATGCTGGCCATGGCCTCCTTATAGGCTCGAGAGCTGAAAGCAGGACCCTGGTCAGAATGGAACGTGGTAATTGCGTATGTGCCGATAAAGACTCGCAAATCTTTTATAACCGTTCTAGCGTCAGCCGAGTGCTGGGGCCACATCCATGTGAACCTCGTACAGGAATCCACTGCTACCATGATATATCTATAGTTGCCGTCCCTTTGTAGGGGACCACAGTGGTCCAGGTAAACGCATGCAAATGGTTTATCCGAGATGAGAAGGGGTGTCTGCGCTGGTCGTTTTACTGTTGATACTTTTATCCTTTGGCATATGTCGCATTCCAATACATACTTTTTAGTTTGTATTCTCAAGCGAGGCCACCAATATCTCCGTTTTAATAGTGATACTGTTGCGGAAACGCCAGCGTGTGCAGAAGCAAGCCCTTCGTGTGCCGCTTTGATTAGTCCTAATCTGTGTTCCCTGTTTGGAATTACTCTATCCCCCACTCCAGGGATTCGAGCAAAAGGAACATTATTTGTATCCGTTAAGTACAAGTACTTTTCAGGAAAGCCTTTTGGGAGTGTTTTCTTATCATTTTTTACTGACGCACTGACAGCTTGTAGAATATCGCTGTCTATTTTTGTTTGTGACCGAGTTATCGCAGCTACGGAAGCCGCTTGCACATCTGCCTTCGCGGCTTCATCAGCCAATGAATTCCCTGCAACGTGAACGCCATCACGTTGATGACTCAGTGTATGTATCACGTGAGTATTTTGTAGTTCTTTCTGTAAAAGAACTACCTGTTCCCAAAGCATTTTATGCTTTATTGTGCCACCTTTTGCATCTTTGAAACCATTTTCCACCCAATTCTGCAAGTATTCATTATAAGATTGTACGCAATAAAAAGAATCGCACACTATTAGTGTGGGGAATTCGCGATCAGTATTTTCTAGCGCCATCTTAAATGCTACTAATTCAGCTCGTTGAGCCGAGCAATCTCCTAGAGATTGTGTTTTAGTGACCAGTGGTCTGAATTTTCCTTCGTGCCAGCGACCTTTTACAATCGCGCACGCAGCACTGTAAGCTTGCTTACCCCCAACTGCGGGTTGTGCTGATCCGTCAGTATATATAATACTTCCGTATTCTTCGAGAGGCAGGATTTCAATTGGCAGAGGACATTCATATTCATATTGTAAAAATTCCTGTGTTTTTAAGTTAGGATCAAATTCGTAAACTACGTCTGTTGCAGCAAGAGAATTAACCCACTGGATCCATCTCGGATGCAAAGCCTTAGCATTAGGAATGCTTGCTTTAGTTACCGCTTCTAAAGCCGGTATAGGTGTTACGATTATTATTCGTTTACCTTGTGCTAGGGGCCTTTCTTTTGCTACAGCAGTCTGAACCGCAGTTAGAATTTTCTCCGTTGAACTGAATTTTATTTCAGCCTTTGTGTACAAATGTGATTTGTAAGCTATTGGTACCTTTTCTCCCTCATTAGAGGTTAGGTATGTGAATCCGCATCTTCCTGGGATGACTCGGATTACAAGATCGCGTGTGTCTAATTTTGTTTTTGCTAACAT
Organism: Lissotriton vulgaris; assembly: GCF_964263255.1. Taxonomy (NCBI): domain Eukaryota; kingdom Metazoa; phylum Chordata; class Amphibia; order Caudata; family Salamandridae; genus Lissotriton; species Lissotriton vulgaris. The sequence goes on along the minus strand of NC_141699.1, from coordinate 883,842,908 downwards.
GTCTGTTTGCAGTGATCTCAAAATTTCTGTGTGTTTTTGAGTCCAATTGATTTGTTTAAAATCAGGTTTAATTAGTTCGTAGAGAGGTTTAACCCTCTCTGCGTAATTTAGGATGTAAGTTCTTCCGAAATTCAGAAAACCTAGTATGGATTGTAAATTCTTCAGCGTTTTTGGAGCTTGGAGTACAGCGCACTTCTCTAAGAAGTTGTCCGCTAGGCTTTTCCCTTCACTTGATAATTCGTACCCTAAAAATAGTACTGTCAGATGGGCAATTCGGGACTTTTTAAAGTTGAATTTGTAACCCTCTGCTGCGAACCCAAGTATAATGGTGTTCACTCTTTTCAAATGAGTATCCAAGTCGTCGTCTGTGAGATAGATATCATCTACGTAAGACAATGCCTCATCATCATAGATTTGTAGTAACTCTGTTACCCTAGCTGAGAATAGTCCTGGGCTGTTCTTGAACCCCTGTGGGAGTCAACAGAATTTTTTCTGCGACCCAAATGCAGAGAAAGCGGTCAAATATCTGCTTTCTGGTGCAATGTTTTGACAAAAGAAACCATTAGATATGTCTAATGTCGTTTTATATTTTTTCCTAACTATGTTATTCATTAGGGCTGCACTATGCGAGTTTTGTACTGCAAAAGTTTTGCAACATGTATTAAGATGTCTGTAGTCCGAAACTAGACGATATGAATTGTCTGGCTTGGAGACAGGAAACAAAGGATTGTTCATTTGAGATGTGCATGTTTCAATCACCCCCTGGTATTTAAGTTGATCTAAGATCTCCCTGACCTGTTTTTTAGCTTCTTGCTTTATGGGATACTGCCGTTGGGCAGTTGGTTCACTTTTTAATTGGATTTTGTGAGGAGGTGAATCCTCATCCCATCCTACATGATTTTTATATAATGCAGGTGCCTGGACTACTGCCCATTTCCTTGCATAGGTATATTTTTTGTGAATCGGAATGTGATTCGAGAAGGCAGGCATAATCACTTCTTCGCCACGAGGGCACTCCCTGACAAACTCTGGGGGCCAATCTTTTTCAGCTAACAGAATATCATAGCCTTTTGAGAGCTTATCTCAAAATAGACCCTTAATTTTCCTAGTCTTATCACCCTCTATATGCAATGTTATTTCGTATATTTTATGGGGCTCGCTAAGTCTGGTGTCGGCAGTTTCAACCTGAATGTATTCATTCGTGTCCACTGTCTCCAGATGACTCATCAAGATCTTGCGCGCTATACTAATTTCTGCTGCACTGTCCAACATTGTCAATGCCCACTCCCCGTTTTTCAACTGTGTCCTCAGTATCCTCGGCATGGTTGATTACTCTAATACTGGCTACCTTCTTTTTCTGAAATTGAGATTTCTTATTTTGAGCAGGTTCCTTGTCTTTGGACTTGGTGTGCTCTCCTGGGTCTGACCGTCCTCTTCTTTCCGAATTCTGTGGAAGAGATCGAGAGGGACGTGTATCAATGCTTTGATATCTATCAGGTTTTTTCAGATTATCCCTATTTCTAAGGTTATATCTTTTCTCAGAGGGCTCCCTCTGGGGAGACTGGCGTTCTCGAGTCGGAGTTCTTTCCCTCCGTCGAGGAGACCTTCCTCTGGACTGGAAAACTTTTTCCTTGGGAGTGGATTGTTTATTTCCATCCCAGCTCTTTTTAGGAGTGTTTAAATTATTTTTAATAAATAATTTTTCAGGATTTTCGAGCAGTTGGGGCTTTACCGGTTTCCCACCCAAGCTGTCTCTACCTAATTCTTCATAGCATTTTTCTATGATTTTTGCAAGCTCAACAGGATCTTCTATAACTGTTTCCTTCAACTTCTGGCGAATCGCCACAGATGCTGCTTCTCCTTTAATGTTGGCTAATAATATAGCCGAGACCTGCTTGAAGTCTTTCAGTAATTTCATACCTAGATTTAAAGTGGGCTCTGGACCGAATTCATTTTGAATCTGTTTTAGCACTTCTGGTACTACCGCCATAGACGGAACACCGTGTGTTTTTGTGTAAATGGAAGCAAAGACTGTACCCCAAGTGTCACAGTCCTCCACGTGTGGTGCGATTCCCATAGGAAGGCAGATGGTCAAGATTCTGTGTTTCTCAATAGGGGTAGTATCAGGAAATACTGCCTCTATTTGAGTGATTTTCTGTGCTAACCAGAAAGGAATTTGTTCCCGTTTTACGGGTGTTTTACCAAGACATGACTGTATGTTCTGTGGTGTAATTTTATTAGTGTTCCCCTGATGAGGGGTCAGCTGTGGTGCATTAACAGCTGGCTGGACTGTTGCAGTCCGCATTACATATTGGACTAATTGCCTATGTATTTTTATTAGTGTTTTGAGCTGTACTAACAGCTCTTCCTTAGACATTTTTACAATGTCAGGATGTGGTGTGTAGCTGGCTAGAACCGGCCACGTTGCTCCTGGTCTACCTAGTGGACCGAGCCTGGTTATGTGATCATTGTGTTTTAGGGCGCCATTAAACCAGAGCAGGTGCTCTTGAAATTTAAGTGGAATTTCAATCTCCTCGAAAGGAGCGTACTCATCCGGTGGTTTCTCTATTTTGTAATAGTGAAACTCTTTTGTTCTAGCGTTTACCGCTGGAAAGTTTATCCATGAATAGAATACCTCTGTCTGCCGATATTCGTGAGCCTCTATCACGAAAATTACTGTACCACCTTGAGGTGTCAGTCCGTTTTCTATAAGTTTTAAAGTTATAGATCTTCTTAAGTGGACCGGGATGATAATAGCATCCGGGTCTGTGTGTTCGGGACCTTGCTGAGTCGCATCTGCTGCGGCCCCAGTGGTTCCGTTTTCTTCTGGCATTGTAAAAATGCAAGGTTTGCAGAGTAGGTCTCCAAGGAGACAAAGATTAGGTGCACAATATTTTGGAACACTGTATCCTTCAACGTTGAATAAACCAGAGCTTTACATAGGAATCTCTTCCTACTAAGGTCGGGCGGATTTTAACCTTTCACCCACTCCAGACGTCTATTGGAGTATTTACGGGAAAAAGGGGTCTGTGTGAAATATGCACGACTGAGTTACTCTAAAGTCTTGCGTTAGTTTATCGCCTTACCAAACGTTTGGGCGCCATGTAGTGTAGTTCCTAGTTTCCCACTAGGCCCTGCGCATTGGAATAACATAAACAGTAGTATCGACGTGGAACTGGAGATATTCCAGGCCTCCACTGACTATGCTAAACTTAATTGGGTGTGTTACCAACTAGCTCAGAGGTCACGGGAAACTTTCTTCTCTGCATGGGAAGTGATCAGCTTCCCTGGCACAGACAAGAAGGGATTCAGCTTTCCAACAACCGTGCAACATGACAACTTTGCTCCTCAGATCAAGAGTCAATCTCTAGGGTCGTGTGAAACAATAGACAGATATTTCACTCAGTCAGTTTAGTGCAGTTTACTTTCACGAGATGTAGAGAATAGAGAGACGGGCGTTTGTCAATAAAGGGTTAACATTTATTGAACAGTCTTTCTTCTCGTACAAGAGAAATGTATTGCCACAATTGCAAGACTTGTTATTATAAAAAGTACGTACAGTAAGATAAGTATTGCGAAATAGAACTGTAAAAGCATTGATATGGTTTCTTAGCCATACAATGGTTTAAAAGTAATAAAACATATATACAGTCATATATACATTAGGCTAACATACTCAACTGGTGCTTCTAACTAAGCCTACCCCAGTGTGCCTGACCTAAGCCTAACACGTGGAAGGGGAGTAAGTAAGTAGCTTTAAGTTAAGTTGGTTTTGCCAAGGTTTGTTTCAAGAATTCTCATCTAAGGGTTTAGTCAACACCATACCTCTGAATAGTATGATGGAGGTTTGGTATCTCCTTCAGGGGTCACTCTCGATATCCCAGTCACCCGCAAGGGTAGACCGGAAACGCCGGAGCTGAATTTCTCTGCAGGAGAAAGGCAGCGGCTCTTCTTCAGCGCGTCGAGGAAGGAGGGGGGCGAAAGTCCGCGGGCAGCTGGAATCTGCTGGATGTCTTCGCAGAGGGATGGCTGTTCAGCTCCTAAGCGTACTGCACCATCGTTTGCGCTTTAGCAGCGATAATGGTATCAGTAGCTTCACCACCACAGGGACAGCAGGCTGCAGCGACAGGGTGCTAGCTTCACCAACACGGGGTCTTGCAGACAGCTAGCAACAGTACAACAGCTCCTATTGCTTAAGGCAACGTTGGTAATATTTATACCTGACAGGTGCCGGGTTTGACGCAAGTTTGCTGGACATAAGACGTCAATTAAAGATGTCACTAGGAAGTGATAGTTATCAGTTGCTCATTAGAGTTCCATTACTAATCAAAACACAGCAAGCGGGGATTTCCAGGTTTGCTGAGTTTTTATCTTGTTGAAGAACTCGGAGTGTTAATCTAGGAATATCAGATAGTGACTTCTGCTCTGTCATTGCACTAATTGGTCGCAAAGGAAGTGACAGAGAACTATGCTGGAATGTGGCTCTGTTCGTGTGAGGCCAGAGATGACTTTTCTGAAAACCGCACTTGAACGGTTATGCCAATATAGGGAATAAATGGATTTATAGCCGAATTGGGGCATAAGGTCACAGTATCGATCAGGAACCTAGATAAACACGCAACAATATGATGTTATATGGGCCTCAAAATCTGCCAGATATGTGGTTTTGAGGACCTGCTCCTCCCACCAGCCTACATGCAAGCATGCATAACTGGGGGAGAAGCAGGCCCCCATCGCCACACCTCTCACCTGTCTGTACAGATCTTTCTCAAATAGGAAGTAGTTGTTATACAGGCACCAGTGAATGAGTTCCAAGATCACTTTATTGTGTTCATACAATGTACTAGGTCTAGTTTCCAAAAAATGTTTAACCGAATTGATGCCTTGCTGATGGTCAATACTCGTATATAGTGCTTCTATATCGAGTGTGATTAGAGTATAATCATTGGACCATTCAAGATTTTCTACCTTCTGCAGGAAATCACCAGTGTCCTTGACGTAGCTTGGCAATTCCTTTACCAAGCTTTGTAGGAGAAAATCTATGTACTGCCCTACATGTTCTCCTAAGCTATTAATTGCAGAGATAATCGGTCTCCCCGGTATGGGGGTAACCTTTTTATTAATTTTGGGTATTAAATACAAGACCGGCAGTACCGGGAGCTCATTACACATAAATTTGTGTTCCTCCGTAGAAATCAGACCCTGTCTTTTCCAAGATGCCAGCTGTTTATACAGAACATTCCTCGCGTTTTCATACTCTTTAACATATATATATATATCTTTTCAAGGTACATAGATGTAGAGATATGAATTGTAAATCTATACCTTGCGCTGTGCACTTACCTCCTCGATTTTTTAATTTTCCATATTTATGTCATATTATTGTGACCCTTCTGTGATATTATAGACACCAAATAAAAAATTTACACTACTATGCCTAGTGATCATAATACTGATCATATTGCTGATCTTAATGGGGACAATAATGACTTGGCCTTTCCAAATATTTGTTCACAATTTTACAAAATACACCCATGCCTGAATAGTCTTTGGGTAATATTCACTAGCTTTGAAAACCATAGCTGAGGTTAGCAATACCATTCCATTCCATTCAATAACTTTATTTTCGGCCTCTGTGGCCATAAAAGTACAATGTACAATAAAAACAGATAATATACACTTGTAAATAAAAATTGGAATAGCTCAAAATCATCTTCTTGTTCAGAGATTGTCCAATTAACACACAAGAGATAAAAGTCACAGCAGGGATATAAAATTATACTTAATACTGTCTACAACCCATTGAAAAATTTATAAAAGTAACCATCTAAAGATAAGCTGCAATCTAAAATTTTACAAAGATAAAAATATAAAACAACGTCGATAGACCCACAACATGGCTACACAGTTACTATACCTGCGCAAAGTCGATGTATTCGTTCTTCCCCATGGGATCTACTTAGAAAGGCCCGCAGGATATGCCACATGCAATTTAGGAATCATGCTACAGCAAAGACAATTGGTGAATGAGTATCATACTTTAAAACTCTGTAGGCCGCTATGCAGCACACTAAGCCCAGAATCTTGCATAGTTGGATTAACCAACACTTGCGCTGCAGCAGTTAGGCAGGGCAGAGGAGCAAAACATGTAATTATGGGCCCGATGTAGGTAGGGCGTTACCGATCGGTAACGGCCGAAAATACCGATTTTTGGCCCTTACCGATCGGTAAACAGCCATCGAGATGTAGGGAACCAAAAACAGAAAGAATCGGATAGAAAACCGAATCGGAATGAGTACCGAATGGGAAAGAATCCGATACGTACATACCGAAAATCGGATATGTAACGAATCGGAAAAACACCGAATCGGATGCAAAGACCGAATCGGTCCATGTACCGAATCGTTAGTGACACCGAATCGGAAAATCACCGATTCGGTCCAATTACCGAATCGTTAGTGACACCGAATCGGAAAATCACCGATTCGGTCCAATTACCGAATCGTTAGTGACACCGAATCGGAAAATCACCGATTCGGTCCAATTACCGAATCGTTAGTGACACCGAATCGGAAAATCACCGAGTCGGTCCAATTACCGAATCGTTAGTGACACCGAATCGGAAAATCACCGATTCGGTCCATTTACCGAATCGGTACAAATACCGAATCGGACATGAGCCGAATCGGAAAACATGCCGATTCGTATGAATCTCCGATCGGGAAATTCCCCGATTCCGACAGTTGGGGAGATGTAGGGAGGCACAGAAACACCGAAATCGGCTCAAAATTGGTAGAATTCACTCGGTATTTACCATGGATTGCAATCAGGTGGTAACCAACTCCAGCCCATATAAACAGTCCCAAAATGCATTGCAACTTGCAGGATGGCAGCTTTCTATGTCATTGCGAGGCGGCTACGGCTACAGCAGGAAGGACAGAGGGAATGGCTAAGAAATGAACAGGTCTACAGACAGAGGATAACCCTGTTCATGCTCACTGAGGCTGAGATCCTACAGAGATACAGGCTGGACTCTGACACCATACTTGAGCTCATCAGGGACCTTAAGCCATTCTTGGACCACCACACCCCAAGGGCACACGCCATCCCTGCGCACGTCCAGGTGCTATGCAGCCTACACCTGCTTGCGTCTGGCAGCTATCAAAGTGGAGTAGCAGCAGCAGGAGGGGTGAGCCAGAGCAGCCTGTCAAGGTTCTTCCACATATTCCTTGACGCCATGATAGACAGGATGGACCAATACATCTCTTTCCCTGCAACCCACGCAGAACTGCTACAAACTAAAGCTGACTTCTACCAGATGGCACAATTTCCCCAAATCATCGGTTGCATAGATGGCACGCACATTCCGATTTGCCCACCAGCGGACACCGAATACATATACCGCAATCGGAAATCTACACACACCATCAACGTGCAGGTGATCTGCAATGCCAAGTGCACCATCACAGACCAGGTAGCAAAATTTCCAGGGAGTACCCATGACTCCTATATATTCCAACAGAGCGGCATATATGCACGGCTGATGGCTGGCGAATTTGGAGAAGGATACCTCCTAGGTGAGACACATCATCAGACCCCCATAACACATAGTAGGTAGGTGGAATACATGTATGCATGTGTCTAATGTGACCCCTTTCTCTTCCAGGCGACAGTGCATATGCCCTCCGCTCATTCATACTCACCCCCTACCTCAACCCCTCCACACCCAGCCAAAGGAGGTATAACCGGGCCCACATACGCACAAGGAATGTTGTTGAACGGACCTTTGGCATCTGGAAAAGTAGATTCAGATGCCTGCACAAGAGTGGAGGTGCAAGGCAGTATACCCCATCACCTGCTGCAAGATCATAGCTGTATGTGCAATGTTACACAACCTTGCGGTCAAGAAGGGCACTGAGGTGGAGTTGTCTGACTACGAGGACTATGACGACGACGAAGCTGTGCCACTGACACAGCCAGCTGGGGTGTGTACGCCAAGTGATGGCAGATACAGATGTGAGGAGATCACTGAGAACTATTTCTGACTGAGTACAGATGCAAAGACAGCTAAATGTTGCTTGCAAAAAACAAATTTTAATAGTGTTGCACCACAGTTACAGCACTGATGTGCATCAAAAAATGGAGTATGTAAAATCAAATAAAGTCCAGGGTTCTGGTTGCCTCATCCCCCCTTGCCAGGCTATTTTTTTGCCCGCTTGCCAGACCCACTAGGGTGTCCCTCAGCCCCCTCTGAATGCCCAGCAGCATCAGCGGATCGCCTGGTGCTCCTCCGTGGCTCAGATGCAGCGCTGGCCGGGCTGCTGCGGCTGCTGCTGTCTCCAGCATCACCCAGGTCCAGGGCAGGATTGGAGGCGGTGTTTGAAATTATCATGGCCTCCATAGCCGTGGTGATCCTGGCCATCCCCCTAGTGAGCTCAGCCGTATGCTGACTAAGCACAGATTCCTGGTTGGAGCTGCGATGGCACAGTTGTGCCGTCGCCGCTGCAAGGCGGGCCATGGCCCGGTTCAGCACCCGGGCATCCCGCCTGCGCACCAGCTCATGCTCCTCCTGTCTGGCAGATGAGTGGGTGATGGCAGTGGTCAGCCTGACTAACCCTGCTGCCACCTCCTTGTTGGTTTCCACAACAGCCTGGAATCCCTTCACCAACTCTCCCATCTGCATGTTGTGCTGCAGGAGCTGGCGTTGGCAGGCCATGGTGGATCTTGCCTGTTGCCTCTGGATTTTAACCATCTGTCCCTCCAGGCCCAGGAACACACTGCCCTCCCGTGCTGGTGCAGCAGTGGTGGTGATGGCACGGCGTCGGGCACTGCTGCTTCCGGCCTGCTGAGTGGGCTGGGGTGCCACTGGTGGGGGTGTGAAGCTGGCCGGTCCCTGAGCCCCTGCTCCCAGGACAGGTTGAACAGGTGGCAAGGCCACGGTTGTGGCAGGAGCTGGTGTAGGCGGAATGGTGTGCCTTGTAGGGGAGTTTTCTGGTGAGAATTGCAAGGGGGGTGTGCTGGGCAGTACTGGGGAGTGCACTGCTTGGAAGTCAATGACCAGGACTCCCTCCATACCTAGCCCTGGGGTGTCTCCTTCCTCATCCTCCTCCTGGCCAGCCTGGCTGGTGCTCGGCCCTGCGACTGCAGTGTTGGACGTTGCTGCTCCCTCTGCTGTCACTGTTGTTCCGCCTGATGGGGCCCCTAGGTACAAAGAAGCATTTGTAAACTGAGTGCCGATGTATTACAGTCAGTACAATTATGGCATTCCACATGTCCTTGCATCTCCTTACACTGTGTCACACTGTTTCCTGTCTTGTGATTCTGCACTGACATATTTGGCTAACTTCTGCTGACTACATGTACCATGATGCTTGTCTCTTGTATGTTGGTGACAGTACAGTGCTGGTGTTTGCCTATGCATTGTGTCTAATGGGGAGGTGTCTGGTAGGGTGTGTCATGATGCGCATGCTTCTTACCTGTAGCTGTAGCTCTCGCAGAGCTGTCCAGGGTCCCGATTCCAACGACACTCTCCCTCTCAATGGTGCTGGAGACCAGTTCCTCCAGCTCGGTGAGGGGTGGCGCCGGGTTGTTGCCTCCTCCAGTGAGTCCAGCCTGCCTTTGTATGTCAGCCAGCTTCCTCTTCGTGAGGCTGCGGATGTCATAAAACCTCTTTTTCAGTTCCTCTATGGACCTGGGGGTGACACCCGCAGCATTCACCTTCTGGGCGATGTCGGCCCAGATTCTCCTCTTGGTGCTGTCTGGCACGTCGAGGGACAGCTTGCCAAACAGCTGGCGGTGCACCCTCACCACCTCCTCAACCAGCACCTGAAGTTCGGTGGTGGTGAACTTGGGCTTCCTCTTCTGGGAGGACTTCTGGCTATCAGACTGCTCTGCCATGTTCTCCAGTTCAGTTGGCAACCTCCTTCTCCCACTGCTGCTAACTGTGAGTGTTGGGCTCAGGCAGGCTTTCCAGAGACTTCTTAATTAGCTGCACCTGCCAGGGTTGCCACTCCCTGTTTGGGTGGGGGAGGGGGAGCCACCTCATTGGCTGAATCGCCTATTGCCGAATCGGCTTTTACCGATTCGGTAATATCCGATTCGGTAAAATCCGATTCGGTATTATCCGAATCGGTAAAAGCCGATTCGGTTCATTCAATGCATTCCTATGGGCTTTTTCGCCATGGGTCTGTTTTCATGGCTACGAATCTATGATTGCCGATTCGGATTTTACCGAATCGGCTTTTACCGAATCGGTATTCGCCGAATCGGGAATATCCGATTCGGTGGTAGCCGATTCGGTGATTTCCGAATCGTTGTTGGCCGATTCGGTACTTTCCGATTCGGACCGAGCAGAATCGGAACGTACCGAATCTCATTACCGATGCCGACCGATTCGGTATTCATTCGGTTTTTTTTCCCTACATCTCGTTTTCCGATTTCAGAATACCGATTCGGCCCGCCTCGGTATTTTGAAATCGGAAAATCGCGTTTACCTACATCGGGCCCTATGACTCTTCCGTATAATTACATGCAAAACATTCACCCGTTTGCTCTTTCACCCATTTGCTAGTATACGCGAATAGTGGAAGGGTCCCTAGTCTGACATGCACATACAATGTCCTGGCCAGTGGGGGTTGAATGAAATCCAGATCATTTTCCTTGCTGTATACATCTTCTACTAACAGAAACTCTGCTGTCAAACGACCACATGAGGAACTTTCTTGAATGGACATTAAATTAGCTAGTCTACAGTGTTTAACTAGTTCCAACCTAGAAATCATAGAACAGGGTGTCCTCCAGAGGTCCGACTTGCCTAACTTAAAGGCAAGGTCCCTTATGTGGCAACGCCAATGGATTTTCTTGGTGGCACAGATGGTCAAGAGCTCATTTAGCTCAGCCCTGTAGATGGACAGGTCCGGGGTCACCCATAACCTACGCCAGAATGTTAAAGGTCTCATGGCTACCTCTTCATCAAGGGGTCTAATACCCAGGTCCATGCGAAGGGGTATGAGGGGGTACTACAGGGTAGGCCTAAAAGCTGCCTCATGAAATTTTTCTCCACCTTCATCAAGTTAGTGGTAGAGCAATGCCCCCACAACTCCACCCCATTTAATGTAGCACCCCTTACTTGTACTTTGCAAAGGGGCGGCTGGTTTAAAAACTGAAGTTCTGTGCAATTTCATCATACCGCCCACTGTCTGGATTAACCTGTGTCTTGCTTTGGCCAACTGTGGCCCCCATTCAAAGTGCTCTGACAGGGTAACTCCCAGATAATCAAATAACTTCACTCTTTCCAAAGGAATGCAGTGTATGGAAGGATTTGATCGAATCATGTTGGGGGGGGGGGGATTAAAGACCATATATTTGGTCTTTTTAAATTTATCTCCACCCCTCGCAGCTTACAAAAATTGATGAATCCATCAAGAATGCGCTGAATACCCATCAGTGTTTTTGAGAGTAGCAGGGTATCATCGTCAAACATCAGCGTAGGGAGTTTCCCAGAGGCTAACTTGGAGGCGTCATTGTCAAAGTGAGTTCCCTATATTTTCCGCATCATACTTGTGCAAAGTTTTCCAAGTGGAGCCTCTGTATAACATTAAGAAGGTAGGGAGGAACCCTGAGGTCACTCAGCACCTTCCAGATTTTCTCCTGGGGCAAGAGGTCAAAAGCCTTCAGGTCAACAAATAATAAATAGAGGCTGCCACCCTCTATACTGAAAAAACCAAGTATAACAACGGGTCAGAGGAAACAAAATGTAGCTATCTAGGCAACTGTGTGTTATTGACAGAACACAATCCCTGAATCCAAGATATTCATGGTGAAAAAATGTGTTCCCATCAGATACCCATCCTGTACCGCCCTACATCATTTGGGATCCTTCACCCGAAGGAAGTGGAATCAAATCCACTTTGGATTAGGTAGATTGTGTCCTAATCGTATATGAAGGAAATGGTGATGTATAAATGAAAACTATGTGTTGGTATCAGGGGGCAAAGATAATAAGCAGTGCAAAAAGTGCTCTCTGTAGCGTGTGATAAAGTGAAGTTAATATTGGGTTGTTGGAGTGGAAAGAGGAATTTTATTAGGATCCTACCCACACCCAAGGTTACAAAACAGTGCTAAGTAGTGTTAACAAATAACTACTTAGGTCTTATCTAGGTCGACATGTTTCTGCAGTTTTTTTGGCTCACAAGATGCCCATCTGCTTCATCAGGACCTTTATGATCAAGTGCTACTGCTGATAAAAGTGAGAAAAGTATACAAAAATCATATCACCTGAGATCACCGGTTGAAATGATCCATTTGGTCACCAAAGGACAAACAAACATACACACAAATAAAAACACACAGTTAATGACGATAGTTACAGATACACAGAGAATATCTCGTGATGTTAACTTTTCTGCCAAATAATATTGGTCAATGGTTGTTAAGCAATCAACCAAAAGGCCAGGTAAGGAAAGTCCTGGAGTATAAAAGGTTGCATACACTCACCCACAGTCTGGGGAATGAACTCTCCACCTCACCCGGCTACAGCTCAGGTACAAATGGAGCACCGCTCTATTAAATGTGAAAAGAAACAATAATGAAAGAGGAAGAGTTCGCTCGAACTCCATCAGAAACACACACACTTTTCCCAACCTGTTAGTTCTGCCGCTGTTTTAAATTCCAGCCCGGTGCAGGGGAAAGTAGATGGTATTTGTAATTTAGCCTTTCAGTATTACAAGTGCAACTAGATTTCGTGCTTCAGTTGGGTGTTTATGCTCTGTCGTTTAGTTATAAAAAACCAAGTACCCATATGTATCTATCGGGTATACGGGCTAAGTGAAGGATCGAACAAATTTAACGTGGGTCCTCGCCGGCCAATCAGAAGTGGTTTAAATGTTACGCTTCCTGCCCGCTCGGTACCTCCCACTGTCAGCCTAATGGAAGGCGAGGAGTACCGACGGACAGGTAAGCGGGTGGGGGCCATAGGACTAACGCAACGAAATGGGCTACATTGACCCTTCCGTTTACAAAAGGATTTTAGACTTGAGAGGGAGAACCTTTTCTGAACGTTAAATTTGTTGTTCCTTCGAGCGAACTCTTCCTCTTTCATTATTGTTTCTTTTCACATTTAATAGAGCGGTGCTCCATTTGTACCTGAGCTGTAGCCGGGTGAGGTGGAGAGTTCATTCCCCAGACTGTGGGTGAGTGTATGCAACCTTTTATACTCCAGGACTTTCCTTACCTGGCCTTTTGGTTGATTGCTTAACAACCATTGACCAATATTATTTGGCAGAAAAGTTAACATCACGAGATATTCTCTGTGTATCTGTAACTATCGTCATTAACTGTGTGTTTTTATTTGTGTGTATGTTTGTTTGTCCTTTGGTGACCAAATGGATCATTTCAACCGGTGATCTCAGGTGATATGATTTTTGTACACTTTTCTCACTTTTATCAGCAGTAGCACTTGATCATAAAGGTCCTGATGAAGCAGATGGGCATCTTGTGAGCCAAAAAAACTGCAGAAACATGTCGACCTAGATAAGACCTAAGTAGTTATTTGTTAACACTACTTTGCACTGTTTTTTAACCTTGGGTGTGGGTAGGATCCTAATAAAATTCTTCTTTCCACTCCCACAACCCAATATTAACTTCACTTTATCACACGCTACAGAGAGCACTTTTTGCACTGCTTATTATCTTTGCCCCCTGATACCAACACATAGTTTTCATTTATACATCACCATTTCCTTCATATACGATTAGGACACAATCTACCTAATCCAAAGTGGATTTGATTCCACTTCCTTCGGGTGAAGGATCCCAAATGATGTAGGGCGGTACAGAATGGGTATCTGATGGGAACACATTTTTTCACCATGAATATCTTGGATTCAGGGATTGTGTTCTGTCAATAACACACAGTTGCCTAGATAGCTACATTTTGTTTCCTCTGACCCGTTGTTATACTTGGTTTTTTCAGTGTTTGTAGGGACTATAACAATGCTAGGTCAATAAACATTTCCCTCACACGCCCCCTTATTGTATTAATGCCACCCTCTATAGTCACCGTTTTCCAGAAGAGTAGTTGTAATCTGAATATCTGGTCTACGTTGACATATTTGTTCTGAAGCCGGCCTGGTAGGGACTTAATATTTGTTCTTCTTCCAGCCAACCCTGAAGATGGTCCAGAAGCACCCAGCCGAAGAGTTTTTGGGTAATATCAATTAAGCTGATCGGCCTATAGTTGGAGGGTGAAAGGGGACAGCCTTTTTTAAATATGTGAACTATCTCAGCCCTGCGCCAGGTATCAGGGGGATCCATGCCCTTCAAGATGTCATTAAATAGGGCAAACAAATATGGAACCCATATTTTAGGTTCTTCCCGAAAGAGGTCCCCCGGTAATTTGTCTAGACCTGGAGCTTTGTTACGGTGGAGCTTATTAATAGCATTTCCCACTTTGGTCATATTAATCTCCATGTCCCCTGCCTGGTGGAATTCTGATGCCATGCTGGAGGTGACGGTGTTATCGGCCCACCTTCCCTTATGGCGTGCAATGACCCAAATTGAGTCTCCCAGGCTTCATGTGCTACATTAGTGAGGTAATTGAAATTTTTATGGTCAAGTATGTCCCCTAACGTGTACCCCAACGTCTCCATGTACGTCCTTAAAGTACATGTAATTTCCCTCCATGACCGAATATGAAGAGGCAAATGCATTTGCGTCCAACGTTAACATGTCCTCTACCAGATCCACCATGAATGGATCGATAATTCAGCCTCTAAACATGCCATGCCAATGTCTTTACATGGTGCACTTTTACGTTTTCCTGGCTCTGTCGAGCTAGGCCCTGATTCGAACCACTTCTGTCTCTGAAAGCTGCAGCGTGGAGATGCATCCCTGACCTCTGCCTTACTTCCTGCCAAGCGAAGCGGTGCCTGGCTCAGCCTGGCCTGCCTGCCAAACAGTATTTTGCCTTCGAGTTATCAGTTCAGCCTCCTCGAAAACACATTCCAGTCTAGTGATATAGGTAAACATATTCCCGGCTGCAGAGCAAAGGGCCAAGCCTTCCTGTCTCCTTCATGTAATTCATTGCTCCCGTTACCATGGTAGGCCCATAGCCCCGCGCCTTACACTTAGACACATATGCATTCAGTATAGTATAGCCTCTGCCCGAGAGACCTTTTACTTCAGATTAAACATCCTCCAAACACAAGATATCAGATATGTTATAGGAACAGGTCGATCTGACATGCCAGATTTCTGTCTCCTCTACTAGTGCTAAAGTCAAGCCCCCAGCTTTCCCTAGTTCCACGTCAATCACACGTCATACTAATTGCGCGCGCACCCATGTCAAAGGTTTCTGCTGATTCTGCAGAATCCTCTATGCATCCACCCACTTATGACACTTTCTGTGACGTTTCCAGCACACGCCTCCGTGCACACCCTTGTACACGCCTTCTTGCTACGCACTTGTGTTCTTATCTTATTCTTTTCATTTGTCACGCCTACTGTATCCATCACCATTGTACAGTTTTACTATATATATTGTGTACTGTTAATAAATCGTTGACATCTTTTGCCATCATTGCATATCCCCTCCTGAACCCCTGTATTGATGGATCTGATTTCCATGGCTCGAGCCATTTTCATTAAAGCCCATATGACTCAGATACCACGGACTCTGCCTCTCATTTGATTGAGCTATTCTTTTACCTGTCATTAATTATACGGAAAAATTGCACAGTAATTATATTTACCACATAATTTGGCGCCCGAATAGGCACCCCTCCCCCACCCCACGCGCCGGCGATGCGTCGCAGGCCTTGCCCCCTACCACAGCCGTGACGGACTCCTATGCGCATCTGCAGGTTTTCCTGTATCTCCCTCAGGCCTACGGAGGTGACAGAGACTGCGGTTCAGCATCCAGACGAGGCGGTGAGGAGTGCGGGCGATCCCGACCAGAGCCCAGCCGAGAGAGCAGTGTCCGAGGTGTCTAGAGGCCCACCTGTTCCGAAGCATCGAGGCGCATGCGTAGTGCATAGCAGTAACCAGACGTCGTAGCAGTCCAGTCCAGTCAAGATTCCGAGGCCTTCCGTTCCGTGCTTCCCGGTGAGTACCGTTGCTGGGGACGCATCTAGACGGGTGCATTAATTTGTGTCCGGTCGAGATGGGTCTGGGTACACAGATCCGGTCTGTACTGTTTCAGCAGTGCATCTGTACTGTTTAGCAGTGCATCTAGTAATTCAGTAATTCAGTGATTCAGTATTCTGGTCTTCTAGCATTATCTCTCGAGATTTCCAGTATGTTCTAGACAGTATCTGTTCGAAATGTTTCAATGTGTTTAATATCGTGGTATGAATGATTGTTTGCATTTTATTACTGTGTTTATCGTGTTTGCGTTCAGGTAGAGGTAATCATGCCTCTGTTCTCAAAATTACGTCAGATAGGAACTAGGAAAGGGATACTCGAAGAAGCAGTTCCGGTCCCACCTAGGGACACTCCAGGACATTTTATGTACCATAAACATGGCTTAGATGCCATACTGTACTTAGACTTATGGGTGGACTACACAAAGGATCTGGAAGAGAAACATAGATGGCCCGTTACAGGGACATGGGATGCCGAGTGCATCATGAGAGTAGAAGAAGCATTGTGGAAAAAGAAAGCCAGACAATCTCAGAAAGATGCAATAGAATTGTGGCGTAAAGAATCGCATAGAAGAATAGAGAAAGAATTCAGAAAAGCAGAAAAACATAGGGAAGATTCAGAAAAAGACCTAGAAAAAGAACTAATAGAAGAAGGTGAACGAGTTAAAGCAGAACAAATAGAGCGACAACGAAATGCACTTATGAATGGCATGTATCCTCTTCTGACCGAAGGCCTACCTAAGGCTACTCCGGAAATGCCAAGTAATCTACCGCCACCATTGGTTCCGACTAAGCTCCGTCAGACCGCAGCAGACATATTCCTTTCTTCCTATTTAGATGGCGTAGCTCCAGCATATACCGATGTACCCGTTAATAATGTACAACAGCCTGCTCCGACTGTTCAAGCCACGACCCCTCCACGTCACCAACTTCCCGTGCATGTTGTCACTTCCCCTACTGCTGTTGCTTCTACTACTGGCCCCCCCTGCTACTGTTTCCCCTACTATTGGTCCTCATAATCCTTTTGCGACAACTGCAACCCAGAGTCCACCCCCATTACATACCCCATTACATATACCCGCCATGACTTCAACAGCTACAACTCAGTCAGGTCATGCCCATGCTTCCGCTTCAGGAGGTGCCGCAGGAGGCCACCCCCGCAGCCCGCCACAAATACAACGAATGACAATCAGAGAATTAGCAACGCAGCGTACTCCGAAAGCGAGCACATCTGAAAAGCTTAAACAGTATATTACAGATTGTAGATATGACCCCGTACCTGGCAAGCAAGGGGACATGATGTTAGCCTCGTTACGTCTACGACGAGTTACAGATTATTTGATGACATTACCAGGAATGCCAGACCATCTAGACAAAATATATCATTTTATTCAAACGGGGGAGAGACCAGAATGTGTTCGTGAGGCCATGGCATATCAGAAAGCTGAGACACAAGGGTTAATATTACGATTCTTGATTAATTGTTTGATAAGGGAACAAGACCGGCCAGGTAATGTTCAAGAAGAGATGGAGGTATTGACAAAATGGAGTCAGAATATTGCAGATTGTAAACATGATAAACAGAATTGTATAGATGCCATGTCCAGAAAGATCCGTAAAGAAATAGTAGCAATACATATCCGACAGAAGGCTGAAAGGACAGCCGAGACAGACGAAAAAGATTCCTCGGAGGAGGAAGAAATAGAGAGTCCAGTAGAGAATCAAGATACAATAGCGTACGTAGGTAGAGCGAAGCTTCCTAAAACAGTATCCTTTAGACAGGCCTTTTGACAGACCCATTCGTCTAGAAAACAAGAAACGTTTCCTTTCCCCCCATTCCGGAACAATGTTCTCTTGTATTTCAACATACTGATAAAATACTGAAAGAAAGAATAGGTTACAACGAACTTCATACAATGCATGAACAAGAATTAGCACGGTCCGCAGTACAGTGGGCCGATAATAACAGCGTATATAATGATGATTCAGTAGCGCAAACATTTTTGAGCCTTTCCCCAGACGAACAGCGACTAGCTGGTATGTACATGATCCAACATCTCATTACACTGTATGAAAATCAGCATTCTGATCCAGGTCCCGACTTACTTCTGAAAAGATGGAGAGGCCTAGGTACCGATTTGATTAATACCATTTTAGAACAACGTCACAAATACAGAACTTTCCTGACTCCACATTTTGTTTCTGTCCCACCCCCAGTAAGACAGCCATATCACCTAGACAGACAGAATCCCTTGCGAGAAGTACATCCAATCCGGAAGCCAGATGACACGCTTTAACGCGTATTCGTATACACTCCTTTGACCAAAATGGAATTATTGGAAATGAAGAAACTAGTACCTTGCCACGATAAAGATCCTGCAGGGTTCCACCGTGAATTAAAAGACATGTTACTGATGGGAGATTACACGTATTCAGACATTCTTAAAATGTTAAAAGTACTGTTACCAGCAGGTATTTACGAAAAACTGAAAGAGAAAGAGTGGGAGGTGGGAGATAAAAAGATTGTTTGGACTGAATTAGAGGACGAAGAAAAGGGACGTACCCCAGGTTTAGGTCTTGGGGACAAAACTAAAGCATTACCAGGGTTATTAGTACAAGTTTGCCTAGATTATTGACAGTTTAAAAAGAGGACTGGGATGCAATCTCAGCCTGTAAACAGAAACAAGACGAAGACACTAGTGATTTTTATTCTAGATTTGAGAAATGTTTTATTATTAATAGTGGCCTGAAAACAAGTAGCAAGTCATATCCACACCTTTTTGTGACCAAATTAGTCGGGAATTCCTTACCCCAGGTTAAGAACCGTGTGTTGAAAGTTGAAAGTACATGGCAAGCCAATACGCCTTCCCAAATGTTACAAATGTTACAGTACCACCAGAACAGAATCAGAGAGGAACACGATCATGAACAGAGACGTATAAAAGACACGAAAATGAAAGTACTAGTTGCTCAGTCAGTTCCAGCTGATGGTCAGAAAAGGGGTACGACACAGTCAAATAATCCGACAGCTCCTGTTAAAGGGACATGCAACTATTGTAAACAGCCAGGTCACTATATAAATGAATGTACAGTTCTGAAACACAATATAGCTACAGGTAAAACGAAAGAAAGACCGCGTCCACCTAGACAGGATCAGGTCCAGCAACATATTCCGCAGAATGTGCAGCCTATGCAGATTCCACAACAGACCGTAGCGGTACCACAGCCCCAGCCCATTGCCGCAACACAACATGTCACACAGCAGATGTACCAGTATGCACAGTCCGATTACCCCGATTATCAGCAGTATACATGAAACAGCCTAGAGAGGGAGGTTGGCTTGCCTCTTATTGAGGTTCCTGTGGATCAAGAGGGTCCTTATGTACATAGTCAGGTATTAGGAAAGGATAGAAAATTTTTGATTGACACAGGGGCAAGCAGAACTACCATTAGTCATGACGAGGTTCCAGGGGCACCCCTCTCAGGCTCACAGAATGTTTCCCTTGGATTTTCAGTAAAGCCTATTGTTATTGAAGTATCGAAACCAGTTCCCCTTGCAGTTGGTCCATTGTCCCGTACTACAGATTTGTTACTTACGAAATCATGTCCAGAAAACTTGCTTGGTATTAAAATGCTGAAAGCTCTAGGAGCTGTAATTTGTTGTTCTCCGGAAGGAGTGAGGTTGTTCCTACGTGACTTTAAGGGTCATTATGTGTTGAGAGATTTTGATCCCAGGTTACAGAATGTTCCTGCACATTTGTGGGCACAAGGCCCAACTGATGTAGGTTGTATGCACATTACACCATACCGTGTCACACTCAAGCCAGGAGTTGTACTGCCCCGAATCCGACAATACAAGTTGCCACCTGATGCTGTAGTGGCTTTACTGAAAATCATTGACGAGCTTATTGCACAAGGAGTGGTTGTAGAAACCGACTCAAATGTTTGTAATTCCCCTATCATTCCGATTCTTAAACGTACTGATCCGAATGCACCTCCAGTCTATCGGTTGGTGATCGATCTTCGAGAATTAAATAAATGTATCATACCGCAATATCCAGTGGTCCCAGACATTTCGTCCTTATTGACAGCTATTGATTCAGAAGCAACGTTCTTTACTGTAATCGATCTCAAGAACGCCTTCTTTAGTGTCCCCATTGATCCGGAAAGCCAGTACCTTTTCGGATTCTGTTTAAATGGCCGTAGCTTCAAATTTGCACGCGCCCCTCAAGGATTCACAGAAAGCCCTAGCATCTATAGCCAAGCACTGAAACGACAACTTGACAGTATTCACATGCCTACTAATACTGCCCTACTCCAGTACGTCGATGATCTGTTGATCACCGCCCGAAGTGAACAAGAATGTGAACATGCATCACTGACAGTCCTGTATTTTCTGGCAGACAAGGGACACAAAGTGTCTCCTACGAAGCTACAATTCTGTGCCCAGCAAGTGGTATACCTTGGGCACTTGCTGTCCAAGTGGGGTAGGCAGCTAACACCTGATCGTATCCAGTTAATTGCACATCTTCCGCAACCCAAGACACAGAAGGAAGTACGAGCCTTTATTGGACTCACTTCTTACTGCAGACAATGGATTCCCCAATATGCATATTTAGCTAAGCCACTCATACAGTTGACAACACAGGAGGCAGCGTCTTTGACTGTCCTCCCTTGGACTCAGGAACATACACAAGCTTTTGACGAATTAAAGAATGCCTTATGCCAAGCACCTGTTTTAGCAACACCATGTTACAGTAAACCTTTTACACTTTTTGTCACAGAACGCGATGGCACAGCGTTATCGGTTCTCACACAGGTTCAAGCAGACAAACACAGACCGTGTGCTTATTTTTCGAGTACATTAGATCCAGTAGCCCAGGCTTTGCCTGCGTGCTTAAAATCAGTTGCAGCAACAGCTCTAGCAATAAGACAAAGTGATTCCATAGTATTAGGACATCAATTGACAGTACAGGTTCCACACTCTGTGGAAGTTCTCTTAAACAGAACACAGACTCAGCACTTGACTATAGCACAACTGACAGGATATGAGTTGACATTGTTTCAACCACACATAGAGATCAGACGCTGCAATACACTAAATCCTGCTACACTCTTACCGTCAAGCACAACAGATCCTACTCCACATGACTGCGTAGAAATCATTAACACAATCACGAAACCCAGACAAGACTTGACAGATGTTGCATTACCCGACCCAGACCTGACACTTTATGTGGATGGTTCATGTATGAGAACAAGCACAGGAGAGTTAGTGGCCGCATATGCAGTGACCACTGAAACTGAAGTCATAGAAACACATCGCATTGTTGGAAATGGGATCCCTGGCTGGCCAGGGCTTTCGCCAAGTCAGCCAGAGACCACCACACCCAAGTCAGGGCAAGGGAGTTACACGCCAAGATAACCCCTACTCGCCCTCTAGGTAACGTGGCGCGAGCAGCAAGGCTAAACTTGGAGGCGATGTAAGTTAAGTATTTGCGCACGCACCCCAGCAACAACAACCAAAGGCCCACCACAAAGGAAAACTCCACACAAGGTTATATAAAAATAGCCTTTGTATTATAATAAATATACATCAGATAAAACACACATCTTGTTACAATGTGCCAACAGGCACGGGCGGAATTTACAAGGGATATTTGTACAGGACAGGGCCACTTGGACCACTGTCAAGGGTATCAGCCCTTTTAGAAGCAATACTTTCAGAAATAGCACTTTAGAAAGTAAAATCAGTGTAGCACACAATATAAACATAGAGCACACAACCAGTAATCACTGGTAACAGGACCTCACTAGCACCACCTGTACTAGGGAGAAAACAACCACCTACACATCACAATACCTGTAGGGGTGTAAAAACAAAACACATGATGCATTAACATTCAGAGATGTAGCAATAACATTGCGCAAAACTTAAATCAGTCACCACTTGTGACAGTCCCTGTGTCCCAATGTCAGGGCCTAAACGTAGCAGTTGCCCACAAAGTGCTGGGCAACTGGTTCAGGGAAAGTTAGGGCAACGTTGGAGCCTCTCTGGGCTCAAGAACCACCACTGTGGCACTGCGGAGCCTCTCTGGGCTCCTGGACAAGGAATGGTGCCCTGAGCCTCTCTCAGGCTCTTCACATGAATGGGCAATGAGCCTCTCTGGGCTCACAACGCAAAAGGCTGGAGCCTCTCTGGGCTCCAAAACAAGGGAATGGCATCTTTGGAGCCTCTCTGGGCTCAAAGAACAAATGGCCCCCAGGAGCCTCTCTGGGCTCCTCAACAAGGAGGTGGGCGTCGGGGCCCCTCACGGGGGACCCTCGAACACGTGGGGGCGCTTCGGTGGAGTCCCCCCTCTGGGGACTCAGGATGACAAAATGGCAGCAAGAGCCTCTCTGGCTCGGGTTGGAGTCCCCCTCTTGGGGACTCGAATTGCCCAGAAATGCCCCCTAAGAGCCTCTCTGGCTCTAAACACAAGGGCGCGAGGTCGCGCTGCTGAGTGGGCAGGGGGGGGCGGACACCGACAACGTGTCCCGGCGCACCTCCCTTCGCTTCTGGCAACACTCACCGGCTCTGGCCTCCAGCGGAGGCGGGTCTCTCCCTCTGGTCCCGGGGCTCTCCTCTCCACTCGGGGAGCCTCGGGGATCCGGCCGGCAGCTTCTCTCTTCCCGGCTCGGCTACGGAGGCGGGACTTCCGGTCGGCCTCTCCTGGGCCGCGCTGGGATTGGCTGGCCGCCTCACCACTTCCGGGTCGCCGCGGGCAGCGCGGTGGCTCGCTTTTAGGCAGGCAGGCGGGCTCCCATGTGATCCGAGGAGTGGGCTCCCTCGTGGATCAACAAAAACGGGCAAAACAACGCGGCAATGAGCGGGGTGGCACCCGTGCCGCCAAATCGCCACACAAGGAAATCAGATGCCGGGTGGGCACCGGCTGTGCTCTCAAAGCGCTAGCAGCGCTAGAAACGAAGGGCAGGCACTCCCAAGCGCCTCCAGGACAAAATACAGCGCTCACAGCGCTAGGGGCAAAATCAAGCGCTTTCAAGCGCTAGGCAGGCGATTCCAGCGCTCCCCAGCGCTGAAGGGCAGAGAGCAGCGCTCTCAGGCTGCAGGCAAGGAGTCCTCAGTGCTCCCCAGCACTGGAGGACAGGAAAAGGCTCCAGCAGGGGCTGGAGGCAGGCAGGGGGGCAAGGCTGGGCCAGAGCCAGCACACTGGGTCTCCAGGCAGGGAGACACCCCAAGTGGCGGTCCTCCTGGCCCCAGCAGCAGCAACAGCCCCCTCTGGCAGGATCCAAAAGCAGAACATTTTCTAAGGGGACACAGCCCCTTCTTTATACTGTAAAATCCTTTGTTTCAAGGTGCAGGCTGGGGGAAAAACCAGTTTCAGCTGGCTTTGGAGCACTCTTGATGGCCCAACCACCCATTTCTTTCACTGGGGAGGCTAGGGTCGTTAGACACACCACAGGGGGGGCGGAGCCAGCATTGTGTGGGGAAAACCCAGCCCATCCAGGACACAGGTACACTCCTCCCACACATCACTCATGCTAATCTCCCACTCACCACCGGGCAGACCCATCCAGACTTCCTGGAGCCTGGCATGCCAGCCAGCTCCAGCCAATCACGCTCCAGCACCCTCACTGCACACATATCTCAATGTCCAGAAGTAGCACTTCCCTTCTAGACACATACATGCCGCATACACCATCTCGCAGCATTCACTCTCACGAGTTTACACATACTAAATTCGAGCCTGCACTCCCCACGCATCAGGAACTGCCAGGGACACAGACATTCCCCATGCATTCCTATGGGAGGGCAGGCCAGCCATACTACACGCACGCACGTTCACTCTGGGACTCAGGGGAAAGTGCGCAGAGACCCAAAAATCACTGACACAGGGTCACACACAAGCAAAAAGTCTAGGGGTGAACCTGCCATAAGGGCCAAGTCCAACACGCATTGACACCCTGTCAGCTCAAGCGGCAGAGCTCATTGCTCTGACCCAAGCCTGTATACGAGCCAAGAACCTTAAAGTTAACATATACACAGATTCACGTTATGCATTTGGAGTCGTACACGACTTCGGTGTCCTCTGGCAAGAGAGAGGTTTCTTGACCTCTCACGGAGCCAAGATCCAGCATGGTCCCCTCATTCAAGCTCTGTTAGAAGCAATACATTTGCCTACAGCCATAGCCATCATGAAGTGCAAAGCACATACTAAAGTCACAGACACTATTTCCCAGGGTAACGACCTGGCAGATCGAACAGCGAAACATACAGCTCAGACTCATACTCATACGACTGATATGACAAAAACTGACGTAACTTCACTGACACATTGCATGACAGTTAGGGATCCCACACAAGATGTAATCTACATACAGACACATGCTACTCCAGATGAAATCAAGAAATGGACTGAACAAGGAGGGGTCCAGACAGAACAGGGATGGATGACGAAGGGAAAGACCACATGGTTTCTCCCCGACTCTATGGTTCAAGTTATCATCAACACAGCACACAGTCCGGCACATCTAGGAGAGAAAGCCATGTTAGACAGTTTACAGAACCTCTGGTTCAACAAGCATTTACGAGCAGCAGCAAAACAGAAAGTGCGTACCTGCATGATCTGTTGTCAGTTCAATCCAGGAAAAGGTATCCCCGTGGAACGAGGTGGATTTCATCCTCCCGACCATCCTTTTGAAGTCTTCCAGATGGGTTATATCCAGATGGACAGATGCCGAGGATTCAAGTATGTCCTCGTAGTTGTATGTGCCCTATCCAGATGGACAGAGGCATATCCAGTCCCAGATTACACTGCCGTAACCACTGCCAAGCAGTTGGTTCGTGAATTTTTCCCACAGTACGGTTTGCCCCGTGTCGTGTATTCAGATAATGGACAGCCATTCTCGTCCGAGCTCATGAAGCAGGTTTCACTCCTGTTAGGCTATCAATGGAAATTCCACTTTGTTCGACATCCCGAGGCAGCTGGTCTCGTGGAGAGACACAATCAGACTCTGAAAACCCGTCTTGCCAAAGTATGTGCAGAAAAAGGTGTAGATTGGATGGTAGCTTTACCAGTTGCCCTCTTTTATATGTGAATGGTAGCTCATTCTAGGACAGGGCTATCCCCGTATGAGGTGGTCTTTGGTAGGCCTCCTAATATGTGGGGGACGCCCATGCCCCGTAAAATTACAGATGTTGACAGTTCTATGCTGACAGATTACCTTGCTTCCTTGATGTCTGCACTACTATCATGTCGTTCACAGGTCGCGGCTGCCTTCCCAGACAACACCGAGGTGAAACCGCATGAACTTGTTCCCGGTGACATCGTCGTGGTCCGCAATTTCGACAGATCAAGCCCTCTGGAGCCCCGTTGGAAGGAACCTAAGATCGTTTTGATGACCACAAGGACTGCAGTTAAAGTCGAGGGGAGGAAAGGGTGGCTGCATTCGAGCCACGTGAAGAAGTTTTGTGGCCTTCCGCCAAAGACTGTTTCCCAGGACTGCCGCATTCCAGACACTGATACTAAACTCCCCTTGTTAGAGAAAACTCCGCAGCAGGAGTACAGATTAAAATTGAGGTCTAGTAAGTCAGACAGTTTAATTGTTTAAGTCCCCTCCTGGGTGAAGCGGTTAGACAGGTTCCTGACATGTATAAGATAGACCCCAATAGAGAGAGAGATAGACAGGAGATCAAGAAACGAAAATATTGTAAAAGTCTCCGAAGTCGTCGCATTCTGACATTACTTATTATGTTTTTTCTGAGTCTTACGTTAATCTGCATTAGTTGGATGTTACATATATTTTTTCCCATGGCACATTCTTTTTCTAATGATACTGCAGAGCACACGTTTAGTGAACTGCCCCCACATGAGTTGTCTTATCGACTTGCGCTGCGCAACAATACATTCATCCGTATGTTACACCATTCTCACCAGACCAACAATGCTACTAATTGTTGGATATGTGGCCGACTCCCTCCCTATCAGAACTACAAGGGAGCTCTGCCCCTCTTTCCTTATCCGTTTACACATTATGGTTCCTGTGGTGCATGGTTTAGTTTAATATCCTCTTTAGACACTGAATCCAGAGTTTCCCAGGGCAATTGGATATGGGGAAACCTGAACATAGTTATGAACAAAGCATGTTTCCCAGATGACGAAGGTCTTCCACGAATGACAGGGACCGATCTAGAAAATGAAGTGTATGGATTAGGTAATTTTACACTTAACCTCATGATTCTAAATGTTCAGTCCGAAACTAATCCAGACTTGCCATCAATATCAGTCTTACCAGTAAAAGGTGAATTATGCGTCAGAAAGAGTGGTTCAGTACAGCTAGGACACAGTGATTGTACTACTGTGGTCGAATTCAATGATAAAGGCAAGTCTACTTTCAAAGCTTCCCGACATTCATATTTCATTTGTGGTCAGACAGCATATATACGTTTACCTCTAGATTGGGATGGTACTTGTTTTATTGCATTCCTATTGCCATCTGTTTTTCTATCCCCATCTGATTATCACAGAAATTCCCGCCTCACTCATGCTAGACAAAAGAGAGGTCTCCCGATGGTCAATCAGACTGAAACTACATGGGAACAATATGTAGATTTCAATAAAGGATTCTTTCCTTATTTAGGCACTGTCTCTAATAGTAAACTGATACGCAAATTAACCAGAATCCTTGAAGCAGTAGTGAATGAGACTACTTCTGCCCTAGGTAACTTAACAGAGGAGCAGTCTGCTATGAGACTTGTTGTTCTTCAGAACCGCCTTGTCCTTGACGTCATCCTGGCCGATAGGGGCGGAGCTTGTAGAGTCATCGGATCCAGTTGTTGTGTGTTTATTCCTAATAACGCACCATCAGTATACAAAGCTATCACCAGGCTTCACGAAATAGCTCATCAGATACACCAGAATCCAGGCACCTGGACTTGGTCCGGTTGGCTCTGGAGTGTAATATCAGCCTGGGGATGGAAACTACTGTCATTCCTAGGTATCATACTGCTCATAGTATTCAGTTGTTGTCTATGCCTACAATGTGGGCCAGCGATTTGCGGCTTGTGTGCCACAACCTGCATTCCCCATCCAAATTCACGTTCCGGTTCCCGTTTGAGAAAGGATGAGCAGATGATGTTATATGAACAGATAGATGGTCTCATGAAAATAGATATATCCTGAAGGGAACGTAGGGGACAAGGAGGGAATGAGGTAATTGAAATTTTTATGGTCAAGTATGTCCCCTAACGTGTACCCCAACGTCTCCATGTACGTGCTTAAAGTACATGTATTTCCCTCCATGACCGAATATGAAGACACAAATGCATTTGCGTCCAACGTTAACATGTCCTCTACCAGATCCACCATGAATGGATCGATAATTCAGCCTCTAAACATGCCATGCCAACGTCTTTACATGGTGCACTTTTACGTTTTCCTGGCTCTGTCGAGCTAGGCCCTGATTCGAACCACTTCTGTCTCTGAAAGCTGCAGCGTGGAGATGCATCCCTGACCTCTGCCTTACTTCCTGCCAAGCGAAGCGGTGCCTGGCTCAGCCTAGCCTGCCTGCCAAACAGTATTTTGCCGTCGAGTTATCAGTTCAGCCTCCTCGAAAACACATTCCAGTCTAGTGATATAGGTAAACATATTCCCGGCTGCAGAGCAAAGGGCCAAGCCTTCCTGTCTCCTTCATGTAATTCATTGCTCCCGTTACCATGGTAGGCCCATAGCCCCGCGCCTTACACTTAGACACATATGCATTCAGTATAGTATAGCCTCTGCCCGAGAGACCTTTTACTTCAGATTAAACATCCTCCAAACACAAGATATCAGATATGTTATAGGAACAGGTAGATCTGACATGCCAGATTTCTGTCTCCTCTACTAGTGCTAAAGTCAAGCCCCCAGCTTTCCCTAGTTCCACGTCAATCACATGTCATACTAATTGCGCGCGCACCCATGTCAAAGGTTTCTGCTGATTCTGCAGAATCCTCTATGCATCCACCCACTTATGACACTTTCTGTGACGTTTCCAGCACACGCCTCCGTGCACACCCTTGTACACGCCTTCTTGCTACGCACATGTGTTCTTATCTTATTCTTTTCATTTGTCACGCCTACTGTATCCATCACCATTGTACAGTTTTACTATATATATTATGTACTGTTAATAAATCGTTGACATCTTTTGCCATCATTGCATATCCCCTCCTGAACCCCTGTATTGATGGATCTGATTTCCATGGCTCGAGCCATTTTCATTAAAGCCCGTATGACTCAGATACCACGGACTCTGCCTCTCATTTGATTGAGCTATTCTTTTACCTGTCATTAATTATACGGAAAAATTGCACGGTAATTATATTTACCACATTAGGCTCAATGGCTGATCTCCCTTCCCTGTTCCCCGAGCTCACTATTGCCCAAGAGGTTTCCAGATCTTTATCGTTCAGGGCAATCCTGAGAGTTTCCCTCCTCTCTACTTCCCAGGTTTTGTTTTTCTTGCTGGATTGTCCATTTATACCTGACCCCAGAAAGTTTAATTTGTGGCCTATCCTTCACCTTCACCGCCTCCAGGAGATCCTGCTTGGCCTTGCGACACTTATCATTGAACCAAGTGCACTTGTTTCGATTGCTTTCCCTCGTAAGCACAACAGGGAAGAATATATCCACCAATTTCGAGGTTAGATCTTGTGTATTTTCCCGGCCTTCCCTAGATCTAAGATGGGACCCTCCACCTGTTCTACTTCCCACATTTTAGTTATCATTGGAATTGCTAGTTGATAGACTTTGGCCAGCTTAAGGGGAAACTGTTGAATGTGGCCCCATCTAACGTTTCTTGTATGATTTGTTACTGTTATTGCACTGGTCACATTTGTAGGGGCAGAAGAAGGATTAGAGATACCAAGGTGCCATGGTTTAAAAATCAAATTCAGGTAATTATGGTCACTATCCTGCCTCTGCGTGATATAAAAGTTAAGGACTTTTCCCCAAAGTCTTATTTGCACTATGATGTAATCGAGTAGAGAGGCTTGACCTGTTCTGTTAAATGTGAGCTGTCCCGGCCGGTCAGATTTAGTCCGGCCATTACATGCCCTTAACAATAGAGTTAAAGTGAGTGAGTTGAGCTGCATTACCAATGGTGACCATAACTTTATGGGAGTGATCTGGGGGTCAGGTATAGACCAATATAAATCTTCTTCCATGGGGACGGAGTGATTTGGATCGGAAAAGGGTTCAAAATGGCAATTAAAATCACCCCCTATAATCAGCCGTATCCCTGGATCCACAGTTGAAATAAAATGTCCCAGATAGTCAATGGTGGCAGATTCTTGGCTGTTATTAACCAGGCGAAAATAGACATTAATTAGGGAACTTTTTCAGAACACACTGGATGTCATTTGTGGGTGTTGTCATCTGCTCCACTCTGCAGCCAAGGTGGGTGCCCACCCAGTTGGATAGGCCACCAGAGGGTCTCCCCCTCATGGTTGCCAAGTTGTTGAACGAGGTAAAACCCACCGGCTGGACATTTTCCCTCGCCCAGGTCTCCTGGAAGATACAGATATCATATTTATCTATAAAATCACCTCCTTCGGAGCAGGGTAGTTTGTTTTTATGACCTGCCAGGTTCCATGATAATATCCTCATCCCATTGCCTTGCCCTCTTTCCCCACTCACAACCTCAGAAACACCAGCACTGTGGGATGGAGAATCACCTGAGTGGACCGCAAAATACCTATCTAGTACCCTCCGCGGGTTCACCTTCTCTGCTTACATCCCCAAATGAAGCGTGGGATATAACAACAGGGACCCCACTTGGTTATGTCTTGCCTCCTGCCGGAGCGCCCCACTGAGGGGGGCCTGCAGTACTAGCACTAGTTGTTCGTTTCAGGCCATACCCCACTATGCCCTTGGGGTTGTGTCCTACAGTATCTGGGTCCGCTCAATTAGATGGTCCCTCCCCCAGTCAATCTACCTCCTCCAGAATGTTGTATCTGTTGTTCACCAGAATATTAAATGGGGAAAACCTATTACAGGCAGCCCAACTTCCCTCATGTGAGGGCCCTGAACCCTTTACTGGAATCGAAATTTGCCTAGCTTTTGTAACAGTAAGTTTCAATTCTATTAAGGACATGGAGGCGAGGATTATGCTTTTCTTTCTCTGCAATTTATTATAACAGAAAAAACACAGCAGCCTTAGAAAAGCTTACAACGAAAAAATGCTTATATCTCAACAAAGGTAAAGCATTATCCATAAACAATCCAAGAAAAAAAGTCTTTGGGACTACAACTCCCATCGTCCCAAAATAGTCAGTCTCCACGGAGTCCTTCCACCATCTCTACCATCCATAGATAAGCAGCCTCTTCTCCATGATCTTCCTCTTTCTTCGCGCGAATTACGCACTCAGTTCATTGGCCTGGTTTGGAACCATCCTTTCCTAATAGAAAAAACAAAGTAGCTTAAGCGATGTAACTAGAAGAAAACGTGCTTACGACTTAAATACACAACAACATGATCCAATTCAACCACGAGGAATAAACCATCAAAAACCTGGTTACTTACTGCCATACGGGCGGGATGTCGTTCAAAGATGTCCTGGTTGGGATAATCCTCGCCTCCGTGTCCTTAATAGAATTGAAACTTACTGTTACAAAAGCTAGGCAACTTTCGATTCTATGGCAGGACCGGAGGCTCAGATTATGCTAGTTCAAAGCTTACTTACCACCAAATGAGCAATATCCACCACAGGCTTAAAGTAAAACCTCTTAAAGGTGGAATCGGAGGACCAGTCAGCGGCCCGCAGCAAATCCTCTAGACGAGCTCCTGCAAAAAAAGCCTTAGAAGCCATGGCCCCCCTGGCAGAGTGAGCTCTGAAATGTTTGGTGTCAAAGCCTGCTTCCTGCATGACCCAGCGCACCCACCTGGCTGTGGTGGGGGAAGAGACTGCATGGTGTGGTTTCGCAAGGCAATCAACAACTGTCTCTCGCCCGGAGGGCGAATGTCCCAAGTCACATCTTCATAAGCTTTCAGACAATGAACAACACACAACTTCGGAGCGTCTATGAAAGCTGGGTACGAAATGGTCCTAGAAGCCGACTTTGTACGGCGACCAATCGTGAAAGTGACTCCATCCGGTGAAAATATGCGTGCCGAAACATCCAAAGCACGCACGTCCGACACTCTGCGACAGGACACTAAGCATAACAGCATTGCCAACTTCGCTGAGAGTTCCTTGAAGGACAGTTACTATTAGGTTGCCAGGATAGAAAAAGGTTCAACACCACATTGACATCCCAAAGGACAGAGTATCGCAGCTCCAGGGGCAAAGACAACCGGATGCCCCGCAGAAGCCGGCACACAAAAGGATAAACCCCAATAGGGGAACCATCAACTGGATGGTGAGCTGCCGAGATAGCTGACCGCATAGCATTGATTGTGCGGTAAGCGAACCCCTTCGAGGCCAGTTCCGCCAAGAAATACAACACGGGAACGACTCCCGCGACCAAGGGATCCAGGCTCCGTCAAAGACACCAACGAACCCACTTAGACCAAGCAGATTTGTAGCGCTTCGACGTACTGACCGCCCAGGCCTTGGACAAAAGTCCGTCAGCCGATCTCGAAAGGCCTGGGAGCGACCAACGTCTCCTGAAAGCCTCCATGCCATCGGGCGGAGAGAGCCCTGAATGATGAGATGATGCGGCTCTCGATCCGGATTGAGAAGCAGGTGTGGAAACTGGGGGAGTAGGATTGGAGAATCCCAGAAAAGTTCCAGAAGAACTGGAAACCAGACTTGGTACCGCCAACACGGCGTCACTAGAACCAGCTCCACCACCTGCCGGCGAACCTGAGCCGCCGCCCGCATCACCATCGAAAAGGGGGGAAACGCAAAGGGTCTCTCCTGGCTCCAGTCCTGGAGGAAAGCGCCCGTGGCCTCTGCCAGCGCTTCTGGTCTCCAACTGAAGAACCTCAGAAGCTGATGGTCCAAGCGGGATGCAAACAGGTCCACTGAGAAAGGACCCCACAGCTCGTTTAGCCAGCGAAAAACCTGAACATCCAACATCCCCAGACTGGAATCCCGAAGGTATCTGGAGAGCCAGTCCGCAACTTGGTTGGCCTGGCCCGGTAGGTTTTCTGCCGTCACGGAAACATGACGGTCCAGACAGTAATCCCAGAACTGTTTTGCCACATTCGCCAGTGCCCGGGACTTCGAACCCCCCAGGTGGTTTACATAACAAACTGCTGACACGTTGTCCATCTTCAAGAGCACACACGACTTCACTGAGTCTCCGGCCCAGCAGCGTACTGCGAATGAACCTGCCAGAAGTTCTAGACAGTTGATATGCAACTTCTGTTCTTCCAAAGAACAGGTGCCGCCTGTGGAAAAATCTCCACAGCGCGCCCCCCATCCGACCCTGCTGGCATCGGATTCGATAATGAGATCCGGAGTAGATCCGAAAATCGCACGGCCATTCCAGGCCTCCATGTGGGTTAGCCACCATGACATCTCGTTCTTCACCACCTCCGAGAGGGGAACCATCTGGTCGTAAGACATGCCCCTGCACAGATGGTAAGCCTTGAGACGCTGGAGGGCCCTGTAATGAAGAGGGCCCGGAAAGATGGCTTGTATCTCGGAAGAGAGAAGTCCTACCACACTGGCTACTTGCCGCAACGAAGTGCGGGTTTTGCTATTGTCTGCCGCAAGACATGCTTGATCTTGGACAGTTTCCTCGACGGAAGACTGAGGGAAGCGTCGACAGAATCTATGACGAAACCCAAGAACTCTACCTTCTGAGAAGGCACGAGAACCGACTTTGTACCGTTGATGATAAAGCCGAGCTCTTGCAGGAGGTCCACAGTCTGCCGCAGCTGGGAAAGCAAACTGTGTGGACATGCGCCATTAGTAAAATGTCATCCAAATAGACGATGAGGCGAATCCCCTGCCCCCGCAGGAATTCCACCACGGGATGTAACACTTTCGTGAAACACCACGGGGCCGAGGATAGCCCGAACGGAAGGGTGGTAAACTCGAATACCTGTTCCCTCCAGAGGAACTGCAGGAAGCGCCGGTGCGGGGGATAGATTGGAACCACTAAATACATGTCCTTGAGATCCAACTGCACCAACCAATCTCGTGGGAGGAGTACGTCCCGGAGCAGATGAATGCCCTCCATCTTGAATTGACGGTAAACCACCCATCCGTTGAATTCTTTGAGGTTGATTACCGGCCGACGGCCACCGCCGGGTTTGTCTACCAAGAAAAGATTGCTGATGAACTCTGAAGGGTGCCAAGTTGACTGACGAACGGCCCCTTTGCGGAGGAGCTCCGCGACCTCTTCATCTATCAACTAAGCATCTGACACCGAAAAGGTTATAGGACGTGGAGCACCCACCTGATAGGGTCGGTCATAGAATTCGATGTGAAAGCCGCGGATGGTCTGTAACACCCACGCATCCGCCGTAAGGTTCTCCCACGCCCCATGAAAGGTCGATAGCCGACCGCCAATCTGAACCTGCTCCGCAGGTAGAACACTCACCGTTGTTGTTTGCGCCGGAGTTCTTTTTGAAGCCTCGACCTCCGAAGCGTTGCCCTCTTGTAGGGTAGAAGGAGTTGAAATTGGCTGAGGTGTTGTACTGTCCTCGCCCGGAGCCTTGCCCTCTGTTGCCGGCATTCTGCCCGCCACGGCCGGTCGCGCGGCCCCTACCGCGACCGGCCCCTTGGGAGAAACGCTACTGAAATATGCGTTTAATACTAGTCTGGGCCTTATCCAGGGAGGTGAAGGTTGAACAAACTTGCCCAACTCTTTAATAGACGGCTCTCCAAAAAGACCGCCCTGGGTAACCGCCCCTGCCTTAGAGGAGGTTAGGTCTCCTACCTTCGGGTCAAGTTTAATCAAGAAAGACCTACGGCGCTCGGTCGAAAGGGCACAGTTGGCGTTACCTAAAAATATTATCACCCTCTGCGCCCAATTCGACAGGACGTCAGGAGAAATGGCGGCCCCAGTGACTTTAGCTTCTTCCGCCATATCAAGGATTTTTGTAATGGGCCCCACTACGTCAAGCAGCTTGTCCTGACATGACCTCCAGGACTGGTCGATTCCTTTCCGCGGGTACTTCGTAAATTTCGCTAGAAAGGTCGCCATCTTAGGATCCAAATCAGGCGTCATGGCCACTTTGCCCTCTAAGGTAGGCCTAGGGCATTCCCCACGGAGGCGCCCCCTCGCCTCTTTCTCCAGAGGCTTGCGCAACCCGCTGGACACGAACTTCGCCACCTTGTCGCCCGGGGCCCAGGCCGCGGAGC
Source organism: Lissotriton vulgaris (assembly GCF_964263255.1). Taxonomy (NCBI): domain Eukaryota; kingdom Metazoa; phylum Chordata; class Amphibia; order Caudata; family Salamandridae; genus Lissotriton; species Lissotriton vulgaris. Next base: position 883,808,468 of record NC_141699.1, on the reverse strand, counting down.
ACGGATGAATGATCTCATCCGGGTCCAGCATACCCGAGTTGTCCCGCGGTAACTCAGCGGACGAGCTCGAAGGCCGCCAAGAGCGCACTGACTCTTCATCCACGTCTGAATCCGGGGAATCCCCCGGAGACGAAGGGGTAGTTTCAGGAGCCACTACAGAGGCGGGGGTCAAAGGCTGGCCAGGCGGGGGCTCGGTCGCCTTTGCTAGAAAAGCGTCGCGCAGACGCTCAAAGGCTCCCTTGTCCACCCCCTGGGCGCCCTGCGACAACCCTTCCCTGCAAGCTTCCTAGGAGCAGGGGGGCCTTCCCCTGATGGACAGGGGGGAGAATATGGAAGTCCTCCCTGCGCCTGGGCTAACTTGGCGCATTCTTCCACAATGCGCGCGGAGAGATGCTCCTCCATAGGAGCTACAACCTCCGTCACGCAACGGTAAATGGAGCTATCCACAGCTTGATAAAATTCCTCATCCTGCAAATAGGATTGCGAGTCGTCTTCGTAGTACTCGCCCTCCATGCCACCAGTATCAAGATTCGCACACAACCCGACCAAAGTGGGTGTTATAACAATGTGGGCAGACCGGAGGACTGCAATAAAGTTTAACGCCAGGGACTGGCATGAATAGGGAACACTCACCCCCACAGCACGCAGACCCACCTCAAGGGACCAGGTCAGCCCCCTCTTAGCGCGCTACCACACCGTTATCAAGAAAAGAGTGCAAGACTTGCCACAAGACGTCGGCCGCGGTAAAAACCGCAATACAGACCCCAAAGGGGTGTTCAATAATGGCAAATGGGGGCTACAGACCCGGGAAACCGGGTGTTCAAGAGGCAGCTCGAGGGCACGGCTCCGCGGCAGTTGGTCTCCTCAGCGCGGCTCCTCCGTGAGGAAAAACCATGCCGGAGACCAACGAGACGCGGCAGCGCCCTCTAGCGGTTGGCAGCGCACCGCAAGAAGTTCAGGGGAACAAAGGTCACGTAGGAAGCAAAACGGCGCTTCCGTGGCTCACCTGGGCCTCTGTGAAAGAAAAAGAAGACAACTGAGACCCCGCAGCCCCCAAACAATACACAATAGAAATTCCTCCCCCACCAGCTGTGGCATACAACCCGGAGAGAAAAGTAAACACTTATCTGGCTGCGTGAGCGGCGAAGAAAGAGGAAAATCATGGAGAAGAGGTTGCTTATCTATGGATGGTAGACATGGTGGTAGGACTCCGTGGAGACTGACTATATTGGGACAATGGGAGTTGTAGTCCCAAAGACTTTTTTTCTTGGATTGTTTATGGATAATGCTTTACCTTTGTTGAGATATAAGTATTTTTTCATTGTAAGCTTTTCTAAGGCTGCTGTGTTTTTTCTGTTATAATAAATTGCGGAGAAAGAAAAGCATAATCTGAGCCTCCGGTCCTGCCATAGAATTAAAGGTGATACACAGCTTCTTAGGTGTGTTTGAAGTTGTGGATAGAAAAAATCCAAGGGCCGCAGGCTCATTCTGTTGGAGCATTGTAGCAGTTGAGGGTGGTTTTAAAGAAATTGGTAACAGTGTTAGGGTTTTTGAAATTGATAACTACACACTCACTGATTCGCTTTTTCTACGATTTCCTACCCACCCTACTCTTTGAACCATTATAATCTCTCCTGCTCTGACATAATCGAATTGCTTATGTCTTGAGAGCCAGAACAGGCATTTATTTCTCAACTCGAGTTGGGTTTCCTTTGCATTGGGTGCGATTGGCCGGACACCTGTCAGTATAGCTACATACGGAGTGCAAGCTGGATGAATATTTATATTATGCAGGGTTAGAGTTGAACAAGCATGCCTCCCCTCACTATATTCTTGTACTGGTTGCCTACTCACTTTTTTATTGGTGACTTGGACTTGAGGGCTAAGTTTGTCTCAATGCCTGGGGGGGATGATTTATTTTCAGCTCTGGACTCGAGGCTAGGACTCTTGCCTCTCTGATGCATGTGAGCACTCTGCACCCCTATCTCGTGACTAGTGGAGGGACCCTCAAGAGCATGCCTCTCCAACCCTGGTGGGGTATTAAACCCACACTATCCACCGGACAACCTCTATTGATCCCTCTTCTAGCCTTGCTGGTGGAGTGGTTTTGTGGGTCAATTAATCTAGCTTCCCCTGCTGCCAACACTTTCTCCAGTTTATCTATATGACTGATAAGGGGGGCCGATTCTTCTCTGATGGTGACCCTCACGTTGTTCTGCAGAACTGCCATCAGATTCAGAGCCCACGATGGATAAATCGTGTCTGTACTAGCTGTTGGCGGTCTACCTTGTGTTTGTTCGCGCGCTTCACCCCCCTCTAAGATGACTATATTGCTCTCGCAAAATTTCTTCTTTTTGGTTCCAACCTCAGATGTTTGCTTGTGCTTTCTGTTCTTAGGGATACTAGTGGTATTTCTACTCTTGCTCAATGCTTTCTTGTGAGGAACAACCAAAGGAGATGGCGGGGTATGAACGTCTAGCTGGGTTTAGGGCGTGTTTGGCAGTGTGATCAAATCAGACGGTGGAATAAATTGATCAGGGGTGAGTGATAACAACCTTTCCGTTAGCTCAATTTCGAAGTCCACCACCCCTATGGCCCTCTGTAACATTTTGTCTATTGATGTTGGGGGCAAAACGGATGCACTTGTGATTTTGGCTCTAGCTGGGCCTGCCCTCCTCCCCTTTTTGTTGTCTACTGCCAATCTAACACACCAACTCACTCTACACTAGTTCTCTGCATCCCTCGTCTAACATGTAGCACCTGTAAACAGTTAACCACTTATAAAAAAGCCAAAGGTCAGAGGCAAAAACAAGATGCTAGCTGCCCCGAGACCACCCCCCCCCCCCTTTGGTATAAGCAGCCCGTTTGTGGCCTCGTCGACTCAAGTGCACATTAGACCTTAGACACCGTTCACGCCATTCATTTCTCACTTATTGTTAAACGGGTATGGTTTTACAAAGTCAAATGAGGGAAACTATGTCACATCTGCCTGCAATGACTAATTAGAGCGTCAATGCAGTCTGCTGTTCCTTTAGACTTTGTGGGTCACAGTACAGGCAGCTTTTATGGGCTATAGTTCATCGATGGGGGAGGCTAGGTGCTATGACAGTAAAAAGGGACACAAAAAATGGTTAAAGTCTTACTCGCGGGAAATACTAAAACAGGAGTCACAACAGCCAAGGGGAATGCCTCCCTCTCCCTGTCGATGATGGGCGAAGGACAGACCGGCCCTTGGCCCGGGCGCAGCTCACGCGCGTCCCGCGCCGCGATGGTGACTCTCGCTTTTTAGCGCATTTGAAGCAGGCAAGCTCCTCCCTCCGGGGAGGACACAGCAGGACACAGGATTCTGGGACAGGTAGTCCCTCACAGCCACAAACAGAGAAGGCGTCCCGCGCTGCTTTGGTGACTCGCACTTTTTTGCACGTTTGAAGCAGGCAAGCTCCTCCCTCCAGGGAGGGCACAGCAGGACACAAGATTCTGGGAAAGGTAGTCCCTCGCAGCCACAAAGATAGAAGGCGTTCCGCGCAGCGGTAGTGACTCACGCTTTTTAGCGCGTTTGACGCAGGCAAGCTCCTCCCTCCAGGGAGGGCACAGGAGGACACAGGATTCTGGGACAGGTAGTCCCTCGCAGTCACAAACAGAGAAGGCGACAACAATTTACTGACGTGGCATGAGACTTATTTCAAAGTAGTCCATCCACCCAGATACACCTAAACACAAAGATTCCACAGAAAAGCAGACACTATAGGGTGTATAACGGTCCTCTGTGGTGAATAAAAGCTAGGAATGCCGCTTGACGTCAGGCCTGTTGATAGTTTTGTAGTTCAGCTGTAAAAATGTGGAACGGCTACAACTTTGCAATAACGCGTAATTAGCAACAAATAGAGCTCACACATCTCACAGTGGAAAGAGGAGGACTACAGAACTTGGAGCAGAAGATGGACATGTGCCCCCTTCAGAGAAAGTTCTTGAGCAGAAACGGTGCTTTTGTAAAGACACCAAGTAAATGCAGGGACAACATACACTTTTACAACGAAACAACACACAAGCCTGTTGTGTAGGTGCAGCTTTCGGCGTCAGTTCTTCACTCACTAAGCTTTACATGTTTTAATGATGTTCAATCATTCACCCAGACATTGACCAAGGGCCTCTCCTGACATGCTACTCTGTTCATCATATCACGATTATAGAGTCATTGTCAATATATGCTTATAGGTCCACACTTTACTGCAGTTAAAACTTGCCATCTGTCTCTCAACGCATTTAGCAAAAGCAAACCCACCTCCAAATGTGTCCCTGGAGAGGCTGATACTGCCCAATCAAAACTATTTAATTGCAACAATACTTTGTAAAGCAGAAGGGTGGCGGATCAAGGAATGGCGGAGGAAGAAGGGATGTATTTCTTTTTCCTCTGTCACTTTCCTTCTTCAATTATATTTTAAATCCTGTGTTTCACATTTACAATATATGCTTCCTAGACGTACCTTTTTTTTTAAGGTCTCGCTCAGCCAGCGCGCGTGCGCTGCTAGCGAGACATTTAGTAAGGGGTCTTCAAAGTGCTACCGCTGGCATAGAGCTACAGTGCACGAGGCGTGCACGCGCGCAAAGCAGCCATATGGCTTTACTTCGCTCTCCCTCAGAGCCTCCTCTCAGTCCGTTCCCTGCTGCTATTTTGTCGCTCTCCCTCAGAGCCTTCTCTTAGCCCCCTTCCCTGCTGCTATTTCACACCAGTTTTCTTATCCACACTACAAAACGCTGTTTAATTTCCTTGTGAAACGTAATGGGCTGGTTCACAGGCAGTTGTGATAAAACTGCTTTTAAACTCCTCTAACACTGACCAGGACTTTCATTACACATTTTGTAATCAAACATTTAAAATGCATTTGGAGTCTTTTCATGGTACAACATTCATCCTACTCTACTCTACGGGAAGAAAACTATGTCACGTATGTTTCCACTCTAAACAAATTCAAAATACAAATCTCGACACCCTCCCTTCCAAGAAAAAACAGCAAAAGGAAACTTGCATCCGTATTTTTCTACCGGCCCTCCTGTTGTTTAAACTCCTCCCCTAACCAGTTTTGCAGTTAAAATTTTGTTTTAAAAAAAAAGCGTTTTTGTGCTACTTTGTTAAGTTGTCTTTTTACTTTTTTAATGTATATATCTCAAGCCACGGAAAGTCTTGCTGGAATTAACTGGGGAGAGACTTAGCTGACGGGACGATGGAAAGCCCTGCATTAAACTCAATTAAGCAACAATCTTTTTGGAAGGACTGATAGTGGAATGCAGACAGGCGCGCAATGCCCATTGGACTCAAAGGGCTTCAGCCTCACCCTGTCGTCGTGTGTGGCAGCCCTGGATGAGACATCTTCCCGGGCACACACACAGCCGCACCCGAGTACTTCACAGATCTTTTAAAGACCTGTTGCTTGTTAGCAGTGGTGCTCAGCTTTTATTTCTCATCTTTGGCAGGATGAAAGGCCGCTTCGGCCCTGCAGCCACTCATGTGTGACCTACAGACTGCATTGGGCCTCAGCAATGAAGGAGCAAGGAATTCACCAAACTCTCTCAGCATCTTTCTCACAGTACTTCATTCAGCTTGCCTGGGTGCAATACTGCTGAAATATACTGCATGGGCTTTAGTTTGTGTTGCAGCATCAGCCAATAAGAAACCCTGCTTCTGAGCCATACTGCTGAGGGAAATCATGGCTCCCATCTGGTGCATGGACAGACAGACAGACAGACAGCTTGTGTGCTGAAGCATCCTGAAAATTGATTTGCGAAGATATGCACACATTTGTCCCCCCTCCATGCATGAAGGAACAGAGTCAGGCAGGGGGTCTGCACGTATTATCCTAGGCACTGCTTGTGTGAGAACTCAAACACATTATCTGTGCAGGCTCTCTAGTGGAATCTAATAAACCCACCACTGAAGAAGCCGGCCTGTGCCTCCCACATCATAACTGAGCTGCAATTGCAGACAGAGGATAATGGAATCGGATAAAGCTGTGTGTTGGCTCTTTCTTCCTGCATTGCATAATCAGGGGACCGGGCACTGCGGCCTGCAGTTCCGGGCAGCAGTGACACAATTCACGACTGTAAAATGTTGGCCTTCTGCAGGCTACCATGTCCAGAACTAGACCCCACAGAGCCTCTCGCTGTAACTCTGGCTGGTAACTGCGGACCCCAAATGCCCTCTGGCCTTTGACACCTGCTGACCTTATTCATGTGGGCCGTCCCGAGATAAGGCCCTGCTCACTCATGTCAAAGTGTTTTGCAGCCGTAAATGTGGAGATAATCCTGATTAATGCCTTGTTTCAATTAGTGTCCCTGTCACTGTGTCATGCACTCTCTCCTACCACTTTTCCTCATGCTTTTCACTCCCCGTGGCTGTTACTCTGCTTTGTCCTCTTTCCTCACAGTTACACTTATTTTCTATACTCACTATGCTTGTCCCTCTTCCTTGCACTCTGTCCTGCTACCTTCTTAAAGAGGCTGGGGACCTACAAAATGGCTCTGCACATGCCGCACTTGTGCGCAACTTACAACGGAGTCACTGTGAAAATATACTGAGCCTTGGGCCTCACGCTTAGAGGGTGCACTGGGACGCTAACACTTCATGAGCTCACTTAAAACATTACCAAGATAGCTCCTGCAAACTCGCCCTTTCTGTAAATGTTGTGTATCGCAAAAAACAACGATGTGTGTACTGGTGCCTTCAGTCCTTTCTTTCAATATCTACAATGTGAGTAAAGAGAGGGGGTTAATAAAGTGCTCTTGAGTAACTAAAAATGTAAACAGGACGCATCGCAAAAACAACTCGCCTATAAATATAATCTAGGGTTGCTACCTTGCTTGCGCTTTACTCTATGCTGTTAGGACATCATGTTTTTACTACAGGCTTGTTATCCGGTGTGTCTGTTCAATTACTTTATCTGACATTCATCCCACATATATGGGTTTTGAGGAGATTGACCCATCGCTGTTTCTTTTCGAAAAGGATCTGTTCTGCATTTTGGTTTTTGTCGTGGAGCATCTCAAGGATTGTCCATCTGAGGTCGTCGCATGTGTGTCCAGCTTCCACGAAATGTGTACAGAGTTTAGTGGTATTTTTCTTTAGTCTCACATTGCTTCTGTGCTCACCTATTCGTATTTTGACTTTCCTGCAGGTCATGCCCACATATTTCAGTTGGCAGAGACATGTAACAAGATACACCACATGGGTTGAATTGCAATTCGTGTGTGCTCTTTGGGTCCAGATAAGGTCCTCGGTAAGCTGTAATGTTTTTGTGGTCTTGGTAAATTTGCACACGCCACAGGTTCCACAGGGAAAATGCCCTGTTACTGGGGCCATGTTGACATTTCTGATGGTGGCCACGGTGGAATGTTTCTTGGAGCGGGTGTGCACTAGCACGTCTCTCAGATTCTTGGTTCTCCTATTCGCGAATCTCGGTTTAGGCCAGTTGAACGCTCCTGAAGTAACTATTCTCCAGTTCTTTCTTATAAGTTTTTGTACCTCGTAACTTGCTGGGCAGTAGGTTGTGACGCAGGTGACCAGATCTTTTATCGGTTCTTTGTTGTGGATCTGTAGCAGACATTCTCGTGGTTGATTCTTAGCTCTTTTGCTGCATTTGGAGATAACTCGGGCGTGTAGTCTCTTGCTCGGAGTTTCTTGCTTAAGATTGTGGCTTGTTCTTTATAGTCACTTTCTTTGCTGCAAATCCGTTTATGCCGGAGAAACTGACTGTATGGAAGGTTGTCCCTGAGTGGTCGAGGGTGGTAGCTCTGATACGACAAGAGACTGTTTTTGGCCGTTGGTTTTGTATAAGTCTTAGTCTCTAGTTTCCCGTTCTCAGAGAAGATGGTCAAATCAAGAAAGTCAATGCTCGTGTTGCTGGCGGTGAAGGTGAATTTGAGCCAGCGATCTTTGCTGTTCAGCCAATCCATGAATGTGGTCAGATCTTGTTTTGTTTCCCAAATCAGCAAAATATCGTCGATGTAATGTTTCCAGTATTTTATGCTGGAAACGTACGGGTTGTCGTTGTTTAAGACAAACTTCTGTTCGAATTGACTGACGTATAGTCCTGCTACTGAAGGCGCAAAAGCGCTGCCCATGGATGTCCCATGGCACTGTAGGAAGAGATGTCCATTATATTCGAAATAGTTCTCTTTTAGAGCTAGCCTACAGCATTCTAGGACAAAATGACGAGGAGTCCGGTGGGACCATTCCTCTTGGAAGAGTAGGTCTTCGAGCATTTGCATGGTATCATCTTGTGGTAAGCTCGTGTACAGTGATTCGACATCTAATCCTACTAGGATCATGGTCATGGGGTTGAATTCTTTATCTGCAATCTGCATCAGCAAGTCGCGAGTGTCTTTGAGGTATGTCGGGGTTTTCTGAACTATCGGTTTTAGATATTCGTCTGCAAATTTTGAGAGAGGTTCGAGGAGCGAGCCAATACCCGACACTATAGGGCGACCTGGCGGTGGCGATTTATTTTTATGTGTTTTAGGAAGTGAGTAGAAAAATGGTATTTTCGGTACTCTCGGTGTCATGAAATCAGCTTCTTTTTTGGATATCCATCCGTTTATTTCTGCCTCATGAATCATTATTGCGATGGTATTAACAAGTCTTGCAGTTGGGTCAGAATCTAGTCTTTTGTAGAAATTTTAATCAGCAGCACCTGGAAGCCCCAGATACTGGACACAGCACTAAAGCCATCAGGCGCGCAACACCCTTTGGACTCAAAGGGCTACAGCCCCCCCCTCGTCGTGTGTGGCAGCCGGGGATGAGACTGATCCCGGGCACACACACAGCTGCACCCGATTACTTCACAGGTCTTTAAAAGATCATTTGTATGTTAATGAGGCCTTGCTATTGTTTCACCCCTTCTAAGAGCCCCTGCAGGTCCACTCTGCATGTTGGTTAAAGATTCAGCCCCCCTAAATTTTTCTTAGCCCCCCTTCCCCCTGCAATTTGGCTCTAGTTGCGCCTCTGAAAGCCATCACTAGGGTGTGATACACTATCAACGTACCCTGACCCTGAAGTTTGTTCACGTCGAAATGAGACGCACTAATCCGGCCCAGGGGTCATCGTTAAAGTTCCATCAAGCGCACCAGTCATGGTGTTGCTGGTAAACGCCGTCTGTCTCATCCTCCAGCTCGCCCCCAGTTCAAGAGTGGAGAGAGGAGAGGTGGAAGGGGCAGTTCCAAAGTCTGTAGAACTTCCCCATCCCTAGCAGTAATCTCTTGTTGCGGTGCCAATGATGTTCACAATTTTGCCTGGAGTGGGGGTTTCTGGCCGGTGTGTTTTGTCTGTTCATCCCTGGCTGCTGCTCTGCCCCTCCCCCCAGCATACTTGGTTCATTTTGAAAAGGCCTCCATTTTGGTCACACTGGCCTCCATATTAAGATCAGGCAAGCCGCGGTGAGTCTCTGCTTAGCACAGGGAGGGGGGAGGGAGAAGGGTTGGGGCCCACAGCCCTCTTCTCCGTTACCTCCCAGTGCGCGAGCTGTTGAAAATCACTCCGGCTGTCAAGCCACCTCTTCCCCCCACACCAGTGACGAAGATGGCCCGCAATCCCCCACCGTCTCTATATCCTGAGCTGCTCACCTCCAAATCTTCACTGGGTCCCAGGCTCCCCCCCCTCTCCCAGGATCGCTCCACCTCCGCTTGGCCACCTTTGTGCAGCCGGGCTGCTTTTTCTACCAGCTGCGGGGTCCGAAAGGTGTGCTCATACGTTCAGGATGCTCCAATTCACTTTTCGGTTATAGCTCAGCAATGCTTTTGGGCCCCTGGTGCAAAGCGGGAAGGTGCAGGTAAAGGGAAACCAGGGGCCAAACGGGCTTATTGCTGTGCCACTAGAATGCTGGTGTGCTTTTCACATAACTATCTGGCTGAAGACCTCTAGTACAAAGGATCACAAGGCAGAGAGGCCCCAGAGGTCACCCCAGGAGGACCAGCCGCACACATAGCCAGCACGCCCCAGCAGGAAGAAGTCCGATCTCAGCCCGTGTGCTCACCCATCCCAGCCGCCGGCCCCAGCTACCACTCCTGTGCACTTCTTACACGGGACTCGGAGGGTGCCGGTCGTTCCACTGCTGCTGCGGAGTACGATCGCAGATCTGGGGGGATATAGCGGGAGCAGCTCACTCACCGATGACAGGCTTTGCGGCGAAGGGTTCTGCGCGGCTCTCCAGGTCACACCAAGGAAGCGTGCCATCCGGGACCGCCAGGGAGCGGTGCCTCCGATGCAGTAGCCTCAGGCCCGGGGGGGAGCAGCCCGCCCTCCTCGTTGCCCCTGGGAATGCTCCGGAGCATAACCTGCAGTGCGAGGCTAGTCTCGGACCCCGGTGGTCATCTCCAACTTCATTGTCCTACGGGGAGCCGCTGATAGATTCGTGCTGGTTACTGCGGCCCGTTCAGAGTCCACGCTATAGGCCGCGGCTCCCTCCACGTCTGGACCCCGCCAATTTGGGGTGAAATGGCGGCACTCGCTCCACCAGCCTTATTCCTCACGCTCATTCTCCTCATAAATCTGCCCTCATAAATCTGATTGCGCGACACACCTACGCATGGGGCGCGACACAGTAACGTGTCGCGAAGCTGTGGCGTACAGTGATGCAGTGAAATCTATTAGATTTCACTGCGCCAGTTCTACATGGCTTTTTGCATGGGAACGCCCACCCTGCATACATTATACCTGACACAGGTATAATGTGACACAGGGCTTTACAACGTGATGCATCTCCCTAGATGCATCACGTTGTAAATGGGTCGCAACAAAAGTGACGCAACAGCGGTGCAAAAGTCAAGCAAGGGTCTTGTAAATCTGCCCCATTGTTCTAACCTAGGTCTGGAGCTTGAAATGTGCAAGGTCTGGATACCTGTCTCTAACCTTGGTACATTGTTGTTGTGTCTTAAGGAGACGCACAGAGCTGTGCAGGGGAAGTGTTTCAAATGAGGTAATACATAAGCCAAGAAATTAAAGTGAGCACCATATCCAATTTCCAGAAAGTTTCAGTTCTTAACTATAGACACACTCATTATGACAGTATCTGGCACTTTTATCCTGGAACATGAAATGGCACTTTTTAAGATACCCGGTTTCTGCCTTAAACTGGCCAAATTATGTGAGGCTCATAGGTTTTTTTCATGAGGAGGCCCAGCCCTTAAAAATAAATGGTAGTACAGCTATAGATTTCGAGAATTTCCTGCAGTCTAGAACGTGACAAACCTTTGAACATCTGACATTCTCTCTGCTTTAAGTCGGGAAGATACATTTGGCCCAAAGTCTTTGATCATTAAAATATAGGTGCCACCCAACTCTGACTGGGGAACTTCAATAGGGATGCCATTAATGCCAATATATCAGACCACTTCATAATCCAAATAAAGCTCGGACAATGTAATTAATTATCTTTCGTCCTAAAACATACTTCCCTCCAGCATTCAAAATTGACTCTGTAAGATAGAATTGAATGTCACATCCCCACTGAGGAGTAGGTCAGTCACTTTTCAAAAATTTCAGTAAAGAACTCTCTTTTACGCATTGGTTTTGTCTGAAAAGAACATGAATTTAGGACCCAAAAAAGACCCATTTTAAAGTGTTTATTTACTACGGCCTATCAGACCTTGTGGGACCCAATCCACTTAAGGCCTGCAGCTGGCACACTGATGTAGAGTGAGTGATTGCGCCTTGAGACCCTATGGGTATGTAGCGCGCTTTATAAGTGTCACTGATTGATTGATTGATTGATTGATTGATTGATTGATTGATTGATTGATTGATTGATTGATTGATTGACTGATTGATTGATTGATTGATTGATTGATTGATTGATTGATTGATTGATTGATTGATTGATTGATTGAGTGATTGGCGGGGACCCAATCACATCCATTCCTTCAACTCACATCTTTGTAAATGCCCATTCAATTCCAGGTCCAGTCTTAGATGTGGGTAAGCTACTGAAATTTCATGGCAAATGCCTGGCTCTGGCTCATTTCGAGGACCTCTTGGACCCTATAGCCAAAAATGAGCTAAGCTTTCATGTGGTGTCTACCTACCCCCACATTCTAATCTCATGCAATAGGAACAAAGCAGTGATCATTAATGTAAAATAGCCGAAGGAAAAAGATATTTTGTTGTGAGTACCAGCAGTGAGTACTCCTTTCTTTTATATGATTTCAATATTCTTGTTTCTTGAGAATTAATGGTGTTGTATTAGAGCGTCACCTTCTGATCTTAGGTGCAGATTTATAATTTGGGAGAGGATATAGCCTTACGGTTAGAGCGGTCGACCTTGAAGCTGGAGAACCATGTTCGATTCTCAGCATAAACACTCAACATCCTGTCATTCTGGGCAATTCACTTAATCTCTCCGTGCCTAACAAAAACGAATGTGTCCATCTGTAACGAAACAGGTGCGCAAGTAAAGCACTATGATACCTGATATCTTCGGGTCTAGTTTGTACTATATATAATGTAATGTCCAACAACATTATTCTTTTTTTCTTTTTTTTTTTTTTGGAAAACCTTTATTTGTAATTCAAAGTACACCGCTATTCAGCCATACATCCCGGAGGCTAGGCAGCATTATAAAGCAACTTGGAAGTGTGCACAAAACAGTAAGAGGAGCAATCAGGTTTAATTTTACAGTTTTGAAAGTGAACTCAATGAACAAAGTGAAACCGAAAAGGGAAAAGGAAAAGAAGGAAAAGGGGAGAAAGAGGGAGGGAGAAGGAGAAGAAGATGGCAAGGCAAAGGAGCATAGATAATCGGTAAGGCACTTGTCCAGGGGGAGAGGCAGGAGCTTCCGCATCATGAAAAACCATTTCAAATAAGCACACATGTGTAAGGGGAGTAAGAGACAGGATTACGTCACGTGAAAACCTGGGTGGAGGGATTAGCTATGGTGAGAGACGAATTTCCGGTTGGACTACCTCTGGGGCAAACAAATGTCACCTCTATATGAATTCCAGGCACCCCAGACCAGCCCCCACATCTTGGGCTTACCCCGGGCTAAGTAGACAGTTTTCTCCCGGAGCATGCACCAGTCCATGTTGGTTTTCCAAAGACTAACAGTGGGGGGGGGGGCTGGAGCACCCCATCTCTGGGCAATGTCCCTCTTGGCCACCATATTCCCCAGGGTGACCCAGCGGGTCTGAGCGGTATTGTAGTCGGTCGGACCCCACACATTCAGCAAGCAGCGTCAAGCCTCCGCAGGCAAATTCACACCAGTCACAACCCGCATAACAGCATGCACTCGCTCCCAATAAAAGGCTATGACATGGCACTCCCAAATGGTATGCATTAAAGTGGCCGTCGCACCACATCCCCTCCTGCAAAGGCCATCCTGGGAAAGCCCCATACGAATCAACCTGGGGCCAGTGACATACACCCTGTGGAGCACTTTCAGCTGGACCAAGCGCAGTCTGGCCGAAATAGCCACCTCCTTAGGGGAGGAAACCGCAGACTGCCAGTCCTCGTCATCCATCTCAATCCCATCATTCATCCAGAGGTCTCGTACTTTCACTAACAGGTCCGCCCGAACATTTATACGTTTTTTGTAGGTCAGGGAGATGGCACTGTCCGGCATGTGGCCGTCCAGCACCCTGTCCTCCAGCGGGGATGACTCGGGGACTGTTTCACCGACAGGCAAGGAGGACGTAAGGGCATGCCTCAACTGTGCATACCGAAAATACTCCGTGGCCCCCAGTTGAAATTCCGCCTGTAGAACAGCAAACGATTTAATTTCCCCCCTGGCCATCACATCCGCCACTTTGGATATACCAATGAGGTCCCACCGGTCAAATCCTTTGGAGTGCCACAATTTCCCCAGCAAGTCAGAGTCGTAAAGGGGAGTAGCCATGGTGAGCCTACCCTTCCACCCCAGAGTCTTTGTAACCGCCCTCCACAAGTGCACCGCGGCCCTGGTGGGACCAGTCAATTTCCGGTCCAGAGATCTAGAATACAGCGCTCTGTAGTACATCCCGTCGTTCATGAGCCAGCGGTCCATGGCATACCCCGGATTCACCGCCGGTCCGTAGAAGCCATGATTGATGGCCGCCAGTTGAGAAGCCTAGTAGTACCGGCGCCAGTCGGGCAAGGCAATACCGCCGTCATACCACGGAATGGTCAGTTTGACTACTGCAATGCGCGGCCTACCATCCCACAAGAGGGTACGCTGCAAGCCCTCGATCTCCCTGAAATATTTAGAAGGTACTGGGTCCTGCGTGTTTTGAAGCGCATACAGAAATCTCGGCAGGGACATCATTTTGAACAACGCCGCACAACAAGGACAGCGGCAACCTTTTCCAACCCTCCACGTCACGCCGAAGGCGTGCCAGAGGAGGGAGCAAGTTGTTTGCGTATCGCGCCCTGGCATCTGTTGAAATATAGATGCCCAGGTACTTGAAGCCCTGTTGTGAGACCTGTATTGCACAGCCCCTAGGGAGACGTGGAGTGTCTCCGCATAGCACGTAGAGGTAGGACTTGGACCAGTTAATAACCAAGCCCGAGTAGCCACCAAAGGTACCCAGTACATCAAACACCATAATCAAGGACCGACAGGGGGAGGTGAGGTAAAGAAGAATATCGTCCGCGTATAGCGAAACACGATCTTCAAACCCCGGCGACCATTTGATACCATTAATGTCAGGGTGAGTGCGGAGCCAAGCAGCAAGTGGCTCCAGTGCAAGGGCAAAGAGGAGCGGCGATAACGGCCAGCCCTGTCTGGTACCCCTGCGCAAGGCAAAGGAAGCTGACATGCGGCCATTGACCGTTATGTTGGCCATCGGGGAGGAGTAGAGGAGCCGAACCCAACTGATGAAGTCAGGGCCGAACCCAAACTTAGACAGCACCGCCCAAAGACAGTTCCATTCAAGCGAGTCAAACGCCATCGTCGCGTCCAGCGAAGCCAGGACCGTTGACTCACAGAGCATGTGCGCCCGCGCCATGACAGCGTGGAGTCTTCTAAGATTAAGGGCTGTGTTATGGTGAGGTATGAAACCGGACTGGTCCGGGTGGACCAAGTCCGCGATCACGCCCACGAGCCGATTGGCCAGCAACTTAGCCAGGATTTTGGGCTCGGCGTTCAGCAATGAAATAGGGCGATACGACCTACAAAGGTCTCTAGGCTTCCCCTCCTTATGGATTACCACAATGGTAGCCAGGCGTTGATCCAGTGGAAGTTCACCAGCGTCCCGGGCTTCCAAGAACATATTCCGCAGGGGCGCGGCGATAGTGTCCGCTTTGATTTTATACAGCTCCACCGGGAGACCATTTGGACCCGGAGCTTTCCCGGAGCGCAAAGACCTTATTGCTAACGCCACCTCGTAAACCGTGATGCCGCGGTCCATGTCTTCGCGCTCAGTATCAGACAGGCAAGGGAGCTCAATCCCCTCTAGGAAGGAGGCCGAGTCAGATTCAGTCAGAGCGGAGACTGATGTATAAACCGTTTCAAAGTAGTCGGCAAACGCTGCGGCAATAGCAGTGGGATCAGTAACAATCAGACCGTCATCACCCAAGATCTCAGGCACCACACGAGAAGCCAGCTCCTTCTTGTCCAGCCAGGCAAGGAGTTTGCCCGCCTTGTCTCCAGCGTCGTAAATCCTCCCTTGCTGTTCCCTGCCCATCGCCTTGGCCGCTTCAGTGGCAGTGGCACTATACTCCGACTGCTTCAGGGAGAGAGCATGTAACAGGTCAGGTGTCGGTCTCAGCGCTAATTGGGAGTTCAGGTCTGCTATATCCGACTCCAACCGTACCATGTCTTCATCCCGTCGTCTGCGCACATCAGCTATCAAGGAGAAAGCCTCTCCTCTAAGGACAGTCTTAAAGGCCTCCCAGAGGGAAAGGGCCGAAGTTACCGTACCTGTATTCTCCGTGAAATACAGATCGATAGCTTTAGCAAGGAGGTCTCGAGTCTTGGGGTTGCGGAAATACCAGGGATTGACCGGCGCCACCCTAGTCGCCGCTGCGATGCCAAAGTCAAAGGACACCCAAACTGGAGAGTGGTCCGATATACCCCTGGCCATGAGGCGAGCCCCAGAGACGGTCTGTACCTGAGCCGCGGGTGTCAGAATGTAATCAATTCGGGAAAGACTACCGTGGGCCCCCTAGTGGAAAGTGTACTGTCATTGGGCGGGATGTAAAAGTCGCCAACAATCAATGAGGCCCATAGTGCTCATGAAGTCCGGGAGCCATGATTGTGCGCTGCCTAGATCTCTGGACGGAAAACGATCCAAGGTGCCCGAAACCACAGAGTTAAGGTCCCCGCCCAGTATTAACAGCCCCTCCGGGAGACCCAAAATGGCGCCTCCAAGATCTTGGAAGATATCCGCTTGCAACCCCGGGGGGACATAAACAGAAACCAAAACCAGGGTACGTCCCTCCCATTTGCTCACCACGGCAACATAGCGGCCCCTATCATCAATCACTGTGGACTCCACCTCCAGGGGAAGAGACATGCGCACCATTATCCCCACCCCTCGGGATCCCGTAGAGAACCCGGAATGGGTCACCATTTTGAACCCCTTTCTATTCAGAGCCTTACAAGTATTGCCGACGAGATGAGTTTCTTGCAGGAGAATAACATCTGGAACACAACGTTTAAACATTTGTATCACAACACCACGTTTAATACGATCCCCCAACCCATTCACGTTCCAACTGAGTACATTCAAAGTCTTACCCCCCATCGTCAAAGATGCCCCGTCCCAGCCATCCCCCCCAGAAAGCAGCCACCGAAACGGTGTATTCATGACAGTAGTTCCCTCGCCATGAGAAAAGTAGGAAAGGAAGAGTAAAAGAAAAACACACGACCCAACTGCCCCCCACCCTGCACCCCTGCATTAGACTAAAAGCCACCCCAACTAGCAGTGTGCCTGTCGCCCCGTATAAACTAACCTACAAGAAGCCCCCAGAGGAGAAAGGAGACATCCTATCACCCCTGTTACCCTCCAAAGTTGAGAAAACAGGAAAAATAAAAAAGGAACAAAAGTCAATGAATGATGCCGTCCGCAGAACCCTTCGCAGAGAGAAGACCAACATATTAAAGTTTATTCCTGGGAACCTGGACCTCCCGACGCCCCTTCCGACAGAACCTCCGGAGTAGTCCGACGTTGAGGCAAAGTGTCCAACCAGTCCCCTGCAGCATCAGGCAAATCAAAGAACAGCGTCCGATCGCCATGTTCTATTCGCAGTTTCGCTGGGTAGAGCATGGAGTATCTCAACCGCATCTCCCTCAGTCTTCGTTTCACTCCCATAAAACTTTGGCGACGTTTCTGTACAGCCTGAGTGAAATCGGGGAAGAAATTCACATCAGCATTCTGAAACCATAGCGGTCCGCCACTTCTCGACGCTTGTAGGATTGCGTCTCGGTCCCTGTATTTGAACAGTCTGGCAATGATGGGGCGCGGGGACGCACCCAACTTCGGTTGGCCACCAGGCAATCTGTGAGCTCTCTCGACCGAAAAGAATTTACTTAGGCCTCCAGGTGCCAAGTGCTTCACCACCAGGTCCTCCACAAACAAATCCGCGGCATCCTCCTCCGCACCCTCCGGAACACCTGTAATGCGGACGTTCTGGCGCTGTGCCCGTCCCTCAAAATCATCAAGCTGGTGCGCAAGCATCAAATTAGCGGCCTGCAAGTCTCGTACCTCGGTCTGCACGTCCGACACATCAGTAGTCAGGCTCGACGTCTTAATGTCGAGTGACTTGACCCTGTCGTTTGTTTTTCCGAGGTCGGCCCTGATGAGGTTGAGCTCGATCTTGATGGTATCAACCTTGCTAGTCAGCGCTTCGTGTTCGCTGTGCATCTCGGCCTTCACGCCAGCAATTGCTCCCATCACGTCCCGGAGGGTGGGTTCGGTATCCTCTGGGGACACGTCACGCTGCGGGTCCTTGGTATGGCCCGATGCACCCGGCGAACCCCTGGAGTGAGAGAATCATTCAGGGATGGTGGACTGCGAGTGGAGGGGCTTCCTGCTGACCCTCGGGGGCTTCCCTTTGTCTGGATCTCCTCTGCCCGCCATGTTGGGCGACGGGGATCGTACGAGCCAAGAGGGGGCAAGCCAATAACACCACCTCCACTCGATCGAAGCCAACAAGTCCCTCCACTATCCCCAGGGAACAGCAAGCCTCCAGAAGGATCAACAGGGCCGCCGGACCACACAAATCAGGTAGTCGCCACTCGAAATGCCACCGCACAGGGGCTCCGTCACCGCCCCAACAATGCCAGGCAGCTATGGCGTCGTCGTCATCTGGCCTCCCGACTGTGTAACTCGGTCCAGGAAGCTCGGATCTTCAATCTGAGACCGGGAGCAGCGTCAGCATCAACACCGCAGCTGATTCCCACCGTCGTGGGACAGGATAGTTGGCAGGATCGATGCGGAGGATCGGAGGGTCTTCGGAGCTCCGAGCTTACGCGGCCATCTTGGTTGCCCGCGAAGCTCCTCCTTCCAACAACATTATTCTTGACCTAGGACAGTGTCCCCCTGTATCACCACCTGGTGCTAAAGGGAGACATTATCCTAGGTCAAAGAAAAGAGGGATACTCATCTAGAAACCGAATTGCATAATGTGAAACCGAAAATCTGGGACCAATCCTGGCTTATCCACTTGAACAAATTGTGTGATCCTAGGCAAATACTTTGTGGGGAGAGACTCCTTTTTCTTTATCATCACAAATGACAGTCACTTCAAAAGCAAGTGTGTTGTACAAAACCCTCTTATGTTTAACAGACTATAATGTTGTTCCATTGATAATAATCTAGGCCACATTTGGGGTAAACATGACAACTGACTTGTCTCTGATTTCAGTAGGGGCATTGCGTCAGTGCAGGGGAGGCATAAATATTTTAAAGTTTATGTTTTAAAACTACTACTTTTAATAAAAGCCTCTCAATGTTATGATATAATGTGAAGTACTGAGGTGAGACCTATTCGCATGTAAACCAAAATACACTTTTTTAAAGCAACTTTATAATATTTTTGACATGATGTTTGTTGTATGATTTACAAGGCAAATATGTTCATGTCTCTGTTCAGGAGAACATGCTTTTAGAGCCAAGCCCGACCCTTTGTTTGGTTGTGACTCGACTCTCCGCATTAATATGTTTCCTCACTCATCTCAGCCCAGCCTGCAACAACAGTGACTTTATATCACCGTTGCTGCAGACAGTCGATCCGATTGAATACGCCAGACAAGACCGACTAAGTAATTATTAGGGCGTTGTTCCACTCCATCCATCCCCTTGAAGCTACGTTCCTGATTAATCTGCTCTTAGAGGATCATGTCTCTAGCATTGATAAAACAGAAGCCTGTCTACCACACTTTCTTATGCAACAGATCCAAGATTTCTACTTCATAAGAGCTGTGGAGTCACTTATCTCCACTTGGTGGAGGAAATTAATTATTCTTCAACCTTCACTGCTCAAATCGAGGTCAACTCAAATTGATGACCAGTTTGGTTAATTTTACAAATGAAAATATGACATAATTATCCCTTTGATTTGTTTAGTCCACTTACAGCTAGATTCATCATAGTGCCGTTTTGCGAGTCCTTAATAGCGATTATTAAGGAATCGCTATTAAGGACTTGCAAAACGGGATTCATGTAGGAATCGCTAAATAAATTGCGATTCCTACACATTCCTTATTGCGATTAGCAATTTGCTAATCGCAAATAAGGATGCGATTTCAAGGGTGCCGGGGTGTCCAAAGGACACCCTGTAGCACCCTTGAAAGGTGATCTACATTGGTGTTGCACACACACATGTCCAAAGGACATGTGTGTGTGTAACATTCAACTTAGAAAAATGCATTTAAATGCATTTTTCTAAGTTTTCGCTATTTACCACGAGGTTTGACCTCGCGGTAAATAGAGGACCAAAATAGCGATTTCGCAATTTTTAAATGCTTCTTGAATTGCATTTAAGGAATCTCTAATTGAGATTCCTTAAATGCAATTATTCGCAAATATGTGATTTCTAAAAATGCGATTTTTGCATTTGGGATGATGAATCCCAAATGCAAAAATAGCGCTCGCAAAGGGCCAGATTCTCAGAATCTTGCCCTTTGCGAGCCGTTTTCGGCTTGATGAATCTGGCCGTTAGTGCATATCTATGCTTTTTCGAAGTTTAACATTCAAAGTAAGACTCATAAGGTAATTAATTAAAAAAATCGTACCTAACCAAAACACTTCTGCTGTTTAGACGAAACCTTCCAAGCTAGTGAATTTTGGACAAGGCTTCCTCAATGGAACTCCTAAATTAGCACGAGTGCTTCCACAGAAAGTAGGGGGACATGTTATGATTTATGAGACATGGGGCGTCTGGGCTCTCATTTCAACACTTCTAGATTGTGGGTAGGACAAGAGCACTCTGGGTTGTATAAAGACCAATCACAAATCTGGTTAGTTTAATCAAATGTATTTAATCGTGGGGGAAGGCAATCAAGTAACCTTTATCTCTTATCCCCTGTACCCCCATAACTTAGCTTCTTCAATGTTCAATTGTCAGGGCTTGGTGGATATTTAATTCAAAAATTCAGTTTTACACAACACACATGCTCCATAGAGGGAATTATCAGATACAGAATAGACCCTCCCACACAGGACTATATTGGACTGTGTATGGGCACCCCCATGCCGGTATAATTGGACAGGGTTCGGACTCCCCCCACTATGGTCTCGTCTGGCTCAGATTTACCACCCTAAAATGGCAGCCTATGTGTGTGATGTGGGCAATCCCCAAAATGGAACAGATTACACACTTCAAGTAATGGTTAATGACTAAATACTGGCATCAGCTATGTTTTTGAAAATAATTCAACATTTAGTATATTTGCAAACATAAATCAAAATCTAAACGGTTTTAAAATATGTTCTGGTTTAGCTCCTTTCACGGGAATATCTAAATAACCACAGCAGAAACTCCACAAGGGCGACTTGTGGCAAATAATTGTAATGGCAGTAGAAGTGTTTATAGTAAAAAAAAAAAAAAAAACACGTGTGGCCGTTTTAATCTCACAAATGTTGCACCTGCAAACGAGGATACAATTTGTGAAAAATTTGAGGGGGGAACAACATACGCCAAAATTATAATACATGTAAATGTAAGTCTTATAAAGCGCTCTGCTACCCGGAGGCATCCTGGCGCTATAGACTGCTGGGGAACCCGTCCTGGCTTTCCCTGTGAGATGTTCCCTCCTTGGTATCTCCAAGGAATCCCTGGCGTTTGTGGGGGGCCGTTGTGGAGAAAAGGCAAGCTAATGCCCAGAGTTGCCAAGTTTGATCCCTGGTTAGAGTAGGCACCGAGGCGAGAATTATCAAGTCCGCTGACCCTGGTTCACAACCCTGCCACGTCGGGAATTGAACCCTGGTCCCGGGCCGTCCTCTCCTTCCGGGTCTGCCGCCTCTAACCAGTGAGCCACACCACTCCACAATACATAAATTTCGATATTGACAGTGTACAATTTAAGACTGCTAATGGGTCTGCTTGTTAAAATAATCTTTAAGAAAGATCATGGGCCGCCTGGTTTACTTGTATTGCTGCTCGAGTTCTAAGTCTTACTGCTGGAAAAAAATGTCGGGAGTGTTCCAAAGGCACTCGCTCCAGAATGCCCTAGTTGCAAACTACGTAAGACAGATTTCTTCCACATGGTATGGGCATGCCCAGTGATACAACCTACATGGGCAGAGATAACTGCCCTGACTGCTGGCATGGTGATGCGCACTCTCTTTCCCTCACCTGAAGCTTGCTTTTGGGGCTGCACCGTTTCGTAGATTTGGTTTTGTATTATTTAAACGCACCTTAGCTATGGCATGAAAATCCCCTACACCCCCAGACACAAAACGGTGGCTGCGGGACCTATTGACTTGGGCCAGAGATGAGGGGGGAGGGGGGGAGGGGGGGAGGGACTATAGCATAATAATATTATACAGCTCTGAACTGTGCAAGAAATCCTTGTTCTCTGGAATTTAGCAGAAAGAGCAGTTTGTGCCTAGCCATACATGTGTTGACATTGATATCAATGTTGCGTTTTGAAGTCGATATGTATCTTTTACGAGTTGCGGTACCACCGTAATAAATAAACATTTAATAACAGAAAGATTACGGGAGTTTTAAAGAATCCGTTGATTTTTTCACTGCTGTAAATCAACAGTTGCAAATGGCACTAAGCCCGCTCCCCCATGATACTTTTTGCAAAGACTCTGGCAGACTTTTTCTGCTGAAGTGAGGATGTGATATGAAAATGGTCTCCAGTAACAATGTCATCCAGGAGCGCAACGCCCATTGGGCTCAAAGTGTGTGTCAGCCCCGCTGAGGCAGTTACAGCTTCCGGGGGACACAAACAGCTGCACCCAAGTACTTCACAGGTCTTTAACCCCTTGCGTGCGTATGACGGAACCAGTCAGTCATGAGCCAAGGGCGGCGTGTGCTCATGACGGCGTGGTTCTGTCATGCTGCTGCTGCTCCGCTCACGCGACACTAATTCCCCGCCTGTGCGGGTGAATTAATGAGGGGGCGGGGTCATGACGGAACCACGCCATCATGAGCACACGTCGCCCATGACCCATGACGGCGTGGTTCCGTCATGAGCATCGCAGCACCGCGCTCACCCCCTTACCCCCCCCCCCCCCCTTCCGGGCTGCGCCGGAATTCGCGGCGCAGGGAAGGGGTTAAAAGACCATTTACTTGCTAACGAGGCTTTGTTGTGTTTTCACCCCTTCTTAGAGCCCCTGCATCTCCACTCTGCATAATGCTGGAAGAATCAGCCCCCAATATTTTTAGTTGCCCCCCCCACAGCCGAAATCTGACTCTAGTTACACCTCTGCTGTCATCCATGTGGTTACTCGTGTTTTTTGTCATGCGTCAAATTTGATAGTAACAGCTGCCACTAATGATAAGCCTCTGCAGTCATCGCTGCCTTGTTTACAGTAATTTCTTGGTCGAGCAAAGATTCAATAACACCATATAATACGCCTGATCAACTGTTTTTTCACGTGTTCCAAAGGGCATGTTTGACAACATTGTATACGCTATCTTCGTTATCTCTATGGATTGCTACTACTTGTTTAAATAAAAACTGTTAAGTTTCCCGCCAAATAAAACATGCTCTGAGACCCATGTACAGGATGCTTGGCTGAGATTCCCAGGGTAACACGCTTTTTTTCTTATATGAAAGTTTCTCAGAACGGGAACGCTCCGGGGTGTCCTCGGGGAACACTTGCAAGGAATCTTCTGCAATTAAATAAATATTACCCAGCTTACATTTTCCTTTCTTTCCTTCGAAGAAGTGCGTTTAAATTGCATTGAAAATAATAGCGATTACCACATTCTTGGGAGTCTGGCCTGCTGCATATTTGTGTATCATTATGGACTCGCCGTCTTGGCAGATATGAGAAAATAAGTCCAATTTTCTTCAATTACGGACTGAAGATTTGAAGAATCAAAGATTATTATAATTCGCTGGAGTGGAGGCGTTTTTACTCCTGCAGAAGAGCACCCGGGGGTGTCCTAAGCGCAACATTATTGGTAAAATTTTGTTCTAAAAAGTTTAGAGACTAGGCCAAATGTAATAGATGATGCTTGTATTTACTCAGTTTTACTATGCATTTCGGAAGAGGAATAAAGTATTTCAGTTCTTATTCGCACCAAGCACATCACTGCAGGTGTGAAGGGGATGCTACTGTGCTGTTTGTGGTGTGCTGCTGGAAAACTGAGGGGGATATTTACAAGCCCCTAGCACCACAGGAGCGCCACTTTTTTTGACGCTCCAGTGGTGCTGTCTGCTGCCTATATTTCCGAAGCCACGCAAAGACACCCTGAGTGGCTTTTCAGAGCCCTGTAAATACAGTCCCTTTTCATGCATCACTTTGTGTGAAAGGTGCGTTTAATGGGTGTTGCTGAGGAGGTTCCACTGCAGCACCCATTGCTTCCTCACGCTGCCAAAGATTTACAAGGATGTGTAAATCTGAGGCAGCACAATTGAAAAGCAGGCATTAGAGTGGTGCAACGAGGAGACATACTTTTGTTTCTCCTTTTTATCTTTCTATGTGTGCTGCAAACATAGAAGGAGCAAATTGCCTTTAACCCCTTGCGCGCTGCGAGAATTCCCCCGCGGTGCGGGCAAATTAATGAGTGGGCGAGGTTCGGATGGCCCTCGGCCGTCCTCCGCACACACCCACAGTGATGTCGGACGGCCAGGGGCCGTCCAAAGCACACAAGGGGTTAATGATTATTTATGTGTAGGAAGGTCTTCCTTTCTGCACATAAACAATCATCCCTGCAAAGCAAGCCTCCATGGCACAAGGGTGTCTGCGTTGGTGCTGGGCAGCTTTTTATCGTGCTGGCGTAAAGGAAAACACAGGGATGAGCTGTATTCCTGTGAATAAGACACATCCCTGAGTTTTTTAAATTATACCGTGCGGCGCTGCTAAATTGCTTGTGTCATTTCTTTGTAAATATGCCCCTCAGTGTTTTGGGAGGGGTCTCACTATGTCACTCCATTCTATGAATTTGCAAAAGGCCGCTTTATTGGGGAGCAAACCGGGCAACACTTAGCATAAAAACAAGCCTTGCCAATGCCATGTTTTGATATTCTCATGGTGTACAAAGAAAATGTTTTTACCAAGGCTCAATAACATTCATGGCAGGAGCAGCCACAACTGGGAAAGCCGTAGCAAAAGTGGATTGGAAAATGGGAGTTTCACTGTGTGATACCGGCGATGACAAGCTGGAGGACTTTCTTGGCTTATGGGGAAGTCACGCAAGACATTTGGGTGGGGATGTTACCTACGGCGCATCCATGGCAAAAAGGCAGACCTTGCATACTGGAGATCATTTTTGACATATGAGGTCGTTTATTGTATAAGGGGTGACATCAATGGCAAAATGCTGGCCCTGAAATATTGGTTGTATTTCTTGACATCAAAGTAGAACTTATTGGCGTATTGGTGCTACGCATCAAAATGCTGGCTCTGACATTCTAGAAGTAATTCTTGACATACAGAAACACCCAAGTTAAAAACCTGGCCCTAGAATACTTGAGGTAATTTCTGACACATAGGGTGATCCTACAGCAAAATAGAAGAAAAAAACTCATCCCTTGGGTTGGTCCTGGCTTTTTGGGCACATCATGAAAGTAAAGGAATGTTTCAGTCCACTTTAGAGCCTACTGCTTTTTAGAAAAGTTTATGTGTAAGTGAAACTTTATAAAATGCACTATTTGACCCTATTGTTCACAGCATTAGAGTGGGCAGGGGCTCTCCTTCTAAGACCCCTCTTAGAAGTCTGGCTCACACAATGGAAATATAGCATCTACTAGTGTCCAATATTAATGGCTGCTGAGCATAAGCGGCAAAGAGGGCAGTGTATGTACAGAGGGTTCTGCAAAAGAGCTCACAATAATATTAAATGACATAACTGTTGAATTTCACAAGTGGCTATTCTTGTTGCACTGCCACCCTAGAAGCAATTCTTCCTAACTTAGGGGCCCATTAGGATAGCGGTCAGAAAACCACCTGACTGCAATGGTAGCGGAAATCAAGTGCTCGCCTGTACCGCGGAAAACCGGAGGTACAATTAGGATCAACCGTAAACAAATCTGACCGTGACGGTACGAGGCAATGAAAAACCACCCGTAGTGGGCCGAGAAGGCTAAAATCCGTCTGGGGTGGTCGGATTTGTGGAAAATCACCAAACCGCCGCCATAACAGTGGAGACACCGCACGGAAAACTAGGATATCTCCGAATTGACAGTGGTGCGTTCAACTGTTTCTGACCGCTGTGGTCGCAAACAGTGATGAATGGGAGAGCCGGCGGAAGGGTTGTAGCATAGCCACCGCTGCGGACTCTCTGCGACAAATATGGCAGTCGACAGAAAAAACTCACAACAAGGCCACAAATAGCACACAGCAAACTAGCCATGCCCCCAAAAACACAGAACACACCCCTATGACACAACCACATGGCAACTACAAAAATAATACAAATCCCAGGACAACCCACACAACACACCTGAGAGCAATAACCCATTTGGACACACCCACATAGCTGAGCATAACACCAGTCCCTTCCCTGACCACAGTCCTTTGCAATACTCCACAACTGAAGGACCAAACACCAGAGCACACAGCAGAGGCAAATCAACACACCACACACAGCTGCAACACCACCACCTCAACACCTGCACCTCTAACCACTCAGCACCCCACACACAAAACACATCACTCCCCCTTACACACCTGCAACTCTAACCCCTTTGCACATCACACACCATGGAACCACAGAAAATGCACAAATTCACAGAGAGTGAGTTGACAGTCATGGTAGATGAGATAATCAGAGTAGAACCACAACTGTTTGGTAACCTGGTCCAACTGACACTATTAGCCACAAGAAATCAAATGTGGATATGGATTGTCGACAAGGTCAAGGAAGTAGGGCCCACCCGCTGCAACAGACATAAAATCATGAAGCGGTGGCATGACCTAAAGAGGGTTGTCAAAAAGAAGAGGAGCAGGAACCATGAGCTGGCTCAAGGGACTGGTGGTGGCCCTCCCATTGCACCAAGAACATTCCCTGCATGGGAGGAGAAGGTGCTTGCCATACTGCATCCAGAGAGTCTCACAGGAATAGCCGGTGAGTGGAGGCTGGTAAGTACAAACAAATGTAGACCATTACACTGCTATGTACTATCCAGCAAAACTACAAAGCTACATCTCAGAGGAACAAGTATATCCTTATGCACCACTAAATTCAACACATGTCCCACAGATGTAACATTCACTACTTCTGAATCACCCCAAAGGTAGCCAACATTTACAATGTTGTATGTGTTCCGAAAAACAGCACTACAACTCACACCATGCCCCCTGTCCCACCCCTGAGCAGGATGTAGCACTCCACACCAACCCAAAAGCAATTTGAAGCCTTTGTATGGTTCACCCTCACCTTACAGGTAGGTAGCCATCTTTCCTGGTAGGGCTGTTAGGGGGTGGCAGGTCTGCACTACAACTCCCACCATGCCACCTATACCACACCTGAGCAGGATGGAGCACTCCCCCACCTAGGAGCAGTTGGAAGCGATTGCATTGTTCCCTCGCATCTAACAGGTAGGTAGCCATCTTGCCTGGGAGGGCTATTTGGGATGGGAGGCCAACACAACCACTCCCACCATGCCCCCTGTCCCACACCTGAGCAGGATGGAGCACTCCCCCACCCAGGAGCAGTTGGAAGCCATTGTATCACCACAAACAAACTTACTGGTAGGTCGCCATCTTTCCAGGGAGGGCTGCTTGAGGGTAGGAGGCCTGCACTACAACTCCCACCATACCCCCTGTCCCACCCCTGAGCAGGGTGTAGCACTCCACACCAATCCAGAAGCAGTTTACAGCCATTGTATTGTTCACCCTCACCTAACAGGTAGATAGCCATTATCACAAGGAGGGCTGTTTGGGGCTGGGATGCCTTCACTACAACTCCCACTAGGTACCACTGAGCAGGATGGAGCTCACCCCCTACCCAGAAGCATGTGACAGCTATTGCATTGTTCACTCTCATCTAACAGGTAGGTAGCCATCTTCACAGTTTGTGCTGTTTGGGGGTGGGGGCCTGCAATACTACTCCCAGCATTCTCCCTTTTTCCCCAGCTGAGCAAGATGGAGCACTGCCCACCCACCCAGAAGCATGTGGCAGCCATTGTAGTACAATACCCAAACTCACAGGTAGGTAGCCATCTTCACAATTTGTCTTGTTTGGGGGTGGGGGCCTGCAATACTACTCCCAGCATGCTCCCTTGTTCCCCAGCTGAGCAAGATGGATCACTCCCCACCTACCTAGAAGCATGTGGCAGCCATTGTAATACAACAACCAAACTCACAGGTAGGTAGCCATCTTCACAGGGAGGGGGGTTGTGGGTGTGAGGCCTGCACTACTACTACCACAATGCCCCCTTGTACCACAAATCATCCAGATGGAGCACTCCCTCCAAACCAGATGCATATGTCAGACATTGCACTACCCACTTCAAAATAACAGGTAGTTAGACATATCCTGCATATCCAGAAATTGCAGGTAATTGCTGGTAATCCAGAACTGTGCGGCCCGCCGATTCCTTGAGATTCCACGGAGAAAATCTGCGAGACCTGCTCTGAGGAACCTTCACTGATATCCAATCCAGTCCAGAGTACGTTTCAAGGCAATGTGCCTGGCCCACGGATCTATCTGGAAAACTGGACCTGCCATCACCCATTCTCTGGTTACTTCTTACCAACCATCTAGGAGTCTTCATTCCAGCACTGCCTTCCTCGCAATTGCAAGAAAGGTCTGCAGATACAGAAGGGGTGGCCGCTCCTTCTCTTGGAATGCTTCCATTCTCTGGAACTCACTGCCCTCCACTTTTCGCAGTGAATCCAATCTACAGATCTTTCAATGACTTCTCAAAACTCATCTCTTCATGAACCCCCACTAACCGGTCACGACCTGCCCCTGCTCTGTCCGACCCTAGCGCTACGAGACCTCAGGGTAGTAACGAGCTTTATAAAACCCTTTCATTCATTCATTCATTCATTCATTCATTCATTCATTCATTCATTCATTCATTCATTCATTCATATTATGCTCTGTCACACCACTGAACAGGATTGAAGCCTCCAGCACACACACACACACACACAGATGTGTCACAAATCCAACACAAATGTGAAAACAGAACAGGTAAGTATCCAGTACAATCCAGGCCAGAGTACATTTCAAGGTCATGTGCCAGGCCCATGGATCTATCTGAAAAACTGGACCTGCCATCACCCATTCTCTGGTTACTTCTTAACAACCATCTAGGAGTCTTCGTTCCAGCACTGCCTTCCTCGCAACTACGAGGATGGTCCGCAGATCCAGAAGGGTTGGCCGCTCCTTCTCTTGGAACGCTTCCATTCTCTGGAACTCACTGCCCTTTACTCGTCGCAGTCAATCCAATCTACAGATCTTTCGCTGACTTCTCAAAACTCATCTCTTCACGAACCCCCAGTAACCGGTAACGCCCTGCCCCTGCTCTGTCCGACCCTAGCGCTACGAGGCCTCAGGGTAGTAACAAGCTTTATAAAACCCTTTTATTCATTCATTCATTCATTCATTCATTCATTCATTCATTCATTCATTCATATTATGCTCTCTTGTCACACCCCTGAGCAGGATTGAAGCCTCCAGCACACACACACACAGATGTGTCACAAATCCAACACAAATGTGAAAACAGAACAGGTAAGTAGCCAGTACATGTACCCAGCCATTACTCCAAAAAAGCATGGTTCCATATGACAACACTAGCCCTCTCCTCGCACAAGGATACACACGCATCTAATTGCCACCCACAGTGTGTAGACAGCTAAGCAAATATAACTGTCACAGCAACCAAGTGTGACACACAAATTCACATGTAAAAGAAACTCTGTGCACAATCATGCACATCACTGAATTGCATGTGAAAGTGCCATGGGGCATGAGCAGCAAGGACCACATGATGACAAAGAAAGCACGGTTGCTGGTATAAATTCAGATATGCACATGACATGACAAAGGTATGCATGAGATGGCAATGGACAGTTCATGCTCAGATGTAACGTCTGCCAAGGCAGAGTAATCAACAAAGAGGCTTCGCAGAAATTATTTGTTGCGCCAGGCGTTAGATGACAACATGTCCATGTAATCACAAAATATGCATGTGGCGCAGGGTATGTATTGAAGCCTCACACCAGGTACAAGTAATGAATGTACCTCAACAGCATGTCAGCAGGCACAGTAGTGCACATACAAACAATGTGATGATTAGTCAACTGTGTGGTGTACAGTGAATAATACACAGCTAACACAAAGCTTGTGGGTGCACTACAATGACCATATCCCATCTGACCCACAGGTGACCAAGAACTGACTGTAGAGGACAACACCAGCAACCTACAGAGCCAGTCTACCCCCAACCCCCCCCCCCCCCCCCCTGGAACATCGACTCTCGGATGTTGACTCCTGAGATTCTTTGGACGGGAGCTCGAAGCCGGCCCATCTGGTGTCCCAGGGCGCAACAGGTCCCAGGATCCCATCGCCCCCCTCCACATCTGCTGCAACACCATCCTCTCTGCAGACACCTGCTGTTACGGCCTGTGCATCCTCCACCACCACCAGTGCTGCCTGCACCACTCTTTCTGTCACAGAGGGTGACCACCCCACACCAACAACTGAGGAGGGCAGGGAGAGAATGCGGGGGCACACAGTGGTGAGGCAACAGGTACGTGGCAGCAGGGCAGGTGGGTGGGGCAGGGGCAGTCAGAGACAACTAGAGCCTGGGACTGAAACCCTGGACAACATAAACAGAATACTTGGGGCCTATGAACAGGCCCAGGGACAAACGGGCAGGTCAGATAAGATTCCAGCGAGCTCCTCCTGTTGATGGGGTCCATGGACAACCGCATGGGCCAAATTGTGGACCTCTTTGGCCAGCTAGTGGCGGTACTGAGGTACAGGCCTGCACCACAAACAACACCTCCCTCTCTAACTGGTGGTCCGCAGGATGACAGTTCAACATCCTCCCGTGCGGCCACAGAGAGGGGTGAGTCCTCAGACCCCACTGGCCTTACATCAGAGGTCCCCCCTGCCAAGCAACGAAGGGGCCATCCCAAGAAATCCCTAGGAGTAACCCAGGGCAAAGCACCTGCCAAATGTCAGTCACTGAGCCAGCCATGATGACAACACTCTTCACTGCTGCATTGACTCTTTTGGACTGTCCTTACCCACACTTCCTTGTGAATAGCATCCGTCTGTTGGACTGGGTCACCACATCAATGTGGTGACTACTTGATTCTCTCATTTACAATAACTGTCAACTCACTGCTTCATGAATCACCTTAATGTTAATGTTCACCCCCTCACATGTCACCATTGTAAATAAATAATCCTTACACGCATGCCGTTGTTTCTGATCCTTGTTTATTCCAGGATGTGCAGTCTCCACCATGATTGCAATGTACTAGGAGTATTGGATATATGTAGGCAAGGATAGGCTGAAGCGACCTAGGAAAACACAACAGAACAATACTCACTAGTCTGGGTGTAGCATCACAGACATCACACAACACTAACCATCAGTCCAATCATTCATGCACACATCACAATGTGCAACAGTGCTAACATACACAACCTGTAGATGTACCAAACTACCCTGTCCAAGAAACATTGTCAGCCACCACTGTGTCAACAAGCGGTTGCAGTCACAAGGCTCACATATGAAGAACCGGGCCTTTGGGCCTGGCGGCGCAGGGCACGCCTGAAATCTTCGAGTTCACCTGCCTTGTTGCACAGAGACACGGAATACTCTGTTGGCGTAGAAAACCAAGTTTATTAGCTGCAGATAGGCACAGTTGTCCAAGAAGTACACCAAGTAGGTTCTCAGAAATCTGACACTTTACTCCGTTGCTCACAGTCTTTTATAGCAAAAATACATCTGTACAAACATACACCCAATGCACTAAGTTTTAGCCAATCAGAAGAGTTTGAAAACAAGGTGTTGTGCAACCAGAATGCTCTATGCTTACATGTATGTCTGTTATCCAGCCCCCAGAGTTAATCAATACTGGTACCCATGGTTCAGTGTTGCAATGGCCGGACATGTCTGTATGCTTCAAAAGAAAGATTGTAAAATACGAAAACACAAGTAGAGAATGGTGAAGGCGAAAAGATAAGATACGGCAAGAGGAGAATACTAAAGGCTAACAGATAGTTGATGCAGAGATTAGGTAGTTCAGACAAGGATTAGTTAGGCCGACTGGTGTCTGAGATGGGTTTCAAAACAAGGACGGAGGGGGTTATTGACACGTTGCAGTCCAAGGGGCAGAGACACTTCATGAATCGAGCAGCCTGTGTAAAGGCAACACAAAATGGCGGTAAATGTAAAATGGAGTCGAAATTAAAGAAACTCACATACACCCTGACAACAACAGCAACATCATGATACAATGGGTCCATTGTACATCGTCACTCACCTTCAAGTGAAGTAGCGGGCGATGAGCTGTTGACACAGGTCGACACCTTCCTCCTCTCTACTATCCTTATCACTGGACATGGATTGGTTTGCAGGCGGGGTCTTGGCTGCTCATCTGCATCCAGGAGCAGGGGGATTGCCTTGCGAATGGCCAAGTTGTGGAGCATGCAGCATGTCACCACAAACTGACACACCTTCCTGGGCGAGTACATCAGTGCACCTCCGGTCTTTTCCAGGCAGCAAAATCGTGACTTCAGGAGACCAAAAGTACACTCCACCACACAATGTGTCCTCCCATGGGCATCATTGTAGTGTACATCAGCTGGTGTCCTGGGATTCCGCAGAGGGCTCAGCAACCAATGACGGTTGGGATATGCTAAGTCACCTAGGTGTGAGAAACACAGAGAAACCTTGTAATGTTACTGTGGCAGAGGACAACAAGCTTTTTCACTAAGCATACTCACCCACAATCCATGCACGCTCAGGAAGCAGATTAGCCATCAGGTGTGATACAATGTTGTTACGCATTATGTATGAGTCACGGACTGAGATGATCACGGCGAGATGATCATATCCGTCTGGCACACCACTTGTACATTTATGGAGTGGAAATGTTTACGATTTCTGTAGATGTGCTCACGTTTCTGTGAAGGAACAAGCCCAACATGTGTGCAATCAATGGCACCAACAACATGGGGGATGTGTCCAAGGGTATACAAATCTCCCTTCACAGCCGCCAATTCACCTCCCTGGGGAAATGGATTTATCTGTCCTTGTAGATCATCATAGCGGATAGGATATCACGCAGCACCATGCTGAACACACGTTGCGACATCCCACCTGCGCTGGACACTGTGTGCTGGAATGATCCAGTGGCAAAAAAATGCAGGGCCGCCATCAACTTAAACATGGGGGTGAAAGCAGTTGGATACGTCCTGCGAGGCTGCAGGTGGGGCTCCAAAATAGGACATAGGTTTTGTAGGGTGGCTCTATCCGGACGGAATTTATGGATGACCTCCTCATTCTCCATGTCTACCAGCACTGTGAAGGGACGATGCAGATTTGGTCTGCTCCTAGTTGAGATCAAAGTGGACACATGCAATACACCATGAGATGTGTATAACATCTTATGTTTTGACTCACACAACACCAACAATGACTGTTATCACATTTGAGGCAAAGACCAGCTCATATGTCGGGACAACATCAGCTACACAACTCGTACACTTGTCCTCTTTCACACCGAAATTATCTCTGAAACAACATCTGTCTATCAGAATGCACAAAGGGTTATGGCCACATCTAGCATGAGCAGGCCTCGGAGTATCTCATTCAGCATATGTGTGAAACTTTTACACCACTGTCTCATACCTAGCTGCTGTACATGCCACACATTCATGCGTAAGTTGAACATGGCACACATCAACGACACAATGACAACAGTCTGTGTGTAAACAACAAGCCTGTGCATTAGCCAAGAAAGGTAGACCATCAAATCTGCACATTGTACATTGAGACATACATCACTCGGATTTTCCAAGCACTTTCACACATTGACATGTGTACCTATTGGAGAGTCCATCATAACACTGTTCTGTGTACATGCCCATCAATATCACAAGTTACATGTGAGGGAGTACACACCAATGTCCCAAATCACATACACAAAGATGGCATGTGTAATCAGCTGTGGAGTAAATGTTACAGAGGCAATGTGTGCACCATGATGTGACATTAATCTGAACTGAGTTATCGAACACTAAAATCGGAACTTAGTAAACAATAAAATGATCAACAATACAATACTGAATGGAAGTTATTTTCTTGCATGAAGGAAACACAAACACTAGTGTGCCAACCACGGGATGCAACTAGAGGTTCTCTAGTCTCACTACTTCAATTATTCAAACCGACGCCGTTGGACCCTCGACGTCTCCGGGTTGTGCACCACCAAAAACAGATTTATAACACAGATTATCCTTCTATCTATCATAGAACAAACATATTGCTGTGCATCTTCCGCATCATAGTACATTAATCAAGTGGCCACTGTGCATTGTTGATAACTGCCCATTGGCCATTGACACAGCATGATGTGTCCATAGGTGTTGTCACAGTGCACCGCCACCCAAATCGTGGTCACTCATGTGAAAGTATGGCACACAAATTGCAGTAGCTACCGCCTGGCCGAAGCGGTGTCTGATCCCCATGGAGCATACCCTTACAGACAATGGGAACCGTAATTGTGATACACTAATGCAATTTTGAAAATCACGGTAGGCGTGCTCCGCCACTGCGGGGCCGGTCATTGGATAAAATTGAAAGATGCACCACCACGTTAGCGACGTCTGGCCCCTGCGGCGTGTCACTGCCATGGGCCATGCCCTTACAGCCAATGGGAACCGCAATCGCGATAGACTAATACAATTTTGAAAATCGGGGTAGGCGTCCTCCGCCACCACGGAGCTGGTCATTGGATGCATTTGAAAAAGGCTGACCTGAACCACCAATTGCAGCAGCTTAGAACCACTGAAACGACCCCAGGGGGCTATATATGTGTGGGAAAGAGCCCCACATTTCCACAGCTCACAGTGCCTGCTGCCTGAGATCCGTCACCTGCTGCTGCCTCCAGGGACTGCTGCCTTACACCCCTCATCTGCTGCTGCCTCCAGGGACTGCTGCCTGAGACCCCTCACCTGCTGCTGCCTCCAGGGACTGCTGCCTGAGACCCCTTACCTGCTGCTGCCTCTAGGGACTGCTGCCTGAGACCCCAAACCTGCTGCTGTCTCCAGGGACTGCTGCCTGAGACCCCTCACCACCCACTGCTGCAGCTACTATCACCTGGGCAAAGTGATGTCGAAGACTGAGAAGATCAGGGCCAGTCCCTTCACCAGCGAGGAGCTAGAGGTCCTGGTGGGCGAGGTGCTCACACAATATCCAAAGTTATATGGTGACCCAAATGTTGTGGTAAGTCTTCAACAGTGTGAGTGACAGTGCAGCGGGGGCACACATGTAGGTGATCAGATGCAGTTTGTGCCTGAGAGTGTGGGGTTGTGTCATGCACTGCCTAACATGCTGTCCCCAAGGGTAAGTGTGGTGTACCCTATTTCACAAGTTTTCATGCCTGCACATCAAGATTGTAGGGACATGTATTGTCTTGTCAGCCATACAGTGATGCAGCAAGTTGGTAATGCGGGAGTCAGGGCAGTCATTGCTTGTGTGAATGGCTGTGGGGTCCCTGTTTTCCATCTTAGTGTGAGCCCACCTGGCCTGTACTGCCAACGCCCAAAATGACAAGGACACACCATTGTACGTACAGGGTGTCACATGTGTCTTTTGTCAATACTCTCCCTCAATGAGCTATCTCAGCCCTGTAAATTGCACACAACAGGCCCTGTGAGAAGGGTGTGGGTTTCTGAGATCATGTCCATCAATGTGACGTCCATGACACAGTGAGCCATTCACAGGGCAAGGACATTGAGGGCTGTGCAGTGTTGGACACAGTGATTCTATCCCTAAACATATGTTGATATGTAATGTATGTCTTGGTCTGCCTAAAAATGGACAGTAAATGTGGGCAGACTACACATGGCTTTCTGTGCTGGAATCCTGCATGTGTATGATATGGGCAGGTACTGTGTCCCCCCTCACACCTGCATGCATCTACGTGTGCATCTCCCATGATGATGTACCATGTGAGATGCATTGTTGTCTCTGAAAGACATATCTGTGGATTTGGGAAGAGTCAGTATCATGCTACTGTACTGAGCGGTTTTGGTACATAACACTGTGTCACTGATGTTTTCCACCTCTTGTCTCCCATGCCTGCAGCTCCAAGAACACCAGTGTAAGGTCGTGTAGAGGGCCATTGCATGCAAGGTGCGGGCTCTGGGTGTCTCCAACCGACATTGCACCCACTGTCACAAGAGGAGGGATGACATCTGCCGGCTGAGCAAGAATGTGGCGGATATGACGCTGGGGAAATGTCATCATCTTTAGTGTTGCTTCGCTTACATATGAATGTTCTGTTGATGCCAATGAATTGACCCTACATCTCTCTCTCTTATTCAGCATCTTCCGTGGGCACGGAAGGACAGGGGATGGACACCAGTGGTGATGTATCAAGCACGACTGCTGCACACAAGCACAGTGACACAGATGTGACCAGCGCCTTGGAGGGGGACCGGAGTTTGCTTGCGGAATCACAGCCAGAGACACAGACCTCAATGTCATTAGACGCCAGCGGTGATGCATCTATGTTGGCAGGCACTGGGAAGGGGGACTCAGCCTCCTCTTCCAACACACAGAGTACAGTGCCCACCCTCCCACCTACATCCACTAGTGCTGCCTGTGTTCGCACCAATAAGAAGGGTAGAGTGTCCTTCACCCCAGGCACCATGGTCCCTGCCCCTGTCCCCCCTGCTGCCATCAATGCAAAGACAGGTGACCTTTAGCGCCAGCTGTGTGTGGGCCAGACAGCTCTCCTCAATGCCTTTGTAGACCATGACAAAAAGTTGGCATAGGTGGTTGTTTTCATGGAGGGCATTCATTCAGACGTGGGTGGGCTAAACCAGACTGTCCAGTCTTTGTCCTCCACTGTGACGGCAGGCCTTCAACTGGCACAATCTCAGAGTACAGGTCCCATCCCTTTGTCCACCTCCCTGCTGGTGGCCACATCTGACGATAGTGACCACAGACATCAAGGGCTAGCTACAGTACAAGCAGCACACAGCAACAGCAGCCCAAGAGGTCCAGGGCACAGACACCATCCCCACAGAAAACTAAAGCCACCCTACCTAGAGCGCAAAGACAAAAGACCATCAGGTGATACCAAGGGCCACAAAGGCAAGAAGCAGGCCTCTGGGTCACATGCCTCAGTTTCCTTGCCTTGAATGTGGTGTTGTTGTGGTGTGTGGGTTGCCCTGACCCTGTGCTTCTGTGCCATGTGTTCCTCTATAGCCACACCTACTGTGGCTGTGTCCCTAGTTGTTTGGTGTGTGGTGCAGGGTGTGGGCTCACCTGGCTAGTTATTGTGCATGGCAGAGCACTGGAGGGGCACTTGGCATGCTCCTTCATGTGGGGGGGGCTAGTGTGTGGATGGTGGAGGTGTGGCCCTGTGGTCTTTGTGCACAGCCCATGCCTTGTGGAGGCCCTGCCTTGTTTTCACGCGGCTTCACTGCAGTGGAGACGTGGCCGGGACATTACTTCAAGATCATGGTAGATGGGTGTCCCAGATGAGGAAGGGTGCTTTTGTGTCAGGTAGGACATGTGTGGGTACACTTGTGGATGTGTTGTTGTCCCCATTAGGGTGTCTGGTTTGGCCAGGAACACCATATCAGCCCTGGAGTTGTGTGTTGTGGTTATTTGCAGGATTGTGTATTTGCGTACCTGCAGCGTTATTCGCGAAGGTGCATGAGTTGCAGGTAATGTATCAGGTACAGCACCAGGAAGATGTGTAGAGCTGGATTCATTGTTGTCGGGACCGGGTGGAAGGGACCGGGACTCTGGTTTCGCGCTCCGCTGTCGTGCTTCCACCGTCTCTGGTTGGGCGGTTTCTCCGCTGCGGTGCGACTGGATGTTTGGGGCATCCTGATTTGTACGACGGATGGGACATCATTCTGCACGGCGGTGGGTCTCCATTGGCTCCCACCGCCGTGGTAGCGGATGCACTTTGATGGCGGTTTTTTCTGCACCGTGGCGGACGGGAAATTGGCTATATTTGGCCATCCTAATATGGCGGGCGTGAGGTCCACTGCTGGCGTGCGGAAAAAAGCATTTTCCGCCAGCACTGCGGTGTTGCCGCCGCCCACCATCACAATAGACCCATTAATAAAAAAAAATAATAAAAATGTGACCGAGGCCCAACAATAATTTTGTACACTTGGCTCCTATGCGTGCCAAATAATTTGAAGGATCGTCTTGTGTCCTGGTCCTAAATAGTGCCCCAGACAAGCCACTGCTTATGAATTTGCTGGCTTGCTTACCTCCACAACAAACAGAACATCAGTATACACAACAATGCCACATTGCCTAAAAGACTTTCACCCAGTTTCCAGCAGGGCCTCGGCCACGCCCCATATGACAGTCAAAGGTCCAGCATGGCCCAAGGAGCGTGGACAGCAAAAGGAACTGCCATGAACAGATAGGAAACCGAGGAGGCACAACCATCCGGGGTGAGCTCTATTCTGCGCCCCTCCCAAACCAGAACAGTAGGCGGCAGCAACCTAGCTCTTGCTGCCCAGCCGGTAACTAGATTCTCTGTCACCACCAGTTGATTCCCTCCAAACTCTGTTCAGCCTCAAATGGGCAGCACCCAACTGCTCAGATGGGGGCTAAAGCCGACTCAATAGCCAATAACTATTTTGGAATTATGTATGCTTACTATAATTAGCTGAGGCACCTAACATGCTCCAATCATGGATTATTTTATAGATTAACACTAACTCTTGTTCTCAAAATATGTTCAGCTGTAGTATTGGGTGGTACGTGGACCTGGAAGAGATAAAATACAGAAAAATTGCATACTTCCCAATACAGTGATCACAAAGAGGCAAGATTTTTAAAATTAAAATTACATCATATGCTCTTTGGATTGATGTTCACATCACAGAAAATCAGTTTAGTGGCAGTTTGTTTGTAAGATGGGCGCCACTTTTTAGGTGCTATGGACTCGGTTGCAAGCGCTTGTCCCTTTTCTGTGTCTTCTACTACTGTTGAAGATACATTGAGGCAGCCTGCACGCAATTGTTAATGTAATTTAGACGCAAAAACGCTTGCATTTCATTTTGAGAAATTGAAAATTGTACCCCCCACCCATGAACTTGGGATTAAGCGGCTGCCTGGCCCTTGTGAAGACAGAGCATAGGCCCGCCTGCTAACCAGCAGAGCTGGACAGCTACCAAAACAAGCATTTGCAATGCAAGAGGACTCGTGTGTACGCAAGACCTATTGCTTTGCAAACAGGAGTGCGGGTGGGCGGGTGTGATTAAGGCACGAACAACGGGAGTGGGGGGGTGGGAGAGAAGGCATGGACAGCGGGAGGGGTGGCACGGGAACAAAGTAGTGCTCAGGAAACACGCAATAAAGGGGTCAATAGCCATGGAAGGAGACATGGCCATCATAAGGAGGAACTAGCAATCTCTAAACCAATCGGAATGCAGCATTTAGAAAGGACAAGGCCACAAGCCAATGAAAAAGTGGGCAGGGGAGTGGGCGGGCTTCTCTCACCTATAGTGTATACTGCATGCTTTGCAAAACGAGCAATGCATGCGCTGCACCGCTAGGCGAGACCTAAAAATTAGAAAATAATTTAAGTAATACTATCACAAAATGTGCCACATTACATCAAATGATTTGATTTTTTAATTTGAACAATCTAGACTGTCAATTAATACTAGCCAACCTTTATGTTCACCCTGCAAAAAAAATCAGAAGGAAAAAATTACAACAGTAATGAATCTGATCAGCGCACTGCAAAAATCACACATATTCTGCCCAGTGATCATTTCAGGAGACTTCAACAGTAACCTAATAAAACAGAATAACAGAAAGAGGCATGAGGACTGGGGATACCAAATAATACCACGAAACTTAGAAAAGCATGGTCTGACAATCCTGAATGGTAACGTTATAGGGGATATACCAGCGGCAACAATGTATTCAAATGGAAAAAGTCAATCTACAATAGACTTTACCATCACTAGCAGCAATCTAGTCCCAAGAATAGACTCATTCCAAGTTTGCCCACGTATAGAAAGTGACCACCACCCGCACATCACAACCCTAACTATAAACCTGGCCCGGGCGCAAAAATTAAACATGCTGGGACAATACGCAGAAAAGTTTAACCTGAGGAAATTAAGATGGCGAGGCCTAAATATGACGACCATAATGGACTCTGTTAAACCACACATAAGTCAAACAGGTCCCTTGATAGAAGAAAATCAAATAAAAACCTGGGAAGACCTGTGCTTCTTCCTTACCCTGAACTTTCCCGCTACCAGTAGAAACAGAAAAGGATACACAGCAGAAAAGATCCTTGGTTTAACCTTGCGCTACGAGCCGAAAAGAGAATGATGGCAAAAGAGGTACAAACTCACACTATAGCGGCTAAATTGGGTAAGAGTACAAATAGGAATAAAATAAAGGATCTACAGAAAAATTATAAAAAGATGCTGAGGGAAGCAAAGGCAGAATATAAAGAAAAAATCTGTACAAAACTACTGTGGGCTAGCACATTGCCAAACAGTAGGGAATTCTGGGGCATCATTAACAACATGACAAAGGGAAAACAATTACAACAAGAAGCAGGAATTGGCGAAAAAATCTGGATACAGCATGTACATATTAGGTACAGCAAAGCGAGGAATGATAAGTGTGTAATGGCAACAGACTACCCAAAACTCCCAAAAGATATAAGACCTGAGGGATAAGAAAATACCTGTCAAGTAGAGAGCTACAATGATTTAAAGGAGCTGACAAAAAGAAATTGAGAGGAATAATAAAAAGATTTAAAACGGAGGGAGCGGCAGGTTCAAATGGATTGCCCAATGCACTATTTAAACACGCTCCGGACTTTGGGGCTGATTACCTCACGCCTTTGTTTAATCAGATCTACAGACAGAACACCGTCCCCAAATCTTGGAAAGGAAACATCATTCACCCAATATTTAAGCAGGGATTCAACAACAATCCAGAAAACTATAGATTGATATCATTTATGGATGTTGAGGCCAAACTATACTGATCATGCCTACTTCGCCACCTGCAAAATTGGATGGACGAGACAAGCATTATCCCCATACTCAAAACCAGCTTCAGACCAGGCATGGGAACTTTAATAAATCTGTCTACGTTGGCACTTTTAATTAAAAAAGCAAGAAGAAGGAAAACACGGCTGTTTGCATGCTCTGTTGACTTGAAAGTCGACAAAGTAAGCAGAAATCGCCTCTGGGAAAAACTAAGAGCATGGGGGCTACCGAGCAAACTACTAGACACAATAACAGCCCTGCATAGTGAAACTTGGGCAAGAGTCAAACTAGGCGATGGACGAAGTACCACCACCCGTATAAATACTCAGCAAGGCCTAAAACAAGGCTGCGTCTTAGCCCCGAGCTTATTCAATTTATTTATGGCAGATATTAGTAAATACATGCAAGCAGCCGAATACCATTTGCCAAATTTAGCTAATGAGGCAATACCCTTTTTACAATACGCAGACAATATAGTGGTGCTGAGCCAAAGCCCCATCGGACTACAAAGAGCAATAAACAACTTAGCAACCTACTTGGATGGAGACAACTTTGAATTAAATAAAGACAAAACCAAGGTCATATGCCTTGTGGATGCTAAAAAACCCAAGTTCAAATGGTTCATAAAAGGGACTATAATTGAAGAGTAAGCGGCTTAAAAATGAGGGGAGGCTCCACGCACAAGGAACACAAAACGGACCTAAAAGCAAAATCTCAATCGTTAATTTTTGCGTACAGATTATTGAGCAAAAAACTGGGTTGCCCGAACTACGCACATCTTTTAAAAGTTATGGCCGCACAAATAATACCGACATTGTCATATGCCCTTGTAGTCTGGTGTGGCAAGGAGGTAGAACTGCTAAACAAGCTTCAGACAACGGTTTATAAAGCCTTTTTCAATTTACCAAGGTCCGCCACCACAGCACAGATCCAGCTGGATTTTGGCTTTCAAAATCAGAAATACCGGAGCATGAGCGGCTTTGTGAAATTATGCCACAAATTCTGTGCATCTGAACCAGGGACATTGAACAATCTATGCTGGAAAGAAATCAAAACTCAGATGGATCAGGACACTCCACACTCCCACCAGGATGGCGGTAGCCACCGCCGGCCTGGCAGGGGCAATCCACCCGCCATCCTTGCTGCAAAGACCCCCCGCCATATTAACATTGCTGGGGAGTTCGCGGCGGACGGAAAGACCGTCTACCGCTTTTCCGCCCGGTCGTCTTGCAATGGGGGTGGAAAAGGGTTTATATGGTGGCGGTGTCTATCAGACACCGCCAGCCATATTAGGATGCGCAATTTTCAATGCTTGCCGCCACGGAAAGGCATGCGGAGTCTGCTCTGGGGCCCCGTTGCAGGCCCCCAAGGACTCCCAGGGGTGGGTGTTGCACATGGGGAGTACCTATGGTACCCCCCAGCAGTTCCATGCACAACATGGCAGGCAAGGCACGGTGCCTGCCATGTTGTGCATGGAAGTGCGCTGCATGCCTTCCTACTATTGTGGCGGGCGGTGCTGAGTGCACCGCCCGCCACAATGGTAGGAATGCTTGGTGCGCCTGCCACTGTGGCGGGCGCATCCTAATGCCATGCACGGGACCCCCGCCCTCATGGCGGGCGGTCCCTAGTACCGTGAGGATGGCGGGCGGGCAAAGTCTGCCCGCCATCCTAATGGGGGCCTAAGAAGGGGGCTTTTAAAACCGACTTTTTTTTTAAATTAAATTTGTACTTTATTACACCTTCAAATTGTGCACACAGCCTTCATTGCCTACAACCCGGAGGCCGGCGGCAACAGTAGTCCACACCCAGGTCATTAAGTAGAGGTCACACACATATCCACGACGCCAACCACCCGAAGGCCTGTTGGCGCAACAGTAGGAGAGGAAGAAAAGTGAGATAATATCGAGTTATTAAAGCAATTGATGACTGACCACAACATAACAAAACAAAATCCGACCAGCAGCGTTGGTGATGCGACGCCATAGCGCAGTTCTGTGTGCACAGGAAATACAGTCTGTATATACATAATAAGCCAACCACCTGATGACCGGAGGATAAAGTTCCCCTAGTGGGGGAAGATGAGAAGGTGTAGTAAACCACTAAAAACCCACCCAAGAACAAAACCCCCACCCTGCAAACTAGCCAGACTACCTATACCCATGACCACTCGCCCACCCCCACCCATTACCACGTCTACGGTCGAACTGTGGTAAATTTAATTTACCTATACTTAATTTATGCGGTAAAGTTCAATAAGAATAACTCAGAAAAATAAGAGGCAAAATCCGTGATATTTGAGGTTTTCAAAAGGGGTTTTATTCCTTAAAAAGGAATGGATATTTGGTTCGAACCAAAGGTGGCATACCATTC
Source organism: Lissotriton vulgaris (assembly GCF_964263255.1). NCBI lineage: Eukaryota > Metazoa > Chordata > Amphibia > Caudata > Salamandridae > Lissotriton > Lissotriton vulgaris. The sequence continues at coordinate 883,765,309 of NC_141699.1, read as the reverse complement.
CGCACCGCGTAGGTTCGGGAAGGGACTGACAGACAGTACTTTATTGACAATCATTCATATATATAGTCAATGCATTACAGTAAAGGCATATGCAGAAGGCGTAACAGCTGAGAGGAGAGATAAGAATACACATACGTAATGAAAAGGCGTTACAATAGGCGTGCATGAAGGCGTGTACTAGAAACGTCATTAAGAAGATGTCACAAGTGGGTGGATCCATAAGAGAATCCTGCAGTGTCAGCAGAAATACATGGCAGAGATGCGCGCGCAGGCAGCATGACGTGTGATTGACGTGTAACTGGAGGGTGAAAGGGACTTGACATTTAGCCCTACATGAGGAGACAGAAGTCTGGGATGTCAGAACAACCTAATCCCAAATCGTATCTAATATCTCGTGTTTAAGGAACTATATTATCTGGAAGGAAAGGTCTCTCGGACAGAGGCTATTCTATACTAACTGTGAGTGCGTGTATAAGCGTCTTCGTGTCTGCATGAGATGCGAGGGGGCATGGGCCTACCATGGTAACAGGAGCTATGAATTACTTGCACGGAGACAGTGAGGCCGGGCCCTTTGCTCTGCAGCTGGAAGGATGTTTGCTTGAACTACTAGACAGGAATGTATTTTTCGAGGAGCGGAGCAGATAACTTGAAGGTTGAATACAGTCTTGGCAGGCAACAGGCTGAACCAAGCACCGTTAGCCGCGCAGGGAGTAGGGCAGAGGTCATGGGTACAGATGCAGGCCCAGGCTGAGGCATTCAGAGTCAGAAGGCAGGAAAAGGCTCGATGGCAGAATTCAGGGCCTACTTCGCCAGAGCTGAAAAACGTGTAAAGTACACCACATAAAGACGTTGGCAAGGCATACTTAGGAACGGAATATTCAACCCATTCATGGTGGATCTGAAAGAGGACATGTTAACGTTGGACGCAAATGTATTTGCGTCTTCATAACTGGAAGTGGAGGGAACATACATGTACTTGTAACGCGTACACGGAGTCGTTGGGGTCTAAGATAGGGGACACAATTGATCATAAAAATTCATATTTCCTCATTCCCTCCTTGTCCCCTACGGACCCTTCATGATATATCGATCCTCATGAATCGATCAATCTGTTCACGTAACATCATTTGCTCTTCTTTCTTCTTATGGCGTTTTGAATGGGAACTTGAATGTGGAATACATGATGTGCACACAGGCCGCAAATCGCTGGCCCACATTGTAGACATAGGCAGCAACTGAATACTATGAGAAGGGCAATGCCTAGGAAGGATAGGATCTTCCATCCCCAGGCGGTCAACGTTGTCCAGAACCAACCGGACCAAGTCCAGGTGCCTGGATTCTGATGTATCAAACTTGCAATCTTATGAAGACGTGTTATAGCTTTATATACTGTTGGCGCGTTTTCTGGAATGAAAACACAGCAGCTTGACCCGATGACCTTACAGGCTCCGCCCCTATCAGCCAGGATGACGTCAATGACAAGACGATTTTGAAGAACAACAACCCGCATAGCAGACTGCTCCTCTGTCAAGTTGCCTAGGGCGGAAGTAGTTTCATTCACTACTGCTTCGAGGGTTCTAGTTAATTTGCGTATCAGTTTACTATTAAAGACAGCACCTAAGTAGGGAAAGAAACCTTTATTGAAGTCTGTGTATTGCTCCCATGCCGTTTCAGTGTAGTCGACAATCGGGAGATCTCTTCGAAGTCTATTGTTTACTAGATTGGTATTTCTGTGATAATCAGGAGGGGCTAGGAAAACAGGTGGCAGAAGGAATGCAATATAACAGGTACCATCCCAATCTAAAGGTAAGCGTATGTATGCGGTATGACCACAAACGAAGTAGGAATGACGAGTAGCTCTGAACGTAGACTTGCCTTGATCACTGAATTCGACCACAGTAGAACATTTACTATGACCTAAGTGTACTGAACCATTCTTTCTGATACATAATTCACCTGTGACTGGTAATACTGACATAGCAGGCAATACTGGTGCAGCTTCGGATTCAACCGTTAAAATCATGAGGTTAATTGTATAATTACCTAATCCATATACTTCATTTTCTAGATCAGTTCCTGTCCTGGTGGGAAGTCCCGTTTTGTCAGGGTAACAGGCTTTAAGCAAAACTAAGTTCAGGTTTCCCCAAACCCAATTTCCTTCATAAACTATAGTATCAGAATCTAAAGAATTAATCAGTCTAAACCATGCACCACATGAGCCATTGTGAGTGAACGGGTACGGAAAGAGGGGCAGAACTCCCTTGTATTTCTGGTAGGGAGGGAGTCGGCCACATATCCAACAATTTGTAGCGTTGTTGGTCTGATGGGAGTGATGTAACATACTAATGAATGTGTTGTTGCGCAGCGCAAGTCTGTAAGACAATTCGTGTGGAGGTAATTCGCTAAAAGAATGTTCAGCAGTAACGTTGTAAGCAGATGGTGCACAATTGAAAATAGGGTAATAGATATGTAGTAATATACTGGCAGCAATAATCAGAAGACTTAGGAAAGACATAATCAATAATGTCACTATACAGTGACTACGAAGGGATTTACAATATGCACGTTTCTTGAGTTGTTTCTGTCTATCTCTCTCTCTATTTCGGTCTAGGGGATACATGTCAGAGACTAATTTAACCGATTCACCTAGGGGAGGACTTAAACAATTAAACTGTCTGACTTGCTAGACCGTAGTTTCAGTCTATATTCTTCGGAGGCGGTTTTCTCAACCAGGGGGAGTTTTGAGTCAGTCTGTGGAGGAGGGCAGGGCTTAGAGTCCAAGTCCGAAGGGAGTCCGTGAAACTTCTTAACGTGGCTTGAGTGCAGCCACCCTTTTCTGCCCTCAACCTTCACAGCGGTCCTCGTCGTCAGAAGAACCAATTTCGGGGTTTGCCAGCGGGGTTCCAGCAGACTTCTCCGGTCGAAATTACGAACAAAAACAAAATCACCAGGAACCACTTCATGGGGCTTCACCTCGGTGTTGTCGGGAAAGGCTGCAGCTACCTGTGAACGACAAGATTGTAGTGCAGACATCAAGGAGGCAAGGTAATCTGTCAGCATAATACAGTCAACATCTGTGATTTTACGAGGTATAGGCGTCCCCCACATATTTGGTGGCCTACCAAAGACCACTTCATACGGGGATAGCCCAGTTCGAGAATGCGCTACCATCCTCATATAGAAAAGGGCAACTGGCAAAGCTACTATCCAGTCAACGCCTTTCTCTCTGCAGATTTTTGAAAGTCGGATTTTCAGAGTCTGATTATGGCGCTCCACGAGACCTGCTGCCTCGGGATGCCGGACACAGTGGAACTTCCACTGATAGCCTAACAGGAGTGTAATATGTTTCACAAGCTCAGATGAGAATGGCTGACCGTTATCTGAGTACACGATACGGGGCAAACCATACCGTGGGAAGAATTCACGAACCAGTTGCTTGGCAGTGGTCGGAGCAGTGTAATCTGGGACTGGATATGCTTCTGTCCATCGGGAAAGTGCACATACGACTACGAGGACATATTTGAATCCTCGACAACGTTCCATCTGGATATAATCCATCTGGAGGACTTCAAAAGGGTGATCGGGAGGCTGAAATCCACCTTGCTCTACAGGAATGCTTTTACCTGGGTTGAACTGACAACATATCATGCAAGTACGCACTTTTTGTTTGGCTGCTGCTCGTAAGTTTTTATTGAACCATATATGTTGAATACTGTCTAGCATGGCTTTTTCTCCTAGGTGTGCTGGGCTATGTATCGTGTTAATGATGACTCGAACCATAGAGTCGGGGAGAAACCATGTAGATTTTCCCTTCGTCATCCATCCTTGATCTGTTTGGATCCCTCCTAGTTCAGTCCATTTCTTGATTTCATCTGGTGTAGCATGTGTCTGTATGTCGATTACATCATGTGCGGGATCCCTAACTGTCATGCAGTGTGTCAATGTCGGAACTATTGTCTTTGTCAAGTTAGTTATATGAGTTCCATTCTGAGCAGTTTGCTTAGCTGTTCGATCTGCCAGGTCGTTACCCTGGGAAATGATATCGGTGACTTTTGTATGTGCTTTACACTTCATAATAGATATTGCAGTAGGCAGATGTATTGCATCTAACAGAGCTTGAATGAGGGGACCGTGTTGAATGTTGGCACCGTGAGAAGTTAAGTAACCTCTCTCTCGCCAGAGGACTCCGAAGTCATGAACAACTCCGAATGCATAACGTGAATCAGTGTAAACATTAACTTTCTTATTTTTGGCTTGAATACAGGCTTGTGTCAGAGCGATGAGCTCTGCTGCTTGAGCTGACAGGGTGTCGATACAATTGGTTTCAATAACTTCGGTGTCTGTCGTGACTGCGTAGGCGGCCACTAATTCACCTGTACCTGTTCTCATACATGAACCATCCACATAAAGTGTCAGGTCTGGGTCTGGTAATGGAACGTCTGTCAAGTCTTGTCTGGGTTTGGTCGTAATAGTAATGACTTCAATACAATCATGTGACAATGGGTCTACGCCACTTAATGGCAAAAGTGTGGCAGGATTTAACGTACTACAGCGTCTGATTTCTATGTGTGGCTGAAACAATGTCAATTCATAACCTGTCAGTCTTGCTATAGTCAAGTGTTGGGTCTGTGTACGGTTTAAAAGAACTTCCACGGAATGTGGAACTTGTACTGTCAATTGATGTCCTAGTACTATGGAATCGCTTTATCTGATTGCTAAAGCTGTCGCTGCAACTGATTTCAAGCACGCAGGCAGAGCCTGGGCTACTGGATCTAATGTGCTAGAGAAGTAAGCACACGGTTTGTGTGAACCTGCTTGTTCCTGAGTGAGTACTGACAAAGCAGTACCTTCACGTTCTGTGACAAAAAGTGTAAAAGGCTTACTGTAACATGGTGTTGCTAAAACTGGTGCTTGACATAAGGCTTTCTTTAAGTCTTCAAAAGCTTGTGTATGTTCTTGAGTCCAAGGGAGGACAGTCGATGTCGCTGCCTCCTGAGTTGTCAGCTGAATAAGTGGTTTTGCTAGGAATGCGTATTGGGGAATCCATTGTCTACAGTACGAAGTGAGGCCTATAAAGGCCCGCACCTCCTTTTGTGTCTTGGGTGGTGACATGTTTACAATTAACTGGATGCGATCAGGTGTGAGCTGTCTCCCCACTTTGGACAGCAAGTGACCAAGGTACACAACTTGCTGAACACAGAATTGCAGCTTCGAAGGGGATACCTTGTGCCCCTTGTCGGCCAGAAAATTTAAAACCGTCAGTGATGCTTTCTCACATTCGGGTTCGCTTCGGGCGGTGATCAACAGATCATCGACATACTGAAGTAGGGCGGTGTTAACAGGCATGTGGATACTGTCAAGTTGTCTTTTCAGTGCTTGGCTATAGATGCTGGGGCTTTCTGTGAATCCTTGAGGTGCGCGTGCAAATTTGAAACTTCGTCCATTTAAACAGAATCCGAACAAGTATTGGCTTTCCGGATCGATTGGGACGCTAAAGAAGGCGTTCTTGAGGTCAATTACAGTAAAGAACGTTGCTTCTGGATCAATAGCTGTCAGTAATGAAGAGATATCTGGAACCACGGGATACTGTGGTACAATGCATTTATTCAATTCGCGCAGATCAATAACTAATCGATAAACTGGTGGTGCATTTGGATCAGTACGTTTAAGGACTGGAATGATAGGAGAATTACATACATTGGACTCGGTTTCCACAACCACTCCTTGTGCAATGAGCTCGTCAATGATTTTCAGCAAAGCCACTACAGCATCTGGGGGTAACTTGTATTGTCTAATTCGTGGTAATACAACTCCTGCTTTGATTGTGACTCGATATGGTGTAATGTGCATACAACCTACATCAGTGGGGCCTTGTGCCCACAAATGTGCAGGGACATTCCGTAATCGGTGATCCATGTCTCTCAATACATAGTGACCTTTAAAATCTCGCAAGAATAATCGTACTCCTTCCGGAGAACAGCATATTATAGCTCCTAGAGCTTTCAGTGTCTTTATACCTAGTAAGTTTTCTGGGCATGACTTTGTAAGCAATAAATCTGTAGTCCGTGTCAGAGGACCGACTGCAAGAGGAAGAGGTTGTGATACTTCGTTAATAATAGGTTTTCCTGAAAAACCAAGGGAAACATTCTGTGAGCCTGAGAGGGGTGCCCCTGGAACCTCATCATGACTAATCGTTGTACGGCTTGCCCCTGTATCAATTAGAAACTTTCTGTCTTTCCCTAATACTTGACTGTGTACATAAGGACCCTCTTGATCTACAGGAACCTCAATAAGAGGCAAGCCAACCTCCCTCTCTAGGCTGTTTCATGTGTATCGCTGATAATCTGGGTAGTCATTTTGTGCATACTGGTACATCTGTTGTGTCGTGTTTTGTGTTGCGGCAATAGGCTGTTGCTGTGGTACTGCTACGGTCTGTTGTGAGGCTGGCATAGGTGGTATATGCTGTATATTCTGGGGTACTTGCTGTTGGACTTGATCTTGTCTAGGTGGACGTGGTCTCTCCTTGGTCTTACCCGTGGAGATATTGTGTTTCAGAACTGCACAATCGTTTATATAATGACCTGGCTGTTTACAATAGTTACATACCCCTTTAACAGGAGCCGTTGAATTACTAGGCTGGGTCGTACCTTTTTTATGACCGTCAGCTGGAACTGACTGAGCAACTAACATTTTCATTTTTGTGTCTTTCATACGTCTTTGTTCGTGTTCTTGTTCTTCTCTAATTCTATTCTGGTGGTACTGTAACATTTGCAACATTTGTGAAGGAGTATTAGCTTGCCAAGTGCTTTCGACTTTCAGTACTCTGTTCTTAACCTGGGGCAGGGAATTCTCGACTAATTTCGTTACAAAAAGATGTGGGTACGACTCGCTACTTGCTTTCAGGCCGCTATTAATACCAAAACATTTTTCAAATCGGGAATAAAAATCACTAGTGTCTTCATCAGGTTTCTGTTTGCAGGCTGAGATTGCACCCCAGTCTTCCTTTTTCGTACTTAATAAACGTGGCAATACTTGTACTAATAATCCTGGTAACGCTTTAACTTTGTCTCCAAGCCCTAGGCCTGGAACTCGAGTATTTTCTAATGCAGTCCAATCAATCTTTGCATTTCCCACTTCCCATTCTTTTTCTTTGAGTTTCTCGTAAATACCAGCAGGCAGTAGTACTTTCAATATTTTCATAAGGTCTGGATAAGTGTAATCACCCATGAGTAACATGTCTTTTATTTCACGGTGAAAACCTGCGGGATCTTTGTCATGGCTAGGTACTAGTTTTTTCATTTCCAATAATTCTATTTTAGCTATGGGCGTATACACAAACACACGTCTAAGCGTATTATCAGTATTCTGGACTGGGTGCACTTCTCGTAACGGATTCTGTCTGTCTATGTAATACATTTTTCTTTCCATGGAGTGTGTTGAATCAGGCTGTGAACATAGGAAGGCACTATATCTGTGCCGATGTTCTAGAATTACTTTAATTAGATCGGTACCTAGACCTCTCCATTTATTCATGAGTAGTTCTGCTAATATATCAGGCAGGGGACCTGGATCAGAGTGTTGGCTTCTATACAATAGGAGTAGGTGTTGTATCATGTATGTACCAGCTAAACGCTGTTCGCTTGGTGTCATATTCAAGAATGTGTGTGCTAACGCATCATCACTATATTTCTCAGGGTTGTCAGCCCATTGTACTGCTGACCTAGCTAATTCCTGTTCATCCATAGAATCGAGTACATGGTACCCCATTCGTTCTCGAAGTCTGTTATCAGTGGCTTGGAATAAGTGTTCAGGAGTTCTCGGATTACACATGGCTTCTTGAAAAATTCTTTTACTTTCTGGACGTACTAGACGCATTGAATTATTATAGGGTCTTCCTTTACCTACATAAGCTATCGTTTCTCTAACTGGTAATTGTGCTTGTCCTGTCGCCGTTTCTGGTGGGTCCTCCTCCCCTGAGGATTCAAACTTGTCTGATTCTATTTCTGGTTCTAACTGTCTTTTTTCATGTATTTTTATTACTGCGCTTCTGATTCTTTGATACAGGTTTTTTATACAACTCTGTTTATCGTGGTTACCGTCTGCTATATTCTGACCCCATCTATGAAGTGCTCTCATTTCCTCCGGGTCTACACCCGGCCTATCTTGTTCTCTTATTAGGCAGTTTATAAAAAACCGTAATATCTTGGCTTGAGTGTCAACTTTCTGGTGAGCCATGGCCTGGCCAATACTTTCAGGGCCTTCCCCTGTTTGAACAAAATGATATATTCTGTCTAGATGATCAACCATTCCAGGTAGTGTCAATAAAAAGTTGGTAACCCGTCTTAGTCGCACTGATGCGAGTATTAATCTGTCGTCATTTTTACCGGGTACTGGATCATATCTACAGTCCGCAAGACGTTCTTTATATATGTCAAAATCGGCCGCTTGAGGTGTACGTTGTAGTGCTAAATCCCTATAAGTCCACCTATGTGTTGGTGGTGGGGTCTGGAAACCTGTCGCCCCTCCGGACGCGCCTCCTGAGGCGCCGGCTCCGAAGGGATTCGTTGGGTGCAAAGTAGGAAGAATAGTTGCAGGAAGAGGTGGAAGAACGGCTGGAAGGGTTGGGACGGGAGGAGGAGTAGTTTGTCGCGGAGGTGGGGGCTGACTATCTCGGGGTCGAGCGCCGCCAGTAGGGGGTGTGTGCGGCGGTACGGGGCCTGCAGTATTAACATATTCGGGGGCTACATCATCTAGATAGGAAGAAAGGAAAATGTCCTTTGCGGTTTTCTGGTGCATTTTAGTCGGGAGCGATGGAGGTGTCAGATCTTTTGGTACTTCCGGGGTGGCCTTAGGTAAACCCTCGGCCAGAAGAGGATACATACCATTCATAAGGGTGTTTCGTTGCCTATCTACTTGTTCTATTTTTACTCGGATACCTTCCTCAACTAGTACATTTTCTCGGGCCTTTTCTGAATCCTCTCTACTTTTCTCTTCTTTTCTGTGTGCTTTTTCTGTACGCCTATGCGATTCCTTATGCCATAATTCAATGGCATCTTTCTGTGACTGTCTGGCTTTCTTTTTCCATAATGCTTCTTCTACTCTCATGATGCAATCTGCATCCCATGTCCCAGCAGCGGGCCATCTCTGATTCTCTGCTAGATCCTTGGTGTAGTCCACCCATAAATCGAGATATAAAACGGCATCTAGGCCATGTTTGTGGTACATAAAGTACCCTGGAGTGTCCCTAGGTGGAATGGGAACAGCTTCCTCGAGTATCCATTTTCTAGTTTTTATCTGTCTTAATTTGGAGAATAACGGCATTGTTAAAAATCAGGCTACTTGGTCCTTACTTTAGATATGAACACAATGAACACAATAATCACATCAAGATCGAACACTCACTCATACCACGACATTTTGAAAACACATTAAAACATTTTAAAACGAACAACAATGATTAGAATAAAACTAGCTAACTGCATGATACTGGATGTACTGCTAAACAGTACAGATACACTGTTAAACAGTGCAGACAGGATATACTGCTAAACAGTACAGATACACTGCTAAACAGTGCAGACCAGGTCTGTGTACCCAAACCCGTCTTGACCGGCACAAATTAATGCGCACGTCTAGATGCGTCCCCAGCAATGGTACTCACCGGGAAGCACGGAACGGAAGGCCTCGGAAACTGGACTGGACCGGACTCGACTCGTGACGCAGATACTTCGGAACTTCGGAACCTGGTGGGCCTCTGTATACCTCGGATCTTGCTCTCTCAGCTAGGCTCTGGTCGGGATCCTCCGCACTCCTCACCGCCTCGTCTGGGTGTTGATCGCAGCCTCAGTCACCTCCGTTGGCCTGAGGGAGATACAGGAAATCCTGCGGGTACGCGTAGTTGTCCGTCCGGCTGTGGCAGGGGGCTAGGCCTGCAACGCACCTCCGGCGCGTGAGATGGGGGAGGGGTCCCTGTTCGGGCGCCAATTATGTGGTAAATTTAAATTACCTATACTTAATTTATGCGGTAAAGTTCAATAAGAATAACTCAGAAAAATAAGAGGCAAAATCCGTGATATTTGAGGTTTTCAAAAGGGGTTTTATTCCTTAAAAAGGAATGGATATTTGGTTCGAACCAAAGGTGGCATACCATTCCGTCACCGCGTAGGTTCGGGAAGGGACTGACAGACAGTACTTTATTGACAATCATTCATATATATAGTCAATGCATTACAGTAAAGGCATATGCAGAAGGCGTAACAGCTGAGAGGAGAGATAAGAATACACATACGTAATGAAAAGGCGTTACAATAGGCGTGCATGAAGGCGTGTACTAGAAACGTCATTAAGAAGATGTCACAAGTGGGTGGATCCATAAGAGAATCCTGCAGTGTCAGCAGAAATACATGGCAGAGATGCGCGCGCAGGCAGCATGACGTGTGATTGACGTGTAACTGGAGGGTGAAAGGGACTTGACATTTAGCCCTACATGAGGAGACAGAAGTCTGGGATGTCAGAACAACCTAATCCCAAATCGTATCTAATATCTCGTGTTTAAGGAACTATATTATCTGGAAGGAAAGGTCTCTCGGACAGAGGCTATTCTATACTAACTGTGAGTGCGTGTATAAGCATCTTCGTGTCTGCATGAGATGCGAGGGGGCATGGGCCTACCATGGTAACAGGAGCTATGAATTACTTGCACGGAGACAGTGAGGCCGGGCCCTTTGCTCTGCAGCTGGAAGGATGTTTGCTTGAACTACTAGACAGGAATGTATTTTTCGAGGAGCGGAACAGATAACTTGAAGGTTGAATACAGTCTTGGCAGGCAACAGGCTGAACCAAGCACCGTTAGCCGCGCAGGGAGTAAGGCAGAGGTCATGGGTACAGATGCAGGCCCAGGCTGAGGCATTCAGAGTCAGAAGGCAGGAAAAGGCTCGATGGCAGAATTCAGGGCCTACTTCGCCAGAGCTGAAAAACGTGTAAAGTACACCACATAAAGACGTTGGCAAGGCATACTTAGGAACGGAATATTCAACCCATTCATGGTGGATCTGAAAGAGGACATGTTAACGTTGGACGCAAATGTATTTGCGTCTTCATAACTGGAAGTGGAGGGAACATACATGTACTTGTAACGCGTACACGGAGTCGTTGGGGTCTAAGATAGGGGACACAATTGATCATAAAAATTCATATTTCCTCAGAACTCAGGACCCACAGCTACTGACTCAAGGACCCAATGGAACGGAGCAAAGTACTAGAGGGACTATGCGAACCACCACCCAGAACAGCCGTCATAAGTATCCACCCAGCACACTGCACAGACAAGACGTAGGCGGGATCCCCCACCCACCTTCGGGAAGGAAACATTCAACCATCATTCTCATCAGAGTCAACCATCGACACCCCACCTTCCTGCAGCTCATCCAACACCTCCCCCTCAGAATCCGACTCACTGTCCCCTTGCGCGCTCTGGAATTCCTTAAATAACCCCCAGAAGTTCTTGGGGCGACTTTTCGGGGGAAGCAGTTCACTTTACATCTCCGACTGCGTACAGCAGTAGAGCAAGTCGGCCTCCCAGCGCTTCTTAGTAGGTACTGGCCCCCTCATCCAGCACAACGCAACCAAACGCTTGGCCGCCAGCAACGCTGCGTCAGCAAGCCGCCTCAATGCCACCGGCAGCGGTTTAGAGAAACCCAGCAATGCCAGCGCCGGGCAGGGTAAAATCTCTGCGCCCAGGAAAGAGCTAAGTTCCTCGAAGACCTCTCCCCAAAACTTATGGATGCCAGGACAAGTCCAGGCCATATGGAGAAAATCAGCCACAGGGAAATGGCAGCGCTCACACTCCGCTGAATCCCGCAGCCCATACCTATGTAGCCTATCCGGCGTGTAATATACCCACTGCAGGTACTTAAAGTGAATTAGGCGGTGCCTACTGTTAAGCGAAATTTTCTTAGTGTTAGCGCAGCAATAACGCCACATCTCGTCTGTGATCGGGGATTGAAGGTCAGCCTGCCAGGCCAATCGGGCCCTGGAGGGGGGGCACCGCCGATGCCTGTCACCAAGTTTCTTAAGAGCAGTGATCAACTCACGGGAAGAGGGGGTCTTAATCACATACGTGAGCTCAGGCACTTCCTGCGGTTCCGCCAGCTCCGGGCCCAGTAAAACCAGTGCCGCTCTACGAACCCTGTGGTACTGGAAGCTATGTAATAGCGTCGCCCCAGGGCAGGACTGGAGGGCCTGCTGCGACGTCTTCATAGTGCCATTTAGGAAGAGATCTCCCATCTTGTCGATGCCCAACTCCCGCAACGTTTTCAGGACGCCTTTCTCCGTCAGCGGGGCTAACCATGCTGCCCACTCCACCCGCAGTAAGGGTGAGTACAACAGTGCACTCTCGCGAGAGCGAACCATTGCATGCCAAGCGTGGTTTGTGGCAGCAATCGAATCCAAGTTACCGACCCTCCGATCGGCTGGATAGCAGATCGCGGCCAGGAGAGGGATGGGGTCCGCAAAGAGATGTTCCAATTTCACATGCGGGATGCCAGGATCCCCGTGAATCCATGTATGAAGATGTGCCCCCTGTGCTATCCTGTAGTACCGTTCCAGGTCCGGAGCCCCCAGACCACCTTGCTCATAAGGGAGAAGGAGCGTTTGCCATTGAACCCTTGGCTGTTTACCCCCCCATGCGAGTCGGATTAGCGTTTGAGTAAGCTGCCGAAAAAAGGCTTTAGAGAGGACCACAGGTATATTTGTGAAGAGAAAGAGGAATCTGGGGAGCACCACCATTTTCATGAGCGCTATCCTACCCATAAGGGACAACGGGAGCCTGCACCACACCTCCACATCATCCACCAGTTTGGAATAGGCAACCCCGTAATTTTCCCGTATCAAGACCTCAGGGTCAGTGTGAACGCGGATCCCTAAATAACGTATGGAGTCCGTGGTCCATTGCAATGGGTACTCCGAGTCGAATGGGAGCGTTACCGGAGTCAAAGGCAGCGCCACTGATTTATTCCAATTGACTCGAAGGCCCGACAAGGCCCCGAACCTCACTACTTCCCGCAATACCACCGAGAGATTCACTTCCGGGTCACGGACATACAGCAGAGTGTCATCCGCGTAAGTCGAGATACCAATCTGGTACGATGGAAAGTTGATTCCCTCGAACCTGTGATATTCTCTTATAGCGCAGGCCAGGGGTTCCGCCACCATGGCATACAGCAGCGGGGAGAGGGGACTGCCCTGCCGAGTGCCCCTACTGATCTCGATCGGGGCAGTGACCAAATTCCCTATCTTTAGACGCGCAGTGGGTTTGTAGTACAGTGCCCCCAGCATCTGCAGAAATGGTTCTCCGAGCACATACTTACGGAGGACTCTGAGCATGAACGACCACTCGACCGAGTCAAAGGCCTTCTCCATGCCCAGGAAAATGGCCGCAGCCTTATTTTCCTGCCGGACATGCTGAATAGTGCCCAACACCGTGCGGATGTTATAAGTCAGATTACGCGTCGGGACAAACCCGGATTGCTCCGGGGCAACCAAGTCCGGAACCAGAAGAGCCAAGCGTGTCGCCAGCACCTTCGCATATAGTTTCGCGTCCACGTTGATCAACGATAGCGGCCTGTAAGAGCCACATTTGTTGGGGGGTTTGCCTGGCTTCGGGATGGTTATGAGCAGCGCCTCCCTCATAGATTTCGTCATGCTGCCTTGCTGACAAATATCGTCAAAAAGGAGCATCAGGTACGGGACCAGTTTATCTTGAAAGGCCTTGTAAAAAGCCACCGTGAGGCCATCCGACCCAGGAGCACTACCCAACCTCATGCCCTCAAGCGCCTCCGTTATTTCTTCTTTCTGGAACGGAGCCATTAGGAACTCTCTTTGCCAGTCGGCCAAGAAGGGCATTTGTATGTAACTCAAGTAGTCGTCGATTTCCGCCTCAAGGTTGCCAGATTTCGACGAGTACAGTGCCGTATAATAAGCATGGAATTCCGCCAGGATATCCTTCTCCTCCGTCACCACGCCACCAGTAGCCGTTGCCAACTCCTCGATCACTAAAGGCGGTCTGCTGTTGCGCATCAATTTGGCAAGCAGAGAGCCGGGGCGGTCTCGTTCCCCATACGCACGCGCTGGGACGTATTTACCCATATGTTTTATTTCCCTGTCCGCTTCCTCATGGAATTCCTCTAACAGGGGCTTAAGTTCGTCCGTGACTTCAGCAGAACCCGTATCTCCGGCCTGCCGTTCCAGATCAGCTAGCTGTGTTTCAAGCAGTTTCAGCCGTTGCCTAATAGCCTTGAGCACCCCCGAGTGTTTAGCCATCGTCATCCCTCTGATATATACTTTAAATGCATCCCAAAGCACCTGGACACTATCTACCGACCCCACATTTGTCAAGAAAAACACCTCTATGTCCTCAGCTAGTTCCCCTCTGAAGGCTTCATCTAGGAGGGAATATGGGGGGAATCTCCAGGTAAACGGGGGAATCCTCCTAGCCGGGGCAACCAGGAGCAAAAGCAGAGGCGAGTGATCAGACAGTGTGCGAGGTAACACAGTGCACCCCTTCACCGAGTCAAGCAAGGACCGGGAAACAAACCAATAATCAATCCTCGTATGGAGGTTATGGTAGGCTGAGTAATGGGTGAACCCGCCCTGCCCTGAGTGCCTATGGCGCCATACATCCAGCAGGTCAAGCTTCACTAATTCCGTCAACAGGAGCAGTGCCGAGGCAGCCGGGGACCTGGGGGGACCTGCCGACCCGTCTAATTCTGGGTTCAAAACTAAATTGAAGTCCCCCCCCACATCATCCTAGAGCCCACATATAGCCTACAACTATCTGCCAGCGAGGTAAAGAAAACAGGAGAATCATAGTTGGGGCCATACACATTCACTAGCAGCAGATCATGTCCTTTCCCCACACAACGAGCAATAGCGTACCGACCCTCCGGATCCACCGCTACCTGCTGCAGCGACAGCTGAGATTTAGGGTTAGCCCAGGTGATCACCCCCCTCGCATGTGTGGTGAACCCTGCTGCGACACATGTAGTCCCAAGACCCCTTGTCTGCAACATAGGACTGGAAAAAGGCAGGTGGGTTTCCTGCAGCAAGGCGATATCAATCCGGTGTCTCTGCAAGTAGGCCAGAACCTTCCTGAGTTTGCGAAAGTCATTGAGCCCTCTCACATTCCATGACAGTAATCGCAGAGTGCCTGGGCCGCATTCCGACCCTAGTGATTCAACATTCGCCAGTGTAAGACAGAGTAGAGCAGATGGTACAGTGGACACACCTCAGTAGTTGGCTTAAACAGACCCCCCCCCCCCCCAACAGTCCCCGAACTTCCCACAATACATACGCAGCAATAGAAAAACAGTACAAACGTCTACCCACCCACAGCCGACCAACCCCAACCCGGTCAGACAGGGCACGTCTCTACCCGCCCTGAACCCCCCCCAACACAACACACTACAAACCCAAAGACCCTCAAGAGAGTCAGGAGCCAAAAGCGTAGAGGCAGAGGTTCCCAGCCAGACAGCAATGCAATTAAGCAAGAACTAGATACTTCAGTAGCCCCCCCACCCAAACCCCAAGTGTCATTCGGCACCTCCCCCCAGCCCCAGCTAATGCAGAGTGACAAATAACAAGCCCCCAGACATGGGGCAGCACCCCCTAAAAACGAGAGTCAAGCAGTCAACCATAGTAACATCATATCTCTGCCGCAGGATCTAAGCAGCAAGAACCACACCCCACAAAGTCAAATAAGTAGGTTCATAGGACCTGCCGTTGTAGCGTGACATGCACTGGAGACCTAGGCAAGCCGAGTATAGGGACGTAGGGCGGATCACCCCTGGCCGTCCAAAGAGGCGGCTTCCTCCTCGTCTTCACGTTGACCCCTCGGGCTGTTGCGTTGTTCCTTGGCCCATTCCTTGAGAGACTTTTTCAGGTCCGCCGGGTCCGTGAAAAAATGCGAGTGCCCCTGCTTATTGATCCTGAGTCTCGCCGGGTACAACATGGCGTAGTCCAACCCCAAGTCTCTCATCTGTTTTTTGTATGGGGCAAAGCGCTTCCTTTCCTCCTGCACCCTCGCCGTGAAGTCAGGGTAAAGGGAGATGTTCATGCCCTCAAACTGTAGCTCCCCTTTCTCCTTTGCCAGCCGAAGTGCCAAGTCGCGGTCCCTGTAGTTTAAGAGTTTTGCGATGATCGGCCGCGGTGGAAGGCCAGGTTGCGGCTTCGGTCCCAGGGTGCGATGGACCCTTTCGACGATAAACATAGCGGAGAAGACGTCCTCCCCTAGCAGCGTGCGGAGTAACTTCTCGACAAACAACTCCATCTTGCCAGTATTGGTGGACTCCGCCACTCCCGTGATGCGGACGTTGGAGCGCCGCGAACGTGCCTCCAGGTCCTCCGTCTTGTCTTGTATGACTTGGAGCAGGCGGCTGAACTGCTTTCGATCTTTATCCCATTCCGTCTGGGCCTCCTCCGCCTCCGTCAGCCGCCGCTCCGCCATATCCAGCCGCTCAGCATGTTTGTCCACCCTCTCAGACATGCGGTCCATCCTGAAGGAGAGAGCGTCTATTTTCGTGCTGATCGCCACCATACTATCTTGTAAGCCCTTCTCCATGGTGCAGAGCATTTCGCGAATGTCTGCACACAGTGAGATATCAGCAGTTGCAGGCTGCGTTGAGGTCTCCGGAGGCGCCCCTTCAGCACCCTTCGGTTTCCGCTGGTCGAAAGATAGTTTCGGCTGGTTCCTATCTCCTTTTCCCATAGTGTCGCTTCTGGGTCGAAGGCAAGGCAGCCCAGTCCGTGCCTGCGTGGCGTAATGGGGGCGCCTGGGGAGCGAACTCCGTTGGGCAGGCTGTTGCGTAGTAGAAAAGGAAGCCAAAATGGCGGCTGCAGGCAGTTAGTTCCGGGCGGGCCCAGTGGTTAACGAAG